>NC_092814.1:353290152-353982652 GCF_023375885.2 Dermacentor andersoni
CGCTGTGTTCTTCTACAACCTGTTTGATCCATGCTACTTCTCCGGTGAAGTCATCTACCGTCACGTAAGACGGATGGGCAATGTCTATCGTGGCGGCACTGTCTCTTAGCACTCGGCATGGTTTGCCATTAACTTGCAGGTCGTGAAGATAGGGGCTTAAAAGTTCCATATTCTCGTCTTTTTCCTCTACGTAGGAAAAAACTACGCTAGGCTTCCCGCAGTTTACAGCTATATGTCCCAGTTTGTGGCATTTATAACAGCGGATCAGCCTAAAAGATTCGAATTTTCTTTTCTGTTCCTTTTGTGCGGTTTCCCCGTTAAGTTTCTCCTCGCTCTTTTCTGCGGGCTTTTCCTCCACGTCTACAGGCTCCGATCGTCTAGTCTGCGAACCCTTTTTAAACGGAAATGGTTTCCGCGGTCCATTTCGACCGTCGCAATTTCCGCCCTCGGCGTTCAACTTTCTACGGGTTGCGTACTCTTCGGCTAATTCAGCCGCCCTTTCCACAGTGTTTACATTCCCTCTGTCTTGCACCCACAGTTTCACAGCTTGGGGGATGGTTTTTTTAAAACTGCTCTAGACACATGCATTCAATGATCATGTCTCTGCTGTCGTACGCTTCCGCGCTTTTCAGCCACTCGACTAGGTTGGCCTTTAAGCCGTATGCAAACTCCGGATACCCCTCGCTATCTTTCTTGCCTGTGCTCCTAAACCTTTGCCGAAAAGCTTCGGCTGAAAGGCGGTATTTCTTCAGGAGACTAGCCTTAACTTTTGCATAATCATATGCATCCTGTGCACTCAGTCTGGCGATTACCTCTGCAGCCTCACACGGCAACATAGACAGCAACCGCTGTGGCCATGTACTCGGGCCGAAGTTCATCTTCTCGCTAGTCCTTTCAAAATATCTTAGGAACAAGTCTATGTTGGTCCCGACCTCAAATGGCTTTAATAGCCTGTCCATGCGGTATGATTCTGGCTCACTTGATCGTCCCAGAGCCCCTTCACTTCCTTGAGACAACTCCAAACGTTTGCTTTCAATTTCAAGTTGCATTTTTCTTAACTCGCGATCTTTATTGCGTTCATCTCTCTCTTGTTCTTTTCTCTCTCGGTCTTCTCTCTTTTTCAGAAGTTCAAACCCCATTTCAATTTCTTCCTCACTGGCCTGTTCGGAAATTAGCTGCAATAATTCCGATTTTAGCATTTCCTTGCGTACATTGAGGCCCAGTTCCTCACCAACAATCAACAACTCGTCTCTCAGCAGTGTCCTTAACTCCATGATTGCTGCTCTACTGCCTTGGTCCTGCTCGCTAAATCTAGCTAGGTAAACACAACCTAGCTAACAATCAACAATCTAGCTTCCCTACAGTTCTAAACAGAACAACCACGAAATGAAGCCTAGAAAGTCAAAGCAAGAACCAAGCACTCACCGCAGACACAGCACCACGTCGCAAAGTCCATCTCACCGCTGTCAGCCAGTTGTTGGATCTGGAGACGATCCCAATTGCGGTCCCCCAGATTTTTGGACCTTGCCGTTCTTAACAAGAGCGCTAATCGTGGCTCATTCGGACGCACCGAGCGCGCTGTCCCGTGGTATTTTTTAAACTCCGCGGGCTTTCGTTTTTCCCGAATAAAAACGGCCACGAAGTCTATCTTGTTGGAAGTGCCTGGGTTGGGCAATATTTGTGGAGCTCCACAACTTTCCTGTTGACGCCTGAACGTTTCAAGCTATATTTAAATAGTTCTCGGCTAATTACTCAAAGAAAGACGAGCAAGAAAATGGTACTGTAAGTTTAAATAAACGCTAACAACATCGACGCGATTTCTGTATATATATATATATATATATATATATATATATATATATATATATATATATATATATATATATATATATATATATATATAGTGTCTCAGCTAACTTTAGCCAGAGTTTAAAGATATGCGAATGCCACGTAGCTGGACAGAACCGAGGTAATGTTGCTTACTGTGGCTTCGAGATACTCAAATTATTTGTTTCATAGCGCTTAATTAGATGATTAGCCTTAATTAATTATTCACCTTCTCAAATATTATAATTAGATGAAAAGTTTCAATGAGAAAATTGTAGATCGACATGAAAAACTCCCGATACAGCTTTCTGTTGCTCCATACGTGCTCTAGAATAGAATGGTTACAGAATGGGTGCCAAGAGAAGGGAAGCGCAGACGAGGGCGGCAAAAGACTAGGTGGGGTGACGAAACTAATTCTTAGGCGCAAGTTGAAATCGGTTGGCGCAGTACACGGGTATATTTGGAGAGCGCAGAGAGAGGTGCCTTCGTCCTGCAGTGGACATGTCTGCTGCTGCTGCTACTGCTGCTGATGATGATGCTACTGCTGCCCAAATGCACGCAAAATTGCCGCGCTACGCTCGAGGCACTTTGCGTGTGTTCGCGGGCTTCTTTCACGCTCGGAAAAACACTTTTATATAGCACGTATTAGAGAGTTTTAGAATAGGGGCCCCAAACGTTTTGGGGCCGTAAGGAAATAGTGTCGAAGCCACTGCGCATGCGCGAGACGCAAACTGCGCTTGGGTTTTGCGTTGGGAACGCTATATTTCACCGATTTAGCGGGAGCCCAAATATCGGCCTACCTAGGCGTGCGCGGACCCCTACGCGCATGCGCAGTACCGTCGCCCCGAGCGCTACGGTATGGTGGCTAGAAGCTAGGGGGCCCCCAACGCTTGCGTTCCCTAAAACTATGAGGGGCGACAGAAGCGCTCAGCTCCTGGTGCGGCGGAGGCTTTGGGAGGCAGTCTCTTCCCCATGCGCAGTACCGTTGCCGCGAGCGCTAGGGCGCCCCAACGCTTGCGTCCCCCTAAAGCTCTCCAATGTATGTGAGTTGTCCGAAAAAGAAGTACGGAAAACCTTTCTTTTTCTTTTTTCTTTTTTTCTTCCGCAAACCACTTGCTCCGCGTCAGTGCAGCCGCCGAAACAGCGCACTATAGGCACTTAATTTGAGGGGCTGCCAGGTGCGCTTGCGGTTTTGAAAGCGCCGTACTGATGTACTGTTGTAAGCATGCAATTTCCAAATAAACGCTTTATTCTCCTTCCACCTCCCTATATTTAGAACAGAATGTCAGCGGTTTTATATATGCACGCTGGCTGCTTTCTAAAAAAGAGCTGCGCACGCGAAAAACGGTTATCTAAGGATTAAATTAGAATAAAAGTATAACGCAAGGGAAGTCTCGCCAAACATTAGTCACAACGAAAGGAACCGGAAATTGGGGTACTTTAAGTTGAGCTTACCTTCAAGATAATCGACATGTCTCTCGCATCAACCACTGCACGCGCCTGATATATAACTGGCAACTGAGAAAGCCAATTCAACACTTTCCTGGAAATGTCTTTTCTAGGCTTTGCAGCCTGTCTGTGCTTACAATTAATATTATTGTAGCCGTTGCTGGGGTACCTTGCGCACCCCTGCGAAAGCACGAAGGTTTCGTGTACGATTGGAGCTGTCGCAGATCCCTGTGATGAATTTGTCTCGTCACGGTCCCTTGTCAGTTTCAGTTTTTTATTGTTCAAGTTCAATTGAAGTTTGAATGTTTTGAAGGCACTTAAAGTTTCCC
Source organism: Dermacentor andersoni (assembly GCF_023375885.2). Classification (NCBI taxonomy): domain Eukaryota; kingdom Metazoa; phylum Arthropoda; class Arachnida; order Ixodida; family Ixodidae; genus Dermacentor; species Dermacentor andersoni. The sequence continues at coordinate 353,293,758 of NC_092814.1, forward strand.
ACGTCCGTCAACGTACACGTAAACAGACCTCTCCAGAATCGCTCACAAACGCTTTGGCTCTTTAGAAAAGGTTGTGAATCTTGCCGAGATGCCTGCTTTATTGCATGCTTGTTTCGTTCATAACGTGCGGCAAAACTACGTACCCGAAACAGCCTATCCTGTATTGCCCTTTCTATTATTTGTTGTTCGTATTACGCTATCGCTCTGGAAACATTCCATGGGCTTTGAATTTTGTCATCATTAGCGTATACCGTATTAAATTAAGTGTGCAGCAACAGTTATCATGTTAGTGAGGAAACTGACTTTCTTTGCGGAAGTGCAACATTTCGTCAACGCGTATTTCGATGCATGATTCAGGTTGTTGAAGCCATTCTTAATATTTGTGTTGTACAATTAATCCAATTTAGAAGATCAAAGAATGTTAAAATGCATTCATGTCCTCGCTGTAGCTTCTCATGGAAGCTGCCATATTCAAATTTTCTGAAGGTGCGCCCCACTATTCAATGACACACATTTCCCACTCTAGCGAGATTGCTAAATGTTATGCATACAAAACGACCTGCAAAAGAGATTGGATTCTATTTGCCTACACTTCAACTGCTTCAATTGATGACGTTATTTGTTCTGCATTTACTTTTGCGACTGGCTATCCAATGCTACCCATAAGTTAAAACTACTTTGCTCATAATTATGACAAAGCGATTATACACAAAATATGGTGCTGTTCGGAAGAGATAAGGGGAAGGGGGGAGGTTAAGAGGAGTGTATGTTGTTGAAGGGAAATTAATTTACTACTAAAATCATTATAATAACGACACTTGAAGGTCGGTCTTTGACTGTTTTCAATATGCGTTATACCAGAGCCCTGTAACACTACCGGTTTGAAGACAGTTAATGCCTCTTGGAAGTTAGGCACGTGCGGTGATTTGCAGAATATTCATTGGAGTTACCACTTGTTTCACAGCAGCAGAAAAAAATGCAGCCTCATTTTCAACAGCGGAGCTGTTTAAGCTTTAGTTCCGCCGTGGAGCGTTACCAGAAAACTCAGCCCAATTGTGCGCCGCCTCGCGTTGCCTAGCAACCAGTTGCGAGAGCACCGAGCCACGTAACTTCCTCGCATCCCACGCGCGTAGGGCGAAGTCGTGACGTCAGAGGCGAGCAAAATCTCACAACAGCCGGCGCGGCGACACACCTCTCGCCTCCTCTACTCCATGCAGACGTGCTGCTGCCATGGGCAGACCGAAGAAAGTCCTGACGCCCGAAGAAGAAGCGGCTTACCAGGAAGAGCGCCGTACTGCCAAGCGATATGCGTCGCCGCCAAGCTGACCCGGAACACCGCACCGAAGATGCGGCTGAGAAGAGGCGACGCCGAGTCGAGGATCCCGAGTTTCAGTCCAGGGAACGCGGGAGTCGGCGCCTGAACGCTCGACGTCGCCGAGAAAGCGATCCAGGCCTGCGACTGCTCCAAAACTTCCAGCGTCAAGCACGCCGAGACAACAACTTAGCAAAACCTAGCATAACCTCGCAAAACCTAGCAACAATTGACTTAGCCAAGCCTACCATAACCTCGTAAAACCTAGAAACGACTTAGCCAAGCCTACCAACAACTTTGCAAAACCTAGCATAACCTCGCAAAATCTACAAAGAACTTAGGAAAGCCACGTAAAAGCTATAGGTGATCGTAAGCTCCGCTGTTGACTCCAGCCTTACACCACTAATGCAAGCTGCGCACGTCTTCTTTCCTTTTTTTTTTTGAGGACAGAGAGTTTAGGCAAACTTTGCTGTTATACTGGGACAAAAGATCGCTATTACAAACGTAGCTGGTCGAAAGCTAGCCCGCGTCCTATGATCAGTAAAGTCAAATATCGCGGCTCATGTTTCGATATGTAGGCGTTGTCATAATCGGACCCCCCCATCCTCGAGCACAGGCCAACGAAGAAATACTGTCGCAAATAGCTCCCAAATACTCAAACATGTCATTTTTTCGGAAGGACTTGAAATACGTTATACGGCCCCTGGCCATGGTCGTAAAACATTCGGCCGCTTGTTCAGCTCAGCCCAACACTGTGCTCCCCTTCGTGGCCGGGTCGGGACACCGCGCCAGCCCGGACGCCTGGCTTGCACCGGAGGCGAGAGACAGCGAGTGGAAAGAAGGAGCGCAGATCCCGAGGAGTGCGACAAAAAACAGCAGTCGCCAACTTTCAACGAAAATTGTTTTAGCTCTGGTACAAACCCCGTTTATTAAGTTTCATTAAAGGCAGATTTAAGAATGCAAACATTATACTGTCACGTGGTGGTGACGTTGAAGAACACAGTAGCAATACTGTGAACGACAAAACTAACTTTTATTGGGCGAACCTGTGCCCACAAAACAGGCTACACTTATAGCACAACGATAGCGGCGAACACCGTCGGCGATCGTCGAAAATCTGATCAGCGGGTCAAGCGCGTCGGCTTTTATACAGCAGTCGTCGAACGTTCCAGACTAATCGGTGGGACCCGCATGCCTTCCACAAAGTTCTACACCATTCGCGTCACGCGATGAAATCAGATAACACAAGGTTCGGCGACAACAGACAGCTGATAGACTCATCGATAACTTTCCAGAAACTTCGGATACATACAGGCGCGTCCCGCGCTGTGCGATAACATTTGTTAGGCGGCGAAACGTGGTCGCCCGATAAAGATAAGTACACGTGTCAATACTAATCCACAAAAAGGGAGACGTTATAGAATTGAAAAATTATAGGCCCATTATCTTACTCCCAGTATTATATAAAATATTAACCAAAATAATATCTAATAGAATAAGGGCAACAATGGACTTTAGTCAACCAAGGGACCAGGCTGGTGTCAGGAAGGGATACTGTACAATGGATCACATCCATGTCATTAATCAGGTTATTGAGAAATCTGCAGAGTACAATAAGCCTATCTATATGGCTTTCATAGATTACGAAAAGGCATTTAATTCAGCAGAGATACCAGCAGTTATAGAGGTATTACGTAATCAAGGAGTACAGACCACTTACGTAAATATCTTGGAAAATATCTACAGAGATTCCACAGCTACCTTAATTCTGCACATGTAGGAAGATACCTATCAAGAAAGGGGTGAGACAAGGAGACACAATCTCTCCAATGCAAATTCCCTGCGCGCTTGGAAGAAGTATTCAAGCTATTAAACTGGGAAGGCTTAGGAGTAAGGATCGACGGCGAATATCTCAGCAACCTTTGGTTTGCAGATGACATTGTTCTGTTCAGCAACACTGCAGACGAGTTACAACTAATGATTGAGGACCTTAACAGAGAGAATGTAATGGTAGGGTTGAAGATTAAAATGCACAAGACAAAGGTAATCATGAATAGCCGGGCAAGGGAACAAGAGTTCAGGATCGCCAGTCAGCCTCTAGAGTCTGTGAAGGAGTACGTTGACCTAGATCAAATAATCACAGGGAACCCTGATCATAAGAAGGAAATTCAGAGAAGAATAAAAATGGGTTGGAGCGCATACGTCATGACATTCTCAACCCCTGACTGGAAGCTTTCCATTATCATTGAAAAGGAAGGTATGCAATTAGAGTATTTTACCGGTGCTGACATATGGGGCAGAAACTTGGAGACTGACAAAGAAGCTTGAGAACAAGTTAAGAACCGCGCAAAGAGCGATGGAACGAAGAATGCTAGGCATAACGTTAAGAGACAGGAAGAGAGCGGTTTGGATAAGAGAGCAAACGGGTGTAGCCGATATTCTAATTGATATCAAGAGAAAAAAATGGAGCTGGGCAGGTCAAGTAATGCGCAGGTTAGATAACTGGTGGACCATTAGGGTTACAGAATGGGTGCCAAGAGAAGGGAGGCGCAGTCGAGGACGGTAGATGGCTAGATGGGGCGACGAAATTAGGAAATTTGCGAGCGCTAGTTGGAATCGGTTGGCGCAGGACAGGGGATAATTGGAGATCGCACGGAGATCGCAGGAGTTCGCCTTCGTCCTGCAGTGGACATAAAATAGGCTGATGATGATGATGATGAAAGGCACTCGTTATTATTACTGTCAGTGGACTCTGTTTTCATAGGCACATCACCTTCATAGGCATAATCTACGTAAGAAAGCTTTGTGAATACGGGCCCTCAGCTTTCTACTCAGTCATTCTCACGACATCGCGCTCTTGAAAACTGTAAACAGGCGTAAATAATCATAGTTCCAGTTATATGGCAGAAAATTATTCGTTGAAACGTAGACTAACTGGTGAAAAGAATTATAAAAGCCACGTGTCGCCTGACGGGCATGTGGGCCAATGGAACGATCTCAACATGTTCAGACTGCATACGTCCCTACATTGGCGGTACTCTAATGCCTGCGGTCCATGCCGCTTTTCTGCTGTACTTGGGTTCGAGGTCTTGAGGGGAAAGTCGAGTTTTGTTTTGGCACGAATTTCAGGGGGAAGTTGCAATGAGTACCTACATGGAAAAAGAATTTTTCATACCTTTCATCCAGAGATATGAACGAATATTCTATGTTTCAAATAGAAATCGAATATTACACACTATAGCTATTCGCCTCCGTATTCGAAAAGAAAATTCTTGATGAAGTGAGACCTCGATATATATCGAACACGGATATATGTAATTATTACTTATGTCGAACACTTTCTATATCACCAGGAAAATCACGTACATTTTTAATTTTTTTTTTATTTCGAACGGGGTCGCTCGTAAAATGGATATATCGAACTCCGCCACCCCAGACCACGTGCGCTCTGCTGACAGGCCGCGAGCTTTCCCCCAACACCCTCAAAGATAGCGGTGGCGCGATGGCGTTCCCGAACCCAAACTTCATCCTCCGGCTTCGAGCGCAGCGGCCGCGAGAAGGAAAGACAGCGCCCGGTTTGAAATTTCAGAACTTTCCGCGGTGCGTAGCAATGTAATACTTTGCAGACACTATCTTTATCGCGCATTGTATGCTCAGCGCTTGTTAGCTCAAAATGGCCAGAGGGGCCCTCGTATAGAGTGTCATTCGAGTTGTTTCCCAAAAGCCTTCCCCAAGCAGTTCATGACAATCTTAAATTGAATTAAAATATGAGCGGGTGATATATTACCGTGTCGTAAATTTGATTATCAAGTGGCATACAAAACACGCACACGATCCGCAGAACCCACTGCGTTTTAAACATTGCAATGAAGCATGACATATATGCACTAACCTCCATAGTGGACACATATTTAATCCTTATTTTTATTTGTAGGAGTCGGTCTGAGACGCAGCCAGCGGTCATTCCACGGAGATACTGAGCACTGACTGCTTGTTACCAAGGGCATGGAAAATAGCGAATCCCCTGGATGGCAAATATTCACAGCCATCCCTCAGCCGACTTTAACCTTTCTTACTTTGATTTGCAGTACACTCTACACTCTTAAAACGGTTGCACCCTTTGGGGTGTATATTTGTCCCACAACAATAATCGTCATCTGCCTTGCTTGCATTTCCTTTCCTGAAAACTCGGCGCTCGCTACTTTCCTGTCGAGAACGCTGCGTCACACTGATAAGGCGCATGCCGTTCGTGACTGGAAAGTACCGGGCTCGCAGCGTTAAAGAAAGGAAACGCGGGTAGCACGGATGACGATTATCGTTGTGGGACAAGATACGCCCCAAAGGGTGTAAATTTTTCTAAGAGTGTAAAACAAAATTACACCATTTGGGTTGTATCTTGCCACACAACGATAAACGTCATCTGTCTTGCCCGCGTTTCCTTTCTTTAACGCTGCGAGCCCGGTACTTCCCAGTCACGAACGGCATGCGCGTTATCAGTGTGACGCAGCATTCTCGACAGGAAAGTAGCGAGCGCCGAGTTTCAAGATAGGAAACGCAAGCAAGGCAGATGACGATTATTGTTGTGGGACAAATATACACCCCAAAGGGTGCAACCGTTTTAAGAGTGTAAGAAAAGTTTACACCCTTTGGAGTGCCCCTTCTGCCACACAACGATAATCGTCATTTGCCTTGATGCGTTTCCTTTCTTTAACGCTGCAAGCCCGGTACTTTCCAGTAACGAACGGCATGCAGGTTATCAGCATGATAGCATTCCCGACAGGAAAGTAGCGGGCGCGGCGTTTTCAAGAAAGGAAACGCATCAAGGCAGATGACGGTTATCGTTGAGTGCCAGAATGGGCGCTCCAAAGGGTGTAAACTTTTCTTAGAGTGTAATCGTCATCTGTCTTACACTCTTAGAAAAATTTACACCCTTTGGGGCGTATCTTGTCCCACAACAATAATCGTCATCTGTCTTGCCCGCGTTTCCTTTCTTTAACGCTGCGAGCCCGGTACTTCCCAGTCACGAACGGCATGCGCGTTATCAGTGTGACGCAGCATTCTCGACAGGAAAGTAGCGAGCGCCAAGTTTCAAGAAAGGAAACGCAAGCAAGGCAGATGACGATTATTGTTGTGGGACAAATATACACCCCAAAGGGTGCAACCGTTTTAAGAGTGTACCCGCATTTCCTTTCTTGAAAACGCTGCGCTCGTTACTTTCCTGTCGGGAATGCTACGTCATGCTGATAACGCGCATGCCATTCGTTACTGGAAAGTACTGGGCTCGCCGCGTTAAAGAAGGGAAATGCGGACGAGACAGATGACGATTATTGTTGTGGGGCAAATATACAACCCAAAGGGTGCAACTGTTTTTAGAGTACACTCTACACTCTTAAAACGGTTGCACCCTTTGGGGTGTATATTTGTCCCACAACGATAATCGTCATCTCCCTTGCTTGCTTTTCCTTTCCTGAAAACTCGGCGCTCGCTACTTTCCTGTCGAGAATGCTGCGTCACACTGATAAGGCACATGCCGTTCGTGACTGGAAAGTACCGTGCTCGCAGCGTTAAAGAAAGGATACGCGGGCAGCACGGATGACGATTATTGTTGTGGGACAAGATACGCCCCAAAGGGTGTAAATTTCTCGAAGAGTGTAAGAACAGTTTACACCCTTTGGCGTGCCCCTTCTGCTACACAACGATAATCGTCTACTATGATTACTGCGATGCGTCGTTTGCCCCACTTAACCGGTACCGCTTGCTCGTTAATGAATGTGGTTTAGCTGCCCTCTCAAATTTTTATGCCAAGGTAAATGCAAAAAACAAAAACGATATTTCCCTGTGCCGACCTCGAAATGCACGGGTGGCTGGCGCATCGTGGCTGTAGCTATACGGCGCAAATGAGCGGCCGGGTGCGACGATACGGTTTTCCAACCAACTTGTCCTAGTCAAAAGCGTCACACTGGTCTGCACAGTGCTTTTTTTCTGGCAGCGTATTCATACTATGTGTAATAAAGACAAGCGTCTGTATGTAATATGCAGCGGTATTAAGAGCGTATCGCACGCAGCTGGAGATTGTAAGGTGCACCAAATGCTACTCCTCAGCTGGTAAGCTAACTCTCGTTATATTAATACATAAACATTCTTTGGGGAGTATCCTTGCAAAATCTCTCACGCGAAAATTGTAATGCCTTATATTGGCACAAAAATGCGTAATTTTGCGAAGACGTACATTTAATCGTTAAAGCACTGCAAATGTAGATGATTGGTATCTGTATAAGCTATAAACGATAAACAAACGAAATTCCTATCTGAAAACTGAATGCACTCGGTGAATTTCTCCGCCCGCCATCTGTTTCGTGTCTAATAAATCTAACTTGCATGCCTTTTTATATGTCCTTCACGCATATAAATATATGTACGTTCAATGTGATCGGCAGGAAGTGGCAAGAACCGATTGACAATTAAAAACATTCATGGGCCAAAGGACTATTTTATTTTCTACAAACAAAATTGACAACGAACATTGTGAAGTCTTTTATTTGCTTGAGCAACCTTTTTCAAGGTAATCTTGCTTTTGTTATTGGCGGGTCACATGCACGTGCTCTGTATGTAAACTGTCGTTTTATATCGTTAATTTCTATTTTGTGCATTTTTTGTCAAGTGAATGCGCATGATCACTTAGAACTTGTTTTGTCATGTCAAGGATTACAAATCTTCACATTCATATGCAGGCACTCACAGTGGTTTCTCCAGCCTGACTGGGTACGTGTTCCAGAATAAATCGCCGGAAGCAGAATTCACTTAAGTGTGATAAATAAACTTTTAATTCTTTACGCGTTCAATAACGGTGCATATACCAGGATTGTTTTGAACGACCTCATATCTCTGTGAATAAAGAAGCTTGTGTGTGTGTGGTGGGGGGGGGGGGGTACAGAATCACGTACATTTGAAGCTATAGGCATTTTTCTTCATCGCATTGCCCATACTTATGTCTCTGTATAGTCACTTGAGGGTTAATTGTGTTCGGAGGCTTGCTCGAACACAGTTGCCTCTACAGCAAGACATATAACATTCGCAAGCTTTTGCAAGTACTGCACTACACTGTTTGTGGTGCACATATGATCTTGTATGTCACTGTTTTACTTTGGCTTGATGTTATGCACACCGGGCCGTGCTTAATTGTCAAGCCGTCTGCTTCTCTGAGGATGATTTCAATTATGATTTTGAAGGTAGTATATAGCCACTCGAAATAGCATTTTGTGGGTATTGTTGTAGCTTTTCATGCAGCAATTCAGGTGCGACACTCTTCACGGACAACGCTTTCCATAACTCAAAAGATTCCATGAGCTAGCTGCTGAATTCACGTAAAACGATTCACATATCGCTGCCTGCATGGCGTAATCTGGAATAAATTTAAGCTTTCAGAGTACAGAAGGCAAGATCACGGCCGAGAGCTTGCCGAGCACAGTGAGTAGTGCATATTTCAAAGGCAAGCCCAAGAACATTTCAAGTACAGTTCGTTTGCCACCTGCATGAAGTGCATCCCTGCAAGCTTCCGCCGAAGTGCCTGCCAACACTCGAGCTGCTTCTGTTGGTGAACTTCGCTTTTGCATCACATTTATTGGCTTCGAGGTGTGTTCGTGAAGACCGGGAATAACTAAGTCGTGGAATCGTGTGCCGTGAACAAGCGTCCATGTTTCCAGCGATGGAATCAATATATATATATATATATATATATATATTTGCTCTGCAGCATGTGTTTCCATATAAAAAACGCTCTGCCATTGTCGCGGTGCGAAAAAAAATAGTGACCGCCAGCATCACGTTGCATGTGGCCGCTGGAGCAGCCGTGGGCAAAGCAGAACTGCATAGCGAACTTCCTATTATGAGACGCCGAAACGCTTCAGCGCGAAATTTTTCTCTGGAAGAAACCGCCGCACATCACATGACACCAACGACATGACCACAACAGCGACAGACGAAGGAGCACCACCGAAATGAAAGCAGAAGCTAAACCAGAAGTGGTAGAAGTGACGAAAGACGCGATCGCAGCGCTACTAGTTCGCGTGACCGCCACTTCGGCCACCTCGCGAGCTATTCTAGTACACTGTGTTCGTGTCATTTATATATTTACTCGTTATTAATATTTATATTTGCTGTAAAATAAGTAATACATGATCACGTTTGATTGTTATTATTCTATCTTTTAGCCCGTCTTGTTTTACTATTATATAACATATTTAATCATTTTACTCCAGAACTAGCACGAAACAAAATTTGTTCACAACTTCTTTCGGAACTGTCGTGCCACCTGTCACTCCTTTCGCGTACTAACACCGATAAGTATGGATGGACTGCTGACCGGTCGGTGCTACTGGTATGTAGGTCACTTTTTTTGTCGCATTGATGCGCAATTATTGAATTGTGTTCGACTTTGATGAAAGCTGGGACGCCACCATTCGGTGCGTGAGGAAGGCCAGCGGTAATAGTTAGCGAGCGAAGCGAGGTTCTAACCTCGCCACCGCGGCCGATGCGGCTGGTACACGTCGCCAACGGAAGTGACATATGTTTACCACAACACAGCTGCTTTCTAAGCCTAAGACTTATTCGATCAGGCGCTGAAAATGTAAAAATAAATATCGATCGCGTTGTGGTGAGGCAGTGACACTGCACGTACGATTATGTACAGGTAACGGGCGCGTATAAAGTGCCACCGACGTTGCGCCACTTGGAAACATGGCGTGTGCACGGTCGCGCAAGGCACTGGGAGTTGTGAGCCGTGTTTGAGATCCTCCGTCGGAGTTGCCTTCATTTAGGAAAGAAGGGAGATGTTTCAGTAGCGCGAAAGACTTGTCGGAAGCACTGTGGTGACCTGTGTTCGTGCTTGTGTGCGAGCTCACAAGCGCGAGCACGGTCTTTGCAGTCACAGCGATTCGACGCAACCGGTTGGCAGACGCGTGTCGTCCTGGGGTCATGTTGGGGCCGATGCTATCGTTGTACCACCGTTGCTTGTTTCCTCATTTTCGGAGTCGAGTGAATCGCGGACGTGGCGACACTTTCGCCTAGCGTCGTGTTTGTGTGTGACGCATTTTCTATTTTATCCTTTTTTCCTTCTTTTCGCCTTCTCTCCACCCTTTCGTGGCCTTCCGAAGAAACCCTAACCACAGAACGATGAGCCGACGTATGTTAAAGCACAGATACCCAACAGGTAGGCATTTCACACGACTCTTATATTCAACTGCGCGTTGTTTAGAGACGCTTTCATCTTTTTTAATTTGCGTTGGGTGGCATATTTAAGGCCGCGACTGAAACCCAATACTGCTGTTTTTGCACACTGTCGGCGGCAGATGCATAGCGACCTGCTGAAGTTTAGAGCTAGATAACTCGTCAGCGCACGCGTGTGTCAAACACTGAGGCCATGTGGTGAAGGTCTGAATTATGCTCCGGTGCTTACTGCAAGTGCAATATTCATCCCATTGATAGCTGGTTGATTAATGATTTGTCAACGTGACAGCCCTCCCATAAAAGCAGTTAAAATGACAACTGCTGCCTCACTTTACAGTGTCAGAAACCAGGTGTTTTACAATGTGACTGCGCTGCATTATTCCTTGCTTAAGGAACCCATCGCTGTGCGACTTAATTGTAGGACGATGAGTAAAACGAGAACAAGGTAAAAGCAGGAGCCAACGTATCGACAAGTGGACTTGTCTTTTTCGAGGCGACATATGCTCTCCTCGGCACAATATGCTTTCCTTAATTTTAGGAATGTGATGAAGGGAACTGGGAGTAAGGGTTCCATCATTGTGTCTAGTATGGAAGTATCTGATTCATGTATTTACAAGGTGTCAGATTGCCAGCTTGTTGAAAGTGTGGCACTATTTCACGAGTGGAGAGGCCAAGTTAGCAGAACTCTGGTGCAAGTTAGTTGGTTCATGATCTTGAAGCAAACGACCAGTGCGAAGAAAGCGAGACGAGAGACGAGGGACACGAAGAAACACAAACATGTCTGCATTTCTTCGTGTTCCTTGTCTTTTGTGTTGTTTTCTTTGCGCTGGTCAACGTTTGCTTCAATAGGCTAAGTTGCATAGCTTGAACTATTTGGGTTCACTTACGAATCAACTGCATTAGACAGTTTTCATGACAGCATGATGCTGATATGGTAGAAAGTAAAGTGTCATGTAATACCTTCATACTCGGCCCTTCAGAGTTCATGCTTTTCTTTCCCCCATTTTTTTTTTAAATTAGAGAAGTAGCATTAGAGAATTAGAGAAGTCTTGCCACTTGCGCACTTTCCAAGACAAATAAAACTATTAGAATATGCGAGCCTTTTAGTCTCCTTTGCACAAGCTTGTGGAAAGGAGCCAATAAGTCTTGCAAATTTCAGTTGTTTTCAGTTTTAGTGCTCTTTGAATGTGTGTGATAGGATATAAGGCAGTTAGGCAGTGTGGCACAACTTTTCATCCCAAAATCCAGAACCTTGTTTACTTTTTTAGGCTTGATCAATGATGGCAGTATTCACATTGTCATAGCATTACATTGCAATGTCAATTAAAGTTGGCTCTGCTGGCCATATTGTGAATTTTTATTTGCCAGAATCTCTTGCATTCAGTGGGATTGTTTGCTATCTTATCTAAGCCACAAAGTTTTGATTTTGTATGTTAAATAATGTTTCATTTTAAAATTAAACACTTCCGAGGTGGTTTCTGCGCCTGAGTGGGATTGCCTCTCATGTATCATAGCAGTTTGTAGTTCTAAGCAAAAGATAGCTCACCGTTTCTAGTTGATTCCCAAGAAATCAGCTTACTCAGCAAAACAAGCTAGAAAAGATAAAAAAGCATGTTAAAATCTCTACCATGCCATAGTGTACTTACAACTGCCTGTGAATTGCATAAAACTATGTGAGGGATTACAGTACTGATATTGTGGTCATTGACATTGTCTGTAGAGTGCAGGGAGCACATCTATAATTTTGACCATTGCTTCACACTAGGCAGCGCCTGGTGGCCTCTTGTGCCTGCCTGTTGTGTGCATTCGGGTCATAGTTTGTTTTTATTGTAGAACAAAAAGCTTGTGTGCTATTGCTTCGGTAAGCTTGACCTAAGTTTTATTAGGAGGCAGCTGTCACACGGGCATCTGTGTCGCCTACCAAAGCACTGTCCACACTCACTAGATTAGAAGTTAAAGATATGTAGCACCACTGAATTTATGAATTTACATTCATATCAATTGCACCTTATAACAGGCCACCTGACAACATGCATTCTTATTTAACCTATCTGATTAAACTTACATTTGCCACTTACATTTGCTGTCATTGTCATGGCACTTTTATGGGTAAAACAGAATTGTACAGTGTTGTGAAATGGTTGCTTTCTCTGGTACTGTCCCCCAGAGCAGCATTCGATACAGTGCCTCATTACATCTATCAATTTAGGGATACTGCTATGCTTTTTTCCTAACATGCACAGTTGAATGGAACACACCTGGGGTATATTGTTAGATATGGCAAGGTGTGAATCCGGCCTGAACTGTGTTTTTTAGCATTCTTTTTGTGATGACACTGAAGGGGGTGTTGTAATGACAAAAGCCTAGGTTTTATGTATTATTTTTTTTTGCTTAAATTTGCATAAGGGCAGCTGCTGCATTGTTTTGACAGTGCAGAGCCTGTCGGTGCTTTTGACAGCTGTCAAAATGGCTCCTGCCAGGAAGTGCTTAAATGAAGAAATTTTGTCCTGTGGGGACTCTTGGTTCTATAGATCTAGCGGGTTATTAAATTTTGGCACTAGTACTTTCAAAATGATTACTCCACAGCAAGGTTTGTACTGTATGGTATGTTGATTGCTCAGCTTAATGCTAACCTTTCCCATGGCAATTTATCCTGGCAACAAGCTTGAGGCTCTTTTAATATGATAATGTTGAGAGTCCCGTGTCACAGAAAATCCGGTGTTGACTTTGGTAGAATTGTCCGTGAGGTAGAATTTCCGTATATATTTAGGTTTATGTATATGCCACACCTTGCTCTATGACATGCAGTATATGCGGGTTATATTGCTACACCATTCTATCACTAAAGTTGCTCATACCTTGTCTTACATCCTTGAAATAGTTTTTGCTTGGAATTTTGAGAATGACAGCCCTCAAACAAATGTCATGAAACAAAACACTGACAGCGCATGCTTTTTATGTTAAATCTTCTCAGACATAAATATTAAAAGTGCAAAACAATAACTGAAACCTGGAAATGAAGCAACTTTATTCCTGCAGCTTGGTGCTAGCTCCGGGATCGGCCCACACAAGAGGCCGCTTTTCTACCTGAAAGCTTGCCTTAGTGCTTAGTGTTCAGCACCAGCATTTCCTGTTAAACATTACGGTTACATAAGTGGCAGTTACTAGGAAGCGTGAGAAGCAGTCAGGGATCTTTGAATGCTATTGCATTCCACTCTTAAAGGCAAAGCTTAAGCATTCTCCAAGTTTTTTTTTTGTCAAATCACTATGGATTTGCGAATAGGCTGAATGAAAATAATAGTGTTTTAGCATAGTGTTACCGCCTTACTGTTACTGCTGCACCTGCCAGCTTAATGCGTGCTAATCAAGCCATGTCAGATGCATGTATAACTATGTATAACAGGGACTTAGTGGCACACTCAAAGCTGGCGTGTGGCCAGGATGGTAGCGGTAAAGTGCTACTACTATGCTAAGACAGTGTGTTTTGAAATTTCAACGGTCTAGCAGTGGCAGTAGCTTCACATTGTTGGGCAGCAGACTGTTCACATAAATGCAGATTTAAGTCTGTCTTCAAGTTTGTTAGATTAATTACATTTGAACTTGCTTCTCTTTTTTATTGGCTGCGCCAAAAATTTGCTTTGTTTCCAACATTCAATGCTTTGAGGGTTTTTCTTGCACTGTGGAATCCGTGTTCTTTGGAGCAGTTGTTTCCTCAGTAATGTACATAATAAAATGACAGCTGTCTGTTAGGTCCACATCCAATCATACATTGTAGGCCCATTGTATTAATCTGCGTGCTTAACATTAGGAATTTTTGTTAGGTAATGAAGGTAATGATGTGTTACATTTTAAAATGTTACTGCTCGGTTGATAAATTTAGCTTGGCTGTATATTAATTTGGCATTACCTTCCTTGGTGTGGAACTTTTTGTAACATTTACAGATTCATTTTTCTGCTGTGCTAACACGGGTATGTCACGGCACTGGCCCCCTGCCAGCAGATGTCGAGAGTGAAGTTCCTTTGGCGTAGTTGGCCCTAATTCGCAGGACAATGGTTTGTAAGACAGACCACATTTAAGGTTTATGCATTGAAAACTACTTGTATGGTTGCAAAGTGTGCACTTGATGAAGCTCAGTTTGACTTCTGCAACTGCGGAGAGGGCTGAAAAAAAGAAAAAGGATGTAGGTGAAGAAAATACACATACAAACAAGGGCAGGCAAAGACTTCGAACTGTAATACAGAAAACCACCCAGGTGGGATAAATATGCACAACTATTGATACGACATGGCTTCACCACAGATTACAGTGATGTGAGGCAAATTAAATGTGCTAGTGCACCAAGAAACAGCAGAAAAGGCTTCAGCCACCCATAAAAGCCAGCAGCAGATTTTGCATGTTATGCCTTTGAGAGTGTTGCAAAGTGAGAAGTAACATTCTCTTGTTGTGCCAAGCCTAGAATGGTTTTTGCCACTCCTATCTGAAGACATGCTTTGCAGTTGTTGGTAGTCTAGAGTTTTAGGTTGGGATATGCAAGAGGCTTACATAGTGCTTGTGCACGCAATTCGCTTGGGTCTCAGCAAAGCCCAAGCAGGCTTGGGTGCGCTAGTCGCTTGTGTCCTCTAATTTAAAACTCTCTACTGACTTGTGTGCTCTTCCGACTATGCTGATCAAGTGCATTTAGAATAGTTACAGCATGTAATCTTTAAAACTAATGTTCAACATTAGTAAAACTTCTCTTCATGAAGGGGGTTGCAATGCTCTGATGTCTTTCCTGTCTCTTCCCCAACACACATCCACAGGAAAAGCAACAGAGGCAGCCCAGCCAGCGGCTCCACTACCTCAGCCAGCTGCTGACATGTGAGTTAAATATTTCTTTTTTTTTATTTGCTTTTGCTTGGTGTGCTTTTATAGCTTGCTTATGCCATGGGTCACCTGTTGTGGTGAAGAGTAGGCTTTTGAGGCCTTGATGTGAAAAAAAAAAAAGAAAGAAAGAAATGACAGTGCACATTTAGCACAGTTGAAAATAAAACAAATAAAAATGTATATTATACCTGTGTGCTCTCTTGTCAGCACAGTTGTAGTTCTGTTAGTGTTGAAAGTAAGTAGCGTGTGTAATGATTAATGCCTAATAGTTGAAGTTGCTGACTATCGAGTTTTGTTTTTATTGTAGAGGTACTATGTCAAGAGGTTTGCACTTCAGTAGCACTGCCCTGTCAGAGCTAATTTCTGAACCGTAACATTAGTGTACAGTAATTGTTCCTTATCTTCTTTTAAATAGATAGAAAAATAAATGCTAATTGATGTAGGTGTGTAACTGAGTATGAGTATTACTGCACAAATTAAGATTGAGAAATATTGAAGCCTCCTTTGATGTTTGAAAGTTTTCTACACAAGATGTACATTGCTTAAAGAAACTGCATGTATCACTGATGTTTATATAATACACTGGAGAACGGGAAAAAAGAATTGATGTGAGGTACTTACTTTGCTTGATCTGATGGCCAAGTGGAGGACTGATGTACAGTCCATTGCATATGTGTTATTATCACATACTTATCTAGCACTGTGACATTGCCTCTTTTGTTACTTTCAACAAACACCATGTGGGAATGTTTGTAAACGGACCTACTGTGGATAGCTTACTCGAGTAAACTTGAGGACCAGCAAACAAAACACCGGTCCAGAATCTTTTCCTTTCACCTACACTCATTTGGTTAAAACATGTAGTGACTCATGTCTTTTTGATACCACACAGAAGGGCTTTTTTGTCATAGAAATGGTAGTGTTCACATTCTTACCTCAAGATATAAAGCTTTCATAAAGCTGTTCTTCCTTCTTTGTGCAAATTAAGTTGGTAAGTTCAGAATAGAGCTAATACTGCCCAAGACAGTTGCCTTGGGTTATCCTGCTCACAACGGCATGGAAGACTTGCCTGTGGTTATGCGAAAAGATTGTGCATTATGAAAGGGCAATTGACCACAATGCTGCCAAATTGCTACACTGAATAAAGCATGTTCTTTTTGAGTTCTCAAGTGCTCTGCAAGTATTCGTGGGTAAGAAGTGAAGTTGTACCGATTTTGAGTACTTTTGTGGACCCACTTGCCATTATGCTGGCTTGTCTTGAAGTTTGATTCCATACATTTCCTCTGTTGTTCACATTGGTTGAAAGCAGCATGTCCATGGACATTCCTGTCTGCTGCATACTTAGTGTGATTGTGGAGGCTATTTTGTGCAAAAATATTTCAAGAGCCAACAGATGGGAATTAAACTGCATTCTTGATGTGAAACGGGGCTCTTCAGTGTGCCCTGTGTGCCCAATGCCCTGTGTAATGCGTGTTTATGTGCCGATTGACGTGCCACTCGTGAATATCTCCTGCAGAATGCCCCAATGGGATGGGACTGCCAGCTTTCAGCCAGCACAGTATCCCACAGCAGTGCTGGACCCACAGCATCAGCAGCAGCCGCAAAGCAACTCACAGGTATTCAGCATTGATCAGTGATTGTTGTAAGGGAGCAACTTGTTCATTGTTTCTAAGGTGGCATTGGCACATTTGTTGAGACTGCAGAGGGGGAAAAAAAATTACAAGTTGTTAAAGGGACCCTGAAACGCTTTTGACGATTTTCTACAAATGTACTGAGTCGTTAGAGTAGGTCCTTCTGATCATTGACACATCTAAGTGCTCTGCGTAAAGCGTGTAATTTATTATAAGGTTTTAAAGATGCACATCGCTGCCGATCGTAGCACGCGGCTCGGCGGAATTTTAAGCCGCCCCTACCCATATGACCGAAATCACCCATACGACGTCAGTGGGGCGAGCTATCCGATTGGCTGACCAGGGCGCGTGATCGATAATTTTTCCAACTTTATGGTAAACAAATGATCTTCGTAATAGTTGGAATGTTAGTTAATTTGTTTTTATAAAAAGAAAGTAACATAAAGAGAATGCACAAGAACAATTTTTCAATACACTTAAGCACTTCCGGCAAACAGCAATGGTCGTCTGCTTCTGTACAACGTACTCCATTTTGACGAGAGCTCCGCGGTCAGAGTCGGTCTCAGTCTTTTCGCCAGCACTATGATTTGACTTTGTTCCCTTGTGGACTGCAAACGTTGCGACTGGCAATATGTCAAGCTGTGAGATCGTGTCCCTCTGCAAGGCAGCGTACGAGCGAACTGGCTGCTGCGCATCGGACTGCCGCTATCCGATCGGCGCCAGGATTTGCGCGTTTGTGGCCGTCACTTTACACCGGAAGATTACTAACGCAATAGCGTTTCGCGAGTCCGGTATTAGGGCAAACGCAAGCGCAAGGGAACAGGGTCTGGCCGCTTGACTGTGCCGTAACGGGATGAGCCACGAGATGAGCAGAAGGGCATGGTCTGCATAGTGCAGCCACCTGGTGGCACAGAGCTCAACCATACACAGTAGCAGCAACGAAGTGTATTCTTCTTTGCTGCTGGTGTGTATTTTTTGCAGGAGTGTAATCATCAACATGTTGTTTTTATAAATGTTTAAAATGTTTTACACTTGGTTAGAGCAACATTAGCGCTTTGCTTGGCTGGTTAAGCGCTGCGCCAACAAGTGTATGGACCGTGCAGACCGATCAGGCCGCTCACGTACGTCTACGCTAAAGTTCCTTCATCAGCTTGAGCTCATGCCTCCAGTCATTTGCCGAAATGACCAGCTTGCCTGTGGTTACCGGAATACCAGACACGTTCGGCACTACGACAGAATGCTCGCAACGCACGCTGCTTCGATACCTCGCGCTTGGGGTCGACGGCCAAGCGGCTAGCGGAGAGGTCTCGCGCGGGCAGGGGCGTGCTCCAAAAGAACCGGAAGTGGACGATGTGACGTCACATCGTGACGCAGCACCAGTGAAGGCGGAGCTTAGCCCCGCTCGCTCGGTGAATGAGTTGAGGAGGAAAAGCATGGCTAGAGAGGAGGGTAACTTCTAATCGCTTGTAGCTCCATTAATCCGTAACGCTTCACTTAAATTGTGGTGCGAATGTTCTACTTAAGCTGTACCCTACGCGTCTACAAAATTTGTCCGAAAAGGTGGAGGTCACCGTGGTACTTGGACACATGAAATATGATATGGTTACAAGGACAGTTTGCTGAGTTTTGAAGAAGCTATAAAATATTGAAAGGCAGCCAAGATACCTTGGAATGTGTTGGTGCTGCACCTGTAGATTGTTGTATAATATCGTATGCAGGGTGATCATTTTTAAGTTCCATGTAATTTTTAAAAATCGCCTATTGAAAATACCATAATTCTAATTCTTGAGCTGGACTGTTCAGAGAGGCAGACATTACGTAATTTGCATGAAAAATCGAAACATATATTCAACTTCAACAATAATTAACTTCCTAATTAATTACTTTATGCTGCATATTGCAATTTATGAATTTTGGGCGGTGAGATTGTCAGGCGTATCCACTTGGAATGAATTTCCAGAATGGCACCGGTTTGGAGATATACGCCATCAAACTCGGCCTAAAAGTTCACTGGTGGTCCACTTACCTTTTTAACAAAATGCTCTTTTATGCATTGAAGCATAAAAGTAACTGGAACGGCCCTGTATTTCGTCTCGCACTTTGGAAAGTAATATCTCGAAACTAGCGTAATCCTTGAAATTCATTTCATGTAGATGCGTCTTGCAAACCCACAGGCTACAATTCATTAATTGCGATATGTGCCGTAACTTAATCAGTTAAGAAGTTTACTCAATTTTTTCTAATTAGTTGAATGTGTGTTTCGATTTCGCATGCTAGTAATGTCTGCCTCTTCGAATAATCCAGGTCAGTGACAAGAAATATGCTATCTGCCACAAGCGATTTTTAAAAATTCCGTAAAACTTAAAAATGATCACCCTGTATACTCATATAAGGGCCGCATCCCCACTTTGCAGGAAAAAATTTTGGGGAAAAATTCAAAACGTCCTGCCGGAAGGCAAAGTTAGTTTCATTGCCGCTACAGAGCAAGAGTAAAAAGTTAGTCGTGTTGCCGCTAGATGACACTAGCTGCTTTTCCATCGACGCCACTCAGGCTGGCGCCGCCGTGCCATTACTTCTTTATGTGGTGCATCGTCTCGGCTGCGTTTGCAGTGTTTCCAGTCGTATCAGTAGCATTTTGCTCCTAGAGAAGGGAGCCCTGTTTGGGCCAGCGCTGGTCAGGGACGATGGGCTGGCGTCTGAGGTTGTTCACTGCAGCGTTATGTCATTTGCATCTCTCTTACCCTCTGCCACAGTTGCGGAAACATTATGAACCTTTAGTGGGCTGTCAGCGGCCTGATTTGTGTAAGGGCCACACCCAGCCAAGATTCTAGAAAAAAAAAAGTGCAGCCCTTACGCAAGTATGTATGGTACCAGATTGAGTTCTTTGGAGTCGTTTCACTGATGTGCTCTCTTGGTCATTTAGTTATGGTGATTTCTCTCTGCACGCATATTCTACATGGTTTTCTACATAAAGTGTATGTGTAACACCATTAAAAGTGTCAGCAGCAGTTGTCCTCTCCCTTTCTTGTGTTGTCCCATTAGTACTGAATTTTTTCTTGAGTAGCAACCAGATGCTTTATTTTCAAGAGCTGTGGTAGCTTGTGCGAGTTCAATTCCTTGTCCTGGTGGCTGCATTTCGAGGAGGGAAGAACGTAGAATTTTCATAGGTGGCTTGTAATGTTAGCGTATCAGAGAAAAAATTGCCGTCGACTTGGCTGTAGTGGGTATGCTCAAAAGGGACCACTTTCGGTGTTCTCGGAGAGCAAGCTCTGCAGTTAAATAAGGATATATCCTTGTCTGAAGGTGCAGGCTTCAAAACAGCCCTTTGCATCGGCGTTTTGTGTGCCCCCCCTCGGCATCCTTGGCATGCATGTTAAATTTTGATGATAAAATTTGGGCTAAACCTGGCACCACTGCTTTTTTATGTGCTTCCATGCAGTGGGATACTATCGTAAGTTCTCTTTGTATTGCATGCACAGTGTTTGCAGTACCTACTTATTATTTACCATTATTCAAAACTGGAGTGCACTCATACTGGTACTTATATTTGTGTGCCTTGATAGAGCTTCTAGTTATTTTTTTTTTTTTTTTCTACATAAGAGAACATATGGCTTAAAACTCGGGGGTTTTATGTGCCAAAACCACGATCTGATTGAACTGGGGACTTAATTTTGACCACCTGGGGTTCTTTAACGTGCACCTAAATTAAGTACACAGGCATTCTTGCATTTGGCCCATTGATATGCAGCCATCGCAGCCAGGATTGAACCCATGACCGAAAGCTTAGTAGGGCAATGCCATAGCCACTAAGTTACCACGATGGGTGCTATCGGATTAATGTTGTTTCTAATTAGAATAAGGTTGGTGTTATGAGTGTAAAATCTAGGGTTTGGTTTTCCCTGTGGTTGGCTGCTGTAAAAGGTACGAAACCAAAATCAAGCATTTTTTTGCTTTTTAGTCTCATGCTTTCCATCAGCTTGCATTTATTGTGAAATAAGTATTATTACTATTATTTCGTGTTATAACAGAATGCAATTGGCAACAAAATTGATTCAAAGAGCTGTTTTCTAACTTCTGGCTACCTGAAGAAAGATAGTGCACTGGAAGTTTTCTGTTTGCATTACAATGTATAACTTGGATCCTGGGCTGTAGTATTTCCAACCTCCTGTTCGAGCTTCAACACGAGCAAACCATAGATATATGCTGCTTTACCCTATACATCAAGAGTTGATGTTTTTAAATGTAAGTGGAACATGCTGAGTCTTCATATTGACACGTGTACTTATCTTTATCAGGCGACCACGTTTCGCCGCCTGACAAATGTTATCGCACAGCGCGGGATGCGCCTGCATGTATCCGAAGTTTCTGGAAAGTTATCAATGCTTCTATCCGCTGTCTGTTGTCGCCGAACCTTGCGTTATCTGATTTCATCGCCTGACGCGAATGGTGTAGAACTTTGTGGAAGGCACGCGGGTCCCAACAATTAGTCTGGAACATTCGATGACTACTGTATAAAAGCCGACGCGCTGGACCCGCTGATCAGATTTTCTACGACCGCCGATCGTGTTCGCCGCTACCATTGTTCTTTGAGTGTAGCCTGTTTTTGAGGGCACAAGTTCGCCCAATGAAATAACCGAGGAGTGTGCTCAACCACTCCGCCAGAGCCCTTATCGAGTTTCTACGCGAGAATGTGAAGCTATAAGGCACCAAGTCGACGAAATGCCGCGCGACGACATCATCCAGCCGTCAAAAGCCCGTGGGCATCTCCTGTAGTCTTGGTGAAGAAAAAGGACGGAACCCTACATTTCTGCGTCGATTATCGTCGTCTGAACAAGATCACGAAGAAGGACGTATACCCCCTCCCACGGATAGACGACGCATTGGATCGGCTCTGCAACGCTAAATACTTCTCGTCGATGGACCTCAAGTCTGGCTATTGGCAAATAGAAGTCGACGAAAGAGATTGCGAAAAGACCGCCTTCATCACCCCAGATGGCCTCTATGAGTTCAAGGTTATGCCATTTGGACTGTGCTCTGCGCCTGCAACGTTCCAGCGCGTGATGGACACGGTTGTAGCAGGATTGAAGTGGCAGACCTGTCTCGTTTACTTGGATGACGTCATTGTCTTCGCCGGAAATTTCGACGATTACCTCACGCGGCTTGCAACAGTACTAGAGGCCATCAGGTCATCAGGACTTACTCTGAAGCCGGAAAAGTGCCGCTTCGGTTACGGCGAGCTTCTGTTTCTAGGCCACGTCATCAGCAAATATGGAGTCCGCCCCGACCCGCAGAAGACAGCTGCCATCGCAAAGTTCCCGCAGCCCATCGACAAGAAGGCAGTGCGTAGATTCCTTGGCATGTGTGCCTACTACAGGCGCTTTGTCAAGGACTTTTCACGCATCGCGAAGCCGCTAACGCATCTAACCAAATGTGATGTCGAGTTCAAGTGGGAAACGCCGCAGGCCAATGCATTTCAAGAACTCAAACGATGCATGCAGTCGCCGCCGGTACTTGCACACTTCGACGAGAACGCCGATACCGAAATCCACACTGACGCCAGTAGCCTAGGCCTCGGTGCCGTCTTAGTCCAGAGGAAAGACGGACTTGAACGGGTGATATCGTATGCTAGCCGGTCGCTGTCAAAAGCGGAAGGCAATTATTCTACGACTGAAAAGGAGTGCCTCGCCATCATTTGGGCTACAGCAAAATTCCGCCCTTACCTATATGGGAGGCCATTCAAAGTGGTCAGCGACCATCACGCGTTGTGTTGGCTAGCTAACTTAAAGGACCCTTCAGGACGGCTGGCACGGTGGAGCCTCAGACTGCAAGAATATGACGTCACCGTAATATACAAGTCCGGAAGAAAACACTCTGACGCCTACTGCTTATCACGCGCCCCCATCGATCCCCCGCCTCAAGACGACGAGGACGACGACGCCTTCCTTGGAATAATAAGCGCGGAAGACTTCGCCGAACAGCAACGAGGAGACCGGGAGGTAAAAGGCCTCATTGAGTATTTGGAAGGGAACACCGACATTGTCCCTGGGGCATTTAGGCGTGGGTCGTCTTCGTTCACGCTACAAAACAACCTGCTTGTGAAGAACTTCTCACCAGTCCGTGCCAGCTACCTTCATGTTGTACCGTCAGCGCTGCGTCCAGAAGTACAGCACGCCCTACACGATGATCCAACTGCTGGGCATCTCGGATTCTCCCGGACGCTGTCGAGGATACAGGAAAGGTATTACTGGCCGCGTCTGACCGCCGACGTTGCCTGTTACGTCAAGACATGCCGAGACTGACAGCGACGCAAGACACCACCGAAAAGGCCAGCAGGGTTACTACAGCCGATCGAACCTCCTCGCCGACCACTCCAGCAGATTGGGATGGATTTGTTGGGGCCGTTTCCGACGTCAACATCCGGGAATAAGTGGATGGTCGTCGCGACGGACTGTCTCACCCGCTTCGCTGAAACTAAAGCTCTACCAAAAGGCAGCGCAACCGAAGTGGCAAAATTTTTCGGCGAGAACATCCTGCTGCGACATGGTGCCCCAGAAGTCCTCATCACCGACAGAGGAACGGCTTTTACAGCAGAGCTCACACAAGCCATTCTGCAATACAGCCAGACAAGCCACAGGAGGACAACTGCCTACCATCCGCAAACGAATGGTCTCACGGGGAGCGCCTGAACAAGACCCTCGCTGACATGCTAGCAATGTACGTCTACATCGAGCACAAGACGTGGGACGCGGTCCTGCCATATGTAACCTTCGCTTACAACACGGCGGTGCAAGAAACGACACAGATCACGCCGTTTAAGCTGGTTTACGGCAGGAACCCGACGACGACGCTCGACGCCATGCTGCCGCATGTCGCTGACGAGGAGAATCTTGACGTCGCCCGCCTACGGATCGAGAACCAGCAGCGTACCCACAGCCGACACTACAACCTCCGACGACGCTTCATCGAGTACCAGCCCGGCGACCGTGTTTGGGTATGGACCCCGATACGCCGACGAGGACTGAGGTAGAAACTATTGCGACGCTATTTCGGACCCTACAAGGTCATCCGACGTATTGGCACGCTGGACTATGAGGTCGTGCCAGACGGCATTTCGCATTCACAGCGGCGCCGCGCACAATCTGAAGTGGTCCACGTGGTGCACCTTAAACCCTTTTACGGACGCTGACGAACTTCCTTATTTTGTTTTCTTTGCTACGAGTGCTTTTCTTTATTACTTTTGTTTGTTTTCAGCATCGGGTCGATGCTTTTTTAAGATGGGGGTATTGACACGTGTACTTATCTTTATCGGGCGACCACGTTTCGCCGCCTGACAAATGTTATCGCACAGCGCGGGACGCGCCTGCATGTATCCGAAGTTTCTGGAAAGTTATCGATGCTGCTATCCACTGTCTGTTGCTGCCGAAGCTTGCGTTATCTGATTTCATCGCCTGACTCGAATGGTGTAGAACTTTGTGGAAGGCACGCGGGTCCCAACGATTAGTCTGGAACATTCGATGACTACTGTACAAAAGCCGACGCTCTGGACCCGCTGATCAGATTTTCGACGACCGCCGATCGTGTTCGCCGCTACCATTGTTCTTTGAGTGTAGCCTGTTTTTGAGGGCACAAGTTCGCCCAATAATACGCTCGTTTCGTTAATCACAGTTTCTCTGCCTTCTTAACCTTCACTACCATGTGACAATATACTCATTGTCTGCAATTCCATTGACACATTTCAAGAAAGATTGGAAATACCTTTGGTGTAAGTTGATGTTAGTGTACCCATCCTGTTACAGCTTGGAAAGGTTAACACTATGGTAAAAAGTCAGGCATTACTGTTGTGTATGGAATTGCTACAAGTTGTGAGATGGAATAATGGTCTTTACAACGCCCTTTATGTCACCACGTCTAAAGCTTCAAGCATCTCAGGGACAGTGCCTGACATTGTGTTCTCACAGGCGAATGGAAGACGTGATTCACAATCCAGGTTGAGTAATGTTTGACCTCTCCTCCTACAGCCTACAATTGTCTCTGTGAGGATACCATCATTTCTGAAATTAAAAGTGGTTATTGTCCAAGCAGCAGGTCACCAGTGACGTGATGAAGGCAAGTGCGGTAGACCAGGGCATAAGTGGAAACAATTTTGACATGAGTAATAATGAGGCGAGAACAATGCCTAAATTCTTGTGATAATTATATGGAGATGTAGCCAATAGGTAAATCTAAAACTCTTATGTCAAAAAGTTCTTTTCCCCATGTTTTTTTTTTCCAGTTAATTCATGAAAATAATCCCGGTTTGTCTCATTGGATTTATAACCATGTTTTACTGTTTGCCAAGTTGACTACAAACACTCCATATTTCAAGGGTGACCTGAATATATACTTATCTATGTGGAGAGAGTAACACTAAAACTTGATTGCTTAATTTATCATTCAATTTAATGGACAGGAGTGCCAACTGCAGTCACGTCTACAGTGCCAGCCTTGTATTTTAGGCAGCATCGCCACGTATACCAGATCAGTTGGAGATGGGGGCGAAGTGCGAAAGCACCCATATACTTGGATTTAGGTGCACGTTAAAGAACCCCAGGTGGTCCAAATTATTCCAGAGTGCCCCACTACCGTGCGGCTCATAATTAGATCATGGTTTTGGCATGTAAAATCCGATAATCTAAATTTTTTTTTTTTGTCAGATAATTTGGAGCACGTAATTTTGTTGAATACTGGATGTACCCGGGGCAGAATAGCATGACGTGAAATAACCTAGATGTGATAAGCTTTCTATTGATGCATTGACTGCGTTTTCATTGGGTGGTGTTTATTTCTTAACTACACAGCAAAGCTGATTGCTTATTTCTCATTGTAGAACTGCAGAGTGCTAACCTGTAGTGTTTCTGAGTTTGCTTGTCTAGTTTTTGCTTTGACTGCTCTCTGTGAGAAAAACAAAAGCTTCTATGCAGTCGGTGAATGATACCTATTTGAACTGTAGTTGTGTAGCCCTGCAGAAAGGGTAATCTCAAGATGTGTCTGTATGCCCAGAAGTGCAGTGCTTCTATATTGCTTGTTTCCTTAGCTTTGCACTTGAGCTAGTTTCTGTGAGGTGGCTTACTGATGATGTGTCCCAGCCAATTAAGCAGTTGCTTTGATAAACCTCCACCTTGGGACAGTGAGAGGGAAAAAGGGAAGAGGCTGAATGACAATATCTGTTGGGGCGTGGTCTGAATCCAAAGCGGCTTGGCACTGTAAAATTGCCCATCAGGGTGGGGGTGGCAGTTATGAGATTGTAGCATGTCATTGTTTTTGCTCCCAGGAGGGCTGGTCTTCGGGAGCAATGACAGCAGCCAACGGCAGCACTGCTGGTTCTGCAGTCCACTATGGGCAGGGAGAGAACTACTGGAACTGGAACACCCACCAGGTGGATATTAGTGTTATTTTCCTTTAGTTCATTGCATGTGGGCTTACATGCAGTATCGTGCGCAGCTTCCAGGTGTATCCATTTGGGGGGAAGAGATGTTAATGTTTTTAATACGAGAGCATTACTTGGCTCATTATGCGACCTTGCCGTCATCAGGAAGCCGTGGCAGAGAAACAGCACACAAATTATGTCATCTTCGTCTAACTAAACTGAAAAATAAAAGTGTGCACAGTGAGGATTCGATGCTCTAGCCCCCAACGTCACTGCTACTGCTCCGGAGCCGAGCACGCTAACCACTGCGCCACCATTGCAGCAGGCGACATTGATGAATATCTTCGACGCTGTGCACGTGGTTGGGCTCTGCCTGGCAGGCAATGCACTAGATTGCTCATGATGGGAGTGACGCCACTGTCAGCGCTATGGAGCCTTCATCATCCGAAGCTGCGTCTACATCATCAGGGGAGACAGCAAAGTGTGGCCTGAGGCACCAGAACACTGCTGACAAAGTACAACACCATCGCAACGCAGCAAAACATGCGAAGCAAGCTGCTGCAGCAAAACAATGTTCACCACCCAAGCCCCCTACAACGCAAAGGGCAGCGCGAGCACGGCGAGCTGCAGCGGTTGCAGCGAGGAAACTTAGCGAGACACTCAGCGACAAGTAGCGCTCTCGCATTTACACATCATAAGAATTGCTTAGGTGCCCCCATAGTTTTTCTACATTTCATTGTTAAGAGAAAATTCTGTGGTAGGGGTTGTGCACTTATCTTATGGAGAAAATAGTTCTTGTGATTAGCAAGACCAAATTTGGTCTCATCATCACTGTCTAGTGATGCCATCTGGAACCAGTGTTAATACTGGAGACCATATTCTAAAGAAATTATTGCATTCTTTTTCTCCTCCTTCTTGCTGTGCGTCAATGTCATGCCCTTTTTATGTGAGCACATATATGAGAGGTCACTGCAAAATGTGTGTTGTAGAAATTACCATGTCTACTCGCATAATGATCACACTTTTTTGTCAAAAAAATTCCCGCAAATTCAGTGGTGCAATCATTACACAGGTTAAATTTTCCACGAAAAGTAAAAAAAATTTTTTTTCATCTCTCATTTGCTGTGAGATGACAACAGGTCAACAAAGAGGTGGCTGCTGCTATAACAGTGTGGGACACCAAAACAAAAATGGCAGCCGGCGGAGCTAGCTGAAGGCGATATTTTTCTTTTTGTGAGTACATTACAAGCATTGAAACAGTTTCTTCCGTATCAGCAATGAATAATATCGTTACTATCGGCAGACTTGCCGATATTAAGTCTGCGGCAATAACGTAGCCATGTCCACTTTGAGGGTACAGAAACGGAGATGGGCGTGCTTAGCTGCCAGTGACATAGAAACACATGGCGGGTATGCTGTGGAAACTGCGGTATTTGTCGTCACTACTATTCTAATACGGCACGCTTCCGCTAAGGGTGGGCGTATATCTCAGCTGTGTTACAAGCATCGGCGTATGAATAGGGTAAACTTCTAACGTATCAGTGTAAACGTGGCCACTATCGTTGCCGCTCGTGATTTGTTCCGTGCCCACGTGTACAGACAAGAAGAATCAAAAGGCACCTTTTTTGTTGTTGTTGTTGACCACAACCATTATAAAGCCAAGCCAAGGCAAGTTTCGTTGTAGCTTTTTTTTTTTTTTTTAATGGAAGTGTGGAAAGTGATAAAAGGAATAAAATGGGGCATCTGCTTAAGAATTTTTGGTGCGTGCAGACTGCTTGGTATGTCTTGAAGAGTCATTCGCGTAGCATTCAACAGCATTCGACAGATGGCAAGTGCGATCATAATTAGCTAGACTTGGCACACATATCGCTGTGGCAGTTCGGGGTGCAATCATTTCACAGGAAAGAAAAAAAATTGAATTTTGACGACAAAATTCAGGGGTGCGATCATTATGCAAGTAAATACGGTAGTGCAGAAAAATGTCTGTTTCTGGTGCCTTTTTTTTTTTTTCCAGAGAACATATTTTTTAGTGCGCAGTTTTTTTTTTTTTTTTTTTTTTCTAAGCTTAGCTGGATAGTGGACAGCAGTGACATTACAATTGATGGGCTGGCATGGGCACAGTTGTAGCGACTGCTTTCATTGTTTCCTGCTATGAGGTTATGGTGGCTTTCCTATTAGTAGTTCCATAGTTGATTTTCATAATGGTCTTCTAACAAATAGCTGCAGCCTGGTTTATGATTTTGCTCATTTTAGCTGTGTACTGAGTTTTCAAGTGCTGCTTTTCACCTGTGTGCTGCACATATTCGGATTAGGGATTCATGAACAGCTGTGATAGGCAGTCCACTATTTCTGGTCACTTTTAACGATGATGGACACTTATAGAAAAATTGTTTGATTCTGGTAGACAGCCTAGTTAGCGGCATTTTTAATGCAAAAGATAGTGTAACCCCACGCTTACAGATCGCACTACATGTACTGTGTGCAGCAGTGGTGGATTGGGAGGTACGATCATATTGTACAGATGGCATTATTAATCCAGTGGGTTGCAGTTGTGAGGACTGCAATGGGACTGGGACAGGGGCTCTATATTTTATAGGTGACAAAGCAACGAATGCCAAACAAGAACAGTGCGCATGAGAGCAGATTGAAAAAGTGTGATCAGGCCCCGCCCACTCTCAAGTTCAACAAATGGCCACAGAGGGCGAAAAATCAATCGAGGCGCGTTTCAGCGTAAGCGCGCAAGTGGAGCTACTGTAATTTGGTCGCATACTTTAATTTGTGCTTTCTCTGCTAGGGGCGCTGAACATGCTGAATTTTTTACTTTACACAAACCATTGACGTAAACAATCGAGGTGTCTAAGGATGTTTTTTACCTCAGGCAAATAGGCAGTTGATTTTTTAAAAATTAGATTGTTGAAGCTGCTTTTTAGTTATAGCGTCAAGGTTTTTGTACTTGATTAACTACCGACAGCCGACAGCCTATTGGTATCGATGTGTTTCCTGGCCGTTGGCATTCGAGTACTACGGCGGTAAAACATTTTCGAACAGCATGCTGGTTTCGTCTGCGAGTCATTATAAAGACTTGTTATAAAGAGGCCTACTCTTGGCAAAAAATAGTGCCTCATATTCTTTAGGCGTTCATTATCATAATGAATGCGGCGGAGGTTGAGGGAGTACGCTTGAAGGTACATTTTTATGCCGTTGATCTCCATAACACCGTAAGTACGCAAACCGATGTCACAGAACACCCCATGCATCATTGTGTGTTCTCTGTCATCGCTTGTTTGCTGTACGCCTACTAATCCTTCATTTCTTCTCCAAGTGTTGTATCCTCCTTTTGTCCTTGTTCTCTTGTGCTTTACTTACAGTATGTCGTTCCGTCAGCTGTAATGCGCATTTGCAAAACCAATACATGTTTGATAAGACGCAGTGGTTATCATAATTTCACTACACATGTATTAAACAGTTACATATGGTTCAGATACAGATACCTGTATGCGGACTTGCACGACATTGATGCGGAGATTAGGATAATTATGACACCCGTAAAGAAGAGGCAGCTGACGGCCGTAAGCTGTTGCGTTCTTTCCGCCAAACTACCCGGCCTGGTAGTGCTGTAAAGATGCTGTATAAAAGTGACACGCGGTGACAGGGAAATTATTATACTTAGCAGCCGACCGTACGTTTTGTAGCTTAGGTCTTCTTTCTTGTGCGTTTGTGCTACCCTTATTAATGAGCCATTTCTTGACTATGTTCTTGACTATGTAACCGCGTTTGTGTGGATGCGTAGACATGTGCTTTTTGTTGTGCTTGTAAAATGCAAATAAAATATTTTCAGGCTTACTCAATCTTTGGTGTCGTGTGCGTTTATTCCAGTCGACGCCATCGTGCCGCCTGGAAACCGCATTCTGTCAGTAGCCCTACACGAAATGCAACAGCTGCAGCGCGGCAGCACAACTCGGGGTAACGGCAGCGTAATAAACGAAAAACCGCTCGGGATGCCCTTAAAAGTCAGTTCAGAGTGTGCCTTAACCCGATATGACTCAGCGCTACATATATTTATACATATATGTAGGTGCTATGTTTGCCACACAGCAACCAAACTGGCGGCGGCACGATCGAGGCGCAGCAGCCAGAAACTCAGTAAAGCCACAGAACACCTGCGGCCATACTGTGCAAAACCCCGTTTCCGTTTCCTGTTGTACAGCGCCACCTGTGGTCGCATACTTTAGTTCACGACACCACCGCTACGCTTATTTCCGTTGCACTGTGGAAGGTACAGTTTCCCGTCTCTAAGTTTGTATAGGTGTTCTGTGGTGTGATGTCTCTTGTGATGGTGCTTGGATATACCATGTCAACAAGACTTTGCGCTGAGGCTGATGCATGTTGTCCGTGATGAGAGAATTTGAAGTGTGAAGAATCAGGCAGAAGCATAACATCATATGCACTTTGCTGTTACCACTGCCACCATTGTAGATGGTGTGGCATGTCTGTGTGCTCTTTGCAACTGCTGTAGAAATTATAGCTAGCAAATTTTGGAGAAAACAATGAAATCACAAAGTTTGAATATGTACACTGTTAAGAACAAGAGGCACCAGCATCTAATAGGCTATGGACATATTTTGTTCAGATTTGCATGACGGCTGTTGTAGATTTTTGTCACCATGTGCCTGTTACCATGGGCACCTTGGGCTAGTGAAGTTTTCAGTCAAGGTTTCATGATT
Source organism: Dermacentor andersoni (assembly GCF_023375885.2). NCBI lineage: Eukaryota > Metazoa > Arthropoda > Arachnida > Ixodida > Ixodidae > Dermacentor > Dermacentor andersoni. Next base: position 353,324,920 of record NC_092814.1, read on the forward strand.
CAGAGGATGTCATTAAATCCTGCTTCCTGTTTCATTGTAGGAATCTGCTGCAGTGGCAGGTGGGGATGGGATGATGTCAGCCCCAATGCAGTCCTGGAGTAGTGGTAGCTGGAGTACTTCACATCAGGAGATCACTTCGGTGGGTCCTCAGTCATGGACGGGAGGGGGTGGGGCACAGCCACCTGACCCAACTGGAGTGGGTGGCGGGACAAACTTGCACGAGGCTGCGGTGGCGCCAATGACGAGTGACGGGGCATACCACCCGCCATCGCTCTATCCCGGCGCTCCTCAGTTTGTGCCGCATCAAGAGGGGCAACAGTATGGCAGCGGAGCTGTTGTGACAGAGGGAACTGGTCCCCAGGAAGGCTGGGTGGCACCTTCATGGGGTGGTGACACTAACCAGTGGCAGGCTGGCCTTGAGCAGCAGCAGCAGTACGGGTCAACCCCGGTGCAGTGGGTAAGTGCCATAGGTTGTGGTTGCCGTGGCTCTGTGCAGAGCTGCAGATCTGTCTTGGGGACTGTCAACTGGTAGAGAGAATGTTGAAGCAGCCGACCAGTATTTTGGTGTGTGTCAGGGACTGGGGCCACTTGTGTCAGTGCATTGGTTTTCGGTATGCACAGAGCGCTGCTTACTTGTGAGGGCTGAGTTAGGCAGACTGCTTGGATATGGTTGACAGGCTGTGCGACAGATAAAGCAATTGCTGAACACCTCCCGAGAACGGGTACAGCTGTGGCTGCAAGGTCACATTTCTCGATGTCACGGTAGTGAAATACTATCAACGTCATGTCACACAAACACACACACATGCACACATGCACACCAAAATAAGGTACATGGGTCAAATAGCAAAATTTTGGCATATAAGGTTCAGACACTTCTAGAAAGCAAGAGCTTTGCTATTATTTTTTTTCTTCCCTTATGGGGAGAACACTGTGCAAGGTGTTGCAGTTTTCTACCAGAAAATGCATTTGCTGAATTTAGAAGTTATGGGTTTCTTGACTATCCGAGAAAATTTATCAAAAATTGTGCAGTAAAACCTCGTTAATTTGGAATGCAGATGCCGACAAACTTATCGACACAGCATGGCTTCGAAAAGTGGGGCCTCTTCACAAAAGCTAGGGGTGGAGCTATAGAGGGGGGACTGATTTGCAGTTGCCTATTGCAACAGCCACGCTGCCACAGTTGTGCATGCTGTTTTGCCACATTATTGCCTATGTGGGGGTACCGTAAACTAGGTACTGACCAACATACCTGGCGCTGCCAACGGATACCTTGGGACACGTGGGGCTATTGTTGTTTCATTCCTGCGGTTCGTACCGGAGTATATTTATCCTGGAATAGATGCACTGCAGCAAAAGGGCCCTGGTTACTATGATATCCCAGAGCATAGACAATGCTCCATTTGGATGGTGCATATCCCTTGACTATTTTTTGTACTCTATGTGTTTCTTTATTTTATTTTATTCTTTCGAAATATGTTGAGCACTAAGTGTTACTAAGAGCCAGTGTCTTGATGGGCTCAATTTTCTTGGTTGGTCCCATTTCATGACTGCTGGTCTAAAGCATTTGGCTGCTCTAGAAAAAATTGGAGGAAAAAAATGTCTCGTTTCTATGTGCCTTCTCATTTACAGCAGTATCCAGAAGGAATGCCAGCTGAAGGTTGGCCATCTGCTGATGGTCAGTGGCAGGGCTATGACTCTCAAGTGGGCACAGCTCATGCTGGCCAGTATGAGGGCTCCTCCTTGGCAGGGTACAACCCATCGGACGATTCGCTACATTGTCAAGAGCAGCAGCAAGAAGAACAGCAGCAGCTCCATAGCCAGGACCCACCTAGCACAGCTGGACAGACTGCAGTCAGTGATGTGTCTTCCCCTGCATACCCTTCTGGTCATGCTGCAGATAGTCAAGATGGCTCCCAAGGTGGGTGGGCTCTGTCAATGTTGTCAAACCCTTCTGTCACTAAAGGTGGATTTCGCCTGTCAGTTTGAAGTACCTTTGTTTTTTAATCCATAGAGAAGAATTACTGTATTTATACGAATCTAATGCACGCCTTTATTCTGAGAAAATATCTTCGAAAATTGCCTGCGCATTACAGTCGGATACTAAACCAAAACCGTGTTTGTGGCGTTGGCAACAGCCTACTGTCAGAGCCGTCAGACGCAGCCTCAATGACATCACAAAATGGCGACAGAGCATGTTTTCGTGATGGCAGCTGTGGGCCAAGCTGGGGCTTCATTTTGAGCTTGGCTACAAGCTGGAGTGGTATTCTCAGTCAGTCACTTATGGGGGGACGCGGGTTTTACAATCACGAAAAATGGCCAAAGAAACCAATTTTTTGAAAATCACATTTTCAGTTTCTATAACTCTTTTTCTATCTGATTCCGAAATATCATCCATATAAACCACGTACAAGTGCTCTAAAAAATTTGTTTTATCAGCCAAGATGGCGAAAGATTTCGCGGAAATCAAGGAAGAACTGCGTTTTTCAAGCCACAATACAGTCAAACCCGGCTATATCGAACTCGCAAGAAAATGCCTATCAGTTCGATATAGAGCATAATTCGATATAAGCCTGCTAAATAATTGGATGTCATAAAAGCACATACCATTTATAAAATCACTTTATTCACGAAACTAGCTTAGTTTCGCATAAATTAGTCCTGCATTTTCTTATGCTTGGGCAATTTCGCTGCCTGCGACGCACGCACTTCCCCACGTTGTCTAAGGAGTCAGAGCAACCTTCCGCATTCGCGCACAAGCACCGGACTACTGCGAGTGCACCAGTCACTTCGGAGGATGTGGGCAAAGGACCGTAGTTGCTTTCCTCAACGTGCCTACTTTCATTTGTGCTCGGTACGATGTCGGTGATGTAGTCTTCGTTTCCGGGCTCTACCATCGTCGCGACACCATCATCTGCACTCACAAACTCGTCCACCATTGATTCGAATGTCCCGGAAATTTTGACAGCTCGCTCCAAACTTCGGCAACACCGGCAACGGCTTCGTCGCATTCATCAGAATTTACAGTCATCACCGAGCACGCAGAAACCGGCACGTATGAAGAAGGCCTCGTACACGGCCGTGCGTATGCGTCAGGCGCCATGGGCACCGGGTTGCGAGTCTGGCCACTTTAGCCCTAATCGTGCTAAGAGTGCACCTCGGAATCTTGCACGCTGCGGGGACATCGCGTTCGACGCGATTTACGATTTCGATCTTCACGACGAAAGGCGAATTCTGCCGCTTCATCACGGCAACACTGCGGGAGAAGGCCCACAAGGCGCAAACACGATAAACCAGAGAAGCAGCCAGACAACTCGCACTTTCGCCATCTTGCACGAAGAGCGCACAAGAGCCTCTGATTGGCTGTCTGAGCAAGCGCTGTAGGCGGGCCAGGATCATTTTTTGCTGGGGAGTGTCGATAGATAGTGATCTAAAGAAAGGAAGGACGCTTGATTCTGCAACCCGTGAGGGAGCACGGCGAAGTGTCGTCAGGGGAGAGGGAGTGGGAAGTGAAAGATGATAGAGAAAGAGTGAGGATTATAGACTTCACTATGCGCGACAGGGGGAGTGTCGACGGCTCGCCCGAACAGCCCGAGGCAGCGCGGTCACGGTAGGGAGAGCGGTTGGATGGAGCCGCGCCGCCGGGTTTCCCCGCTATTGCGAGGGAAAGCCAACTTCTGGGGGCACTTTTCCGCCGCTTGACGTTCGATATATCGGGAGTCACTGCAATATTTGTTCGATGTAAGCGTAATTTTTGCTATATATACTCATTGTAACTATACCATGACCAGAAATTGTTCGATATATAGAATAATTCGATGTAAACGGGTTCGATATAGTCGGGTTCGACTGTATCTCTGGAACGGTAAAGCCCCTCAATCTCCCAAAGTAGCGCCATTCACTTCCCTCCTCCTCCGCTCGGCGCGGCCTCGACGGTGGCGCCATCGGTGGTGGGCCTGCCGTAGCAGACGACGGCTAACGCTACGGGAAGAAATCCGTGGAAAAGCTTGTTCGAGCCCTGCGGAGCAGTTTTTTCAATACAGATGTTGCTTCGTCAGTCGGTAACTGGCCTTAAAAATGTTGTGTTGGAACTGTGGAAGAAATAGAGAAAAGGACTATTACAGTAAACGACCGATTTTTCGGACCCTCTAGGGAACGTAAAAACGTCCGAAAATTCAGGCAGTCCGAAAAAATGAATGCATGCAGAAAAACGCACCTCCTTTCTTTTTTTCTCGGATCTAGAGGTAAAGGGCGAAGTACCGCGCTTCCGAAACCCTGCCAAAGCATCAATGAACGTGCTATAAAAAGAGGCGTTCAAAAACTCTGTATGCAGCCGACTGCCGGTTTATTATGTACATGTCCATCGTCGGGCAGCCAGTGTTATTGCTGCAGTGGCTTGAAGAACTTGTTGATTGTTTGGACGGCGCTCCGGTTGCATGCGATCATATTCACCTCGATCTGAGCAAGGGTCATGTCAGCACTGTACACCGATGAAAGAGTCAACAGTGCTCGCGTCAACTCGGCGCTTGTAGGCGGCGCAGGCATTGGCTCCTCATTTTCAACATCGGAGTCTACTGAATCCCCCACAACCTGACGGACTATTCCCTCGTCAGTCAGTTCTGCGCAGAAGTTGAGCTCGTTGTCAGCGTCAACAAACTGTTCAAAAGTTATTTCCGTGGGTACGGTACTGCTTTCCGCGCTTCGATGCCATCGGCGAGGACGACGAAGACGAAGTGGGGGCCATCGAAGGCAAGCGAAATCCTCAAGTTGCGAACAGTGGAGTTCGCTGACGAGCGTCGAAGCACCTAGGCCTAGCGTCGCAGAGCACACTTGACACCACAGCGCAACCACACGCCACGCTCACGCCACGCTAGCCAAAACATGGCCTGAAACAAACCAAATGGCGCCGCTCCGAAAACTCCGCCGAGGCGGAAGTGCGGCGATGAACATAGCCAGCGTGGCCAGACCAAATAGGTGTGTGACGGCTAGATTCGGCTAGTTGTGGTTCAAAGCGGTGATATGCTTGGGCTGCAAGTCGATTTCCTTCGCAAGGGCGCTGTGCGAGGAGCCAAAAAGTCCGGAAAATTGGACGGCGGGGGGTTCTAGCGTCCGAAACTTCAGATGTCCTTATACATTGATTCTATGGGGCTCGTGGCGGTGCCGCGAAGACGTCCGAAATATCAGGCATGTCCGAAAATTTGGGCGTCCGAAAATTCAGTCGTTGACTGTATTCAAGGTATATTTAAGGCGTAAAGTGCGCGCACGTTGAGAGTTTGTGTTGCTGAAACACGACGCAAGCACGCGGTGTGCTCAAACGCGCGCCTAATTACCAAAGTTTCAGGTTTTGACTGCGTGAAAGTATGTGTACGTGGTTTCGTAGGTTCATTTATGTACCTGCAGGATACTTTTGTTCGGCCGGCGCGTGAGAGATTCCGGCTGTCTGCGGTCAGCGATGCCTGGCAACAGGGCCGCCTTTTTCATTGCGGGGTGCTTTGGTAATCGTGACGATATATTGTTTTTTTTTTTTACATGTACTGCTTCAGGAGGGCACATGTAATGGCTAACGGAGGCCTCTGAAGAGCATGTGACATTACAATAAAGCAGGCGGCGCAGGGAGTGTTCGCATACAAAATTGGCTGTCCGCTATGGCGGACAGCCTATCTTATACTCCCTTGGCATGCACAGGCTTCGGCGATCCCCATCCAGCCCTGGTTCTAGCTTTGGTGCTCCCATTGCAGCTTTGGTGCCCTGGAGGTGCCGTCAAAAGTACGAAATAATGACACGTTGTTACAACTAGTAAATAAAATATATTGAAGAAATACAATCGCGCTGAGGCACCAACTTCTAAAGCAGCGCTAGCGAGCCTGCACGAGAATTATGAAACGCCAACAAGGAATTTACCGGCCCACGTACGACTCTACGATCAAAGTGCTCGTTAAACATCCCCTGGTGACCTAGATAAAGTTATCCGGGGCCATGCACTACGACCTCCATCAGAGCTTTAGTCGCTTCGGGACGTTAAAAACGTTAATCACCACAAACCAAATCAATACATGCGGGCGTACATTCGAAGCTAAAAGACTGCATCCATAAGTCATAGTGAGCCTTGCAAAAGCATCGAGAATGTGCTATCTTCTGGTGGAGCTCCAAACACATCCAGTATAAACTTGCTTCTATGTCACAGGCCAGCTGCAGATGCGTGCACTTTCACCGCAAGACGAAACTGCATGAAACAAAGAGAGCACATTCGAAAAAAAAGTCAACTTCAGCGCTCTAAAAACCACGCATAGCATGAACACATACACTTTTTGGAAGCGGAAGGTGTCAACTAGGCTCAAAAGGAGAGGTTGTGTGGAGCCGTGGCACTTCACGAAGCCGTGCGTTCTTTGCCACTTCCTCGAAGTCAACCCGCCCGATCCTGTGAATTCACACTATTTGCGTTGCGCCCGCCGGATGGCAAAGCAAAAAGCTTTTTGCCCTCGCTGTGTCTGTTGTGGCAACCGAAGGCGCAGCAGCACGGCATCGCAATTAAGTTCTCGGCCCTAACACATTCTATTACGCCAACGCACTCCGTCAGTCCACCTGCCGTACTTTCGTCGCGCAGGCCCAGCAATGGAGGTCGGAATGCGCTGGAAAGAAAAAAAATATACAAAAGCGCGGCGCCTGCTTTCACGTGACACAGATTGGCCAATGGGGGAGCGGAGGAGGCTGGGGAGACAGGAGGTGTGGAGGAGGAAGCGCCAGGGTGAGCGGGGTGGCGGAAAGATCTAAGAATGGCGCTACTTTTGAAAAATTAAGGGGCTTTATGGAACGGCGCAACTGAGCGCCACCATCTTGGTCTCGTTGGAAAGCGCATTTCTCCGTCTTCAAATTTGCCGCTTCAGCTATCTCCTCCGTACAGAAACAAGCACACAAAAAGCAAATGATTGAAGTTCGTGCCGGAGTCTGCGATTGGCCGCGCCCGCCACGTGACTCCAACGCGGTTCGCCATTGGTCCGGCGCTCGCGTCGTCTGCTCGGCTCTTTCACGGCTCTTTGCACCTCGCGAGCCTGGAAGTCTCCACTCGCCGTAATCTCGATGTGTCAAGACGGGTACTACGCGGACATTGCGGTAGCATGGCCGATCCCGACGTTTGTGGACGTCTCAGACCCACAGCAAAGTATTCCGATCATCGGCGACAAGGACTTCGCAACCAAGATTTGTGCGCGGAATCCTCGGACATATGGCTAGGCCTTTCAGCACATGATGTTTCCGAATTCATGACCAAGCACATCGCGCATGCAATCCTCGTACCGCGGCTAAGCATTTCGCGCATAGGAGCTCTCCGACTCGTCGACCAAGCACATCGCGTGCGGACATTTCGGGCACTCGCCTAAGCATGTTGTGCATCGGCGCCTCCGACTGCGCGACTAAGTACATCGAGCGTCGACTCCTCGAGCCCGCGTCTAGGTATTTCGCGCGTAGGCACTTCTGACTGCGCGAATAAGAGCATCGAGTGTCGACTCCTCGAGCCCGCGGCTGGAGTCAGCACCTCGGAGTGCGCGAAAAAAGCATGGAGTGTCGACTCCTTGAGCCCGCGTCTAGGCATTTCGCGCGTCGGCACCTCGGAGTGTTCGAATAAGAGCATCGAGTGTCGACTTGAGGCATCGAGGCATGACCGCAGGTCAGGAACAGCATTAATCGTATACACCTCCGTCGCCGTTTTGATTATCTCGCCTCCTCTAGCCGGCACTCTCTCACGCAGATCCGCTGGCAGCCGTAGCCACCACCATGGCGACGCTAGGCCTAGCTACTTCGACATTACTACCGAGCTTCGTTCTGTTCGGTGCTATGTTTTCCATTGGACCAATTCGCCGCTGTTAGCAATGGCGCTGACTCCGCGTTTGTAATCCTCGCCAATGTCTTGGAAGCTTGGGAAGCACGGCACGTTGCATAATGCTGGTTTTCGAAAGTCAGCTTCGCCTCAGTACACTAATATTACGCAGTGAAGTATACAAAAAGCTTGCAGTGAAGCATACCAAAATTGGGATGGGGTAATTGTCACAGGGCACGGTAAGTACTCCTTCATTATACACGCGTGCACCCGCCGTCTCCTATCACAGTACGAGCACAGATACGCCTAATAAGTGTACTGGCAGGCCTTCAGAGGTATTTCGGACGTGCGCCTAGCGATTTGAACACTTGGGACTGCTAAAAGGCGTGCATTTGTTTTTTTTGACAGCCCAATTTTTCTGACATTTTTACGGCCCCTAGGGAGTCCGAAAAATCATATGTTGCCTGTAGTTAATACTGAGATCTTTGCTTGCACTATTGCGCTTGCAGCTCGCCTTAGCCTCACTCCTTGAACAAGGAAAGGCAAATGCAGGAACTTGCAACATGCTATATGGTTACAAAGCTGCGCACAAAGCAGCAGCTTTTTTAGAAAACATGCTCTACTTCATAGGTAACTTTGGCATGCTGCTCTTAGCCTGTTTTTTGTTGTGTATTTTCATGCGGCTACATGAAGTTTTGCATTCGTAGTTTCGTACTGCAATGATCCTCGTAGTGTAAATTTCTGCTTTTAGATGTCCCCTTTGTGTGGTTTCTTTCAGTGGAGCACTACAAGCCTATAATTTTGTACCACACTCATCACTGGACACCAGCATAGACAAATGCTTTATTTAAACGTGTCTGTTTGTGTACAGTGATGAACTTAGTAAGAAATGGATGTTCTTGCCATTTGGTATATAAAACATGCATTGTATGTATAATTATATGCCCACCTGCTATGTTCTTGATATGAGACTGTCAGTATTGTAAATAAATAAGAAGCTTGCAGCGCTTTACCTTCATGCTTACGAAATGCTGATTTGTTGTGTTGCTTGCTCCTTCTGCGTAGACGACCGCGAAGATGGCTTAACATTGACACTTGCCTTAAAGAAAGAGCGATCTTGCTGACAGTCCATTGATGGTGTACTGCTGGCTTTTGCATCGGTTTCTCCAGTGGTAACTCACTGCAACACTATTTACCCCAGATATAACAAAGTAACTTCACCTTTGTTATAGTGAGCTTTTACTGTAGTCCATACTCTTGCTGATTCGGGATGGTGAGCATGAATGGTCCAATTTACTGAATTAATGAGGTTTTATTATACAATGGTTATGAACATTACTCTGATTTGTTACTGTTATAGTATTACCTATACATGTTCAGTGGTACATAAGCAGTATGTCCTCACTTGCCTAATGCACTGACAAATACATTTTATTTGTTCTGAACGCTAAATATGACTTGGTACATATAGTTGCTGAAGAAGAGTGATTGGAAGCAGACTGATGACAAAGCAGAGCTTATTATTGTTCCTGCTGCAGTTGAACAGTTGCATTGCCAGATTGCTTTGTAGTTGTGTTTGTTATGTTTGTACTCTGTGTGTGTTTTTTTTTGTACTCTAGTATGTCTTGTATTTTTGAGTGAAGTCCTACTTTTCTTCATTCTTTTTTCTTATCAACAGGTGCTGTAGGAAGCCCACAGAAACCGTCGCATCAATATGTTGAGTCCACATCAGGAGATGACGGCACAATGTCCATGTTCTTTCAAGATAGCAGCGCTACTGTTCATGTTGTGAGCAAGGAAGGGACAGCTCCAGCAGAGGAGAGCAGAGAAGGGCACAGAACCCATGATCCACAGGCGACACCAGAGCATGCGGAGGAACAACCAACTTCATTGGGAATCCAGCCTCAGGAACAAGAGAGAGCAGTCACAGGAATGCCTGAAGATGGTGCTGCTGTCACACTAGGCAAGCATGAGACAGTTCCTGAAGTAGTGCCTGCATTGGGCAGTGATGGTCAGTTTACTGAATTGAAAACTCGTAGGCTGGCTTAACCCGGTTGCTTTTGGTCTTTAAACCTGGTTGTGACTCACTCAAACCTCAATTAATCAAACATCCATGTAGTAAAATTTATTTAACATTCTTTGCTTTTCGCTAGAATGACTCCGGGAATACACTGTTTATCTCGATATTGAAAAGTAATCTTGCACTGCAGATTTGATTTAAGCAAGTGCTTTGGCAGCCCTTGCAACAACGGGCCTCTTGGTGGCGGTGAACAAAAGTACGCTGCTGTGCCTTCTGTTAGCATGGCACCTTGTTGTCACCTGTACTTTAAATTCCTTCCATGTTTGTAGGCAGTGCAGAACCAGGGGGGGGGGGGGGGGGAAGGTATTCTGTAAGAGTCTGCCTAGTGGACATGTCTATTTTGTCTGCTGCTGAAATACTGATTGTCTGGGCTGGGATATGCGTCAGAAGGAGGCAGGCACTCCAGCCAATCAGCACTTCAGCAGCAGACAAAATGGACATGTCCACTAGGTGGACTCTTACAGTATACCCCCCCCAGAACACACGGGAACTTCTCTGAACAGACCCCGAGAGCCAAATGTGGTGGTGTTTGCTCCACTTTCCTGGCTGGCAGAACAGTGGTTGGCACTGGATTAAGGAGTAAATGAGACACGAGGCATCTTTTTGTGACTGGTTCATGCTAGCATTAGCTGTAGTCCTCACGCATGGAGGCATGTTTACACACCTTCATCTATCTCTTTCTTAGCGAAAAACATTGACTAGTGCTAATCAAGATTGTTTGGGGAAATGTGCAGGACACACTGCACATCTCGATGAACATCTTCGAGCAATTTATGCTTGTGCAATGTCTGTGCCTGCAAGTAATCTGCGTGGCATGAACAGATAATTTTCTTTTGGCACTGCTTTTATTTGAGTGTCTTCTCTAGCTTTGAAATCCATACTTAGGGTCGCTTGGCTGAAGCATTACTGTGCCTTTGTGTGACATGAATTGCCACAAGTTCATGCTTTCTTTCTAATGTGCTTTCTAACAAATATATACTGCTTCAGTTTCAATAAAGAATGCATTTCTGTAGAAGCTTCTGAAGAGAACCGCCTCTTGTAATTGTTTTGGTACATTCCTGGAAGCATGGCAGCTTCCATGGCAGCTTTCAAAGCTGTGGTCCATCTTTATATTTGTTCAGCATGCGATATAAAGTAACTAACTATTGCATTTTCATTCTTTTTTTGTCCTCCTGACAGAGTCTGTGAACCAAGAAGTTCCAGATTCAGTTTTGAGGCCAGAGCCGCAAGAGGTGAGTTGTCATTGTGCACTTACATTTAAATCGCAATGCTGTAACAAAGTTCATGGGACATGAAATTACCTTCCACTATGAACGAAAGCAATGCTATGTAGTTTATGACCCAGAAAAGGTTATTATGACTTCAGTTTGTTAAGTGGTAGATACAGAGTGGAAAGCCATGTGAATGTACACACACTTGCCAGTCAACAACATCTGCCATAGGTTACTGACATTTTTTTAGGGCTTCATGTTAAACATTATTTTGATGGGTAATTTGCTTGATGTAGTTCCGTAAGATAGATTAAAGAGTACCCTTTTTATCTACCGCGGTAGCTTAGTAGCTATAGCGTTGCGCTGCTTAGCGTGAGGTCGTGTGTTCGATCCTGGCCATGGCAGCCACATTTCGGTGGGGGTGAAATGCATGAACTCTCATTAGATTTACGTGGCCATTAAAGAACCTCAAGTGGTCAAAATTAATCTGGAGTTTCCGCTGCGGTGTGCCTCATAATCAGATTTTGGTTTTGGCATGGAAAAACCCAGAACTTAATTTAGTTTAAAAAGCGCATTTCCCCCCACCTTATTCAAGTCATGTATTTGACTTGCCTTAACCATTGCAAAGCTATACCAAAGCGACAGTCTCACTCCGAGAGCTGCTCTGAAACACTTTCACCCATGAACCAAGCTGGCGAACCTGAAAAAATATTGTAAATAACTTAAGGCATCGGTGTGTGCTAACCTCCATTCCTTGCACCATCCATGCTTTCGAAATGCTTCTCTCAGCCTCAGTAGTACTACTGGTGGACACTCTGTCATCTTGTTTAGGGTGCGCATATTTGTGTATTGTTGACCTTGACTTTAGCTAAACTGCGAAGGTTCAGATGAAAATAGGTGTGAGCAAATGACATGTTGAGATAAGCTGAAAGAGGTCTCTGTTAAACTTTCACCAAAAGTAAAGAAATTAGGTACAGACTCAATTTGATAGCATTTGTTGGGCCACAGGAAGAGCCTCATTGCTTAACTCTTGACTGATTTAAATACATCACTGAGATTAGGGCAGTTAGATAAGTGCAGTGAGTGTATTAGAATTAGTGCAGTACGAAATGACTGATACATGTTCGAAACGTGGCCTACAGCAGTAATGGGTTGTGGAATCTATTGAAACAACATATTTTATACAGTTTTCTGTGTACATTTATTTACATGGGGTTGGGAATAACATGTTGTTCCACATGGTTAACAGTCAGTGAAAGAAGGAAGCCTCAGCCTGGAGGCAAAAGTTTAACGAGGAGGCTTGCCTTTGCCAGGGCCCTTCATGAAGTGTTCGCTTTTAGCTGAGGCTCCCCTTGTTTGATTGTGGTTAATAAATTGGTTTCCATTTTCCTGTGACCTCTTTGTCATGCTGTGCATGTTAGTTCACGCCAAACTTATTTTTAAGTTTTTTTGCATGTGTTTTAATGCGCTCCATTTCCAGGCATTGCCACTGCACATGGAAGGTGGTGGTCCCGGCAGCGAAGAGGCTGCATGTGCTGTTGCAGTGACACCTGGGGTAGAGTGTGGGGCTCAGTGTCCGGCACCGTCCAAGAAGGCTGTGATTCGGGCTCGCCAGGGTGGGCCCTTCAAACCGCCTGCACTTGTCCGGCAAGGCTCGTCTACTGAGACAGGTAAGTAGTTTGGTGAGATTACTTTTTGCGCGAAAGGGGAGTGCTGCATGAGGTAGCAGGTATATACGACCGACTGGAAGGTATCTTAACAACTTGTCTTAGGGAGTGCAATCGTATGTGTGCATAGAGGGCTCAAAGGGCGTAGGGTTGGGGGTGTAGTTGCAACCCAGAGTTTGAAAGGTGTGCTGTCTTGTGCAGGAACAGTGATCAACACACCCCAGAGATAGTTGAGGCAGCAGAAGTGGCATGAGGTACTGACAAAAGTGTTAGCAAACTGTCCATATCGCTATCGAATAAAGAAAGCGGTTATCCTGGAATTACGCACAGTGGTGAATGGTTGAAAAGGTATCTGCATGACAAGATTTATAGTTTCCTTCCTGTCTTCTTTCTTCCCCCTTGCTTCACGGTGTAATTGAGCACAGTTTACGCTTGTGTTGTGTCCTTGTAGTAAATTTTTTTTCGCGCAAAAAGTAATTGTGAATTATCGCCAACTAACCCACACGCTGTAGGGTGGCATGCTGTATTAGGGACATGAAGCTCATGTTCTTTTCTTGACAGACTGCTGCGATGCAAGTTGTCAAATTAATTTTCCACTGCATATGGTCTCTCAGACTGGGATAACGTAAAAGAGTGCACCAGTGATACCTCTGGATTTTGTGTCCATCCTGAATTGGTCCTTTAGTGAAACCTTTTTGTGGGTCACATGTATGTTCCAATTTGAACCCACAATATAGTTTTAAGCCACTTTATTTACTTTTCTCTCTTGATAGAACTGCATCAAGGCCAAATAAATTCCATAGTTTGAGCAGTAGCAGTGACGATGGCAGTAACTGCAGGAGCTCCCCCCCTGTGCTGAGGGAGCTATCCACTGAGCCGTGACTGCGTGGTTTAGATGTGGCAAGCGAGAACTAACATTTGGAGTATCAAAATGCGATGTGTGTCAGCTATGTGACTGTGCCACTTGAATACTCCCCACAGTGGCTCAGCTCATACAGCATTCTACTGCCAGGCAACAAGCATGTGATAAAATACTAAAAGAACCTGGTGGCCAAGCTGCTTTTCTGAGTGAACTGTCTGCAGAGAAAGCAGGTAGCATGTCCAATAGATTGCACATTTAGCAGTTAGGTTTTTTTCTGGTCTACCGCAATATACTATGGCAGTAGGGAGAAATTCTATTGGCATTGGCGTATTTAATTCTTCGTGTCAAAGCACCCTGGCTGTGATACTATTGGAGCAAGAGACAGCTTTAAGGCTGGAAATGTAATTGACACTGCATGGAGCAGCCGCAGCCGAGGCTCTGAAACACGTGTTATAGTCTTGCTCCTGAAGCAGGCTCCGGAAAGATGTTCAGTCCTTGTCCAATTTGCCTAGGAGTGGTGCATTGTAATGAAGTTGGATGCCTTATTGCACAACTTGAATCTTGTGTGTGCACAGAGTTGCTTATGGAATACCGCATCACATTTACTGTTGCCTTTCTTACATGGTGTTGGCACAATATAGTCAAGCCTGGGGCTTACAAAGAAAATTTAGCATTGTACTTATGGCACTATCATGAGCACAGCATGAAGCATTCCTTTAATCTAGACATTTTAGTCAAGAACAACTATTTTTGCAAATACCATACATGTAAGCACCTGAGTAGTCTTGCCCTAGTGTATTACAGTCGAATCTCAATATAACGAATGTGGATATAACATATTATTGGGCATAATGAAGTACGCTAAAATGTTTTTCACCAATGTAATGAATACATGCTTATAATGAATATTGGCTATAAATTTTGTTTGTTGTAGTTGTAGTTGTGGGATGAGACTTTGTTATTATGAGACTTGGTTGCAATGTGCATTTATATTGCTAGAACAAGAAGCATGAGAAAAGGACAACATATCTTGAGAAAAAGTCCTGAATGGCTGCTTTAATTACTAGGCTACTGGATTTACTAGACTTTTACTGTATTTACTCGATTCTAACACATTGTAGGTTGTAATGCTCACCCAACTTCCATGGTCAGAACAAGAAAAATGCAGTTGCAGCTCCAGTTAAAGTGTCTTACCACCTATGAACTTTCTTTTTAAGTTTTCGTTGGGTCTTATGCCTGTTTTCATGGTTGGTGGTCGGTGATACAAAACCAAAGTGCAGAGTGCGCTTGTCACCAACAATAAATACGCTTGAACCTCAGTCAAACCCGGTTATATCGAACTCGCAAAAAAAGTGCCCATCAGTTCGATATAAAGCATAATTCGATATAAGCCTGCTAAAGAATTGGGCGTCATAAAAGCACATACCATTTATAAAAGCACTTTATTGATGAAACTAGCTTAGTTTCGCATGAAATAGTCCTGTATCTTCTTCCGCTTGGGCAACTTTGCTGCTTGCGGCAGCACGCACTTCTGCACAATGTCTAAATAGTTGGAGCAGCTGAAGCTGCAACCTTCCACATTTGCACAGAAGCGCCAGACTAGTGCGATGCACCAATCACGTTGGAGGATGTGGGCAAAGGAACATCATTGCTTTCCTCATTGTGCCCACTTTCACTTATGTTCGGTACGATGTCGGCAATGTAGTCTTTGTTTTCGGGCTCTCCCTTGGTTGTGACACCACCATCTGCACTCACAAACTCGTCGATTGTTGATCTGTCAACGGCGTCTGGAAATTGTGACAGCTCGCTTTAAACTTTGGCGACACTTGCAATGGCTTCGTCACACTCATAAGCATTTTCAGAGTCATTACCGGGCATGCGGAAGCTGGCACGTCTGAAGCAGTTTTGGATGAACCACTTGTACACGGCTGCCTCAACGCCACGGCTGTGCATATGCGTTGGGCGCCACGGGCACCGGGTTGTTTGTCCGCTTTAGCCCTAATCTACCCTTATTCTTCAAGATCGTGCTGAGAGTGCACCTTGGAATCTTGTATGCTGCGGTGACATCGAACTTCTGACCGTGTTCGACTCGATGTATGATTTCGAGCTTAACGGGGAAAGGCGAATGTAGTGCGCTTCGTGCTAGCCATCACAGCACCACTGCGGGAGAAGGCCCACAAGGTGTAAACACAACGAACGAGAAAAGCAGCGAGGCAACTCTGACTTCCACCATCTTGCACGACGAGGGCACAAGAGCCTCTGATTGGCTGTCTGAGGAAGCGCTGTGGGCGGGCCTGAATAATTTTTTGCAGGGGGGCGTCGCCGACTCGTCTGACGTGATGTGGTCATGGTAGGGAGAGCGGGTGAATGGAGCCGCGTCGCTGAGCTAAACCACTTTGGGATGTGTCGGCGGGTTTCCCTGTCGCCGTGAGGGAAAGCCACCTTCTGGGGGCACTTTTGCGCCGCTTGACGTTCGATATATTGGGAGTCGCTGCTATTTTTGTTCGATGTAACTGTAATTTTTGCTATATACACTCATAGTAACTATACTGTGTTCAGAAATTGTTTGATATACAGGACAATTCAATATAAACGGGTTTGATATAGTCGGCTTCGACAGTATAACGAAATAATGGATATAACAAAATAAATGAAAATCCCCTTGAAATCCCCATAAAGATCCATAAATTTAAAACCTCGTTTTAACGAAGTGAAATTGTTCTGCCAATGGATATAACAAGCTAGATTTGTCTACAAAACCAAAAATACCCAACCATTGCACGCCAAGCACATTGCTTTGTGAGGTGTTCTGCACTTGTGCGCCATGGCAATTCAAAACTCCAGCATCGCTGCGTTGAATATGTCATTGAACAGCACGGGTCTTTCTCACCGTCGCGCGTAGCTGCACACAAGCAGCAGCTCACTGTTGCACTTCTCCACCTCTCTCTCTCTCTCTCTCTCTTGGGCATGCTTGGCTGCACAAGCTGTGCCACGCTGTGCGGCTACAGGCAGCGGTGCGAAAGATCAATGCATTCACTTGTGCGCGGCTCACCATGCAGGCAGGTGCAGCTGGGCATGGCCTCCGAAATCTCCCCTGCACAACCTCGGGGGGTCACACGCAAGTCTGCGTGAGTCACGCCATGCTGTGCGGTGGTGTGAAAAATTAGTGCATTCACTCCTCTCTTTCTCTATGGCACGTTGCGTAGGCAGCCACAGTTGGGCCTTGCCCAACGTTACTAGAAGAGGTCAGTTGGAAAACTCTTTAGAAAAGGTGGTCATAACTTGTCGCCCATCCAAGGGTAGTGCTCGCGTCGACTTAGGACCAGGTCATGTGGAGCCGTCCGTGTAGCAGACAACGTGGCATGGTTAGAGCACACCTTCAGACGAGCTCTTTCTTCTGCAAATAAAGAGATCTGATCTTAGTTAGTGAACATATATTTGAAAAAGAGACGCTGCTTGATGTTACCGAGTGCATTTAGCCCATTCACTTGGTCTGAACAGATGACTTTGTTGTGCAGTTCTGCTCTCTTGCTCGAACGCAGACCATAAGCAAGTGCGAGTGGATATTGCTGCTCACGACTCACTTTGAGGGGAAGGGTCTTTTTTTCTGCCGAGGTGTACAGGGCCAGGCTTGCACCAACATTAGAAAAAATATTCTTGGAACGGAAATTCACACGCTGAATGCCGTGCCAGCCAGCTAAAATTATCGTGTTTCATTCTAACACAGTTGTGTGTACCTTCTCTTCTTTCAGTTTTGTTGAGTATTGCTTGCTTATTGTATACTTCTCAAAGTATTAAGGCTTGTTTGCGCAAACGGAACATTTACAATTAATGCTAACACGATGAAAATATGGTAATGTGTGGGCCGGGGCATTTTAAACCTACAGTTGGCAAAACATTTTTGTTGGTGCCGTCATATTAGCACTCAAGTAGTTAATCGTTTGTAACGCTTGCTACTCTTAATAAATAAATAAATTGGATGCTTGCTGCGCACAATTCATTTATTCATCACAAAAGCGCGCTTGCTAGCCCGCCAAAGCTAAAAAGAATATATCTCAGCAAAAAATTCACCCTTCATGTGTTTATGAGCATTTATTCTTTAGGTAAGTGTAAACACCATACCTAAGCAGCACTGGGATAGGTCAGCACTTTGTAAACATTAGCCCAGACATTGCGTCGAGAGCTCCTCCTGCCCTATAGAACAGTTCAGATGTGCCCTCCTTTAGCGAGAAAGTTACTGTGCTCGCGGCAGGGTGACACATTCCTCTTGCAATGCATACCATTAATCAATTTCGGAGAACTGGAGGTGTTCTGAAAAGGTTGCGGCGGTTTACGTGAACTGAATGATGGCAGCAGCAGACAATGAAGCAGACGACATACTAAGCAAAAGTCACATGATCAGGAGGCATCCCGATCACAGTGCCGCCTCTTTATGGGCGGCAGTCAGGGGCCACCTCGCTGCTGTGGCCAGCCCATGGAGTTTCTCAACTGCCCCTATCTAGTGATGTTGGCCTAGAGATATCCCCGGCGCAATCGCAGGGGTCATGCCCAGGCCGTGCATCAACTTTTCCCTCTCCCTGCGGCATGCCGTGCCGCTCGGGCTGGCAGCTGGGCTTGGCCTCCGAGATGGCAATGGTATTGGTGCAGTCTCAGAGGCCAATGAAGCCGGCCTGTGCCAGTTTTGTCGAACATCTCGAGTTGGCGCGTTAAAGTTCGCTTGCCTCCTTCATCACACAGTGTTGCACTGTGGTGTGTGTCATGTGCTGCTCGACTGCAGCGAGCCAAGCGGAAAGTTGACACGAAAGACCGCAATGGAACCAAAGGTGCATAGCGTGGAAGCTTGGGGTTGTTGGTGATTAATTGGAAAAAGGACACAGCGAAAAAAGACAAGGACACGAGAGAGTGACACACGACACGTAAGTCAGCGCTGTGTGCGTGTTGCTCTCTCATGTCCTTGACTTTTTTGCGCTGTGTCCTTTTTCCAATGAACCAAAGCTAGCTATCAAAAGGCTGTCGCGTCAGATGCCAAGTCGCGTGGCTGAAGATTCTCTTGTGTTATTCAAAATTCATCGCATGCGTGGCCATGTAGTGGTTCTGCGGGCTGCAAAGCTGCCTTCTTATTTTCATGTTTACAATTTCGCACCTCACTGTGCATATATTGCAGTATATGACAATAATGGATATAACGAAGTACTGGATATAACAAGATAATTTCAGCTCCTCCTTCAACTTCGTTATAATGAGGCTTGAGTGTATACCAGTATAGAAAGCTATGCAAACGTAGTTCTTACAAAATTATGAGTGCTAGATATGGCATTTCTAATGGTAAAATAAATATTGCATCGAATTTCATTAAGCATCCAGGGCTATTCCAGAGGTTGTGAAGATAGGTAATGGGCAACAATGTTAACCCATGAGCTCCCGCGGCCACCTTTAAAGTGGATGTCTTGACAAGTTTTTCATAGATGGCAGCAGACTACAGGCTAATTTTTAGTTTTTAGTTTTGCGCACTAGATGGACTTCTTTTCCACACTTTCGGGCGAAAGCAATAGTAAAACAGTGGAAACCTTCCCGCTTGCTCAACTCCGCTCTATTGTAGCCATTGTAACCTGTGTACCAGGCTCGAAAAAAAGCGTCCGGACTTCCGAGCAGGCTCATTTTTTTCAGCATATAGTACTGCCAAACACTGTGTAGCAGAGCCCTTCAAGGCTCTGATTAATTTTCAAGGGTCAAGTCAAAAAGTGCAAGAGGCGTTCTGAGTGAGAAAGACGCAATGCTGCACTCTGCGTTGCTGGATGTTTTAAACTTCTTTATACTCACTTTATGCTTCTTTCTTTTACTGCGTCTGATGCGGAAGCCTTTTATGAACAAATTAAACCAGACATTTTTTTAAACGTGATGTCTGTAGCTGGTATTAGAGCAATTTATTATGTCATGGCACCCCCGAAATGATGCAGGAAAATGGGCCATGGAACCCTAGGCGCGCCAGAGTGCTGAACGGGCAGAAGTGAAGGGGTTAAGGTAGAACTTGGCTTCATTGAAAACATGCCTTTGTAATATTGTTGTGCATGAGTGAATAGCGGGGTTTCTCGACACAAGCTGTCACGTGAGAACGTTGGGGTTTTTGAAGGTTTAGACAATGCATTGTAGCACTCAAAAAGGATTTCCCTCCTGTTCTCCCGCTGCCTTCTCACTCTGTCGCAGCTGTAGTAGAGGGCTCCAGCACCGCTACAAATGTGCTGGTTAACGGTTATGCTTTCTATGGAATTACGCAATGAAACAACAAGCGCTACCTAAATGTCCTCACTGCAACAGATATACGCCTTCAGGTGCACCATTCTTTTAATAAAGCTATACAGCACAACCTTGTTGATACGATCCTATTTTGCGTGATCTTCTGCCGCCAATGTTCGCAATCTAGAACACAAGAAATGACCCAATAGAGTTACCCTTATTTTTTTACTGGTTCATACTTTTCCGGAAAACACAATTTTTCGGCACCAGCGTTCAGTATTTTTCCAAACTGGGATCGTATGATATGTTTTCTGGCTGCTGGATCCCATGTAAATAAGAAAAAGCGCTGGGAGTGCGCAACTGAGAACAGTAGCCACCCGCCACATCAGCGTCCACGCAGTTGTACTTGCCTGCCTGTCTCGTGTGACAACGCTGGCGAGCACTGAGCTTCTGATTCCGTTACCAGTCAATCTCCTCCTACCGGGTTGTCGCACGCCACATTCACAGCTGTCACCGATAACCCTGTTGCGATAAGCATCTTCGTTTATCTGTTTCACACTGTGTGGTACCGTTGAAAGCACACTGCATGCCTTTAGTTGGGGGTAATTTAAACGAGCCGCTGTTCCCTGTTGCAGGCGGCACGATGTGAGCGTCGCATTTCTCTTCGGTGGCATCTGGCGTCGCCCACCAGCTCAATTTCATTTTGGTTTCCTGTCATTGTCTTAAAACACTGCGCAATAGGAAAACAATGAAACAACATTCTGACCGCCAAAGCCCCTGCAACTCGATGCGTGTCGACGTCTCCGGTGCAATGATTTGCGCAATGTTTCCCATTACGTAGATTTCAACTACAGTTGAGTCTGTCAAAGTTTTTAGTCACTTTGGATTGTACATTTTCTGGGTTACGTTTTTTTTCTCGAATTTTTTTCCAAAATGTATGAACGAGGTTGTACTGTAATAGCTTTCTAGAAGTGTTCGGCTATTCGCTTACACTTACAATGATCATCAATGATTTGTGTACATTCTTTTTTTTTTTTTTCGAAACATAGCTTTTAAATTTTTATTTGTTGTATTTTAAGAAGCTTCAGACATTAAAAAATGTGTTGTGGAAGTAATTAAGTTTACACCATCCCTTATTTTGTTTTATCAAACTGGTGAGGTTCTTTCTGGCACAGAAAAAATGTTTATGTAGCACGTATAGAGCAGTAGAAGGATGGATAGGAAATTTTTCATGATGGCCTATAATTTTCCTACTAATATTTTAGAACTTAATTAATAGCCTAATTATGTAATTAGGCTAAATACAAAAAGTTATCTGACTTGCACCAAGCCATGGCAAACAACGTTACCTTGGTTCTGTCCAGTTACGTGGGACACCCTGTATGTGCTATCTGTTTGAGGGTCTTCGAAATGTCCATGTGATCCCTTTGTTATGTGTAATGTTCTGGGTTGTTTTAAAGAGACTGGCAACCATTTTTAAGGTGCCCATTTTTTTTTAGTGCAATGGAAAGCTTACTGGTCTGACTGTTCAATCACATAGTAATAATGCGGAAAATGCTGTGGAACATTTTTTTAGTATCATAATTTTCCGATCTGCATTGCGGATGCTGTCGTGCTCAATAAACATGCTGGAAGCAGTGATAGGTGAGTGCAATAGTGATTATATGCCGGCATTGGTGGGAAGCAAGCGACAAGTGCAGCTTTAGCTGTAAGAAAGTAATATTTTGATTATCAATAGATGTTCCTGCGGTTCATGTTTTATGAAGCATTGAATTATGTTTACAATAATAGTTGGTGTCCGAATCTAAGCCCCAGCGACGGCTCCCTCCATGTACAGTCAAACCCACTTATAACGATACCGGTTTTAACAATATATCAGTTATAACGATGAGAAGCTGCTGCACCATCAGCTTTTGTATGTTTTCCATGGTGAAATAACCGCTTACTACAATGCCCCGTAGCGACATTATTAGTTATAACAATGAAGTCCGGCTGCAGGTTGTACGAGCCGAAAGGTAGTGCGATTCGAGCCGAAATTCGAATGCACGATGGCCCACTGCTCCAACAGCCACCGCGTGTTCATTTTCCAGCCTTCTCTATGCGCCTCTCTCCTGTTGCCCTCCCACCGCTCCGAACATGAATGGCCCGTGCCACCTGCACTGCTCCCAGATTGCTTGCTGGCTCCTCATTCAGCACAGTTCTACAAACAGCTTAATCGCTCGCGTTTATCTTCGTTGGTTGCGTCAAAATCGTTCCTGGCCACGTGGTTTCTAAGGCTCATTTGACTCGCCGCCGAAACGGAAGATGGCTGATCCGCCCGCTAATCATCAGCAATGCACGACGTTGCCGGTGAAAAGAAAGTGCAATGCTATAGATTTGGAAACTAAGTGCTTCTAACCAATGAGGCGATCGTTGCGAACATGCTTGTATCGGATAGCGACGGTGACGACGGCAGCAATGACAAGGTAGGGCAGGCTGCCTCAACGTTGACCTCACAAGAGGCCCGGCAGATGATTCAGTCCCTCCGGGGCTTTGTGTTTGCGAGGAACCTTCCTCTGCACTATGTGGAGCACCTGGATGCCTTGGAGAAGGATGTCGGCAAGCTTTGCATAAAGCACACAAGGCTGACGGACGTAGGGTTTTTTCGTGCAAGCCAGTAAGAAGTACGTGGCGAGATGCTTGTGGCGATCTTGCCTCAGCGTTTCTCCAGGATTTCTCAAGCTGACAGGTTGCTGCAGCAACCTTCTCGCTTTTTTAAAAGGCCCCTTTACGGGGCCACAAAATCGATGCCTCGGCGGTGCTCGTATATCGCTTGCCACCAGTGACCCCTCGTTGAAGTTGTTATAGCAGTGCCATTCTTTAACGCCAACAGCCGTGGCTTGTTACGCTTGATCAGAGTGCCCAGGAAGTAAACGAGGGAACACAATTAGCAGCCGAATGTAGGAAGGTGGTGGGGAGGGGTACTGGCCTCCCCACCATTATAGTTTTCTCACATCACCTCTGCCATCACCTTACTTTGATGTTTTCATGCAACCTGGTTATAACAATTATTGGTTATAATAATGGAATTTTTGTGGCACTTTAATATTTTTATAAGTGGGCTCGGCTGTAACACAAACGAATCTCAAATTCTTTTGTTGCGAATTGACACGACCAAAAGTGCTGGAGCCAATAACATACCTAACATGTTCCTAAAAAAGTATTCTGAGTGGTGTGCCCGGTACTTGACTGTTATTTTCCAAAAATCCCTCCAAACTGAAACCGTTCCACAAATTTGGAAAATAGCTAATGTAGTACCAGTATTTAAGTCTGGTAATAAACAAAGCCTCTCCAATTATAGACCGATTTCGTTAATATGCACTTGCTCCAAGGTATTGGAACACATTATTCATAAACATATTGTCTTGTACTTGTCTAACAATAATCTTCTGTCTAATAATCAGCATGGTTTTCGGGCTGGGTTTTCTACTCTCACGCAGTTCATTGAATTCACACACGACATTGCATCATGCCTAAATCATCGCGGTCAGATGGATGCCTTTTTTTCGACTACTCAGAAGCATTCGATTTGGTTTGTCATAGTAAGCTCATTACTAAACTTGGCGCCTTTTTCAAGGGAACTCACGGTGTCCGACTACTAGGCTGGATTAAGGACTACTTGTGATTAAGATCACAGTTTGTCACGTTTAATCACTCTCAATCAATGTCTGTCTATATAACATCTGGCGTCCCGCAGGGATCAGTTCTAGGGCCACTTTTATTTCTCGTTTACATTATGACGTCGTCCAGATAACTAATAACACGTTAGTTAAAATCTGTTTATATGCAGATGACTGCGTTCTGTATTCAAATATGAATAATGCATGCGACCAGCTTACTCTAAATAATGTGTTTTCTTCTTTCTGTGATTGGAGCAACACATGGCAGATGAGGTTAAATTTTAGCAAAACTGTATCGATGACATTCACTAACAAGAAAAATCCCTTTTGTTTTTCGTACACTAACAACACACATCAACTAACGCACGTGAATGACCTAGGTGTAACGTTCTGATCAAACTTGAATTGGTCTTGAAATGTAGATTTAACTTGCTCCAAGGCACTCAGGAAACTCGGGTTCTTAAAACGTACATTAAAAGATGCAACCAAAAACTGCAAGCTGACGGTGCACAAATCTTTAGTAAGGCCTGTACTTGAATATGCATCGGTGGGCTATTTGCCACACTTCGCCAAAGACATCATTAAACTTGAAAACGTGCAGAAAAAAGCAATAAGACTTATATATAAGCGTTATGACCGTCACTTCTCTCCCACAGTTCACGCCCGCACGTTATCACTTGACACACTTGAACACAGACGCATATGTGATTGCATTATCCTACTTCACAAGATTATCAACAAGCGTATTTATGTTGACGTCCCCTTTTCTTTCGCCAGTTCTTCAGCACGTGTCACGCGCCGTTCCAACCCGCTTAACATCGTGCCGTTTATGCCGTTTTTAGACAGCTTCAAATTTTCATTTTTTCCTTTCACAGTCGAATTGTGGAACGATTTAGATGGCACGTTACGTGAAATGTCTGTTGATCATTTTGCGTGAGAATTGCCAAATCATGTTTTTTTCTTCATGATACTGTACTGTTTTCTCTGTAAATCTTTGCACTCCCATTTGTAATCGTGCACTTTCCTAATATTGTTTATGTATAATCTTCTTTACCACTCCTGCAATGTCCCAATTCATGGGATAGCAGTATTTGCAAATAAATAAATAAATAAAAATCTCAAAAAACATGCTTTTGCTGACCACATGCACCAAGCTTTCTCTTTAAGTAAGGCGTGCTAAGTTGTAGGAAATGCCAATAGTGCTATTATTGCAGTGCTGGCACTCATTTATGGCACAATTTGTCGATATCATTTTATATCTCACAGACCACAGAACTCGGCGTACTAACTCGCAAACTTGTGCACATATAACAGCCGTAATGTGCTGCTATGCATAGACCAGCTCTGCCTGCACCACTCGTTATCACGAAGGCAGTGTCGCTCGCTAGCATGCACTTTTTTTTACTTCGTAATACACACAGAATATAGCGCAAAAACCTAATACAGCGAAACCTCATTAAACCGTAGTTGGCCGGAGCTCGGAAAAAGTATGTGCTAAACGGTTGTACTGTTTAACCGAAATAGCATGAGATCGACCACTTACGTGTCAAAAACATAACTCAGAGAGGGTGCGATGAAAGGGGCAAAAAACATGCAGTATTTATTCACTTAGCCAAGTGCTATTTTAGTTTGATGCCACGGCGGTGTAGCAGCGACAGCGGCCTCAAACTTACTGAAGCTGCAAGACAGCTTTTCAGCCAGCCCCCTCTTCTCGGCAAACACTCGCATGGCAGATTCCTCGGCGTTATGTATTCTCCGTGCACGCGCGCGGTAGCGCTGCAGAAGTCGCGGGGCACCTTTTTTTATTGCAGGGTGCTGTTCTTGTCGCGACAATTGCATTCGTGAGGCTGACATAACGCGCAGCTTCTGCCACTGTCGGCCTGAGTCGCCCGTGCTGTCGCTTCCTGTGTCGTCCTCATCGCTGTTGCTAGCCGACGCGTCGGTAACAACAGAGGCAACGATGGCGAAAAATCGAACCTCGCAGCCGACATCTCTTAGCGGTGGCAGCAGTGCTGCCGAGCAACTTCTTCGCATTCCAAATGCCACAATAGCAGATCAACAACGTCAACAGCAGATCCCTGTTGCGTGCCAGCGCCAACTTCTTCGTGTCACGTTCGATAGTACGAACGATGTCTAAGTTTTCTTCTATGCTGAGCATCCGGTGCCTTTTTTATCCGAGCTTCGGCATGACGCGAGTCCTCACTTGCGTGACGCCACAACCATAGAGAAAGGAATACTGTGCCACAACGCTCTCTGACATGCCGCCGAAATGATGTTAATGTGGCTTCACGGACAAATGCACAGGGCGCTTGGAGGCCATTGTTCCGATCTCTGAGGCTAGTTGTTCTGCCGGGCCACCTGATGGAGATGACGCACCACCGTGTTTGCGCGATGAAAAGTGGAAACACTACGTGCCAGCCGATACGTACACAATAAGCTGGTGTGGTTTATCCGGATACAAAACACATTATGTTCAATGGCCGCTGAGTCGCTGAGTCGGGGATTTGACTTTACTACTTTTAAAGCGAAACTACTGTTTAAATGAGTACGGTTTAACGAGATTTTACTGTAATATACGAACTCCAATTTTAAGCAGTAAGTATGCTGTACTTAATAACAGTGTACTTACTTACAGTAATCTCAGATAATACATCCAAAGTGCCGATACTTTACCGCCTGGCCGACTTACTGGTTTTTGAGTCTTACTTTGCCAACTTACAATTATAATTCCTACTTAAATCTGGAACAGTGTGCTGAATTGTATGACTATAAATCATGGTCATTTCATTTCCATCAACGTCTCGCTACAGATTCTGGCCAGTTGTCAGTCCCTTTAATAAAAACAAACTTCAATATTAAATGATTTCCTGTGGTAGATATTACACTTCTGTCACATCAGCTGGGTTAGTTCAAGAGGCAGACACTGCTTGTCAGTAAAATTGCACAGTAATGCTAGCTAAGAGCCAAAGGTTCGCTAGCTCTGAAATTGATTGCTTTAGAGCACACTTCCCGGTTGTATTAAGTGAAGCTGAGCATAAATGAAGTAATGTCCATGTAGTATAAATCCCGCACTTAGCACCACTTTCGAGAAATAAGTCCTCAAAATTTGTGGTGAACTATTGAAATTCTAATAAACAAATTTCAGTAGTCCATTTTTCACTGTGTGAATAATTGCCAACTAAAACATCAATGTACTTCACCTGGAGATTTGAGGATGTTTCTTAATAGATAAGCTAGTATATACACATATTTGCCAATGGGATATGGGATCTACCCCAAGGTACCCCGACAAGCTTTGTGTGGGAGTGAGTTGCTTGTCAAGTTACCGATGGTTGCTCTGAACTACTACACGAATGAGAACCTATCCTGACATTTGCATGGAAAGCACATGACATAAAATGAAATCCTGATAATTTAAAATGTCTTAATTTGAATTGATGGATAATTCCAACTGCTCTTTTAGTCCTGGCAAACTCCTGTGTATTTGAATAGACAAATGCTCCCATGAATTCGAACTCCAAAAAATGCTCAGTGGTTATTCCGTACAAAGTTTTGCACTCCCATGAACCGCTTTTCGGACAAACTCAAGCCAAAGGTGAAGGTTCAATGCATTGCAAGCTACTGTAATGTCATAAAAGTTGCAAGGAAAGGCGTGCTTGCGCAGGAAGCCAAGACCAAGTCAGAACAAGCAGAGTGGTGTGCGCCGTCCTTTCCCATCCGGCTTAAAATTTACAGTAGCAGGAAGGAGACTGTAGCATGCACTTGATCATGTTACCGCACCCCCTCACCTACGCCCCTCCCTTCCCTCCCTCTCTCCTAGTGCACGCTTGATGCCATTATTGCATGCTCGGTCACGTCATCTCCAATATCGGGCATGCGGCAGACGGCTAGGCACGCATCAAGCCACTATCCTTTTTGGCACACCCTTGCAGGTTCTCCCTCACACCCACAGCTAATGGCACACAAGGTGCAATCTTATCATACTTGGACTTTATATGGAACCTAGGCTTCTTCTGGCACATGTCATTGTGCACTGATGGAGGAAATATGAAACTATCAATGAGATCCCAGTGATGGGTTTGGTTTTGTGCTCTGTACTGTGCAATTGATCGGGCTCTAAAATTAAAGGTGCTCTCCTTAGTCGGAACTCTGTTTATTCAAATACCTAAGCTTCTGTTCACCTTGGAGTTCAGATTAATGAGATTCTACTGTATAATAAGGAGAGGCACCTTGTTTTTTTCAGTACGCCATACACAGTCAGCATTATGCATGCAGGCGGCAGGTACAATGGTGCTCCACACCTTGGTGTTGTTTTTTGAATCATGCCGTGCCTGCATTTAATGGATGTGGAGCTTGCACACAGCAGTGGTGCAGTATCTTTTCATTTGAAGAATGTGTGCAGGAAATGCACCACGTGGACAGACATGAAGTAAATGACAATGGAGTGTGACTAGTGGAAACATTTTTGTGGTCGATTCTAATGTGCATGTGAGCCTTGAATGGTCAAAATTAGTTCGGAGCTGTCCCCTCTACGGCATTTCTCATAGCCATGTTGTGGCTTTGGGATGTCAAACACCATAATTTAAATATTTTTTTGTTACAGAAGTGCGTGTTAGAAGCGAGTAAATACAGTACAAGAGCGTCTAAGTAT
This sequence comes from Dermacentor andersoni, assembly GCF_023375885.2. Classification (NCBI taxonomy): domain Eukaryota; kingdom Metazoa; phylum Arthropoda; class Arachnida; order Ixodida; family Ixodidae; genus Dermacentor; species Dermacentor andersoni. The sequence goes on from NC_092814.1 coordinate 353,353,097, forward strand.
CTCTCTGTATGAAACGAAGAATTCTACACTTAAGCTTGTTCTTTGTGAACAAAACTGCCATGTGTGAAGGTTGCCTGAGTGTCTGAAATGCAGGTACACCACTGTGGTTGTACATTGTTTTGCACAAAGAGGAAAATGTTAAATTTAATGCCAAGCACTGCCTTTGAGGTTCATTACACTACCTTCATGCACCTTCTTATTAAGGGTTGTTATGTAGGCTTGTGCGAATATGAATTTCGGGTTCAAAGTGAATAGTAAGTAATGTCAAGTTAATTGAAAGTGAATAGTTCAAATAGTTCTGGAATTTACATAAACCTTGACATTAGAGCCAGATGTTGACAAACTAAGAAAAGTTCGTTCTTTCAAAACGAAAGAAAGGAAACTGGTTTATCTATGAATCAGTTTATTTTCAAAGTGTCGTTATTCCAATATGTTCGTTTCTTGCAACTCCAGCTGTACAGAAAGTTTGTTTACAGGCTCTTGCTTACTGCTGTGCATCAATTTACTTAAAATTTTGTTGTAGTTGAGGCCGTGGGAGTGATTCTTGGATTCCAGTCGTGTCGTCACCGTGCTATGAAGTGCGACCTTGACTGCGGGACGCTGACAATTGATGCTGTGTTGTGCAAATTCAACTTGATGCTTTTTGTTTATGCACGAGCTTAACGCATTTCGTTCTGCAAGCGCACACACACGCACGCGCACACACACACGCGCGCGCGCTCGCACACACCAAATAAATGAAAACATCTAACTAAAATTTGGGTGTGGGTTACATGCGAATTCTGCCTCAAGGTGTGGTTTCAAGGCAGCACAGCCCATGCTGTCGTGAAACCACCTTTAGGCCAAAGGTCCCTGCCATCAGCATCGCCGAAGAGGTAGGGAACAGAGCGGCTGGCCGAAGATATAGTGTGAACAGTTCTTGCATCTTCGAATAGAGATTGCTTTTACATGTAGAGACTGTTTTTACAAAGATTTGGGCATTGTATGCAGTTATTTCTGCAGGTTTATATGGTCAGATTTTTTTTTTATTTCCGGGATGTTGTAATTGGAAGTGTGGCTTATTTGCAGAAAAATATGTATATTTCTGAGATTCAAATAATTAAAAAAACTTCAAATACTGAAATTGGAGCCAAAGTGAATATCGAATGGCACAATATTTGATCGGGCTAAGTACAAGGTTGCGTGATCGAATCCTGGCCACGGCAGCTGCATTTCGATGCGGGCGAAATTCGAAACACCCATGAACTTAGATTTAGGTGCATGTTAAAGAACCCCAGGTGGTCCAAATTTCCGAAGTCCCGCACTATGGTGTGCCTCATAATCACGTTGTGGTTTTGGCACGTAAAAGCCCATGATTAATTTTTTTTAAATATTCGATCGAACATTAAAACTATTGAATGTTCGCACAAGCCTAGTTCTAACGTTAGCTATAACGTCATAGCAGCAAAGCCTAAGCTTGACCTTCTGTTGGATGTCAGCTCCGCATGGGTGTGGTGTCTAACAACTTTTCTCATATGTAGCTTATGCCAGTTGCAATGTGCACTTTGTTGTCTTGCATCTGACATCCTCCAAAGGAAACATTATCTTAGTGTGTTTGGATAGTGCTTTTTTCTTTGGTCTCTGTAGACTAGAGGCAGAATTCTTAATTTGTCGTGTTTGTTTCTGCCTAATTTTGAGCTCTTTCATCTGATGAGAGGTTACAAAGAGAGGACTTTGTTTCTTTTAATGTTACATTCAGTTTGAGTTTAATTACTAATGTACTGCCATTACATCTTTAATTGTTAGTGAGGGAAGTGTGCGTTGAACTTACAAGCATACGTCCATTGCATATTTGAGAGACTAGCATATAATCTGATGTGGGCTTATAAATTTTTCCATCTCGAGTATGATTAACCCTCTCAGGCGCTAACTGATTCTGTTAATTTAAAGCTTACCTCAGCCGCATTTAATATATTTTCGGAACCGTAAAAAGTATACAGCTGCAAAATACATTAACAATTTTCAATAATTTACTGTGTCATGCTTAGAGAATGTGGACTCCATGTGAAAACTCATACAGGAACATGAGATATGCCATCATCAACTATTTCATGTCTAGCAGGCTTGAAAAGCACTTACCCAGTCAATTGAAAATTGTGCCTGGTGCAACAAATTGTGAAAAACAAGGAAAGGTGTGAACTCGCTGCGTACGACATACTCATACCCGAGTAAAAATACCCACCCAACCTACATTCCGACTTGTTTTACTAAAGAATTTTGCACATGTTATTCGAACTTGCATCACAATTCCAATTGTAAGTTTTTAGATATGTTACACATTTTAAATGTTATTACTTTCATCAGTGCCTTTGCAGCTGATGCACAACCTTGGCATACTCAATTGTGCACGCAGCGCCTCAAAGGGTTAAGGACCAGAGGGCCTGTAGTTTGGTCAACTGTGTAGTGGTGTTTTGCCTTGTGAGCTAAGCAAAAAATCATTTGTACGAGCCAAATTCTTCTCTCCATATTTCTCATGGCTTATTTGCGTTGCCTAGCATGCTTACCAGTGCACACTTATGTGCAGCTTCTCAGTTGCCTGTGGGCTCAGGGTAATCATATTTTGTGGGCGTATGCCGCATGGAGGCAGTGGCATTGCACTTTGAGAGTATATGGTCGGCTCTGTAAGAATGGGAAAAGAACTTTGTGTGATGTTAAGTTTCCGTTTTCCTTGTTAGTTTTGTTAGGTTGGCTGCAGGACATAGGCAATCGCATGCAAGCAAGCTGCATAGTATGCTCGAGTCTAGGTGGTGCTGCAGCATACTCTGTTCAAGTTTGTCATTCGGGAAGTGTATAAGTTGTGCAAGTCACAGGGAACACAGTGCGAAAGGTATAAAGAAAACTTTTTTTTTTTTGCTGTGTTAAACTAAGGGACGGATAACGTTACATTGTGTGCTCCTCTTGGACTAACGCAGTAGTACGTATATTCCTATCCTACCCATTAGGATTATGTCACACGTTTGTTTGCATGAACTTTGACAACATATGCTGAAATATCCGAGTGGCTGTCTAAAAAGCTTAAACAATGGCCAGATGAAGCATGCAAAGAGTTACCATAGAGATAAGGCATTTGGAGGGGAGAGCAGCTGCCACCTTCTTTGTCCATGTGTGTTGCTATATTGCTGCTCCTTTCCACAGTGTTAGAACACTTCTGCCACTGTCTGCAGATAGCCATTTGGCTGTTTCAGCGTGTATTGTCTCAGATTGTGCAAACTAAGCATGGGTTTGTTTGATTAGTTTTGCATGTTTAGTTCTGTTGATCTTCAGCTACATACACTCCAGCGTTTGCATTGAGTGAGATGTTTCCTTGGGCATGTGTTCAATCGGAAATCAAAGCCCCTTTTTCAAATTTTGTTTACTACTGCCTCAACTGCACAGTCTTGAAAAAAAAATTCTTTCTTCTTCGTTTTTGAAGATAGTGATTGGCCTTGTTTATGTTCTTTCTGCAGATTACCTACGGGTTATCTACCAATTGTTATGGTATTTGTGGCATGGTACGTTATATTCTTTTATGTCAGATGGGGGATGTGATGAAAGAGTTGGGTTTTGTCATCCAGGTTGAGACTGTGCCGTCATGTGTGCTCTTACTGACCTGTGCCTTCCCTCTGATGCTCTGAATGGTTTCCAGAACTCTAAGCAAGCATGAGGAAACAATTTGTGCTTGCCTCGGCATGAAAAAAAAAAATGCATAGTGTTTGGCTGTAGGTCTTCCAAGGAACTTTCCTCTCTTGCATGTTAGTTCCAAACGTAGGCATGCGAAAGGCTTCTAATTTCTGTGAGCCTTCATTTTCACTAACGCGATGGCATGAGGCTCTTTTTGCATTGGTCTTAATGTGCTAGAATTTTGGACAGCTACGTTGAAACAACTATTGTTGGCCCCACTAACGCACGATGCCCAACTACAGGCCCACTGTTACTTGGCTTGGCTATAGCAAGGTTTTGTCATGTGTGCTTTAGTCCATTGGCTGTCAAGCTCTCTTGCTTCTTTCTTCAAAACAAGTGTCCCATGTGACTGGCTTTGTTACTGCAGCACTGAGATATTTAGTGGTGTTTGTGGGTGTCCTGTCAAACAAACAAAAAAGTCCTCAATATCCAGCCAGCCAAAACTACTGTTAATTCTACTTTGCTGTGTATGCACCTGCTTGGACTGCAAACTTCAGTATCTAACCAAAATTAGCAGCACCTTGTCTAAGGCAAAATTAGGCAATTTTATTCCTTTTAGTTGCATTTTTGTGCCATGCTTTAGTGCCATGCGTTTAATGCATTGTGGCAGCCAACTCTCCTGAATGAGCAAAAAGTTTTACTGCTCTGGGTTCAACCAATTGACAGCACTTCTTGCAGTTATTTGTCATGTCATTAATGTGTCTGCAGTATATAGCAGTACAGTGCAGAATTCATGTTTTCTTACCCGCTGCCATGATTTTGTTTTGGCACAAGGTTTTGTGGCTTATGATGTAGTTCAAATGTTTTAATTTTTTCAACAGTAGAGGAAGCATCACTTTATGCAACAGATAGTTCTACAGGCACTAAAGAATTTGCTAGTTGGCTGCTTGCAAATTCTTTTAGGTTGTGTTGGACTTTTCTTATTGTCACATTGCCTTGTGCCATTTGACTTGAAGTCCTCTGCTCAAGTGGATATGCTGTGCCTGATGTTATTTTTAAAAATGTTTACTTATTGGCAAATGTGTTGCCTTTATTGGTTAGCAGCATGAAGGGTGTGTTGTTTGTGATAAATTACATAGCCTAGCAGATTATATGCCAGGTTATGCTCTTGCAGAAATGAATGAGACAGGTTTACAGTCAGTCTGTTTTGAATCTGTGCCTGGTTTGTTTATGTAATATCCCAGCCACAGAATTGAAGGTGTGCACACATGTAGCTGACCTTAGAGCTTTGCATATCCAGTTGTGGTTGTGACTGTTTTGCAGGAAACATTAAAGTTGTAACCTAGCTTAGAACTATCGTTGTTTTCTGAAGAGTTGTGTTTCTGCATGTTTGCCCTGGCGCACATGTTACGACAGTCATTTGGTGGCCTGATCAGTTTTGGTGAAAAAAATCAGCGCAGCTTCTTTTTATCTTTGCATATTGCTAGTCATAGTTTACTTTGGTGCCTGCAAAGCTTTTGATGCATAGAAACAAATTCTCTGCTTGTACATTTTCCCACCACTGGCTTTACTGTGGCGTGACACTGCTGATTAACACTTTATTGACAAATGTTCCCTACAGACAGCATACCAGAAACATTTTTTTTCTTGCCAAGTTTCAGTATTGAGTACAAAGTTTCTGGCATTTAAATGTCTTTGGCCAGCACTGAATGACAGGCAGCAAGCATCATTTGTTGGTTTGGAGCAGAAACACGTGATGAAGAAGTTTGGCATGCGACTCGCATTCTCTTGAAAGCAAGGTCAGAGGAGACAGACAAATGTCAGATCTCCGGCTGCAGCGCAGTCACACACGTAATGTAAAGCAAGTGAAATGTACACCTATGGTTCACATATGATGACAGCAAACAAGACAAATTAAACATGAAGCCTTGGGTGGCCTGGGGTAAAGACCACTTCGTTTCCTGCCAGGGGTTTTCCCTCTATTTCTGGAAAAATTTCTGCAATATATTTTTTCTTTTTGTTGAGTATGCCTATTCTTGATGTGTTTTGCACATTTTGATAGAAAATAAAAAATTTTGTGGGTATTTATATGCCTCGTCCTTATCCTGAAAGGGTTAAAAAACAACTTTGTGTTCAGTTCAGTGCCATGATCCGCTGCATAGCCTTTAATGTTACAGAAGCATATGACACCTAAAGTGGAGGTTCTTGTCGCTTGTTTCATATCGGTATCAATGTAGTTGGCTGCCTCATTTTGCGCTTGTATTCCTCACCAGTAGTCTCATAAGTATCTGTTGATCAAACTGTTTCTGCGACACTGTTCCTGCGAAATTGTTCTGTCAATTTGGCAGCAGCCATCATATGTTGAGTGCTGTGCTATGCAGTCATGTTCTTATTCTGCGTTAACCATAGACAGAAACACAGTCAAGTTAGGCTGCACTCATTGTGAACTAATAATTAAACTGAAAGCGGTCCGTAAGGTATGCATACAATGCTCATTGCTCCTCTCTTTTTTTTCTTTCTTCTTGAAGGGACACTAAAGACAAGTACATATTTAGCCCTTCTGTTCCACGTTATTATTTCGAATTATGACCAAGAAAGGCCAAATTATTTTGAGACCCCAGTTACCAACATGCTTTTCATCCTCAGAAAGTATAAATTCACTTCTGATTGCGCTGTTCCATGAAATGTGGGTTGCCATCTACCAAATGCACTCCTAAGCACTGAGACAAAATTAGGCTTGTGCACAGTATTGCTAGAGAATGCAAAGTACCACTGAGGAGATGAGATCATCCTTGGTTGTTTTTACCAGGGGTGCGATTGCTCAAGCTGCTCGCTTTTTTTACCCTCTTGTGATGCGCCAACCATCACACTTTTGTCAGTAGCTGTCAGTGTGGCAGGGCTCCAGAACCACAGAATGTTGCACATGTCATGCTCCTGTCAATCATCAATCATTCGTCTAATGGGAGTGGAATGGGCGACGAGGTTGTTTGGTTTGCTCTTCGCTTTGGAATTAATGCCCATTTCACTCATAGCAGATGATGCGCTTGGCATCTGCTCGCAATGGCCGGTCTTCTCGTAGTCTTCTCATAGTCTTGTTGTCGCTTGCCCAACCTGAGTGGCTGGTGTTGCGGGACGTATTTTTCTATATGAAGGCACGTTGCGCCGCCACTTCTGCGACTGCTTGGTGGGCATTCTCGGCAGCAAGCGAGCCAGTGTTCTTAGGATGCAGAAGGTCCTTTGTGCTCTCCGCCTTTTCCGAACCAGCAGTGCTTCAAGTCCTTGGGTTATGCGCCATTGTTTTGCTTTCTGCTGGTGCCTGTTTTTACCGTAATATCACTCTTATGTAGTTGTCGCTTGTAGTTGTCTGAAGATGTTTATAAAGTGACGTTGTTGCCATTCTATAGTGTCACGCGAGTTTCATTTGCTTTCACTACGTGGTGTTATCAAGTTTCTGCTGTCTTGCCACAGTGTGCTTACACCATCTAGTAACACATGGTTCTTGAATGTAGCGTTTCCATAATACTTTCCTGAAAGATGGGCCTGCAGTGTATCAGTTCGTAGGCGTGCTACTAGATGATTGTGGCACGTTCTGGAATTGACCTCGTTGCCACGAGCATGTCTGGAAGATTCGATGACGCATCTATGCCTACGAAGCCACACTCAAGTGGTCTTCATTCGATTTGGCGACCGATAACAATGCTCACTGCTGTTGTCGTGATTTGAGTGTTGCGTGTCTTTTTTGGGAGCAAATGCGGGAGCAAGTGCCACCTTCACCGCAACATGACGTTATCAGATGTTGAAGTCGTCGGTCAGTTATGCCACACACAAAGTGGCCGAGGTGATATAACAGTAGTAGGCGAGCAGCAACGCTTTCTGTTTACAACTGATGGCAAGGCCGGCACCAAGATGGCTTTTTCATGCCATTGCCATATTCCGGGTGTGCTTGCCCCAAGGACTGAGCCCCCTCCCAAGCACTGCTTCCACCAGATATAGATGCTCTTCCATGGAAACAAGAAGCAGGCTGGCGTTGAGATGTGTGCGGTCCCAAGTGAACATTCTTATGTGACGACATGTAGCAGTGACGACAAACATTGTCCACTTGTGATACCACCTAGTGGGCAACAAAACGAGAATGAGGTTATTAAATTGTTTTAACTTTCACGCATAACTTTTGCTATGAGGCTTGTATGTTGCGAGAGTAAAAGAAAGTTTTCTGTATAAAATTTTTGTAAGCTCCGGTAATGTTCTGCCGTTAATGTGTTGTCCTCAAACAAAGCCCAAATTGGCGACACAAACTTAAGGGGCTTTGCTCGTTCATCTTTTGGCTGCGCTGTCCCTCCTGTTCTCGCAAATTTTGTGGACGGCCTACTTTGCGACAAAAATGCCAAACGGAACATTCGGAAAGCAGGCTGTTTGTGCGATCACCGCCCATAAAACCATAGATGTACTGAGCTCGTCCAAGGCACAGAAGGGATTAAAGGGGTACTGACACAAAAATTTCGTAGTCTGCTTTTTGCTTTATCAGATAGTTGTTTACCCTGTAACTACAGTGTTGCGGCAAAAAAATTGCCAGTTAAGTCCTCTTTTAAGGTGACGCATTTCAAGATGCCTGCCAAATGGACTGTGGCTTCTTGGCATAAGGTTCGTTTACAAGTAATCTCTGCACGTCACGAAAATAGGGGTAATGGCCACAAACTGCTGATGGGTGCTGGTCAGCCTGGTCTAGTGGTTGCTAGCCATACAATCACTGTATTTTGCCGTAAGCTGGATACATGCTGCATAAACCACTTCTTCCTCTTTCACGCTGTGCTTCTCTGCATTCCACGTGGGATAATAAGCTTGGTTCTCTGCTCTCACTTCTGTTAGAATGTGCAGCGCCCTTCGTCCTTTTCACCTTCTCTCCCATATTTCTCGCCTGATATTGACAAATCAAAATGCGGCTTCGAATAGTGCAGCAATCCATGCATCAGTGATACCATGTGATCCCCCACCTACCAATTTTTGTGACATATAGAAGTTGCCTTTGTAGACAAACCCTAGGCCTAGAAATTTGGCATGCTTTTTTAATTAGGCTCATTAAAATATGTTAGAATTCCATACCTGCCAACTCTCCCGCTTTGTTCAGGAGACTCCTGAATTTTTCCCAGTCCTCCCAATTGTATGAACAAGGCTATAATTTCTCCCAAAAAACTGCCCCACCCCCAGTGAGAAAAAAAGTTTTGTCAAGCAGCCGAGCTGCATCATAATTGTCATTAGATACTTGGTGTCTCCTGACCCAAGTAAGTTATAAATCTAAGGCATTTGTGTGTAGGTAGTGTAGGCCTAACTCAGTTTGCTTCAGATCTAGACACGCATTAAGAACTCCGTGTGAGGCAAAGGTCTAATATGCATTGTATGATGGCTGGTTTCCTTAAGTTAGCTTTGCTGTTCTACAGCAACGTTATGTGGTGAAGCATGCTGAGTGTAAGGGGGCCACTGTTTTTTGCAAAGTATGTTTTACTTAATTGTATGCGCCGCATCTGATCAAAGTACGAGTGCTGAGACAACAAGTAACTACGGGCAGCCATTCAGAGCTTGTTTTGATGTTGTTGTGGCCTAGATGAAAAAAAAATGTTCTTTTGCTCTTTGCTTGGTGCGCCGCTCTTCCCCTTTCCCTCTTGGCGAATCTCCCGAATTTCGGTCTCCAGGTTGGCAGGTATGCAATCCATGATTTGTGGCACATTCCAGGAATTGAAGTGTGACACCATGATGATGGAGTCTGCCTGTCTGACAGAGCAAGAAAAAGCCAGACAAATTCTTTCAGTTTTTTTTTTAGATGAAGCGGAACTGATAGAAGTGTTAAAAGTATCTTTTGTACCAAGTACAGAGCTTTTGTGAACATGAAAATTATGTAAACAAATGATAGGCTTAATTGCTGCCACTATTTATAAGACAACTGTGCTCAACCACTGATAATAAAAAGCGTAATTGCGTTGCCTACAACTAAAAAAAAGCAGTATGTTCAATTTTACTGACTTTACTATCGAAAGAGCTTACTGATTCTACCTCTTCACACCACTATAGCAACACTATTTGTGGGTGTGGGAAACCCTCTCTGGGTAGCATTCTGACTTGAAGTAGGTAATACTACTCAGGAGAGACTATGGTGATAGGCTTCTGAGCACAAGGTCGCGGGATTGAATCCCGACCACGGCGGCCACATTTGGATGGGGGCGAAATGTGAAAACACCCGTGTACTTAGATTTAGGTGCACATTAAAGAACCCCAGGTGGTCAAAATTTCCGGAGTCTCCCACTACGGCGTGCCTCATAATCAGAAAGTGGTTTTGGCACGTAAAACCCCATAATTTTTTTACTCAGCAGAGAATCTCTTTAAGGTCATAGGCAAAACAGAGGCTTCTTAACTAAGGGACTTCATTTGTCACATGCAATTTAAAAATTGATTGTGGAAGAATTGTGCACCCCCTTCAGTCACAATTTTTTCTTTGCCTCTCACGGCATCAAGGAAATGTTGCAAGGTTTCTAAAATATAGTCCAGCCATCTGCATAGGTTCAGTGTTTTCCTTTAATATAACTAAGCATTTCTGAAACTATAGCCTATGAACTTTTTATGGGTCTAAAGAGCTCAAGTGGGTCTGTGTGGACCACGAACGTTGCGAATATTTCAAGAGCAGGCAGGATGTCTGGTGAAGCATACACAACAAGCACTGTAAGACTGTTTTTACACACTAATCCATATCCACAAAATTTTATTATTTTGTTGCAAAATACCAGAGTTTTAGCTTTTCATTACGATTGTTGTATTTGCATTGATAATTTTACTATTTCATATTTGTGTCTATTGTAGGGTAAAACTTATTCCAGAAGAACACAAATGCATATGCTGACTGATTTTTCAGACTGATCACCCACTCATCAGTATCGCCAACTTATTAATGAAAGCGTGGAATATTTTGTCAATAAACTTTATAAACATTTCTTTGCCTGTTATTAGTTATTTCTGTGAAGTTATCATTTATATGAATATTATTATTACTTCTGGGCTCTGAGAAGATAAGCTCATGGCAGCTTATTATCTTTAGAGGCTGGCATGACTGTTTGGCTTACATGGCTTACATGTTTTATTCTGGGTCCTTGAGTTATATTGTGGTCTGCTTGTTGATTCTCTTCCTTGTAAACACACTTTGGAATGCAACGTCCTAAATGAGCAAATGCATAATTATGTAATTTTTTCCTAATTTCCAAGGCTTCTTCAAAGCTCGGGATACTCACTGTGGTTGTATAGTGGCTATGGCATTGCAATGCTGAGTTCGAGGTTGCTGATTCGATCCAAGCCACAGCAGCTGCATTTCGACGAGGGCAAAATGCAGAAACACTTTTCTTAGATTTACGTGCATGTTAAATAACCCTAGGTGGTGACCTCTACTACTTCATGTCTCATGCATATCATGGTTTTGGCCTGTAAGACCCCAGAATTTAATTCATTTTTTTCAAAGCTCGGAAAAAGGGACAGAGTTAGAGATGTGATCATGGTAGGTGGCGATCCGAGGCTCAAGTCAGCGATGCCATACACGAAGTGGCCGAGGTGATATAACAGTGGTAGGCCAGCAGCAACGCTTTCTGTTTACAACCTACAGCAGGGCTGGTGCCAAAATGGCTTTTTCATGCCATCGCCACTTGCCAGTTGCACTTCCCCAAGGACTAAGCCCAGCCGAACACCGCTTTCACCATATATGAATGCTATTCCATAAAAGCAACAAGTAGGCTCGTGTTGAGACGCGTGCAGGCCCAAGTAAACGTTCGTATGTGAAAACATGACGGAAGAGTGGACAAAATGTGAGGTCCATTCAAATCGTCTGCACTTACTGAATGAGTTCATGAGGTGCCACACTTTGCTCTTAGTTTCACCAGTTCAGCATGACGGCAGATGCACGTCGCTATTCGTTGCTCAGTGCAGGCTTCATCTGAAAGATAGTGCAGCGGTTGTGCAGGTGGTGCCTTGCCAATTCCACATGAGCAAGAACTGGGACTGCACTCGTGGGGACTTGTTCAAGAAGTGCAAGGCAAATGGAATAGACCTGTGAACATGCAGTAGCAAACAACATGCAACAAACGACAAATGACGCTGTCCTCGCGTGGTAGCAAGAAAAATAATAAAGCTATTAAATTGTTTGAAAACTTACGCACAACTTTTGCTGTGCAGACTATATGTTGTGAGAGTAAAAGAAAGTTTTCAGTATAACATCTTTATTTTTTTATGCTCAGAAACGTTGTGCTGTTATGTATAGCCTCCAGTTGAAGCCAAAATTGTCGATGCAAGCTTCCTGGGTTGCTCTCGCTTGTCTGTTGGCGGTGCTCTCCCTTCCGTTCTCACAAATTTTGTGTACCGCCTACTTTGTGATGTAAAAGTGAAAGTGAACTTTTGGGAAGCGAACTGTCTGCACAATTGCAGCCCAACTAACTATGATGGTAGGGATTTCGACGGCGCCTGCTTGAGCCTAGTTAATTTTGAAGTGATAGCTTTCTTTTCAGGGTGTCTACCAACCGGGAAAATCTGGAAAACCGGGAATTCTCAAGGATTTTGAATAGTCTGGAAATACTCAAGGAATAGCTCAGGAAATTTGTGCTTCTATCAGGGAAAATTAGCCATAAATTTATTGAAAGGGAACAAAAGTCGCGCTAATGCTGGCTCGAGTAACAGGGAGGAATCGTAACGAATTGTCTTTGATGCCGTGTCCTTCTTTGGAGGAGTTGCCAGTGTACAGTCGGACCGATTTTCCGAACGCCCAATTTTTGGGAAATGCCCGACAATTCGGGCGGCTTCGCGGCACCACCACATACGTGATAGAGTCAATGTATAAGAACGTATGAAATTTCGGTTCCAAGAACTCTTCACAGTCTGCTTTTCCAGACTTCTTGCCATGACCACATGCCCGAAATGGCAATAATCAAAGCTACTACCGCGATTATCTCGCCGCCTCGAAGCGGCACTCTCCCATGCAGATCCGCTGGCAGCCGTAGCCACCACCGCGGCAACGCTAGGCCTAGCTACTTCGAAGTTCGCTACTGTTAGCAATTCGCCGGCTGTTATCCTTTGTAAGCCTTGCCAATGCCTTCGAAGCTCGGAAAGCATAACGCGTTGCATTATGCCGGTTTCCGAAAGTGAGCTTCGCCTCAATAGACCAATGTTACGCGGTGAAACATACGCAAAGTATTGCGGTGAAGCTTAACACGTGTGGGAAGGGCCAATTGTCCCGGGACCCAGTATGTATTCCTCAATTATACATGCGTGCACCTGCCGTCTCCTGTCACATTATGAGGATCGATATGCCTAATAAGGGTACTGGCAAGCCTTCAGAACTTTTTCAGACATACCTGTGGCAGTTTGAGCCCTTAAGGACAGTAAAATACATGCATTAATTTTTTCAGACTGCCCGATTTTTTGGAAGGTTTCGTGGCCCCTAGGGAGACCGAAAAATTGGACGTTGACTGTACAACTAGCCAAGAGGATGTTTCAAATGGTCCATAGGACGAATGTGCAGGGGAAGGAGGACGAGAACAGAAAGGACCGACGCATTGAGGAATAAACGGGAAAGGAAGTGTGCCACCGCTTCTTTGAAGGAGCTTGAGCTCAAAACACAAAGTGTTGGCTGACGCCGAAATGTAGGTGTCCCTCATTCAAGCCAAAATAAACTCTTTAAAGCAGTGAAACGCAATGCTGAGGCATTGTGCATAGGCTGAGAATATGTCAGGACAGTTGAGGTTGACTTTCCAGGTGCTGAGAGAGAATCTCACTTGTGGCAAAGTTCGGGCCTCATACTATTGAGCTCACTATCAGTTGCCAGAAATAGCTCGTATTCGAAAACATTTGTTTCTGTATGCATCTCCTTTTTATTTGTATTTGAATATGTTTGATTTGATTTGAAATAGGTGTTACAATTTTTTTCGAAGATATTTTATTTGCTGTGTGTTTTACTAACCCATCCCTTCTGTTTTCTTTTTGAATAATATAAACGCTACTCCTTACTGTTCAAGCGTACCCTTACGTGCTCCTTATGTAATACCCCAAAGGGGGTCTTTAAGGAAATAAAACGGAAAAAAAAACTGGATTAAGTAATTTTTTATTTTTTAACCTGCTTACTAGAGAGTGATAGCATCGGGCGACATGGCGTCGGCCAGTCTTGACATGGAACAAAGTTCTGTGTCACTCAGGAAATTTTGCAAAGGCACTCAGGGAAAACCTTGAAAACTCAGGGAATTTGGAAATGTCAACTTTGTAGACACCCTGTCTTTGGTTCTTTGGCTCTTTCGCTTGTTTTCATGGTTGTAGTGTTTGGCCTCTATTGCCACACATCTCATGCAGGCACTCTGCTGTCGTCGTCATGTCTGCTGTCATGATAACACTGTCATCGCAGTGTTGTCACCATACTATCTTTGTCATGCTGTCGTCGTTTCATGGCCTTTGTGCCATCGTTGTGCCCCTGCCTTCACATTCATGCTGTAGTCATTCCGTTGTCATCATGCTGTCTTCATCATGCTGTAGTCGTTTCGTTGTCTTTATGCCATCTTCATTGTGCTGCTATTGTCACACTGTCATTACATCGTCACAACTGACGTCGTCATTGTGCTGTCATCTCCATCGTCGTTACACCGTCGTTGTTGGACCATCCTGCCACCATTGTTGTGCATTCACTTCGTTGCCATCATGTCGTCTTTGTCATGTTGCTGCTGTTACACTGTTGTCATGCCATAGTCGTATGTCATCTTGACATTGTTGTTACACACATGCTCACATCACGCACAGCTGGACATCCCAGCAGGGTTGCACCATGGAGCTATCACTTAGACAGTCATCCCTCAATAGTTTTGGCAGATTTTTTTTTAATCAGTAAGATGAACTACATTGTACTATGTTAAAAGAGCCAAGGACAAAGCTTTGCAAGCTTTGAGAATTTTTCTGTGCCAGAATGGCCCAAATACGATAAAATACTTTGAAATCCGTGACATCTCACTGAGGCCTCAGCGCTAGGATTTCGAAGCAAAATTCAAGGAATAGAAGTTTGCCTTTTATTTTCTCCTCAAGTAATCAACCTCTTGCCAAGAAATTAACCAAATTAGTGTTGAAAGAATTCCCATCAGTTTAAACTGATTTATTGCTTCTCTTAAGTTTGCCTTGACATAATTTTTTTTTTTTTGGCTTGAAAATCACCGTGGTGTGATCATCAAAGTGGTGCTTGCAGCACCAGTGATGTGTTGCATTTCTTTCAAGCTGAGGTGTAATGCAGCAAGAGCTGTGGCACTTGTGCCTTGTGCAATGGCTTGTGCAATGGCTTGTGGCATCTGCTTCAGTGTGGAATACCCAATTTCCTAAAATCTTGTTCCTCATTCCAGGATGTAACAGGCCAAAACAAATTTGCATGCCATCCTCGTTGCATTGAAATGTTGGCTGTTGATAGTCAAGCTGATGTTATGATGAAGTCCTTTAGGAAGTTTGGCATCACAAAAAGGCTCATTGGAACTCATTTGGGCATATTGATGGCAGCAGCTTGACTAGAAATGTGAAGGACTCCGTGTCAAGTGTCAGCTTTAGTGAGTGGCTCTGATGGAGTGGTTGGTTATGCTCTGTTTAGGAACATGACTGCAGACTAACAGTAATTTGACTACAATTTTTTTAAGCAACTTGAAATTGTTTGATTTTAGTACAGTAATTTTTTCTCGGTCCTTGTAATGCACTTTTATTTAATTAGAATAAAAGCCTACACTCTCACTTTTATTAATATGGGCAAGAAAAAATAAAGGTGCTCAAACTAAAAAAAAAAAATCATAATTTGCCAGCAATTCGTAAGATCATTCAAGAAAAAGTGAATTCCAAACTATAGCTTCGTTCTGTAGCATCAGGTACAGATTATTAGAATTGCTTACATGATGTCCCACATGTGATCTGCGATTCATTTGAGTCATGTCATTAGTGTATCTCTGTGCTTAATGTAAGTCATTGGAAAGTTTCCGAAGGCTGACTTAGAAAGCATTATTGTTGTAGGAAACATAAAGGTAAATACAATCTGTTCTTTTTTTTTTGGCAAATTATTTCTTCTTTCTCAGTTAATGACATGCCTTAGTTATGATGACTCAACCAAACATAATTCTTTAAAGTTTTCAGTTTTTTGTTCGCTCCCTGATTGTTGGTCCCAATACATCAGTGTAGTATTCATTTCCTTGGTACCTCAGTTTGATTTTCCATTCCATACTTTGTCTATCTATGCTCTCACTGCTTTCATCATCATTGCTAGTCACACAGTCTCATCTTTTATTTTGTTAACCAGACCCTTTCATCTTTTTTCGAATACTCTCTGCATTCCTGGTACAGCATGCTGTGGTTGTAGTAAATGTGCATGTGCCAGTTCATGCTTTTTGTGTTCCATGATTTAGCAGATGCTTCAGTAAAAGCACATCTTTTGGCAGATTTCAATTAACTGTTCAAATACTTGCCGCTACTTACACTTACCTCCTTTGCATTCCCTGCCATATTTGACAGATGTAGTCATATTGGATTATCTAACACTGTAGCTGATCAACTGTCTTCTTTGGGTCAGCTCAAAATTGAATGTGTAGCCATTGTTCATGGCATTTGGTAATTTTCATTGTGTAAAACTTCCCATGTTGTTTTTCTTTTGCCTTTGATGGATTATACAGGGTGTCCCAGCTAACTTGGACCAAGATTTAAAAATACCAAAGAGCTCCAGAGAAATCGTACTGACTGTCTAGTAACCGTAGTCGTATGTACTTACGGCCAGTATTTTTGTTCATCACGAAGTATTACTTAATTACTTTTAATTAGTGAACTTTTTAATTATTGCTTGAATCGCAAACATATAAATTACAAAGTTGTAGGGCACTTTAATTAACCTCCGAATCAAGCATTTGTTTAATGCTCAGCTTTGTCTGGTTGGTTTTTCCAAGAAAAAACAAAAGCACGCGTAACATCCAAAATACGAAATAGATACGCGCTCGTGCGCCTCTACTCAAGCACTCCCAAGTGAATAGCCACGGATACACGGCTTTACTAGCGGCGGCAGCTTGATAAAGGGCGTCACGTTATGTGATGGTCGCGGCATCAAGAGAACATGCCGCTGACGCATTGATAAGTGTAGTGGAGCCTTGTATGATGCGGCGATAGGAGAATGCAGCTGTATATCTTTCAATGGTTGCTTGTAGGCGCTTGAGTAGCGACGTGCAAGTGCGCATCTATTTCGCGGGCTTTTGTTACAACCAGGACCACTTCAGCACGAAATAAATGCTTGATTCGGAGGTTATTTAAGGTGCCCTACAACTTTGTAATTGATATGTGTGCGATTCAAGCAACAATTTAAAAGTTCACTAATTAAAAGTAATTAAGTAATACCTCGTGATGAAAAAAATACTGGCCGTAAGTACATACGACAACGGCTGCTATGCAGTCAGTACAATTTCTCTAGAGCTCTTGGGTATTTTTAAAATGTTGGTCCAAGTTAGCTGGGACACCCTGTATATAAATATAGAGGGTGTTTCAGCGAACACTTTTAAAAATCTTTAAAATTTGCCTGTGGCAGATATCAATCACCATTCTAGTTCATGAGCTGGTCTACTCGGAAGTGGCAGACAATACTTGCAAAAAAATTGATATGCAAATTCGACTAATTAATAATTCACTAATTAACCATTTAGCTAATTATCTTGTGACCCGTATTACTATTTACAAATTCTAGCCATGGAGTGCACAAGGCGGATCCACTTGGAATGAATTTTCAATGTGATGCCAGTTTTGAGATTTAAATTCCCGAACTTTGCAGAGAAATGCATTGGCATTCCAGTTAATTTGTTAACAAAACGTCGTTTCATGCACTGAAGCACACAAGTAACTGGAACGTCAATGCATTTCTCTGCAAAGTTAGGGAATTTTTATCTCAAAACTGGTGTCCTGAGAATCCGTTCCAAGTGGATCCGCCTTGCGCACTCCATGGCTAGAATGTATAAATAGTAATATGGGTCACAAGATAATTAGCTAAATAGTTAGTGAATTATTATTAATTAGTCGATTTTGCATATCAATTTTTTTTTGCAGGTAGTATCCGCCGCTCCGAGTAGACGGGCTCATGAACTAGAATTGAGCCATCTACCACAGGCAACCTTTAAAAAATGTTTTAAATGTTTGCTGAAACACCCTGTATATAATTTCTTGTGCTTTTTCCACCTGTCACATGTATACCGTTTTGCTTGCTCCGCACCACTATACATTTTTCTTGTGTAATATTAACTGCTTTTTTAGCAGTTTCTGAACATTAGGTACCCCGAGTTAACATTGAAGTGTTAAGAATGCACTATGCTGCAAATACATTTCACACTTTGATTTGAATTGTGGCACCGGTTGCCAGATAAGCAAGTGGCTTTGTACTGAACTTTGGGGCATGCTCTGGTTTCAGCATAATGTGTATCTTTCATACCACGAATCAACTGTGGTCAAATAAGAGCCAACTGGCGCGAACATTTCGACAAAGGGACTTGCCTTTATTAGGGCCCTGAGGTCAGGGTCCTGAGGAACATGAGACCCCTTGTTAAAAAGTTGGCTCCAGTTGGCTCTTTTTCAGCCACTCGTTGATAATTTCAACCAATCTTCCTGTGAACCTTGGCCCTGTTCGAGTCCTTCAAAAATCTGTTAGTCTTACCAGCAGTTCACCCGAATGGAAGTGCAGTGCTGTTATAGGAATCTAAATGAAGAGCCTTCAACTGTTCAGTTCCTCAAGGAATTCATCATGGCAGTGTGTGTCTTGAAAAATGTCCACCACATTAGCATGTCCTGCAAGTAACCTGTTGTCTAGCCAAGTAGCAAGTCCCTTAAGTAAAACTATATTAAACATTACAACTGTGGTTACTCTCTCAAAGCATAGATAATTTTTATGCCTTATCCCACTCTTGAAGCCATCTCATGATTGCTAATAGAAGTAGACAGCTACTGTGCTCAACCCAATCACGGCAGATTGCCCGATTTTATCGGGTACTTTGCTTACTTTGCTTTCGTTTCTGTGCTGGCCCTGATGTTGCCCTGCTCTGTATCAGCTCTGATGCAGCAGAATGCAGCTCAGTTGCACATTCCACCTGACAACTTGGAACTGCTACCACCAGATGAGGTTGCACGACATGCCTCGCTGCGTCACCACCACCTCCACCACAGGCAAGGTGTGGCACCACTGTCACCAACTACAGCGGGCTCTGTCGGCACGGGCCTGACGCTGCTTGATGCACCTGACATGCAACCTCTCGTGACCCTAGCACCAGCAGCGCCACCTATTCCGCACGATCGGCCGGCTTCACGTGCGAGCTCCCTCTCTGGGTAAGTGGTGGGAGAAATGTTACGTTACATAGATACAGGCACAGCGGGACCTATGGGGATGTTTAGAGAGCAGGGGATGTTCTGGTTGACCAGCAAATAAAGGTAGCAATTAGTGTAGCATTGGTCGGGTATTTTATCTTGCTAACTCAATGCTTATCACATTATCTCCCTATTTAGAGCACAGTCGAATGAGATGGTGGAGCAGTCATCCAGTCCTTTGACCAGTGCTTCAGCTCCCACTGCCACTGAAGAAGTGGCACCGCCGGATGGCCACTGTCAAGCTCACATCCCAAGGATGGTGGCTCCTCCTTTGATGCGTCAAAGCCCCCTGGGTAGGGAAGAGGGAACTGGGAGAGGTACCATTGCACCACCTCCACTGAGGGTGAGAGTCACCGTGCCTCCTCTTTTTCTTTCAGAATTGGGATCAAATTTATTAACGTAAAGGTGTGTTACAATCTAATGATATACAGGAAGTGGTCCTGAAATTAAGGCTGTAATGGGACCTTCTGTACAAAGTACTATATGTAAGAATGTTAAGTGCAGTTGCGGCTAGTAATATGAAAAAAAGAAATGTAGGAAAAGTAAGTAAATGTGCTATTAATTGATTAGTTGTGAAAGCTACCTGCAACATGATAGTTGTTCGAAATCTGTCACCATTTTTAAGTAAAACCCAAGCCTCACTGGAAGTGTGTGCATTCCATGGAGCATAGAGAGAACTTCTGCTGTGTCACTGTTTACAATGTAGGCGATTGGTTAATGAAACAAGTTCACAGCTTTGGTATGTAATAAAATAGGCTTAGGAATAGCGCTCCAAAAGAATGTGAAACAATGAGATAGCATGTCCACACTGGCCATGAGGCCATGAGGCAAGCAGATATGGCTGTGTGTGTTGAGCCAACTACACCTTATTGTCCTCTGTTCATCCGAAAGGGAGTGTTTTGCTGTGGGATGTCGTGCTTGCAGGTGGCAACAACGCTTGCACCGAGCCCCCTGCTTGTCGACTCAACACTACCGGAGAGAACCGAACCTTCAGGAAGCACTGATGGAGACCATCCTCAGGTAATGTCGCCAGGAAAAGGTCTTTATCTATTGTAGCTAGATGATGCCTGTGGGATTGCTGGTCGCATGCTCAACAAAAAAGCTTGCTGGTGCATTTTTAGGCCAATACGTGAAGATGGTGAAGTTTATTTCTGAGCCTATTGTAACCGAACATCAGTTGTATTGGTTATTTTTGTAGAATAAAACAGCAGGATTATTATTGTTGTGCTTTTATTATTATTTTTAGTTTTTTCGCCTGCAACATTTTATTCTTATGAGCCGTGTGAGACCACGGAGTGATCAATATCTTAGAAGGCTTATTCATCTGGGAGTGAGTCCTTAAGTTTCTCCTGGGTAGTTATCATATTTCTGTGTGGCACTTCATAGCTTGCATTCATTCGTGTATTGTCTGGATCAGCAACCCCCACAAAAATGAAATGCCGCACCAAAAACTTTAGATTGAGTTCTTTGTAATATTAAGGGTCATTGCATGCAGCCTGACTCGAGTACGCCTCTTCAGACAGATAAAAGAAAATTGTGTAGGAATCTATGTGAAATCAAGTTCTATTAAGACAGTTATTTAAATTCTGTACAATCAAATGCGATGCATACAGTTGTGTTTCATTTATTTTCATTTTCATTTATTTTCTCATCCAAGCCAGTGGGAAGTATGTGGCGAGATGCTGGTATCGGTCTCGCCTCAGCGTTTCTTCTGGATTTCTCAAGCTGACAGGCTGTCGCGGCAACCTTCTCGCATTTTTTAAAAGGCCCCTTTTGGAGCCACCAAAGCAGTGACTCGGTGGTGCTCGCATATCGCTTGCCACCCGTGACCCCTCTTTGCAGTTGTTATAGCAGTGCCATTCTTTAACGCCAACAGCCGCAGTTTGTTGCACGCGATTGGAGTGCCCAGGAAGCAGTTAGAGTGAACACAATCAGAAGCGGGAAGGAGGAAGGTGGTGGGGAGGGGCACTGGCCTCCCCACCATTAGTTTTCTCACATCAGCTTTGTCGTCCCCCTATTTAGATTTTTTCATGCAACCCAGTGTCAGAGTGGTACATACCTGTTCTGGAGAATTGGTCTTGAGTGTGTTTAGGCAGCAAAATATTTTCTAAGAAAAACAGCTCCAGTGTTTGAGGTTCTGTGTCCTAGTTTAGGATCCACCACTTCCCCTCCACCCTTTTTTTTTTTTCCCTGCCCTTTTGTCACTTTTGTACTTTGTACGCAGTTAGAAGCAGCCCTGCAACCAATCCACATTTTATGTATAGCCTGACCCGAAGTATAAGTTGCAGGTACACTTTGCCGTGTGCCTTAGCGCATTCACTGCCACAACTTGGACCAACAAAAATTTCTGTGCAGGCTGTGTATTAATAAGTTACAGTCAACGACCGATTTTTCGGACCCTCTAGGGAACGTAAAAACGTCAGAAAATTCAGGCAGTTCGAAAAAATTAATGCATGCAAAAAAACTCACCTTTTCTTTTTCTTTTTTTTTTTTCCTCAGATCTAGAGGTAAAGGGCGAAATACCGGGCTTCCGAAGCCCTGCCAAAGCATAATGAAGGTGCTATAAGAAGAGGCGTTTAAAAGCTCTGTATGTAGCCGACTGCCGGTTTATTATGTACATGTGCATCGTCGGGCAGCCAGTCTTATTGCTGCAGTGGCTTGAAGAACTTGTTGATTGTTGTTTGGGCGGCGTTCCGGTTGCATGCGATCATATTCGCCTCGATCTGAGCAAGGGTCATGTCAGCACTGTACACCGATGAAAGAGTCAACAGTGCTCGCCTCAACTCGGCGCTTGTAGGCGGCGCAGGCATTGGCTCCTCATTTTCAACATCGGAGTCTTCTGAATCCCCCACAACCTGACAGACTATTCCCTCGTCAGTCAGTTCTGCGCAGAAGTTGAGCTCGTTGTCAGCGTCAACAAACTGTTCAAAAGTTATTTCCGTGGGTACGGTACTGGTTTCCGCGCTTCGATGCCGTCGGCGAGGATGACGAAGACGGAGTGGGGGCCATCGAAGGCAAGC
This sequence comes from Dermacentor andersoni, assembly GCF_023375885.2. NCBI lineage: Eukaryota > Metazoa > Arthropoda > Arachnida > Ixodida > Ixodidae > Dermacentor > Dermacentor andersoni. The sequence goes on from NC_092814.1 coordinate 353,375,161, forward strand.
GAAATCCTCAAGTTGCGAACAGTGGAGTTTGCTGACGAGCGTCGAAGCACCTAGGCCTAGCGTCGCACAGCACACTTGACACAACAGCACAACCACACACCACGCTAGCCAAAACGTGGCCTGCGCAAACAAACGAAATATCGCCGCTCCGGAAACTCCGCCGGAGGCGGAAGTGCGGCCATTTGCGGCGATGAAAATAGCCAGTGTGGCCAGACCAAATCGGTGTGTGACGGCTAGATTCAACTCGTTGTGGTTCAAAGTGGTGATATGCTTCGGCTGCAAGTCGATTTTTTCGCAAGGGCGCTGCGCGAGGAGCCAAAGGACCTTCCATCGCGTCAAAAAGTCCGGAAAATTGGACGGCGGGGGGTTCGAGTGTCCGAAACTTCAGATGTCCTTACACATTGATTCTATGGGGCTCGTGGCGGTGCCGCGAAGACGTCCGAAATATCAGGCATGTCCGAAAATTTGGGCGTCCGAAAATTCGGTTGTTGACTGTACTTCCCTTGACCTTTTTGCTGGTGTGGAATGGAGTGAAGCCATAGACTAGAGAGGTAAACACATGGGGCACCTCTGCCATAACAAAAGGATGTTGCAGATGTGTCTAACTCATGTTAACTTGTGTTCATGGATTAGGTATCATCAATAGCAGTCATACTCGACAAGCTAGGCAGTGCAGCAGACTGCACTTTGCCAGAACAATTTTTTACAAAACATTGTGGAATTGTTGCAGCACTGTCATGCATCCATTGAACAAATTGCAACTGCAGATGCCCATGAAATGCTTAGCCTGTGCTCGTAGACATTACTCCTAGCATCGTAGTATTCAATGCTGAAATTGCCATGCAGGGATGTACTGTTCCCCACTTGGACAATAATTGTTAATTGATATCCTCTGCACAATATTGGAAGAAGAAAAACATCTGAAATATGACACGGCCTGTCCTGCCCACAGAATCACTTGCAACCCACTGCAGTGGCGTAGGGGCTTTGGCATTGTGCATCTAAGGCCAAAGGTGCAGGATCAAATCCCAGCCATAGTGGCCGCATTTCGATGGAGACAAAATGCAAAAATGTCCGTGTATCGTGCATTGGGTGCACATTAAAGAGCTCTAGGTGGCCAAATTAATGTGTAGTTCCCCCCTATGGCGTGCCTCTTAGTTATACCATGGTATTGGCACATAAAACACAAAAATTAAATAAAAAGAAAGTTCAAACTCCTGCACTATATCATGAGGCAGACCTGACACCACATGCCAGGAAAGGCCAATGAGAGACTGCTATTTCACTCTGCTAGATGTTGAAGTTTTTTTGTGTGATTTTGCTTTTTTTTAGAGAAGGAGTAGACGTGGGAAATTTAAAGTAAGAAAAATTATCTCTTGTAGGATGTAAAAATAGCTACTCTTGTTACAAGAGGTATCACACTGTAGTGTTCATTTATTTATGGTTCTGGCCTGTCTTCCTGCAAAAATGTCATGTTAGGCAACATAATGTCCATTTGCAGTGAAGTTATTATGATGCAACCTCACAAAATGTGCTGTGACTGATTTTTGCTTTCATCCTGCCCATTTTGTTTCTTATACGTATTTGATTTGCACTCTTGTATGCGACTTTATTAGGTGAAAAATTTATTTTTGTCTTGAAAGGAATCTGCAATTGCCAGAGGAAAGATGTATAGTACTGAAAGTACAATATACTTAATATGTTTAAAGTATGCAGCACTAATACACCATATTTATTTGCATAATGATAGTACTCGCGTAACGATTGCACCCCTGCAAAATTCTATTTTTTTTCTTTCCCGTGTAATGATCGCACCCTGAACTTGCTGTAGCGGTATGTTGTGTGCTAAGTCTCGCTAATGATGATCGCGCTTACCATCTGTTGAATGCTGTCGAATGCTACGTGAGTAACCTTTCGAGACATACCAAGCAGTCTGCACGCACCAAAAATTCTTAAGCAGGGGCCCCATTTCATTCCTTTCATCACTTTTCGCACTTCCATGAAAGAAAGAAAGGTATAACCAAACTTGCCTTGGCTTTATTATTTGTAGGCTTTATAATGGTTGTGGTCAACAATAACAAAAAGGCGTCTTTTGATGCTTCTCGTCTACACTCATGGGCACGCAACAAATCTCGAGCGGCAACGATAGTGACTATGTTTAAACTGATACATTAGAAGTGTACCCTATTCATACGTCGACGCTTTTAACACAGCTAAGATATTCGATCACCCTTAGCGGCAACATGCCGTATTAAAACAGTGGTGAAGACAAATGCCGCAGTTTCAGCAGCATGCCCGCCATGTGTTTCTATGTCATGGGCAGCTAAGCATGCCCATCTCTGTTTCTGTCCCTTCAAAGTCGACATGGCTACGTTATTGCCACAAACTTGCCGATATTAACGATATTATTCATTCCTGATAAGGAAGAAACTGTTTCAATGCACGTAATGTACTCACGAGAAGAAAAAAAATTGTGTTCGGCGCATTTGGCTTGCTCCGCTGGCCGCCATTTTTGTTTTGGTGTCCCGCACTGTTACAACAGCAGCCACCTGTTTGTTGACCTGTTGTCATCCCGCAGCAAATGCGGGATGAAAAATTTTTTTGTTTTAATTTAGTGGAAAATTTAACTCGCGTAATGATCGCACCCCTGAATTTGCATCAATTTTTTGACAAAAAAGTGCGATCATTATGTGAGTAAATACAGTATCAAGCCACTGTAGGAAGCTTCTGTGTCAGGGGCATATGTGATGTGTTTGTCCGCTTGTCTTGTAACATGGTCTGTGCAGGAAAGTGTCTTTTGCTTTTCTGCAAAGAAAGTAATTTTTCTTTTCAGCCGGTTGTCACAGCAACTCGTGCTGCGGAAGTGAAGGAAAGCTTGGCGGGGTTGCGACCTAATGCGACATCCACACCAACTGGTCATCTCTCCCCTCACCATGACACTATCAATGTTAGCGCTGTTCTGGCACACCCTAAACATGACGCAAAGGAAACTGGTGACAAGGGCAGCGAATCACGTGTACGGCAAGAGGAACCACGGAAAGAAAAGCAAGATGATAGGGATTTTAGGGAATCAAGGGACTACAGGGATTCTCGTGACTCGAGGCCAGCAAGGAACTGGGGCAGTGATGCTGAAAGCCCAGATTGGAAGGGAAGTCGAGACGACTTTGAACGGGATAACAGGCGAGGTGGCAGAGCAGATTTCAGGGATGACCAGGACCGGAAAAGGGACCGTTACTATGATCGGGCAGATGATCGACGAGATGCTTCGAAAGAAGACCGCGATGAGTTCAGGAAAGGAGGCGGTAGAAGTGGTGTTGGGGAGGATCGGAAAAGGAGAGACGACTACCATGATGACAGAAGGGGCGACAAAAAGGATGACCAGTATGAAGACCGGAGAGGAGATAGGCGTGAGGAGCTTAGGGACGACTATCGCAAATCAGACCGGAGAGGTGACCGCTACCACGATCGGCGGGACCAGTGGAGGGGGCAGGAAAGTGATGATGAGTGGAAGGATCGGCGGTCAGACCGCAGGAGCGACCGTTACAGCACCAGGTGAGAATTTTTGACAAATCTGCTAGGAGAAGCAGTTTTAAATACAGTCAAGTGAAGGTACAGTTGAGCTCAGATGTATTGAACCTGGGTACACCAAATTATTGTCTATATTGAATGCACTAATTATCCCCTTAAAAATCCTGTGTAAAAGTAGGGAAAGTCGTACTACTCCTGTATCGCTGCGTCCCTGCAAGCGTGCTACTAATGGGAGTGCAATCACTTTTCACGCCATCGAAATTATTTAATGCCGACGAATTCAAAATGGCAGTGTTCTGGCATATGCTTTCAAACAAGACATTGGCTCTGAAGGGCAGTACATGCCGGAGAGACAAAATGAGCAGGGTGTGTGTCTGTCTTGCTCACTCGCACATGGATGGCTCGTGCAGACTGCGTCTGTTTTGGCAAAGGCAGATCGCCGTGCTTCTTCAATGATGCAAAAAGCTTCCCAGTCTGATATGCATTCCACAACAAAGCATGGATGACATTCTATTTTTTGACTAAGTAGCTCCAGGCATGGGGATGCCGATTGAACTGGGCATGTCTGTGCCCCTGGGTTTTGTCTCGTAGAAACAGTATTTTGTGAATGGCATTTTAGGTTTTCATGACACAACTACCAGTTCCACGGCAGAACTTGACACAACTGCCTGGTTGACTAGTTGCTGATTATGACAATTGGCCAGACTGGCCTTAATCGGTGTATAGTGTAATGAACATGCAGCTGGGCACGTTCACGCGCAATTGGCAGTATAAGTGCGCTGATGGCAGCAAGGTGCACATCCATACAGGCTGGTTGCTTCTGCACTGCATTCATTTCTAGGTACCTTATCCCCAAGAAAACGCGCAACAAGCACTCTGACGCGCATGAGGCGCATCACAGTAGGCTTTTAGAGTTAGCGTTGCGCTCAGTATATGTGCGAGGGACTTTCATATTAGTGTCAGTGCAAGCAACTTGCGGAACTTGTATGCAAGAATTAAGTTAACTTTTCTATGTTGAACATGCCCTTGGTGAAATGAATCGGCAAATTCCTTCTTTTGATGATCTTGAGAAACTTGAGAGATGCGCGGAGGTTTCAAGCATATTTGATATTTAGAATAATCCATATATTGTACCTATTTCGCAATCCCCTTCGAGTGTGATATAATATCTGGGTTTGACTGTATTAGATACTGCCTTGCCAACAGCTGACCTGCTTTGGTGAAACTGCAGATAAGTGGTGCTGCAAGTTCCCAAGTTAGATAAATTTTCTGAAAAAACTTCCTGCTTGAAAGCCCAGTGGGTTATGTAAAAAAAAGAAAAAGACATTGAAAGGGTTTTTTTAGTTTTTTAAGGGAAGATATTAAAATGTAACTTCTGTTTAGAAGACTAGAATCAATAAAAAGCAAGCTTTAGATAACCTTTGGCTTTTGATATGTGCAAGAGCACAAAGCAATTATCCTTTAAAGTAAGTTTCACAATGTTGGGCCAATGTAATTTGGGCAGTTAATTGACAAAAAAGCAATATCTGAGCACTTACGAGGACATCATGACACTAATGCACAGGCTTTTGTGGGATGTGGAATGACAATGCTTTGCCTCTTAAATATTGTGCAGTGCTGTCGACATCATTCGCTGCATCACTCTGCAATAGGGTATTTCATTACCAGCATCTTTGCGAACCTGTGAACGTGGGATTAGAGGTAGACTTCGAGATTCTTTGAGAATAATTAACTTTTTTTGTAGGAGAGAGGGGCCAGTTCAAATAAAGTATGTGTATCTTTTTATTGAGGCACATGCTGGCATCATACACACCATAAGGAGGTAAAGCAAGATTGGCAGAATAATTGTGTGTTTATTGACAGTGCAAGCAGGTTCACATATTGTTGATGGTTGAAGTGAGTGCTTCTATGTTGGCCTGATAAGTCACATTTGTCTACTTTGTGTTTCGCAGTTCAAATTGGTCACTTGTGCTGGATTTCCATTTGGGACACCACACGGGATACAAAATGTAACTCTCATGCCGTAGCAGCACGACACGTTTGCAGGCTTAGCAGCTGCTTCAGCGATATTCTTGACAAGGGGCTGGGGCTATTGCTAAAATAATACCAGTCCTGGGAAGAAAACTCCATCAAATCGTTGCTGTGATGCACTGTGAGGTTCGCTGGTAAACTGGCCACAGTGACTGTGATGCCACAATCTCTTATAATGCATGCATTGTGTAGCACTGAGTCTATAGCTGGCAGCCCATGCAGCCAAACCTCCATAGGCCATATTTACAGCTGAAAGCTTCGTTAAATTTTTCATTAAAGGGAGGTTTCTCTTTTACCAGTTCCCCCCTCTCCCCCCCTTAAAAAGAACAACTGTGGATTCTGCACATACTTGGTGTCAAGAAGAGCTTGCCAGTAAACGTGTAGAAGTAAAATCAGTTAGACAGCTGAGTAGTAATTTTACGATCAAGCGCACTAGCTGTTGCTGTGTGTTCTGTATGTAATGCTTAGTAGCAAGTGAATGCATACGAGAGAGAACAACGCTGGAGTGCGGACCAGGTTTAGTGTTTAAACCCATTGTTAGATTGCACCACACATATCAAAAACACCTCCTCTTTGTTTGCTTTGTACTCAGTTTCATAACACTACATAGACTATCTTGATACACTTCTCTCACTACTCACATTTGCAAGTGAAAAATAGTGCGGTGCTTATGAGGGAGAGATATAGGTATGCATAATGTAATTTGTATAATATTATGTCCATACTTTTATGTCGCAAAGCATTATGTACTTATTACATGGAAGGTGTCGGAGATCTCTTCCTATTTACTTCCAAGTGAGCAGAGTGATATGCTGTATTTACACGATTGTAAGTCAACTCGAATGTAAGTCGACCCCCCCATATCGCGTGACAGGAAAAAAAAATAAAGAGAGCATACCCGAGGGCGCATTCGATAACGAAACTTTATTAGTAGCTGACATGGTCACTGGACTACTCGTCTTCCCTAGTGCTGCCATCGTCATTGTTGCAACGGTCCCACAGCGCGTCGTCGTCCTGCGAAATTTCACATTTGGCAAATGACCGCACCACCACATCTTGTGGAACAGCAGCCCACGCCAAATGCACCCAACCACACGCAGCCGTCAGGGAGGCTCTTTTGACAGGTCCGGTTGGCGTAATTTCACCAACCGTCTTCTGCTGCCAGCCACTTGTACTCACGGTGGAGCAGGTCCTTAAAAGGCGAAGTTCCGGGCTTGTTTCATGACCATGTCACACTTCAGTGGCAGGGACTGATCACGCATTCCAGCGACGTACGCCGCGAGCTTAGCCTACAGCTCCGGAAAACGTCCACTTCGGCACGTGGGAAATTCCTCACTTGCTGTCACAGGTGAAAATTTCGCTTCGCTGCAGTCGCCACTCTCGCACCACTAGTTCAGAAACATCGAACTTGTGGCCTGCTGCGCAGTGATTTGTTTCTTCGGCGTAAAGGATGGCAGCCCTCTTGAACGCTGCTGTGAATGAGTGCCGAATGATTAGTGGGCCTGGAGTACTCATGACGACTGAGGAAGCATAGAAGTAGCACGTAGCCGGCAGTCAAGTAGAGCGCGTCAAACCAATGCCTTTCGTCAAACTATAGAGAACGCTAAGCGGAACAGGGAAAGAGAAACCCGCGAGCAGTGTCTGCTCTTCCATGAACTACCGATACTCCCCGAAAGCGCTGCCGTTCTGAGGGTGCTGCCGCGAATGGAACAGCGGCGCTTTCATCAACTATCGACACCCCCCTATGAGTGTTGTGTGCACTATAAAACTCTCAAAAATGTTGAAAAACCCTTCTGAAAAGCAACAAACATGCAGGATAGCAAAAAGCTACGGGTAGGACCAGAGAGCAAACATAAAATTATAACTACGTTGTGTAGTTACAATTCTCACTTTTTTGGCGGTGCCATGTTTTGGTTTCGATTGTAAATCGACCCCCCCACTTCAGATTTTCAAATTAAAAAAAAGTGATAGTCTTACAATCGTGTAAATACGTTATTTGTACCACAAGTGGCTGCATCGCACCACTTGCACTTACAACTAAAGCATAGTATGTCACGTATTGGAAGCACAAGGTGCGCAAATATGTCATCTGACGTAAACTTGCGTTGACAAGTTGTATAGTTGTAATACAGTAAAATCCTTGTTAATTTGAAAAACCGGATAATTCGGACTTGTCCTCTCAGAGGGTCCTGGCAGGCATATGCATTATTTAGTGCAATCAAACTCTCGTTAACTTGGACAACTCTCGGAGCTCGATGAGCACCGTGCACCGCAAATGTGCAGCGCAAAAGAGCAAGAACAGCGCTAGCATCCAAACTGAAACGAAGTGGCGGAGTCTGCGTTGCTATAGTCATCAGCAGAAATCGTACGTGAATGACAGCAACTCCGGTGAGCTTCGTACCTATTTGTGCTTTAAAGCCTTTATTCTTGCATTTATCGCCGTGCATAACACCGCATTGGCCGCGTGCCTTCATGACTACGTAGTCGCCATCAATAATCTCGTTGATAAATCTTTGGTAAAATCATGGTAAAACATACATGGTCTCCACCAGTAGAGCTAGGACAAAAAAATATAAGCGAAAGTGTTAAATTGTAAGTTTAATTAGATTGTAGTTCGTTTTATGAATGGTCAACTGCACCATGCTTGTGGTGGCTGCAAGCAACAAAACAGCTGCAAACAGGATTGTGTTGCATTGTGGGTTGTGCCAATACAGGTCTGTTTCAGTGGTCGGTGAACATGAAAAGTTTGGATAAATTGGAGAATTAGAGAATTTGTCATTTAGCAGACACCCTAATGTTATGCACTTAATTTTTTGTTTTAGACATGCCTGGCAGGGTACTACTGCAATTTTTTTGACCGGTTTTCATATAACTACTGAATCTAACATTTCAAGAGCGAGCAAATGAAGCTCTGCTTCATTTCATGTTGGGCGTAAGTGAGCCTGATTATGCGCTGCACTTTCTCTCTGCTGCCCCAAATTGGTGACAGAATGGTGGAGCAGTGTAAGCACGCTTTTTTGGCTGGAAGTATAAAAAAAATGAAATGTGCCCTATTTCTTTGAAAAGCAAGGTCTAAGGCAGGAGTTCTCAGGCACGTTGGTACCAAGGAACCCTGCTAAGCTCCATGAAGTGCCAAGGAACCCTCCCCCCTTCCCCACCCCTAATATAGTGACTAGGCATAGCATACAACAAGTTTGGGGCCAATGGTGGGGTTGGGCAGGCTACTTTGATGGCGACATGTAACCCACGTAGTCCAAACTGGGTGCAATCGTTATCACCCAAGACAAGACAGCATCACGACCAAGGCTTGCTGAGAAAGAATGACAGTTTCCAGTGCGTATCACGTGGGGACACTTATAACAGTTCATCAGAAGAGGTCTTAGAATTAGTGCCGACTCTACTTTGTGTACAGTAATACATTGATTCGGATTTTGTCGGAACGAAAAAAAGTGTCTGAATTGACCGAATGTCAAATTATCAAGGGTATCAAGAAAACAATAAACAATGCTTACTACATCAACACGCTTTTATTCACTGAATGAATCGGCAAATCCTGTTCCTATTTTGCACAAGAGCAGTGCTGAAGGTTCAATTCTCATCTTGTGACTGATTAGCACGGCCGCAGCGCTCCTCTTCATCTGAGACATGCTTTTCAATACCGTGCGCACATCTCAATCATTTTTTCACCAGTGAGCTGGTCGCCAACAAATTGCCTCTCCATTGTGATGTAGCTGGTGCTATTCATCTTCGACAGCTTTGCACCAAGTCAAAGCGAAACTATTGTTTGCCACAACTGCTGCATACGAAACCGCGGCCACTATCGACGCGATCATGGGTGGCGACCTTGTGGTTCTGAAGGCAGACGGCTAACACATGCGCCAATTCAAAATGAAACTACCGTTCGTTGCAACAAATGTGGACGAACCCAAGGAATAAGAATAACAAGAGACGAAACTATGGGTAGGTGCCAGCGCGAGCGCGAGCCAGGATAATGTCCCGCTGCGTGAGGAGGAGACGCGCAGCTTCAGACATGCTATCGTGAGTTGACGAATGTTGGCACGCCACCCCTTGCGGCGCTGCAAGGAACTACTTTTGTTATCCCTCGCGGTCGGAGCGGAGTGCGCGTGGCCACTGTCGCCGATGGCATCCCGTGTCATCTGCTTCTGGCCACTTGCGCTGGGCTGTTGGATGCCACCATAAAAGTTTTACACCAGCGTGGTTTGTGCTCAAGAAATAAAAGACCTCTGGACCGTTTTAGTGTAAATATTTTTTTCATGATTTTTATTTAAGATGACATGCTTTTTATGCAGTAATGAGAACAAGAAACTAGCGCACTTGAAAGATCAAACGATTTGCAATCGTAGCCAGGCACATATAGAAAGTGCAAACGATCGGCAACCATAATCTTGAGCATATAAAAAACTGCACTTGACACTTGATAAATTTTTTGATGTAATGGAAAACTAGAATTTGTTCTACTTTATTGTCATGTGCCATAAAAAGTGCCGATCAGAGTATGCAATACATAGCTATTGTGAGGCGAAACAAAATTTCATTATATATCTGCAGCACATTTGGGCAGTTGTGGACAGATGGAACAGCAGAGTAGAATAGAGTCCACCGCTCGCTTCGAGCAGTCAGAATCATCCCTTCTTAAGTTATGCAGTTCCTCCACTGCTCCTCTACAATTTAAGTGTTCACTGTGTATGCATTCACTGATTATCAAAAATGGAGGGCGATGCTTCGTCCCAAACTGTAACAGCAAATGTAAGTCCTGTGCGGAAAACGCTCGAACTTTCAAACCTCCAAATGACCTTAATGCTTGCAAGAATGGGCAAGAGCTATAGAAAGTGAGGATTGAGAACTGACAACAAGCGACTACGTCTGCTAAAAGCATTTCTCCTGCAGAATGGTCAGCAGGCGTAAATACTACGCTGACCTTTGAGGCGCAGTCATCCTTGGCCAGCCTAAAAAGTCATTGTTGCTCTTTGGGGTAGTACTGGTTGCTCCCTGTTTCATGGTACTCCGGCCAGCTTAGCGAGAGCACGTTGTAATAGCTCCCGTCTCGTTTAGCGACAGGCATCGTGTTGAGCTAGTGTACTCGAGCTATGGCTACCTAAGAAATACATGTATCTTGAATCTAATGCAAGGGCGGCACTCTGGCATCAAGCAGCCACGCGCGAGCAGACGACAAGAGCACTCCCTGCGTCGGACGAATCCTCTGCATCCCTTCAACAGCTTTGACAAACCATCAAATGACCATACGTCAGGTGTCTGGCATTCGGTAGGGGGCGCTGTCACGACGCCTGCTGCCTCGCTCCTGCATGACGTTGACGACGCGAGAAAGAGCTGAGTTGCACCTCCTAAATTATTCTTTCTCTGTGCTATCTACGTAATCATGGATGGTGACCAAAGCGGTTTTATGCGCGCCGATAAACACAAGAATAAAGGCTGGGAACAAGCAGACGAAGCGGAAGTACATCTCTCTTGCTTCAAGGCAAAGTAAAACAAAAAAACACGCAGACATTCCCTTTGTGTGTTTTATTATTTCTCTAAACTTCAATTCGTCGATTCAAGCAACAGATCGCACAGATAACAGATGTTGTCTTGAATAATTCTCGAACTCGCGTGACACCACGAGCGACGTCACACTGCAGACCCGATTACGTTGGTGCAGGAGCCCGACTATGTCACTGTCCCTTACTGGGCGGATTCGCCGCAAGTGAAGAGGGAAATGGCGTTTGGATTGAAATTTCAGGCCTTTCCGCGGCACATAGCGATGTAATTCTTTGCAAACACAATCGTTGGCGCGCATTGTATGCTCTGCGCTTGTCAGCTCAAAATGGCCATACCTGGTGCGGTGCCCCTTATGGCCACAGTTAGGCACGAGGTGTTCTGGCGTTGCTGTCGCGTATCACGTACGATTTCCGCTGATGACTATGGCAATGAAGACTCAACCGCTTCATTTCATTTGGATGCTAGCTCTGTGTTTGCTCTTTTGCATCATGCATTAGTGGTGCTCCGCGCTCACCGAACTACTGTACTAGAACCAGCTCGGTTGTGCTGCTTTGTGCATTTAATTTTTAATCCTTCGATGTATGCATCAGCCTGTACGCTAGTGGCACCTACCTTCAAACTGCAGAAATGCACATGGTTTGCTGGCTTAGCGGAACTAGGGAATACTTATCATTGGTTTGCAGAACTCTGAGGTGGGGCCTGCAGAACCCTTGGGTTCCGTGGAACCCACTTGGAGAACCCATAGTCTAAGGATTGTTTTTGTACATCACGAAAATTTTTATGGAATGTTTGAGCAACACATGTGACAGGAAGGTTCCGATACCCGTGCAGGCATGACTACCGGTACGATGACCGTCATAGTGACCGGTACAGTGACCGTGGCCGACCATCAAGCCGAACCTCCCAGGATGCTTACCTCGATGACTATGACAGGCGGGGTGACCGAAGGCACAGGGACAGTCACAACCGACCATCATCAAGGCACAGTGAATCTGACAGCTCCTCTCCAGAATCTCGAAGGGGTTATGGCACTGGCAAGCACCGAAAGTATCGGGATGTTGACAAAATGGCACCTGGTGCCTACTATGATCAGAAAAGCTCTGGAGGAGCTGGTGGAGTCGGTAAGGCCTGTGGCTAAGCAAAGCCTGATTGATAAATTACAGTTAATAAATAACAGAAAGGTTAATCTTATTGAGAGCAGAAGCTTTTTAATCCTACGCATCTATTTGTTGGTTTAGCTTGACAGGTTGCTTGTTGTTCTGTCTCTGCACAATTAGCCTTGGGGGAGAGAGCGCACTGCAAAGGTGAACATAGTTTAAGGAATGTGATGTGGTAGTAGTAGTCAATGAACTATAAGTAAATTATGTGTACATACATATGCTGAACAATATTCTTGTCCTGCCTGGAGAGTTGGTTGTTAGGAATACATTAAAAGCACGTAGGCCTTCATGGCACGAGGCCTAGTGCAAATCTTCTTTTGAAAAAACCAAATAATGCATTTGGGTATCATATACTGCAACAAGCATCAGACGTGAGTTGCAGAACGTTGTGTGGACTAACCAGCACATGCATTTATGTGTGTTTGAATTTAACTAATGGTTTTACATGTTGAAATGCATGTAAATGGAACAGGGACAGAGTCAATTTGTATTAGGCAATTTCTGATTGTGCTCTGCCATTTCTTTAAACAAGCGTCTTTTGACATATCTTTTTTTTTTTTTTTTTTTCTCATTTGTCTTCAGGTGGCTACGACTACAACACTTATCGGAGGGACTATTACAATTACTATCACTATGGCTATGCACCACGCTCAGGCTACGGTTATGGCTATTATGATGAGTTATACAGAACCAATCCAGCGTAAGTTGACAACAGTTTCTAAGCAAGATTTGATGTGCTGCTGCTTGAGGGGAGGCTTGTGTTGAAGAAGGGTCTCAAAAGTTTCCTGTTCTGTTCTGAATTTTTTTGTTACTTTGGTCCTAGATTATCAATGGAAACATTTATTAATACCACAGCATTATCGTATCCATTATTCTTATTAGAACTTGTTGCAGTATCACAACTGAAACATTTCCCTTCATGTTTTCTTCCCTCAAGCTTGTGATGCTGACTGAATGTGCTCATATAGCTGAACTTGGTGCAAATTTTGTAATATTCATTCATGAAATTTTGCTTATACTGGGTCGCGATTTTGTAGCGATGCCTTTCACTCTGTTTTAAGCCACCCTTACCATGCACCATTCACGCCCAGCTGATCTCGTTGATAATGTGGGTGGTGCATTGTTCTGACCTCTGATGAAGTGTGAAAAGTAATAAAAAAAAAGCATCGCCACATTATCGTAGCCTAGATGTTTTCGTGTCCTTTACATTCCACCAAGCTGCAAAACAACAACATCACTTTGCTGATATCGCATAAAGGGGCACTAAAGGCAGACAGTTATAAGATTACCCTTGTAGAAACGTTGAAATGTTTATTGTATGCCAGGAGATTATTTGGTTGCAGAAAAATACCCAACTGAATGGTGAGCACATTACTGCAATTCAAGTTGCCTTTGATACATAAGGTCACTGATGGAAATATTCTAAGCTGTGCTGGTGATCTGAGGTCATGTTTTGCTGGGCATTACTACCTGCTTTGAGTCAGAGGTCCACACAGAGAGTGGGCTCACATTACTGCAAGTAACACCAACACAGTAGTGTGAAAATGTAGCATCAGTGAGTTCTGCCGTAAAGTCCTCTAAAATTGTACAGACTGCGCTTTCTTTTTGTCGAAGGGTGATGCAATGACCGTATTTTCCAGCGTATAATCTGTAGCACCAATTACAACAGCCCGAAAAAAAGACGAAAGAAGAACCGGGCATATAATTTGTGCAAATAAATGTATAGAACAACGCTAAAATCTTTGCAAGAACAATCTCCATTCATGGATGCAGAACTTGTCCATGTGGTATCTACGGCCATTGGCTCGGTTGCACCCCCCCCCCCCCCCCCCTCCTCTTCGGCAATGCTGATGATCTTCAGCGTCTGCTGCACTGTAAAGTTGTATTCACATGATCGAGCAAATTGTAATTTGAGCTTGCGAACAGCATGCAATGTAATTGTGTGTCACCCATTCATGCCACATGCCCTCAGTCCGTGCGTAGCTTCTTGGAATATGGAGGAGAGCCAAGTCACTGTTCGTATTTTTTGCTCGGTCACGTTTGCTCCTCACCGTCACCCATGTGAGGGCTTGTCCATATGTGCTTTCATCCTCAGTTGTGTTAATGTTAGTGGCGAAATGATCCAATTCGCATGACATGTTACGTGACTGATTTGTCCACAATACGTCTGTCATGTGAATCCAGCTTAAAGGATAGCGGTGAACGCAGTTCATCATGATTCGAGTTCTAGTTTACCGGTGCCTCGAACACTTTTGCTAACTGCTAAAGGCAAAAGGCTGATTCGTAAACAGGATGTGAATGAGGGACCATTAAGGATGGGAGAAAAGCTTTAACACACAGGGGTGGGGAGAGGGCGGGGTTCCCTAGGAGATAATGAAACTTAATATGGTGGAGAACCTTGCCTTGAGATGTGGCTTCACGGCAGAGTGCACTGCACTGCTTTGAAGCCACGCCTCAAGGCGAAATTCGCATATAATTTGCACCCGGACCTTACTGACAAATAAAAAAAATTTTTGGTGCTGGTTATATGTGCAAAAATATGGTAACCTTTTTATTGTCGATGGTCAACTTCAGTTTGCCAGTTATAAGCACGACATGTTACGTAATGTGACTTGATACTGTGTCCTTATAATGGCAGCTCCAGTCTGCTGCACGCGTTTACATTGTTATCTTACAGCAAATCGGTTCTGCAGACACAAGCAAGCTGAACGAAAGTTATGGAAAGAGAAAATTTTTTTTTCGCCAGATTTTATCATGAAGCTACAAACATTTGTAGCTTCATGATACAATCTGGTAGAAGACAATTTTCTCTTTCATTATCATCTTATATAGAAAGGTTTTATTATTTGTAAAACTCATGCTTTGGGCAGCTTGGGGCATTAGTATATCACTTTACGTTTTCTTTAGCGGGCCTATGAGAGAAGCTGTATGGTCAAAACATGTTGCTACAAAGTTGAAATTGAACCTAATTTTTGGTGTCATATGAATGCATTGACATTCCGAGTATTGATAAATTGCTAAAGAAGATTTGTATACTAGTATGCACCATGTGTGCCTACAAGGCTTGTTTCTGTGGTCATTAGAAAATTGTTTTGTTGTAATAGGCAAGTGTGAAGTGCGAACTCATGTATTATGAAAACGGAAAATTAATGTGAAATTTGTTTGACTTGGAGATTTTTTGGTTTACAGGTCTGGTTGTAGTGTTATAGCTTGGTTGAAATATTCATACGTAATGCAAAAGAGATGTGTATAGGTATGAGTGCATCAACAATAGAGTGCACATAAATTTGCTCTTAATTTCTGTTGGTGGAAATACTTCACCCACCCTGGTACATGCTGCAGGTTTTAAACATATGTGTTTTTGCTTGCACCTTTTAACAAAGCCCTACAAAACCTGAGTTGATGCTGAAACTTAAGAAGGGAATTCTCAATGCACTGTTTCAACGCATGAAATAGGGTGTGGTCAGACTCCAGTGTGGGGATGGCCCTTAGTCAGTTTTGAGACAGATCCATAATAGACATTATAGGAGGAGCATGAAATATGGTGTGGTCGGACTCCAGTGTGGTGATGGCCCTTAGTCAGTTTTGAGACAGATCCATAATAGACATTATAGGAGAAGCATGAAATATGGTGTGGTCGGACTCCAGTGTGGTGATGGCCCTTAGTCAGTTTTGAGACAGATCCATAATAGACATTATAGGAGGAGCATGAAATATGGTGTGGTCGGACTCCAGTGTGGTGATGGCCCTTAGTCAGTTTTGAGACAGATCCATAATAGACATTATAGGAGGAGCATGAAATAGGGTGGGGTCAGACTCCAGTGTGGTGATGGCCCTTAGTTTTGAGACAGATCCATAATAGACATTATAGGAGGAGCATGAAATAGGGTGTGGTCAGACTCCAGTGTGGTGATGGCCCTTAGTCAGTTTTGAGACAAATACATGATAGACATTATAGGAGGAGCATGAAATAGGGTGGGATCAGACTCCAGTGTGGTGATGGCCCTTAGTCAGTTTTGAGACAAATACATGATAGACATTATAGGAGGAGCATGAAATAGGGTGGGGTCAGACTCCAGTGTGGTGATGGCCCTTAGTTTTGAGACAGATCCATAATAGACATTATAGGAGGAGCATGAAATAGGGTGTGGTCAGACTCCAGTGTGGTGATGGCCCTTAGTCAGTTTTGAGACATATCCATAATTGACATTAAAGGAGGAGCATGAAATATGGTGTGGTCGGACTCCAGTGTGGTGATGGCCCTTAGTCAGTTTTGAGACAGATCCATAATAGACATTATAGGAGGAGCATGAAATATGGTGTGGTCGGACTCCAGTGTGGTGATGGCCCTTAGTCAGTTTTGAGACAGATCCATAATAGACATTATAGGAGGAGCATGAAATAGGGTGGGGTCAGACTCCAGTGTGGTGATGGCCCTTAGTTTTGAGACAGATCCATAATAGACATTATAGGAGGAGCATGAAATAGGGTGTGGTCAGACTCCAGTGTGGTGATGGCCCTTAGTCAGTTTTGAGACAAATACATGATAGACATTATAGGAGGAGCATGAAATAGGGTGGGGTCAGACTCCAGTGTGGTGATGGCCCTTAGTCAGTTTTGAGACAGATCCATAATAGACATTATAGGAGGAGCATGAAATAGGGTGGGGTCAGACTCCAGTGTGGTGATGGCCCTTAGTTTTGAGACAGATCCATAATAGACATTATAGGAGGAGCATGAAATAGGGTGTGGTCAGACTCCAGTGTGGTGATGGCCCTTAGTCAGTTTTGAGACATATCCATAATTGACATTAAAGGAGGAGCATGAAATATGGTGTGGTCGGACTCCAGTGTGGTGATGGCCCTTAGTCAGTTTTGAGACAGATCCATAATAGACATTATAGGAGGAGCATGAAATATGGTGTGGTCGGACTCCAGTGTGGTGATGGCCCTTAGTCAGTTTTGAGACAGATCCATAATAGACATTATAGGAGGACCATGAAATAGGGTGGGGTCAGACTCCAGTGTGGTGATGGCCCTTAGTTTTGAGACAGATCCATAATAGACATTATAGGAGGAGCATGAAATAGGGTGTGGTCAGACTCCAGTGTGGTGATGGCCCTTAGTCAGTTTTGAGACATATCCATAATTGACATTAAAGGAGGAGCATGCTGAATCACATTTCTTTATTTTCAATACATATGTTTTCCTTGGGTTTTTGTAGTGAAATATCTCTGATTCAAAGCTTGAATTTCATTTTGTGGGATGTTTATCTTGCTAATTTGTTTCTAGTGTATGGAGTGTGAGCAGTTTTTTTTTTCAAATTCAGATTGAGTTCCTGGTAACTTTGGAACAGTCTGACCCATTTTTTTGGTGTTCCTGGTATTTTTTGTGATCAGTATAATTTAAGTGAACCATATATGTGTGGGATTAAGGATCCTCCAGAGAACTAAAGGAAAATGGAGGCTGTTAGTTATTTTAGGACTCTGAAGGATGTTTGGAGGTACATTGCTACCACAGTACCTAGTGCCCAATGAGCATATGCTTTGCATGGTGGCCAACGAAGTGGCGCGCCAGGTAGTTATGCCGGCTTAGAGGATTTAATAGTTTCTTGGTAGGTTAGGGTTCATTTCCTTATATTATTAAACTGCAAGTGAAATACTGGTACTAAATTTACATTTTGATATAGGGATTATTATAGTACCTTTTGATGCTCTATTATTTAAGGTTAATGTGGCTTAAGATGTCGGCACTCGGGAAAGTTCTGTACATGTGAAGAAACTTCTTATTTATTCCTAATTTGCTTTTCAATAAACAATGCTTCAGTGCAATGTAGTGACAGAAACTTGTGACGTTATCAGTTTGGGATGTGCACATTGTTTTATATTAATTAGGAAAACAGCTGTTATTTATTTTAAAACTATTTAAAAAGTATTTGAGATTTGATTTGCTTCTTACACTATATTCGATTTGTATTCAATTCAGTCTAAATAGTTACTGCTCGTACATCCCTAGTGTTCATAAGATGGTCAACCTAGATGTTGAAGCTGGACTCCCTATTGAAGGGACTGGCTCTTGTAACTTGCATGTGGGAAGTTTTACTAGAAGAAAGTTCAAGAGCTGTTTTCTTTCTCATCCCAGTAAAATGGTGCTGCTTAACATCTTTTCTGTCTACAGCTATAAACAGCAAGTGGATGCTTACTACGCTCGACTAGGCTACAACCCGGCACAGATAATGGAGCGCCTCAGTGTGCATTCTGGCCGATCATCGGCCAATGGAGATTCGCGTCGTGATGAGAGCTTTGCCAGCAACACGGAAGATGATTGTGATCCCAGCATTCTTGACAATGAGTCCACACGCCTCGACCATGGTAAGATATTTGTTTGTGTATGAAGAAACCAAGCAAGGCATAGCTGCTCCAAGCATTAGGATAGAAAGGGAGAAACTGTGTGTGAACATGGAGTAGCAGTATGCAAATGCAATGTTATCTGATCAGGATTCATTTAGGAGATGTTACGTGCCTGGTTTGTGTGGTCATTCAAACGAGGAAAACAATGTTCGGCCTCTTCTGAGAAAAGGGCCTGCATCTAGGATTGGTTAAGATAGTTAGGTCTCGGGAGATTAACAGGAAACCAGCAAAATGATGAGTACACAAGGGACAGGATGAGTGTTCCAGGTATTTCTGGACGAGGTGGCCCAGCTCTCCCAATGAAAGCGTTTGGAAAGGATTAGGAAGGAATGGGTGAGATAACTGACCACTGTCAACTGGAGGTTTTGCAGTTAAATCTACATTATAATGTGAAAATCCTTCCAAATGGGGGCTGGGATTGGATTTGTTTTGGCCACTTGCGAAACCTTAAAGTTCCGTTCATGGAACCCCTGGGTTTTGTGGAAACCCCTGGTCTTTAAGAAGACATACCCAGCAGTGCAGACATCAATTTGGTATCCCATGCCTGGAGTCACTCAGTGAAGGGCTCAAGTATATGATCCATGCTTTCTTGTGAAACTGTATGAGACCGTGAGGCCTTTTGCATTCTTGATGTAGTGTGGCAATGTGCTTTTGCTGATAACAAATGGTTGCAGTTTGCACAAGCCATCCAAATTTGCAGTGAGCAAAGTGAGACATTTACTTTGCTTATTTTTCCTCCATGGCGTGTACTGCCCTCCAGATCAAATGTTTTGTTGAGCAGCATCTGTTTAAACAGTGACATTTTATCAGCATTGAGGATTTCCAACCGTGCAAGAAGTTATCTCATCCCGTTAGGAGAACCGAACTTGCAAGGACACCGTGAGGCACAACATTTGATATATCAGATGTGCTGGTGAAGCTGGTGAACATGAGTTCAATACATATATTGTATGGGGCTATGCTTTTCCATGGGATTTCTAAGCAGATGCTATGACTGTTCAACATAGACAATAGTTCAATATATCTGGGTTTGATATATCCAGGATCGCCTGTATGTGTTTGTGCTATAGGGGACTGGTTCCTGATTGTATAGTGTTAAAAGGCTAAGTTAACATTGCTTCCATCTATTCATGCCTTGAAAGATTGTTTCATGTGGAAACTTAACATTTATTGTTCTCAGTGTAGTGTTGAGCTACAGAATTGATACGTTAGAATAACGATGGTACAATCACACCTGATATGAGTTTCGAGATGATGCGAATTTTTCAGAAGTCCCAGCTCAAGTCCATAAGCTTACAATCTGCTCAATTTCGAATGTTGCGAACTGCCTTTTGCGCTGTGGTGAATGATACAAACAATCCAGCAACCGTGTGAGCCACAGCGGAGCTGGCGAGGAGGCACTGGTTGCATTCCTATTTGCTAGGGTGACCTACATCACTAAAAATTATTTTCCTTTCTGCAGTATCATGGAGTTTGTCTGCAGTTTTAAAACACTTGGTAACTTTATCAGGAGCCGGCAATCACATGTATGTGACCGATTCTTTCCGCATCAACAAGATCGGCGACATTCATTTCATTTATTGATACTGTGAATCCCATCAGGGATTGTAACAGGAAGGGCTGTATGTGATACATAGGAACATGGTATAAGGTGTTACATACTAAATCTTATACCATAAAGAATTTGGGCATATAACAATTTGATTACGTGATTATACAAGAGAATAACTAGAACGTAGAGGATATGACAACAATAATTACAGTTGCAGAAACCAGTTACAGGGTCAGTATTGAGGTAATAACAGTCACGCAACAATCAAGGTAGAATAATGCCAATAAGAAAATAAATATATTGCATCATTGCCATAATTATATTCAAGCACAAACACCGTTAAAATAACAAGGCAACAAGGAACTATGTAAATAATGAGAAGAATTATTGCTGCAATACGTATAGTTGATCCGCAATCAGGGTACCAAACGTATCTAAGAATGAGCTGTCAGTGGTACCTGTGTTAAGATTATTCCATTCGCGTGTCGCCCTTGGAAAAAATGAGTGTTTGAAAATATCAGTGCGGAATGAAAATTCGTTTAATGTGTGTGTGAGTTTATGACGAGTTAATCTATTCGAGGACATTGATATGTGTAGTTTAAGTTGATTGTGTATTAACTGATACATGATTTTTAGTCTAGCAAGCTTGGCTCTGTTATCCATGGTTAAAAGTTCTGCCCGTTTCAGCAACGCTGTTGGCGAGTCTGTGATGGAGTGTTTATTATATATGTATCTCAGCGCTTTTCGCTGTACCTCTTCAAGTTTTTTAATCAGCTTGTTAGTAAACGGGAACCAAACGGTGTTGGCGTACTCTAGAACCGATCTTATAAGTGTTTTACATGCAAGTAACTTTGTTTCAGATGCTGCTAGTTTAAGGCGTCTGTTAATGAAGAATAGCTGTCTCATTGCGGTTGATGTGATAGTGTTAACGTGAGAATCCCACCTGAAGTCAGATGTTAGTGTCAGATTAGTCAGATTCGCTTCCATGGGCAGCCTTATTTCCGTGTTACATGTCCTCGGTCGTCTTTGGCTCCCGATAACATTTCGAAACTTTTCTACCTTTGCATGATGCGAAGTAGCTTCACCGCCGAAAAGAAAAGCAAACAGATTCTCTTATCTTGCACAAACCATGCCCTTATCACTATCATGCAGCAACTAGGACATAGCAACGAATGAAACTCGAAATAAACCGGCAGACCTTGAAATGTCGGCCTCGGAACATGTGAAGTGCGCAGTTCACTGCTGCTAAAATGTGTGCAAAACAAGCATGCCAATGTTGCGCCTCGGTGTAGCGTTTAGGCCAGCAATCCTCCAGGCATAGGAATGAGTATGTCCAGGAGTAGGAGCAAAAGAAAAAAAAAAAGTTTATTTGCATATTGAAACAAGTAGTCGGATTCTAGTCAAAGCTCTCTCAGTCACGTTCAAGAGGTCCTTTCTAAGCAGTTTTTTCCCTATTTCCCTACAAAAGTGAATTTAATGACCTTGTTGCAGCCAATCAGAGGGGTTATACTGTTCACAGAATTCTGCCTCTGATGTCCAATCTTTGAAGCAAGGATAAGGCAATCTGGAAACGGGTTCACTCTCCTTCCATGATAGTCAACACTGGTTCCTTGCTCACTGTGACGGCCAGCTTGTGAGGGTCAGGCGACTGGCCTTCACGGTTGTAGTCACCTTGAAGTGAGCTTCTTTGTTTGCGCGCCACAGTAGATGTCAGGGGCCTCATCGCCATCTAGGCAGGTGCAGATGAAGGGGCTGCCTCAAGGGAAACACTCAAAGAATGCGCACTGCCGATTTGAGGCACTTGTTTGCCCGTCACAGTTGTTGTCGAGCTCCATCACCTTCTAGGCAGGCACTGAGAAAGGTTTGGAAGCACCCAAAGAATACGCACTGCCGATTTGGGGTGCAATACCTCCGAGTCAAATATGTGTTGGCTACACTAGCAAATCGTCACCCTAGTTTCCTCGTTTTGCACTTGCTTTTGTTACATTTGCTTCTGCATGGAGAAATATGACGCTGTGACTATCGAAAATCTCTAGTCTCCTGTGTTTACAGCAATACCAAGACGGCGGTGCTATGTCAATAAAAAAGCTGTGCTCACGTGATGAGCAGTGAACCTCTTGAAACTCAATTGTCTTTCTGATTTCGAAGACAACACACTAAAAAGGTTGTTTTCTAAAATTCTGCTGCATATTTCTTCCAAGTACTTCACCATGAGATAAGGAAAAGACTTAAGATTGCAGAAAAATAAATTTAAGAAAAGGAAAGCTTGAGCAAGTTCACCATCTTATTGCAGCGTCTCCCCTTACTTTCTAAAAAAATTTCGTTTTTGGTTATATGAATTTTTTCGCTGTCCTGAGAAATTCATATCATCGAGATTCTGCTGTAAATGGCTATTTGCCGGTCCTTTTGACTACTTTACCTTTTGGCTAGAGGAGATGTCCCTCCCCACACTTCCAAGATAACCTACACTCATCTCCCCCTGTGGTTGCATTCGCAGTGCCTCAGCCAGAAGAGGTGAAGAAGTTCTCCCGGCCACACCCACTGGCTTGTTTCTGTGGTGCCAATGGTCTGCTCAAGCTCGTACCAACCCTAAGCAGTGGAAACCTGCCGCCTCCTATTGAAATTCACAGCCTCAAGGTAGGATTTTTGCAGCAGCAGATACTGATATTTTATAATTTTGTTGATGCCACTTTCATTGCTTTGGTGGTGTTATAGCTAGCTGCCTTGTGATTTTTTTGCACCATCCTCTTGTCGCGGATGGTGTTCCTTGCTCCATGTTGAGATCACCTCACACATGTACATTTGATTCTCGTCAGGCATAGAATTCAGCCCATTCTGCACGGTTTCACTGTAGATGTTGCTCTTACTTACCTTCCTTCAGATGCATGTTGAGAAAATTTTTGCTGGTATGATGCATGTACTGTCTGTGTTGGTGTTAAGCATCTGTGTTGGTGGTGCAGAAAATTGTGCCATCTAGCATGCACTTGGCAAATGATGGCTCTTTTCATAAAAGAGTTTGGCCCACACCGTTTTTTAGTAATTTCTGGCCTTTGATGCGTTTGTTTGCTTTCTTGCATAATTTAACATACGACACCCAAGAGGAGGCAGACAAGATGACACAAAGCAATGCAAATGCTAAATGTAACTTGTAAGAAGTCAAATTAGACTTTTGCTCACTAGCACTGCCGGTAATTAAACACAGGCCACTATGTCTGTGTGTAGCTGAGAGCTGGATGCACTAACCAGTGAGCTACAATCCGAGCTGCATGCTGGGCAGTCGAGCTTAACCCTTTGAGGATAGATTTTTTTCGCCATATTCGACCACCCAGTGTCGATTTTTTTTATTGCAGATTCCAATTCTTCTTAGGGACTTATTTCGAAAAAATTTACCGTAATTTTTTTAGGGTGACCGTAAAGTGAGAAAAAAATATTTTGCGTTAATATATATGTACTCTTCATTCATGAATAACAACAATAAAAAAAGGAAATAAACTTATAAGAATTAAAAATTTGATGCATTTTTACCGACATAGTTGAAGGCCTTGAAAGCGCACACGATAATATTTCGCAAGACTCAAATGTTCCTGCTCTTACACTAATATGTACAACTATAGTGTAATCCAACTGCGTAGGTGCGCGCACTCAAGAAAACTATGTGGTGTGTGCCCGTCAAAAAAGCATGTTTGACAAACTTCCGCTAATCTTCATCTTATCGCCAACCAGAGGCAATTAGTTTTTGCGAGTGCATGATAACACGCTGGGCCCGAGGTTCTTTCCCGCTACTTTCAGCCCTAGAGTTTCCTACAATGATTACTAGAGGGAACTCTGACGGTGCGATTGTTCACCCACCATGGGAATGATGTGTAGTCAATGGATTAGCGTGATCTTCATGCTTGGGGCTTCAGACGTTCTTGTGGCTTTGTTTATTATGCTCTATCTGGACCTAAATTGGACTAAATTTCAAGCAGTATATACTTTTTTCTATGCTAAGGGTAATAAACTCTGCAAGCATGCATAATCATTGCTAATTGCAGTGGTTCCACTTGTCCATGCATCTGCGGCATAATGGTTGCAATATTGAACTTCTGTGCCAGAAGTCCTGTGTTCGAATTCTGCCGTCAGACAATTTTAATAATGTTTATTCAATTATTCATAATTCAGTACTTCCTTAAAAGTACTGTGTTAAAAACAGACACCCTCTGGCAGTGGGTGCCTCTTCTTCTCGCTGGTATCCCAGCCCAGCCAATCAACACTTCAGCAGCAGTTGAAATGGACATGTCCAATAAGCGGGCAATTACAACCATTACCGTAAAAACCGGACTATAGGTCGGACCGGAATATAGGTCGATCCCCCAACTAACAAATCCTCAAAATGAAAAAAAAAATATCCTTTTCAATGGCAAAAGTACCGAAAGACATGACACCCTTACCTTGAAACAAATGCGACTCGGGGGGTTGCACAATGGTGACAGTATTTATTTAAATGCTGCTCGCATGTGCACCCGGCCAAGTTTTTAGCGGTTTCGCGCGATCATCGACACGCGTGCTTGTCAACACCTTATTAATGGCGCTGAGCAGCGAAACAAACGAGATACGCGCATGTGTACACATGCCCTTACTTTCGCTATTTTGCCACTCCGTGCCGTGATAAGGTGCTGACAAACACGCGGGTCGATGGTCGCGCGATACTGTTAAAAGTTCGTCGGGTGTACAGTACACAGAAGGGCACGAAGTGCGCAAGCGCTACTCCGAATCAGAGCAACGCCTTTGATCAGAGTCGGATGACGAGTGCTTCTCGCTGCCCAGTCCATAGGCGCGTGCGATCTCTACCGCTTTCAAACGGATGCATTTGGCAGTCACAGGCAGCGATCTTACACGCAGCTCGCGGACGGACTCCGCAACCTTGCCTTCCAGTTCTGCAGTCCACTGCGATCCGGCACGAAATGACGTTTTCTTTTGGTTGCTGCAAGTTGTAATACGTTGCTTTTGCCTCCGCCACTACCGAATGCTCTTTTCGGATACTTCAAGTTCGCGCTGTGCCGCCAGGTTGCCGTGGGCTTCCACGTACTCAATCGCCTTTTTCTTGAAGGCGACGGTGAATTGACGTCGGATTCCGCTCCCGCTCATTTTGAAACAAAATGAAAGTGCAGCCTTTAATTAATATAACTTTGCGACAATGGAAACGCAAAATGCCGGTGTCACAGGTGCCACAGCGTCGCCACGCCGCCATGCTGCTGATGGCGATGGCAAAGGCGGCTGTTTACTTTATCCGCCCATTGTTGCAAGACTTCCGTAGTTTTTCCGCCAATGTCCGGTATATAAGTCGAGGGTCGACTTTTCGCGATGGGTTTTTGAAAAAAAGTTCGACCTATATTCCGGTTTTTACGGTAGCTTCTAGCTGCTTGAGTTGGAAGAGACTGCTTTTCATGTCATCATTTTCTCAGTGTGAAAGAGAGGCTGGTACAATACGAATGACTATTCATTGCTGCCACGAAACTTTGAATTGCTTACTTAATATCTGGTATCATCTGCTACACGGATTATTTATCTGCTAACGGATGATTTGAGTGATTGGCCACTACAGTAAATGGCCACATCGCCTGGACTACTGGTCCAATTCGCTGATTTCTGTGGAGTAGTCTCAACTGCTCCATGGAGTGATTTGGGCTTCAGATTTGTTCTCCATCTGCCATTGCAACAGACTTCTTAAAAAAGAGAGCTGAAAATTTTTCTTGAAAAGTGCTCTGAATGTCACATTGGAATTCAGGCTATGGTAAAACCATTGGCTGATTCCCCAGCTCGGGGGCGTGGGCCAGAAATGTTTGGGTAAAAATGAACAATCAAGATGCAAATCTTGCAAGCCAGGTCTCCCATGTCCCTGCTGTGTCATGCTGGGTCCAGTAGAGACGGTGTCCTCCTATTACATTTCACCAAGCCTGCCACATGCTATGCGTGTTTGCTGTGCACCATACGGTTGAAACCAAACATCTTGGGCATCCACAAATGTGCAAGATGTCATGCAGCATGAGACATAGAATAAAATATGCATCCTTATGGTGTTCAAGTAATATATTGCATGCATGCTGCATGCTTGCACCTACTTTATGTGGGATGAGCTGTCAGTTTATTGTTTCTTAATTCTTTTCTGGTGTGCAGCACTTGTTCCAGAAGGATCCACAGTTCCATGAGTTGCAGGCATTCCCAGGACCTTTGGTCAGGTCAGCTGCGACTTTTATTTCTGTCACTGCACTCATTCTTTTTATACATACCTCAGTGGTTATAGAAGATGCTTTGCTTTTCTACAAATTTTACCATCATTTGATGCTTATGATGCACAAGACTTCTTTGAATCTGCTAAGCTTACTCCTATTTCCTCAAGGAGGTAACCACTTCAGTTGATGTAAATAAATACTCATAGTATCTGCATGATGCATAGTTGCCAGTTATCACAATGGTAATTTTATTCTGGTTCATTCTGTCCTTACGCAAGGCCCCAGCTAGTAGTAGCACTTCTATCAGCCAAGCCAAGCCTTCTGTTAATTTAATTTCAAAAGTGGCAGAAGGTTGGATAATTCATCCGTAGCTGACATGCACAAGTGAGCTTGTGGTAGCCTTTGCTATCACATAAGTCCCATCGAGGCACCCTCCGGCACGTCAGATGTGGTCATCCTTGAAAGATAATGAGTTTAATAGCAGGGAAAATCTTGGAAGTCTGTGCAACATTCAGTAGCTCCAAGACAGTGAACAGGTACACCTTGTTGCTGGTTTTCAACTGCCTCACACATCGTCATGTGGCACAACCTGGGGTGAAGGCAGGGCCTGCAGTAAAGAAGGCAAAGCTCAGCAAAATTTGAGGCACTGATGCAAAGCTAACAGGATTGGTGCTGAATGCAGCACAGAAAGTGGTCTGATCTGTGTGCCCAGCAAAGTGCCATAGCATTCATTATGTTTTCCTGCTTTCTGGTCTCCAGTGTTTGTGGAGGTTGTAGTGCCTGCCATTACTCTATCAAAAGAAAAGTATACAAAATTTATGTGCAGTAAAGTATGAACAGCTGACATAACTACTGGTGTAAGCCTTGTAGTGATGTGTGTGCAGGGCCGGTATTTTGTAGCGATGCCTTTTCCGATGCTATGCTTTTTCAGGCTTTTCGCGCTTGGCCAGTGGTCAGAGCAACGGTCTGCTCACATTATCAACGGGATGAGGCTGCCGTGTGTGGTGGATGATAAGAATAGCATAGAATAAGGCATAAGGCATCACTACAAAATAGCGGCCCTGGGCACGCTAACCAATAGGACATCAAAGGGGATGCTGATCTCTTTCTCTCTCTGAAACATGCACAATGCAAGTGAATAAACAAAAAGTGCTTCTTTTAAATGTTAGTGTTCAGTAAGCATTTGTGTGAATTCAATCTAGCAGCTAATTAAACCATTTCGCCCGAGATGAAATTGTCTGATAGAAATAAGTGTTGCTCATGGGTATTTTGTTTTTGCCAAAACAACATTACTCCATTCCACTCCCTGACACAGGTCTGAGACGCACAAGAATGATGTGATCCAGTTCTGCATGCAGAAGATCCAGTCATTCACCGAAGACCCCAGCTTGCCTGACCGGTCATCACACATCCTCCTTTGGGAGCTGCTTGTGCTCATGCTCAGGCAAAACGGGGTAGGCACCACTCTTCTTGCCACTCATTGGGGGCATTCCTCCTCCAGGTCTTAGTGTGGACCGGCAGATGAAAAATAATTGAAAAACGCCATCTCCTTTATGCTTCCCCCTGCTGATGTGTCTTATTCTAGGGACATAATACTGTACAGATGAGCCCTTAGCAATGATTTAAGTGGGATGACATGCAGATATTTAGGCTTAGGAGCTGCAAACAATTTTTCTATATTCCATAAAGCAGTTTGCTTCTTTCACCCATTATCTTCAGCTTATGCTGCTCTCCTGTGTTATTGAATGATTTCTGTGCAAGGAAGGTTGGCCCATTGCTGTGTAAAATTGCCATTGTTTAAAAGTGAAGAAAGAGGGAGAACATGTGAGGGGGAGCTGACATGACTAAAAAATGATGCCATACAGAATGCAGTTCATTGGCATATGTCATTTTCCTCTATGCTTGCAGGAGAATTGAACACAGGCAAAAATGTGTACATACAGAAGGCAGTTCATTGGCATATGTCACTTTCCTCTCTGCTTGCAGGAGAGTTGAACACAGGCAAAACTGTGTGCATAGAATGTTCTTCACGTGCCAGGCTTCTAGTAGCTTTGAAGCAGTGCATGTGAATAAGTTCTGTACTTTGTGATAAATTTTTAAAATTTTACATAACAAGCAGGTCTTGTTACAGTGTTCCTTTGGGTATTTCAAAGAGGTGGCAGTTGCCTACAGCAAGGACTATGCCTAATATATTCTGTGGCTAAGATGAGGCCGTGGGTTCAATGCCTAGATGCAGTGGCAGCGTTTTAGCATTGTAGAATTAACAAATTAAATTCTGAGGTTTTACGGGCCAAAAATGAAAATATGATTGAGGCACGCTGTAGTGGGGGACTCCGTATTAATTTAGACCACCTGGGCTTCTTTAATGTGCACCCAATGCACGGTACACCGGCATTTCTTGCATTTCACCCCCATTGAAAATATATGGCCGCTACTGCCGGGATTCGATGCCATGCCCTCGGGCTTAGCAGCGCAACACTAAAGCCACTATGCCACCAGGGCGAGGAGTGGAATTCAATAACACCTGGGTGCCAAGGTTTCAACAGTGCATGCTAGGAATTGTAGAATGCGGAATGCTCCACTGCAGTATTTCTCATTGCCTGTGGTGACCTGAAGAGACTATAAATACAACTTCTGAAGATTATTTGTCATTACAAGGGCATTACAATGTAGCCCAGTTATAACGAAGTCGGCGGGAATCAGAAATTACTTCGCTATGACTGCTTTTTCGCTATATCAGGACTCTAAAAAAAATTCAAGCGTCAAGTAGACCAAGTAGAAAATTTTATTTACACCCTCTGAAAAGAAGTGGTCGAGGGTCCCCTGCACGCGTTTTGCAAGTTCGCATTTCAGAACAGCAGCCTCAACACTGTCCAACTGAGCGCAAATGCCCAGTTCGGAACTCAGTTACATATGTAACATGTCGACAGCTGCAACATCTGCTCCAGAGGTTACTGGCTGAGGTGCACCAATGTCATCACCTTCGGGGTCCGAGGCACTGTCATCGGCGATTATTTCCTTTTCAGAAATGCTTGTGGCGACTTTGTTGGAGGTTAGCTCCTCAGTTGCGACGAGGTCTTCATCTGTTCAGGACAATGTCCATATAATCCAAGCCACGTGAGCCAAGGTTTGCATTGCCCGCAGACTCCCAAATCTGCCCTAAGCTCATCACTGCTGTAGCACCGATGTCAACTGCTGCTGTTTCATCTCCGGTAGTGCTGCTGCCCTGCGAGAAACCTGCTTTCTGGAAGCAGTGAAGTATGGTCTGTGACTTCACATCCTTCCAGGCTCTGCCTGCAAAAAATATCACCTTCACCAGCGGCACCTTCAAGTCAGCTGAGTTGTCAGCTGCTCGGATGTCGATGAGCAGACGCTCAATGATATGGAGGCGATAGTGAACTTTAAAGTTGGCGATCACTCCCTGTTCCATTGTTTGTAGCTTTGCAGTTGTGTTGGGAGGCAGGAAAAGGACCTCGACAGTGCTTAGATGTGCGTTGACATGGTGTTGAGCAAGTTGAGCAACAGCACCACTTTACGCTTCTTTGCGCTCATCTCCTTGTCGAAGTCGGTCAGCCACTTACAGAAGATGTCTCCAGTCATCCATGCCTTGGTGTGGTGTGTATATGCTACTGGCATTGACAGCACCTTGGCGAAGCCCCTCGGTTTCTTAGCCTTGTCGATGACCAATAGGGGCTGCTTGTCTGAGCCGTCCATGTTCATGCACACCAACACGGTGATGTGATTCTTGTTCTTTTCTTTCGGCCACACATTTGTCCGTCTTTTCCGCGAGATTTTTTGCTGTCATTAACCGAAAAAAGTAGCAAGATTTCGTCAGCATTATACATGTCCCTGTCAGCATATGTCTCAAGGATGCGGCTGCTGTGCTTCTCCATCCATCGCTGGAGACCATCCTTGTCAACGGACACAGCTTCACCGACAGTGCTTTTATATGGGATGCCGTGCCGTTCTTTAAAATGCTGCAACCATCCATTGCCTGGATTAAAGTTGTTGTGGCCAAGAACAAACCTCATACTTCCGGCCTTCTCTAGCAGGATTCGCTTCCGCTCAAAACAGCATCAATTTTGCTTCCATTTTTTATGATTATAAAGCTGACTGCGCTATGTCATACTTCCGCGGAATGTCGCTCTTCTTGCTTTTCTGGCGAACTTCATCCAAAATAGCACATTGCACTTTCAGAAAGGGCACCTTTCGTTTCGCCATGGACATTCCGAGTCTCACTGAACTTGACATTGTCGAAAAGTTGGTCATTGCAGGAAGCACAGGGCGGGCCAAACTGATACCATGGTAAAGTTCAAGCATGCTGTGATAAGAGCCAGATCCCGTTAGTCCACTAGTAGCAACGATGATCTGTTTTTTACCTGTGAGCAGTGATGCCGCACTTCAGGTTTGTTAGCGCAGGCACGCAGGCCACTCGGTTTAGCTGGTGGCGCCACGCCATGGAGAAAAGGCAGTTTAGGAGCGCACCTATGTGCTTTGCTTTTTTACCACGGTGAGGCACCAAAAGCGGAACCGGGCTGGGGTGGCCCTAAACGTGAGACGGCTGTCAACTGGAGGATAGTTTTCTTGTCAAACTGGGAGACTGCACAGTGCGACGAGAGACAAGGCAAAACCGGCAACCTTTCTGGAAGGCGTTAAACCAGCTCATGTATCCGGCGGTCGGCCTGCCTGGCATTAAAAAAATACAAAGGAAGTGGTTGCTTGGTTTGTAGACTGCGACCGGGCAGCGCCAGCTGTGTGATGCGGTCAAGCAAGCTTTCGCAAGGAGCCGAGCTGGACGAAAGGACAAATGATGCCAGCGGAGGTTGCCAGGAGCCAAGAATTGGTGTTTTTTTGGCATTGTTGATTCACGTGAACATTCAAAAGGATGTTTGATGGAAGGATTTTTTGTTTTTCTCGAAAAAATACTACGCTATATCTGTTGAGTTGCGTTTATTTACTTAGTTAAAGCTGAACCGCAATGGTATTGAAAATGCAGAAATTAGAACGGGAAATTAAGAACACTTCTCTATAACCGCTATTTTGCTATAGGTGTGTTTGTTTGTGAGTGGGCTACACTGTACGACTCTTTCAGCATTTGTTCAGTGCAAAAGCATGCTTTCTTAGCATAGAAACCTGCAGTGAAATGTTGTTACTACGAGCCTAATTTTTCAGATTTATGACAATTTGAAAATTTCCGAGCCAGAAGCCTATTGTTTTAATATAAAATGGTTTCCTTAGTACGACTTCCAAAACGACCATCGAAATTAATGATCTCTCTGTTTTAGTAGCACCTCAATGTAACAAATTTGTAACTTTAGATATCATACACATTTACGACTTAACGAAGCTGCAAAAATTTGGCGTGCCACCATCAGCAGCAGAGGTTCCTGAACGGTTGTGATTACAAATTTGCGCCCACTCTATGGCCATTGCCTGCAGTAATGCTGGCCTAGAGAAATAAAAACTGCACTAATCGGCACTGTTGGCATGGCACTGCAAACTGTGAGATTGTGATCGTACTCATTGCGTCATTCACAGTTGCAATAATCTCAAACGATTAAAAAGGAAAATAGCTGGCAAACGGCAGATTTGCTTAAAACACGACAGGAACCCAAGGTTCATCAGCAAGTTGGCAAATAATACAAGGAGAGTGATGAAATTTGTGGATACGTCAGGGTTGCGGTAACGTTTGGCCATGATGCACGGTGGTGCATCATGTGCAGATCTCAAATATGCTAATGATATAAGTGCTGGCTTTGCACTTTACTGCCAGCCACCGGCATTTTCAGCGAGCATATGCCTAGTGGGTGCAATGACTTGAGGCACGTCATCTACGCTCTGAAGAAAGATGCCACTCTATGGTTCATCTGTGACAGTCAGCGCGTGCTCAAAAATCAGCAGGTCATTATCGCTGCAACCCTGCAGCATTGTGTTTCGTCCTACCACAGCTGGAACATGCACGAAACTGTGTTGCATAATCATATTGTTGCTGATTGTCAGTATGGGGAACATAGTAACTTATCCGATGTCTGTACTAGGGAGCCTTCATTCATATACACGCCTACACCCTGTTTTAAAACAGCGCTAAAGTGCATGAGCGCATGAAGGCGGAGATGACTTCACAACTTAAAGGAGTATTGACACAAAAATTTTCGATCTTGTTTTTTCTGCTGCAGTAAGTAGCTAATGACCCAGTAATCACGGCACAAAACATCATTGGCTTCAGAGCACGACAGGTAATTATTTGAAGTCTTGTTTGTAGCAACCAGTCTAAGTTTCGGTTTGAGGGAGCAACGAGATGGGCCAAAGAAGGAATGTTGTAAACACAGCTGGAGACATGATCGCACAAAACTGTGACATACCACGCCAGCGGGCTCACCAGTGCACGAGCTTTGTGTTGCTAGTTCGTCTGCTACACGTGCACATGCTTTGCGATGTCCTCATCATCATCGTCGTCCTCGTTTTCGTCGTCCAGCGGTGACTATTTCCTGCTTGCCGTAGTCACCGCCGAATTAGACATGGCCAACCACATTTGACTGGATCCACTACAAAGCAGTGACTTGGAAAGTGCAGCTAGCGCCAGCTATCAATATGTGTACACACTGGTACAAGTAGTACGAAACATTTGTCGAGGGTGCTTTGGGAATGAAGCATATTCCGGAGAAAGACACTAGGTGAGATAGAAGTCGGCACAGCATCAGGCTTGGGGGTACGGAGTCTTGGTGGAAGATAATCGACCTGCTCTAAGCTCGGCCGGTTTTGTTTATACCAGGCACGCTTGAAATGAAACGAGCAAATCTGGCTGCTCTTCAGTGGGGTCAATTCTAAGCGTCCAGTGGCACGCCATATTCAGACCATTTCTGCCGCTTATCGATGCCGACGGTATAGCCAGCAAGCAAGCCAGGCGAGCTGACGATTGCTGGGAAACTGTATATAGGCCTAGCTCACTGGCCGTCGGATCCGAGGCCGACGGCCCTTGCAACCCATCCACAGCTGGTAATAAAGCCTCTATATTCATCAGCACAATCAATGTCTGCACATTTATGTTGCTCCTGAGTGACAATACAATTAGTTTTCCAGATGCCGTTGGTAGCGATGAGAAAACGCGCTAGCCAGGCGACCCGCTTCGCAGAGACGATTGCAGTAGCGGCTGCGCTGACCACTTGCGAGTCAAAATCACACAAACGATTTACTATATTGCGCAATGTTTTGTAACGTGCACACTTTCGACGTCACTGTATGGGTTATTACAAATGTTAGCCGAATTTTGTGCCGCCGTCAGCGGCGAAATCTGGTCAGAGTCACGACCAGGGAGAAAAAAACAAAGAGAGACACCGGGACGGTCAGAGCGGCGAGAAACTTGCTCACAGGGCCCGCCCCGACGGCAGCGCGAACTTGTGACGTAGCATTTTCTCGGTTTACATTCCTTTCTTGATGTTGATGTCGCGAGGTGCTGTGTTTTGCGGTTGGCTTAAATTGGTGGTTGGCTTTAAAATTGCTTTTAAATATGTTCTGAGCTGTATTTGCCATTGATATTTTGCAGACAATGTGTGTGCGCCCGCATAAATCGGTCTCTCACATTAACTCGACTTTGAAATTTTGAGTCAGTACTCCTTTAATGACTTCACATAAATGCGTGTTCTGACTTCTATGGCTTGAAGTCCTTATCACCATAAATGCATTTGTGGATGTACTGCTTTCAAATGTGGGAGATTTCTCTTGTTAAATTTAGTATTTAATGACAGTATGTGTGTATTTGATGCAACAATATTTCAAAATAATCATTTCCGGCAGTGCCGTGACATTCAGTATATCGAGATTTTACTGTAGTATAAATTTTAAATTGAAGCCGTGCAGTCAAAGCAACAAAGCCACCGTGTATGACATGCTGGTATGGGAGAAATGGCCCATAAAGCGTAAGAAAATGTCTGCACTGCATAACAGGGAATTAACACGGCGAAACTGTGTGCGCAGGCTTTGCAGCAACTCGGCTTTTTCGTAGATCCTGTGACCGGCAAACATTTTTGGGTTACTGTACACTTGCCTTCATTACTTTGATGGTCTTCATCATGCTCAGATGGCGCCAGTGACGGTTGGGCCATTAAACAGTGATGCCTACTCCTCATGCTTTTGTCTCAGGTGAAAGTGGGCAATTGGAAATAATCGATGGACATTGCAGTTTGTCTCAGGTTCGGACATTGCTGAATTGCTTCTTCGGGGCCACAACATCTTGGAGCCATCAGCGTCTACGTCAGTGCTTGCGGGCCGACCAGGAGGGGAGGGAGGTGAAGTGACCTCGCCCGAGGGTGCTGATGATGGCAGCAGCCCATCGCCTGATGAGGGAATTGTGGTGTCTGATCGTGCCCAACTTGGGACCACGAGCTCAAGTCACACGCTAGCGAAATTCCGCGAGTTCCTCCTTTTTGGGCATAAAAAGGTGAGATTCCTCAATGCAATATCTGTGTGTTTGTGTGCAGCGCAGGATTCCTGCATGGTGCAGAGACATGTGGATGACACATTTTTACCCATTCTCTGAGTGATCTGCTGTCTTCAGATAATGCAGTATCTTCGGTTGCAATTTTTCCAGCAACTAAGCCATCTCTTGGAATAGAAGATAGATTTTGAAGACCATGGTTTTTGACTTGAGCTTGGGGTAATATTTGCTATTGATGTTTCTTTAAAGGAGTACTGACATGATATCTTCGACTCCTCGTTTTTTGAAGGTAAATGAAGGTTCTATACCCTGGAAAAAACACTGACAAGCCTTAGGATGCCGTAAATAATTGGACGTTATAGCTTTTCCACAACCAGTTGATTTCATTTTTACTGCCATGATGCAGAAGATGGTCCCGTGAGAGTGAGACATTACGACATTTCGCCACTCGCTCCGGCTTCCGCAGTCTTCTATGCTGCTACTCGTTGTGAGGGCCAATTTTGGACATGGATTGCTTTTATCGCCTGTCAGCAACTAAAGAAAACACAGTAGTACCTCATCCTTGTGTTTAAAAAAAAAAGAAATGTGAGCAAAAAAGCACAATCTGAAGTCACCAAAATATTTTGTAGATACAACTGTACCGTATTTATTCGCGTATAACCCGCACCAAAATGTGAAAAAACGCGGTTAAAAAGTGGGGGTGCGGGTTATCTGCGAATTTTTTCCTTGGGAGGGGGGGGGGGGGGGGGGTCGGCTTCACCGCAATGTGCGGCGGCCTCCCCGTGTAGTCCGCCATCCCCATCGTCATCGACGCTTGTCAAGCCGATGAAGGGCCAACGAAAGGCCAGCATTGTTGAGCCTCGCGTTAGGCGCTGTTTAGTGTACTTACCCCAGTTTGCACTGTTTGCCTGCTTTGTTTTGGCATCATGAGTGCGACTCGACGGCAGTGTTTCACAGCGAAAGAGAAGCTAAAGATTATAGCCGCTGCCGAAGAAATCGGCAACAGAGCTGCTGCAAGACAGCATGACGTCGACGAGTCGTGCATTCGCGACTGGAGGAAGAAAAAAGAGAGTCTCGAAGCAACGAACCGGGACAGGCGAGCGTTTCGGGGTCCGAAGACTGGCGCGTAGCCCCACCTCGAGACACAGCTTGCGAAGTTCATTGAGGAGCAGAGAAGTCGTGGCCACGTTGTTTCGACTGAGATGGCGCAAATGGAAGCCCTGAAGTTGGCCCGGGAATTGAACATTCCACGTGAGTTTCGTGCAAGCCGTGGATGGCTTCAGCGCTTCATGCGAAGACATGGATTTTCTATGCGGCGGCGAACAACCATGTGCCAGCGGCTTCCTGAAGCCTACGAGGAAAAGTTGTTGAACTTTCAACGATATGTGATCGCACTTCGGAAGGAGCACAGCTATTTGCTGTCTCAGGTGGGAAATGCTGACCAAACACCTGTGTACTTTGAGATGCCGATGGACACGACCATTGAAAAAAAGGGCTCCAAATCAGTCAGCGTGCTGACCGGCGGAAATGCCAAGCTGCGCTGCACAGTCATGCTATGCGCTTTGGCTGACGGCACGAAACTGCGCCCGTATGTCATTTTCAAACGCAAGACGCTACCTAGCATTCCACTGCCCCCAGGAATCGTTGTGCGTGCGGAAGAAAATTCGTGGATGAACAGTGGCCTAGTCGGTGACTGGCTTCGAGTAATCTGGGAGCGAAGACCAGGTGCCTTGCTGGCACGCCGGTCGATGCTCGTACTAGATTCCTTCAGAGGCCACTGCACTGATGCGGTGAAGGCTCGCCTTGCCGAGACCAGCACCGACCTCGTCATAATACCTGGCGGCATGACGTCCATGCTACAGCCACTCGACGTGTGCCTGAACAAGCCGTTCAAGGCACACGTGAAGCGGCTGTATGCCCAGTGGATGGCCGACGGCATTTACGCCCTCACACCGACGGGACGCGTGCGAAGGCCTGATATTCCATTGCTGTGCCAGTGGATCGTGGATGCGTGGAAAGCGATACCGGCCGATTTGGTGCGCAAAAGCTTTAAAAAATGTGCGATCAGTAATAGTTTGGATGGTTCCGAGGACGACTACGTCTTTGAGAGTGGCGATGAAGCCTCGGATGGCAGTAGTGAGAGCGGCGACGATTAAGAATCGGATAACCAGTGACGTGGTGGCGGTCGTTTGAATAAATGTTCTGAAAACGAAATAATCACCGAGTGTGAGTTGCATCTTTCAGTTGCATCTTTCTAGCGCTCATTTTTTTTTTCAGGTAAACGTGCGGGTTATACGCGAGTTTTTTTTTTTTTTTTTCCGCCGAGTTCAAAGTTAGGGGTGCGGGTTATACGCAGGGGCGGGTTATACGCGGGTAAATACGGTATTTGGCATCTACATAATGCGAGGCGTTTCACAACTCGTAGCACCACAATACGCTGATGTGTGCCAAGCATCGTGACGTTCAAGTGGCCCGAGACATGTATTGTCATTGTCAATGCGTCGGCAAGGTTTTGTTCTCGCTCCTCGAATTTGACCCAAGTCAGCAGCTTCTTCGGGCGGGGCAGGCACAGTGCTTGCCTTCGTCGCATGTGGCGGTCTAGTAATGAGTGACAACCAGTGGCGCAAGCAGATTGGACAGTGTCCCACCTGTTTGCATCGACAGTCGCTATAAGTTTCATTGCGAATCAATTGGGTGATGCATGCATCTGCTGCCATAGCCAACACAGCGACATGAACTACCTGGCATTTTAGCGTTACCTCCTTTCCAACCTGCACGTTTCTTTTTGTCCTTCCGGTGGCCTCTAAAGTGTTCCTCCCACTTGGTGCACCACCTGCTCTCAATATGGACATGGTCTGTTTTGTGGGAATCGCCATTTTGCAGGCCTTTCCACCCATGTGGATATCAACCTCATACACTTCAGACTATGTAATCACGTATGATAGCCTCCGCTGACGCCAAATCATGGCCGAGGAAGGCCACGAGCAAAATTTGCACACGGCTGCAGCAGGAAAGGACGGAACGGGGAGCATAAATTACGGTGCATGTAAACAGGGAGTCTATGTCGCTGTGCGGACTGCAGGAGCAGATGCTTACCTTGAGAGGGTGTTGGCCAATGCAACTGACCAGGCCGCCACATCCGAGAAATGTAACACGGCAACCATGACCAAGTGGTACAGTATTGAAATAAGGCTATGCAATCAAATCACTTCAGCATACCTCTAACATAACACATTGGCACTATACGCTGGCTATGATCCACATGACAACATTGAGCATACATGCACATGGGTTGCTTATGGCACATTCAACCGTCCGACTGCAGGCATAGTGGTTGCCTTCATTGCACATGGTGGTCTGGTAACAAAAAACAACCAGCAGCGCAAGCAGATTGGACAGTGTGTCCCACGTGTTTGCACCGACAGTCACCGTTGAAGATGAGCAACTTGCATTGCGAAGCAATCGAGTGACGCAAGCATCTGCTGCCGCAGCCAACCCAGCGACATGGAGTGCCCGGCATTTTAGCGTTACCACCTTTCCAACCTGCATGTTTCTTTTTGTTCTTTCGCATGCCACTAATGTGTAACTCACACTTGGTGCCCCACATTCTCTAAATATGGGCATGGTCGGTTTTGTGGACATCACCATTTTGCAGCCACTTTTGCATGCCTTTCCACACATGTGGATATCAACTTCATACACTTCGGACCATGTAATCACGTATGATAGTCTCCATTGACGCCAAATCGTGGCCGAGGAAGGCCACAAGCAAAATTTGCACACGGCAGCAGCAGGAAAGGACGGAATGGGGAGCACCAGTCACGGTGTGTGTAAATTCGGAGTCTATGTCGCTGTGCAGACAGCAGGAGCAGGTGCTTGCGTCGAGAGACTGTTTCCCAATGCAACTGACCAGGCTCCCACGTGCGAGAAACGTAACACGGTGATGAGTATCAAGTCGGACAGCAGCGAAACAAGCTTTCGCAATACGTAGATCGCTTCAATGTAGCTTGCGCAAAAACACAGGCTGTCGAGCAAGAATAGCAATTCTGAACGAGACTAGGAATTAAATATGGGAATGAGAAAGCTTGCATTCAAGAAAGAAGCCATTCTACCTTGCAAGCACTGAAAGCCAAAAACATTAAGAATTAAAGTTTAATGCTACATAGCACACAGTGCAAATGTTAATGCAAGACACACGCCAATGCCGCATCAACTATTTCAGGAGAGGAATTGCACATAGCAACGTACACTAGAAAATACTGCTACACATATGTTATGCTACTAGACTGACTGGTATTAAGTATGAGCAGAGAATTGGTTGACCTTTAATTTTTGGATGAGGAAGAGGAAGGATCTTTAACAAGAATGTGGAATGAAAAAGCTTACATTCATTGAAAAAAAATTATACTTGGCACAAATGGTATTCACAAGGCCATGAAGCTCATTAAGGAAGGGCAAGCTGACGGAACTCTTTTGGCCAGCGTCGTCTGTGCTTGTTCAGTGGTTACAGGTACATCCGAAGACACAGAATTTTTGTTGTTGGGGTACCTGGATGACTCGGCCAATATCCGTGCTTGGTGAATGATGGGGAAGGCTCTTTTCACTCTTGACACAGTCATCTGTAGACTTGATATCTCGTCCAAATACTTCTGGAACGACTTCTTTGTTCGTGGTGTAAAGCCTTGCGAATTCGGCTCCAGCCCCATCCTGTTGGTGTCGATGGGGGTTCCCATGATGACCAAGATGTGCTTGGCACAGACTCTGTTGGGGCAGAACAGTGACACATGAGGTACAGCAAAGATTATCCAAAGTCATGTAGTGTTTTCTTTTATGTTCGAACCAATTATGCTGAACTGTAAATACGAACAAACGTTCATATCATCTGCTACAAACAAATTACATGTATCTCAAGACTAGCAAGCCGATACATCATATATCAAGCATATTTATATATTTCTGAACCAGGTGTTGTTTACCTTGTAGTAGCAGCCAAAGTCCACACGATGACCTTGTTGTAGCAGGCAGTAACTTCTCTTTAGTGCGTGGAGTGCTTTATACTGGTGCCGTCCTCATTACTGCATGTCTGGAACAGAAATTTTGGCTGCATCAGAAATGGAATAAGCACAATTTTACAATATGAAATGCGAAAAGGTGTGACATATACATTGTAATGGTTTGTGACTACAGAACACATGCAAATGTACACTGTTTGTTCTGGGGTGCTTAGCAGCATGGTAAATAAATATTGCTACTCTCCATAAAATTGATGTCTGCCTAACTACAATGCATGTCAACAGCTTGAGTATTATTAAGATCACAAATAAGAGCATTTGTGCACTCATTTATACACTAGAAGAGATCACACTGCTGGTTTCACAAGCAAATGCATGAAAGACATGAAGCTATTAGAAATGATGCATTCTTTTTCTGCATGAACGTGATGCACCGCTTCACTACTGCAAAAATAAATGTTCTGAGGTAAACCAAACTGAACAGAAAGAACATTTGGAACCAACAGGTACGAAATATGGGGTAATTATCATGCGTGAAATTGTTTGATACAATAAATTCACTACTTCAGCTTCAGTTTATCAAAGGTTTATTCGGTTCTGTGGACGAAAGAACTTGCAGGCCGACTCGAAAAAATATAATTGATAAGGCTACTCTGTCACCCATGGCTACGGCTACAACAAGATAAAAAATGTGACGTAGGTTCCGATATCGCTTTCTCTTTCGTGAATTCACAACTAAAAGTTTATTTTGGAAACAGTAACGGAGGGTCCTGATTGCCCATATATAATACAGCATCTAGTTCGTTAACTTGGCTCCGCCTGTAAGCTAACGAGAGCAATATGACATAAGGATTCAGGCAGCGATATTAAACGACTCACCGGTACTGCTGTCCTTAGTCGCAGAATACGTTTCCCGTTTCAATGCAGATGCATAGCTCACGACCGAAACGTAGCTTTCGGGCTTACACGTCCGCTTGCAAACACATCACTTCACCACAAGTTAAATAATGGGAGACATCGAAGCACAATAAACTAGCTTTAGCAAAAAGAAGCAACCAGTCTAAGTGTACGAACAAATGAATCCGTGCCGCTATGCACTCGAAAATACCAGTAAAAATTTTAAATCCAGGCCAGAGGTCACGTGGAAGATAGATGATGCTGAACGCTATTTGCGTTTGTAATGACAAAAAACACTAAACTTACTAATGAAAAGTACAGTATCTAAGTAGCAATGATAATTTTATGGCCTATTTTATGTAATAAACAAGCTTCGGTAACTGTAGGAGGAAGTTTGTAAGAAAAAATTTCGCTTATTACGGCGCCCCTAGCGGGAGATATTGAAACTAACTCGGGCATCCCTTGAGTGCTTCAACTATGCTTGTTTGATTAGCAGCGGCGCACGGTCGATTTTTTCGCCCTCTGTGGCCATTTCTTGAACTTGAGAGTGTGCGGAGCCTGGGAGAAAGTGATTGTGGAGAAGAAAAGGCACTATTTCAGCGCAGCGGGCGTCGCGGCCGGCTGCTGGGGGGGGGGGAAGAGATACGCTTCCCCAGCATGACTAGAGGTGACACCACTCAGAAGAGAGGGAGAAAGTGATTGTGGAGAAGAAAAGGCTCTATTTCAGCACAGCGAGCGTCGCGGGCGGCTGCGTGTGAGGGAAAGAGCAAAGAGACCCGCAGCACTTTTCTGTCGTCTGCCATTCCATCCCGCACTTCGCGAGGGTCATTGTATAACGGGGGTCAGGCGTGAAATTGCGTCCGATAACCGGGGTTTTTAATGCATTGCCTCTATGGGGACTTCGCCGGGACTGCGCTAATCCGTTGTAAAACCCGGGTCGTCGCAAAACCGGGGGATGTATAACCGAGGTTCCACTGTACATGTAAAAGCAGAATTTGTTTTTCTCGGCAACCACTGCACCAAATGTGACAAAGCTTGTTGCATTTAAAAGAAAAGCTTAAAGCCTAGTGACTGTTGGTTTCGAATTTTTTATTTACATCGTCAATTTTTTATTAAAAATTGACAAAAATTGAAAATTTTCAGGAAACGATACTATCAAGTTTACAACTCTGTAAGTCAGCAGTTAAAAATGATATCACAATTCTGTGAATTGCATCTGATAGTACATCTAAAGTGGACAAAATGGATATGTTACGCATGAATCTTAAACAAATTTAGCAATATGAAAATGTGCATAACGTAACGAATTCACGTAACCTCTAAATTGGCATATCGGTTTTGTCTGCTTTGAATGATCTAATGGATGCTGTTTACAGAACTGCGATATATGTTCTTGATGCAGAGTTATTAATTTGTAAACTTCATGCTTCTATTTTTTTCTAACTGTCGAAATTTTGAAAATCTTTTAAAAAGTATTCAGGCCCTAAATTGATATTCCGCTTCCAACAGTCACTAGAATTCAGCTTTCTCTCTCAAATGCAACAAATTTCATTAAAATCGATCCAGGGGTTACCTCAGAAAAACGTTTTTGCGTTTTATATGTATTTGAATAGGCCACGTCGGAGTTGGGCCCGATCTAAAGCTTCCTCTTAACGGGGTTCCACTGTGATATTTATGATACTAATGGATATATCACTCATATGTTTGATG
This sequence comes from Dermacentor andersoni, assembly GCF_023375885.2. Taxonomy (NCBI): domain Eukaryota; kingdom Metazoa; phylum Arthropoda; class Arachnida; order Ixodida; family Ixodidae; genus Dermacentor; species Dermacentor andersoni. Next base: position 353,417,623 of record NC_092814.1, read on the forward strand.
TTTATTGATATTTTATGCTTTTCATGTAGTACTTCATTGTTTCGCACTGCACTAATTTTATTCATATAACTTGTTATTTTTCCTTCTTTTTGCTGTACACATTTATTGTTCTGATTTATTAAAGAGCGTCATTGCAATGTTGCTCCGTGGAACCTTTTCTGAATGTTCAACCTGTGTCTGTTCTTCATTATGCAAGCTTATATGCAAAAAACCTCAAATACTACAAGCTAAGTTAACTGCATGCCGCCTTGAGATACTGGCACCTAAAGTCTCTGCAGGAAACCTTTCTTGTGTGCAACAAGATAGGACTTGTAGCCCAAACAGTAAGAAGCTTGTAGTACAGGCACATAGGATGTATAGCTTGATCACTGCAAGCAGTACAACCTTATATATTTCAAGTTTTCCAGCCCACTGCGGTGGTTCAGTGGCCATGGCATTGCACTGCGGAGCACAAGGTTGTGGGTTAGACTCCCAGCAGCGGCAGCTCCATTTTCATGGGGTTGAAATTCGAAAAACACCCATGTACTTGGATTTAGGTCCACGTTAAAGGAGCCCAGGTGGTCAAAATTAATCCAGAGCCCTTCACTGCGGCATCTCTCAAAGCCGAAGTCTTGCTTTGGAATGTTAAACACTATGAATCGATCATACAATGAACCAAAGTTTCTGATTACTCCAATATTATTGTGTTACATTGTAGTGCTCTTTGTCTGTAGCTACACTGAGGCCGGAGCATTGTATTTAAAAAAAATGGCATTGTTTTCCCCTCTGCCTCTGAAAAGGATGCACTGGAATGGGCAGTGAAGTGTGGCCTATGGGGCCACGCCCTGTCGCTTGCTTCGAAGATGGATGCTAGGACGTATGCAAGCATCATGACTCGTTTCACCAATGCCCTGGCCATCAACGACCCGCTGCAGACCCTGTATCAGCATCTGTCTGGCCGGCAGCCTGCTGCCGTCACTGTGAGTAACAAGCACTCGCTAGGCTAGAGTGGGAAAAAGAGGCATGTGGGCTCAACAAAGGCGTACACTTCAAGCGTGAACCTCCTACTTTATATTGCTGTATCAAAGCATGTGTTGTTGGGATTGCTGCAAATATGGAGAGAGTGGGTGCATACACAGTTGGCTGCAAAAGTTTGCGGGACGCGGAATTTGCGAAGAAGCTGAATTCCCACAATGGCTGGTCACATAGCCTTGGATTCAAAGTTTCAGTGTGTAGTAGTAGCTTTTGCAACCTACACAGTGATCCTGTAAATTAGAAGCGCCATGGCTTAACAGAGCAGAGATTCACACTTGCCGTGGAACCTCTATCTTTGAAACTTTTGTGAACGACTGTGCATGCCTGTGGCTGTTCAAGTGTGTATTGGGGCAGTAATTGTGCGGCCTTCTTTAGAATCTTCTTATCTAGGCATGTAGGAATAGGTGAATAGTCTTGTTTATTACTGCCAGGCTTTCTGGGGGCCTTTGCATGTTCAATGCCAGGTTTCCTTTTCTTTCTCTTTTTCTTCCAGCTGATGACTCGCATTTTATGCTAGTGGTGTATTAATACATTAGGACCTAGTTAATACCATGTATTCTTGTGTAACGGCCACACGCCTAAATTTGGGTGTAAATATTTCATAAAAATAATGTTTGGCCGCGCCCCATTTTTCTAATGCACGCACTTTGTCAACCACAGCTCCACGGCGATATCTCCAAACAGTGTAGATGGGATTACAGATGCGTTTCAGTCTCCTCTTCAGTTGTAATTGCAGTTGATCTTTTTCCAGTGAGCGCATTGACTTAAACATTGGCATCATCACGAAATTAGTTTCCCTGTGCGCCGCAGTTCATGCTGTCAGACTTTTCGCCTGTGTCGTCTTTCGTAGACTGCTTGCTGCATACCACTGTGTGTGAGCACCACATAGCGGGGAGCTCGTGCTTCATCTGTATGTTCTCACTTCCGCGCCGCCTGAAAACTATGTAGTTCGATGGCAACATTCAGTTTACATTTGTGGGGTCTCAGGTGGGCTCTTGGAACAAAGGAACGACAACAAAGTAGTGGAAACAAACCAAAGGGGCATTTATTGCACCTTCTACACAATAATCCAGTTAGCCAAATTACAACCAATGGAACATGTCTACGGGCTCTGACGAATCGAGGAAGCCCGACTCACCGCGCAAGGATATTGAGCTAATATGTTCACCTCTGCCAAAAGACCAACACCTAAGTCATTTGCGAGTGCATTCATGTGAGTGGAGGCGCGTTCGAACGGCCGTGTTCCTCCATCCCGGTGTCCCGTGAAGCGTGCTGACGTGCTTCGGACAGCCATGCATAATACCATCTCCAAGCCAATGATAAGGAAGCAAATTTCTTTTGCGCCGATGTATGCACATCATGAGGTGGCGCTCGTTACGGAACACTTGCGCCATCTCTCGTACTACTGCACAATTACAGTGACTTCTGATGCGTTAAGTGCTATGTGGGAAAGTCAGATTCCAGACAACATCAGGGGGCACAAGAGCGTCGAGTGTTCCCGCATGATCTGTGCAAAAAGTAAAACCAAGGGAGTTTTTTTTTTTCACTGTGCAACCTTATGGGCAGCGGAACGTGACGTCGAAGCCGGTGTCCAAGGTCTGCTTCACCTTTGAATAGAGTGATATCAGCACAGTCCCTCGAGGCTTCTCGCAGGGCATATCGATCTCCTCTTTGGTTGTTTCTGCAGTTGTTGACTAAGGACCAGTGAAATTTGTATCCTGGCACCACATAACTTGTCCTGTAGAGCTGTGCGCATATATTTGTGCAACGTATGCATACCACTTCAGCCATTGCTCAAGGGCTGCACACTTGGTAATTACTGTGAAATCGTGCAGTTAATTTTCGTTGCTAATGTTCCAGCTGGAAGTTGTATAAATGCTATTGACTCTAACACTAAGTTCACATTTTGTGTGAAAACTGGTAGTTCTTTAATTCTGCAACCTTACACGCGTTGCAACGTCAAAGCCAGCATCTGAGGATCGCTTATTTTTGTAATAGTATGCTTGTGATGAACCAGATTCCAGCTGCTACATCTTTGTGGCTGCCTGCGAGTGGTAACAAATTGGGCAGTAAATAAAGCTAAAATAAAGGCTTCCGAAGGTTGTTGCACACGGCGACAAGCGAGTCAGTTTTTCAAAGCAGATACAAATTTGTTTACTTTTTACTGTGTATGGGGCACGTCTAAGAAATACAGGCGCAATTGTAGGAAAAAAGACTGCTGCCCTTGCACAAGAATGTATAGGGTATGTACCTGCATAAAATGAAGAGCCGTCCAATTCAACTCTTTTTGGATACATTTGAATTTCTTCGTTGGACAGATTGCACAGACCACAGTGGATGTTGTTTTTGTTCAGAAGATGCTCCTAGGGGTAGATAGTTCTACTTACCAAATTCGACTCCTGAGTGCTTGTATTTTCAAGTTCAGGGCTCTCGTATTTTTTCTTATAATGTGTGTACTCTTCATTTGCATAATGTCTTCGGTGATTGTGTGCCCTAAGTGAAGTAAGTGTATCCATGCATACGTGCAGTGCATAGCGGACGAAAAGTGGGGTGACTGGCGGCCCCATTTAGCCATGATCCTGTCCAACCCATCGTCACGCCCAGAAGTGGATGCTCGGAGCATCACCACCTTAGGTGATGTGCTTGGTGAGTGTCGCAAAGTCTAGAAGTGCAAATTTGTGACTTCCATCTTTTGCATAACTCTGAGCATGTGTAACTATGATATTTTGTGACTTTGAAAAAAACCTTGTATTAGGTAAGTAGGCTACAGCATAGACTGCGTGTAGCATAGGTTGCCGCATATTTTTGTGTATTTTTGCTTTCATCCTGCCTATTTTGTTTCTTATACATATTTGATTTGCACTCTTGTATGCAACTTGATTAGGTCAAGAATTTATTTTTGTCTTGAAAGGAATCTGCAATTGCGAGAGAAAAGATGCATAATATTGCAAGTACAATATACTTAATATGTCTGAGTATGCAGCACTAATGTGCCGTATTTACTTGCATAATGATCGCACTCGCGTAACGATCGCACCTCAGAATTTTGTCGTTAAAATTCGATTTTTTTTCCTTTCCCGTGTAATGATCGCACCCTGAACTTGCCGCAGCGGCATGTCGCGTGCCAAGTCTAGCTGATGATGATCGCGCTTACCATCTGTCGAATGCTTCGAATGCTACACTAACGACTCTTCGAGACATACCAAGCGGTCTGCACGCCCTAAAAATTCTTAAGCAGGTGCTCCATTTCAATCCTTTCATCACTTTTCGCACTTCCATGAAAAAAAGAAAGCTACAACCAAACTTGCCTTGGCTTTATTATTTGTAGGCTTTATCATGGTTGTGGTCAACAACAACAAAAAAGCTGCCTTTCGATTCTTCTCGTCTGCACTCGTGGGTACGGAACAAATCGTGAACGGCAACGATAATAGCCACGTTTACACTGATACGTCAGAAGTGTACCCTATTCATACGCCGACGCTTGTAACACAGCTAAGATATTCACCCACCGAAACGTGCTGTATTAAGATAGTAGTGATGACAAATGCTGCAGTTTCTGCAGCAAAACCGCCATGTGTTTCTATGTCACTGGAACCTAAGCACACCCACCTCTATTTTTGTCCCCTCAAAGTGGACATGGCTTTGTTAATGTCGCAGACTTCCCTATATTAATGATATTATTCATTACTGATACGGAAAAAAACTGTTTCAATGTGCGTAATGTACTCACGAGAAGAAAAAAACATTTCGTTCGGCGCGTTCGGCTTGCTCCATTTGCCGCCATTTTTGTTTTGGTGTCTCGCACTGTTACAGCGGAAGCTGCCTGTTTGTTGACCTGTTGTCATCCCGCAGCAAGCGCGGGATGAAAAAAAAAGAAATTTCTTTTCGCGGGAAATTTAACCCGCATATTGATAACACCCCTGAATTTGCGTCAATTTTTTTTGACAACAAAGTGCTATCATTACGTGAGTAAGTACGGTATATACTGGTGGTGCCATCACCACACTGAGGAAGTTGCATGTTTGATTCACTCCTTGATTCCCACTTGTTGTGGAACGTGTAGTGCACTTCCTGAATAGTGCATTTATGAATGAATTAATTAACGGTGCCTGTCCTTATCTTCCTCTGAATGCAGCGAGTCGTGGTTGCCTCTCAGCAGCGCACTTCTGCTACCTGATGGCCCAGGTGGAGTTTGGCACATACGCCTGCAAGTCAAGCAAAATGGTGCTGCTTGGATCCAGCCACCACACGTGAGTAAATTTTTTTCTTTACTGCCATTACAAAACTTTCCCAGGCTCAGTGCAAGTTCCATATGACTTATAAACCAAAGTGCCATATTTAATCGTTTGCAGGGTGTATTTATTTTTGTCTTTCCAGGAAAAAGAAGAAATGGCTGTAATTGCTGTTTGTTTTAAGTACGAATCTGAGGCTGTGGCTAGCATAGCCTCAGATTCATGATGGCATTAAGGGAGCTTGATAAGCTCCCAAGAAAGCTTGTTAGACTGTACCAATTGCATCATCACGATGCAGAAATTTTGTTCTCTTTGTGCGGTGCAATGGTTAAAAAGGTAATGTGCGATTGTGTTTGCACAAAACTGTGACTATTGAGAAAAGAACTGTGCCATTATATTTTACAGCCATTTTAACTGCCGCCTAATTACTATCACACAGCCACAAGGAAGGTGTTGTAATCATTGGAATGATGCATCAGCATGCCAAGCACATTGCACACCAGCATTCATCTCGCGCTAGTTGTAATCATAGAAGTGATTCCATGGCCTCCAGGCTCGCACTGGGTAACGCCCGATTGTGGAGGCCATGGTGTTCCAACTTTTGCTATGTAAAATCGATGCCCTCCTGCTATTGTGCACCGCAGTATTATGCCATGTGAGAGTGAAACGAGTCATTCAGAGTTGTGAAAATTCGAGTTGAGAGTAACAGTCATCTTGCTTGTATTTCGCATTTTCTGCAACCGATAACTTCGGTTTGTGTGCATTGTCATAATTCCTTTTTCTCTTAGCTCTTTGACAGGCTAACAAAAAGTCTAGGGCTAAAGTAGTGGCCTTAAAAAAGTGTTGCAGGGCCTCTTCAAGTCTGACCCATGCAGAACGCTTTCTGCGAGGAAAAACTATGGACTGTGCAACTCACATTTATCTCTGCATAATATATCAAATCATTTATGCAGGCTGATATTCAGTGTCCCTGCACTTCACTTGTCGATCACGCTTAATCCAGCCTTGCTCTGCTATCGACTATCCTTCCTGTTAGCTTAATGGTGGAGAAAATGCACTGACAAGGCTTCAACGTTTGCTCCCCAAACTAGGACAAAGCTTTCTTCAACTGAGGCCTCAACTGAAACTGTGACAAAACGGGCGAAAGCGAGCCTCCCGCCCCCTCAGTGTCGATCATCGCGATATTTTAACCCTATTAGGGTCGATTTATTATTGCAGATTTAAATTCGTCAGAGGAACCTGTCTCGAAAAAAATTTACTGTCATTTTTCTAGATTGACCGTAAAGTGAGAAAAAATATTTTGCGTTGGTGTATATGTACTGTTTATTCATAAATGGTAATAATTAACAACATTAATTCCATACAGACAGGTGTGCCACAAGGTTAGGTATTAGGTCTATTGCTTTACTTGCTATACATAAACGACTTACCACAAGTTAGTTAACCACTGTCGAAATGCTCATGTATGCTGACACCCGCCTTATTACTACCGGTGAAAATATTTCAGATATAGAAGAAAAAATGAATAGTGTACTAGCCAGAACTGCTGATTAGTTTGCGGCTAACAAACTTACCATTAATCCTAATAAAACTAAATTCATGGTATTCGATTCCCAAGATAGTACTACTCCACATAATGATATAATGCTACATATTAATAATTGCCCCCTTGATCGTACTGACTCGTTCTCGTACCTTGGTGTCCTTCTAGACAGCCGCTTAAAGTGGCAGCTTCAGCTACATGGTGTCTGCTCTAAATTAGCTTCAAGTTGCTATGCCCTCGGGCAAGCTTGGGAATACTTTGACGTGTCAATACTCCGCATTTTATTCTTTAGTGAACTGCCACCTTTTGTACTCTGTAGAATCCTAGGGTTCGACATATAACTTCTACCTTGAACGAGTACGACGGTTGCTAAAATGAGCTATACGTACGATAACTTTCTCGTGATACTATGAACTAAGTAAACCCCTGTTTTCTATGCTAAAAATCTTGCCTCTTGATTTCGTACGGGTATTACAATTAGCCACATGTATTAACAATGTTATAAGATGGAACAAGCCATTCCCTATTTCGTTACTCTGCACCCCACAGTGCCACACTCGGAACCAAACTTTTGGTAACTTAAATATCCTGCCAATAAAAAATGCCCATGGCAAACGACTGCTACAGTATGCTGGAGCGAAGGTATGGAATGGTATTCCGCATTACATAAAGAACTCACAGAACTTGCTGAGCATAATGAAAAAGTATTATTTCGAAGTTATTCTCTCTGCTTCTTAAACTGATCCTTATGTTCTCTTCTTGTTAAACCACGTACAACTATTATTTCATCTGGTTTTTCTTGTGTTTACTGCGAAGTGTTGCAATTTTTCTGTTCTTTGCTAACTTTTCGAAAAAAGTAATATTAATACCTATACAGTGCAGTCCACTTATAACGATATAAAATACGATCATTATAACCGATCATCGCTATATCTGGACTGTCGTAAAAAAAAAAGGCTGCCGAACATACCTTTGTAGCTCCGAAACCAAAATTGCCACTTACGATAAAGAATTGACGTTGTAGAATAAACCAGGCTGTGGAAAGCAAGATGTTTATTTATACATGTACCTCTAAACAGCGCGTCAAGCGTTAGGTGCACTGAAATAGTCCGAAATCTTCACTTGCTTTCGCGGAAGTTTCAGGTTCACAACCACATCGCGTCGAGTGGCTGCGCGAACAGTGGCGGCTATAATTTAGCATGCATGAAATCAGTGAGTGACTCTATCGGTGACAGTGCACTTTGCGTAAACATTGGGGTCAGCTTCTAAGGCAGGCCACTGTCAACCTCGTTGCCTCCGTCGCACAACGCCGCCATCTGTTGCGACCACAGTCGCCTCGTCGGAGATTCTTCGCAGAACGATGCAGCGCGCCCTGCACTCGAAAACTTCTCCATCGAAGCACCACCTATTTTATCACCAGTAGCGACATGCTCCCAAAGTTTGGCAATGTCAGCGGCTGCCACCGTGTTGTTTTCACACATCGGGCTTTCGTCCTAGCGCACAAAGCCTGACGTTTCCGTTCATCGGCATGGTCACTTGTTCTAGCCTTCATGATCGTGGCGCTCGCGGTTTTCAGAATCGTCACCTATTTTATCACCAGTAGCGACATGCTCCTAGAGTTCGGCAATGTCAGCGGCTGCCACCGTGTTGTTTTCACACATGGAGGTGTTGCCCTAGCACACGAAGCCCGCCGTTTCCGTTCATCGGCATGGTCACTTGTTCTAGCCTTCATGATCGTGGTGCTTGTGGTTTTCAGAATCGTCTATGTCATCGACTGCGCGAGTCTTGCAAAATTTGCAGCTCTGTCCCAAGTGACATAGCTTTGCGCTTTGTCGGCACACCGACCGCTGCTTCCGTGGGTCATTTCTCCGCTCCCTGAGGAAGAGAGAGATTGTAGAAAGGGAGCGCAGGCGCAATTTGCTTCTCATTTTTTTTTCTCTCTCTCTAGCGAGGGACGTGTCCGCGTCGCAGGTGAGCTATGCGGACGCGAAGCAGCTGGCACCATCTTGTGGCATGCCGTGCCAACTTGCTATGCTCTGAATCAGCGCACTGGCGGGACGCGCTGCGCGGTAGTAGCCCAGCAGATACGAACTTGCGTAGGCAAACTTTTTGCCCTGTCTCGGTTAAGGGGAACTTAGCAAAGCAAATTTCATGATCATTCTGCATGGAAAACGCTGCCGAAAAAGCAGAATTTTGATCGTTATATCCGATATGCAGTGAATAGCATATTTTTATATAAGGTTTTTTTTTGCTCATAGCCCTAATGCGTAAATTGATACTCTGAAGTAAGCTCATCGTTATAACCGATATATCCTTATGTGGTGGTATCGTTATAAGTGGACTTCACTATACAATAAGTTTTCATTTTGCAAATCGATGTACAGGGAAACCTCGTTAAACCGTAGTTGGCCGGAGCTTGGAAAAAGTACTAAACGGCAGTACTGCTTAACCGAAATAGCATGACATCGCCCGCTTACCTGTCAAAAACGGAACTCTGAGAGAGTGCGATGAAAGGGAAAAAAATCATGCAGTATTTATTTACTTCGCGCAACAAACATATTATTTTCGTTTGATGTCGCAGCGGCCTAGCAGCGACGACAGCGGCCTCAAACTTGCTGAAGCTTTGAGCCAATTTTTCAGCCAGCTCCCTCTTCTTGGCAAAAACACTCGCACGGCAGATTCCTCATTGGCATTGCATATTCTCTGTGCACAGGCGCAGTAGCATTGCAGAAGTTGCAGGGTACCTTTTCATTGCGGGGTGCTGTTCTCGTCACGACGATTGCATTCATGAGGCTGACGTAAAACGCAGCTTCTGCCACTGTCTGGCCTGAATCGCCCATGCTGTCGCTTTCCGTGTCATCCTTATCATTGTCGTAAGGCGACATTTCTGCAACAACAGAGGCAACGATGGTGAAAAGTCGGGCCTCGTAGCCGACATCTCTTCGCGGTCACAGCAGCGCTGCCGAGCAACTTCTTCGCATTCCAACTGCTACACACCGTAGTCAACACATGACGCAAGCTCCCGCTTGCATGATGCCACAACACTCTTTGGCACGGCGCCGAAATTATGTTGATGTGGCTTCACGTGCAAACGTACAGGGAGCTTGGAGGCTGTTGTGCCGATGTCTGAGGCTTGTTGTTCTGCCGGGCTGCCCGATGGAGACGACGCACTGTCGTATTTGCGCGACGAAAAGTGGAAACACTACGTGTTAACCGATACGTACGCAATAAGCTGGTATGGTTTATGCGGTTACAAAACACATTATGTTCAATGGCTGCTAAGTCGGGGATTTTACTTTACTACTTTTAAAACGAAACTACTGTTTAAGCGGGTACGGTTTAACGAGGTCTCACTTTATTATGAAATAGGCTCCGTACTAGCCACTGGCTATGGGACCATACAGACTGTGCGTATCTTGTACAATGAAATGTTTGTGGGTGCAATAAATAAGTAAATAATGAAAGAAAGAAAAGGAATAACAACAATAAAGAAGAAAATAAACTTATGAGAATAAAAAATTTTGATGCATTGTTATACACATAGTTCAAGGCTTACAAAATGCACACACGAGAAGATCTTTCGCAAGTCTCAAATGTTCCTGCTCTTACACTAATATTTATGTCCATAGCATAACCGAACTGCATAGGTGAGCGCACTCCAGAAAACTGTACGGTTGTGTGCCTGTCTCTTACGCTAATATTTACGTCCATAGCATAATCGAACTGCGTAGGTGAGCGCACTCAAGAAAACTGTGTGGTTGTGTGCCCATCAAAAAAGCAATACGTTTGACTAACTTCCGCTAATCTCCATGTTATCACCAACCAGAGGCAATTAGCTTTTGCGAGTCTCCAAAAAAAAAATGAAAAAAGAACGAAAGAAAGAAAACGCTTGCACGGCGGTATTGTTCGTATGTGCACTCCTGTGAGCAATAAACGAGCGAGTGACAGGCGGTTGCCTTTTGAGCGATTAGTAACGAGATAGCCATCAGTTTTGCGAGTGCAAGAAGCCAAGACCGCCCGCGGAACAAAATCAGCTTTCACATGTTCCACGGCACAATTGGGCAGAAGAGATTGTGCACATTAGAAGAAACCTTCTTCTAATTCTAGTAATTCTTTGGTATGCCTATATTATCAGCGCAACCAGTTCTGCTTTTAATGGACCTGGCTATAACAGACTAAGAAATATTGGGGCAAATTTTGCCTAGATGGTGTAAATAGTACAATGTATTTGACTGCTGTGATGCATGCAGGCGGCAGTGTACTGCATGCGACTATTTCCGGCCCTGCGGAATGTGAAAAAATGCATGTTTTCTTAAAAAACAAATGCACTAGCAGCAAGCTTCCCGCAATGCCGTACTGTGCAATGCCTCGCCAGCAGAGTGTTTTCATGTTAACCACGCAAGTGGACCGCCGCCGCTCACTGCTGTCAGCTCCAAACGCTGAGAGCTCTGCTACACCTTCAAAAACAACTGTTGACAATCGCATAATGCACCGTTTTGAGAACGCTTGATTTGTCATCGCGTCAATTTGCACAAAAAAATAAGCTGCTATTCGTGGCCTCCAGATTGCAAGGCCTCGCTTGATGCAGTCGAACCGTTTCACATGCAGTGCAGCTGCGGCCAGACAAGGGCTCCGAGTTGAACTTGCCTTTCACCACGGCTCTTGTTCATGCTACAGATTTGACAGTGATCGTTGCTGGTTGCGAAAGATAAAATTTAGACTGGTTTATACTACCAGCCACTGTTTTGCGTGCAGGACAAGCTGTAGCTGATGTTTGCCATTGGCGGTGGTAACATGTTCGAGCCTGGCGGCCGGTGTGGCAGCACTGGCCGGCCAGCTCCCCACCATTGTGCCAGCATTTAATCTTGCTGTTGCGCAGGTTTATATATGCTCTAGTATAGGGAAACGGCCATTTGTCAGCGTCCAGTCTTGGGAAATCGGTGGAAAGGGAGACACCGTGCTGCGTGGTTGTACAATTACCGCGTAAACCTGCTGATCTATGGTTACTTCAATTTCGATGTTCTTATTGTTTTTGCGATCGCTTACGGGTTGCACAGTGGTATGTGCGGAAGTTTCACAATTTCTCAATATACCACAACCCTAATTTTGGATAATGGACTTTGGATACAACAGACCTTTTTCGCTGGATTATCACGGTTCGTTATAACGAATGTCGACTGTATCTGTTATTTCATTGGCACGTATTAGTGTATTTTCAATGTAGTGTCTCGCACCTGATCTTGCCTTGTTTGTTACTGAAACATATACTAGTTGGATACCTTCCAAGACTTTGTACATACATCTGGCTGGTAAGGAAATAGCTTATGAGGCATCTTTGTTGCAATGGTGACCATACATTATTGCACCATTTTTTATGGAAGTGGTGAGTGCTCACTTAAGCAATACTTGCCCTACAGGCTTTCTTTTGAGGAGTTTGCATCTAACGAAGCAATCCACTGCACCGAAATCTACGAATACTCCCAGTCCCTGGCCAATGCAGGATACATGCTGCCACACCTGCAGGCAAGTACCTTTCCCCTCTACCTCTTCACTTGATTTCTAGGCATCTGATGCTGAAAATTTAAAACTTAACACTGCATCTTGCCCAATCTGACATTAGATTATTAACTTGTTATCTAGAAGTGTGTGAATACTCACTGCGAAAGCTTAGTGGCTATGGTTGCGCCGCTGAACTCGAGGTTGCAGGTTCGATCCCGGTCACGGTGGCAGCATCTTGTTGAAGATGAAATGCAAGAATGCTTGTGTACTTAAATTTAGGCACGTGTTAAAGAACCCTGGGTCGTCAAAGCTAATCCGCCGTCCCCACCGTGATTATAAGGTCCCCACTACAACGGGCCTCATAATTATGTTGTGATTTTTGCATACAGAACCCCAGAATTCATATACAAGCGTGTGAATATTCTAAACTCGAATCGAATGCTAGTAAATGCCTGTATACAGTGGTGCTATGGGGTGTGCTGGATTCTTCTGCATGTTTTTAGTAAAAATGGCCAAGGATAAGCTCAGACTGTCAATGATATATTTAAATTTTTTTTGTACACATAGTGCTGCTAAGCTTCATTTTTGCAATGAATGGCTGAGGTATTTGTACAAATACATAAATGGTTGAAATATTGCATCCTGCATTAGAAAAATCTTGCTATTTTTGATCAAAATTCAGGATAAATCGTTGGGAGGGAAGTGGTTAATGATGTTAATGACTGGAAGCTTACCGTTATCATTGAAAAGGAAGGTATACAATCAGTGCATTTTACCAGTGCAGACATATGGGGCAGAGACTTGGAGACTGACAAAAAAGCTTGAGGACAAGTAAAGGACCGCGGAAAGAGCGATGGAACGAAGAATGCTAGGCATAACTTTTAGAGACAGAACGAGAGCGGTTTGGATCGGAGAGCAAACGGGTATAGACGATATTCTAATTGACATTAAGAGAAAAAAATGCCGCTGGACAGGTCATGTAATACGCAGATTAGATAACCGTTGGACCATTAGGGTTACAGAATGGGTACCAAAAGAAGGGAAGCACAGTAGAGGACGGCAGAAGACTAGGTGGTGCGACGAAATTAGGAAATTTGCTGGTGCTAGTACGAATCGTTTGGCGATTCCAACTAGCAGGGGTAATTGGAGATTGGAGGGAGAGGCTTTCGTCCTGCAGTGGTTTCGTCCTGCATGAAATAGGCTGATTATTACTATTATTATTATTATTATTAATATTATTACTAATTGGCTGAATTTCGAAGTCTCTGGTACAAATAATAAAAAAAAGTTGTTTCGAGGAGCTTCTCCTTTTAAGAAGAGTTGTTAGATCGTGACTTAAAGCATACCACTATCTTCACTGGCCTCTTGCAAAATAACACAGAGTGTGTGCGGCCACACTTGTAGAGTGCAGATGCCGTTCATGGCTGATCTGACTGCTACTCACGCCCCGCCGTGGTTGCTCAGTGGCTATGGTGTTGGCTTGGGTGTTGTGCTGAGCACGAGGTCGCGGGATCGAATCCCGGCCACGGCAGCCACATTCTGATGGGGGCGAAATGCGAAAACACCCATGTACTTAGATTTAGGTGCACGTTAAAGAATCCAAGGTGGTCGAAATTTCCGTAGTCCTCCACTATGGCGTGCCTCATAATCAGAAAGTGGTTTTGGCACGTAAAACCCCATAATTTAATTTTAGCTGCTACTCATGGCACACACAAGCGATTCACATGCCTTATTTCATCCTGGTAACAGGATGTTCTTGGCAAGTTGTAGTCCAGTTGACCTAGAGTGATTATAGAAGTTGTGCTTGTGCCTGTTTGCCAAGTTGTAGCTGGCTGTAATGTTAGTTGTGGCGCAATAGAGTTTTATTTTCTGGAGTGCTCACGATATACCTGTTCAGTCAAGCCCAGTGCTGGTCTCATTCCATTTTCGTATTTTGCAGTGCACAGATGTGTTGAATTAAAATTTATTTTAATTATGCATGCTCCTTTTTCTCTAACCATAAATGGCACGTGTTATTCAAGGTTTAACAATACATGACGTGTCTTAGCAAATGTGTTGTTGCAGATCTACAAGTTTCTTCATGCCACACGGCTTGCTGAGTTCGGCTTCGCACAAGAGGTGGGTTCTTTCCTGCCAACCTTTTGAATACATGTCTAAATGCATGAAGGGTAATTAAGTCCTTCCTTGGTAATATTAGGCTGCATTTTTTTTAGAGGAGTGTTTGGTCATTTGCGTTCAGGGCAACTGCCTCATAGATGTCATGGGTTAAGGCAGGGCTTGACATTTTTTTAAATGTTGTTTTGAATACTTGTGTTGCACTGAAAGCACAACAATGTGCTGAGTGAGGCTGCTGCAATCAGTTTTTCACAGCTTGCAGGGTTGTGAGCAAAGGGTATTTTGGGTATTTTAACCCTATCCTCAATTGTGCAGACAGACGAGTTAAATGCTGTTTTTGCATCTAGGGGAAAAAGTTTTCCATGTCGTCGTGGTGCTGTTACTTCCCACGGGTTGTTCTTGATACACGTGCTTGAGTCATGTGTGTAACTAAAAAAGATTAGCATCCTCTTCCCAGTCAACTAATTCCTCGTCTGCTACTGTGTATTTTGTAGAGTATGAGACACAGTGAAGATAAGGACATGGTTCGTGGTGTATGTCTCAAGGTTCATACCTGTGGAAGATTATTTTTTTAAAATAACTGAGCCACATTTTTCTGTGCATAACTTGGGCTGTTTTGCTTCTGCTCAACACATGTGCCTCATGAGGGGAACATATACCGTACTTTGCGGTCTATAAGTCGCACTTTTGTATGAGTCGCACCCCCCTCAAAATGGCAGTTTCTTTTTATGTATATAAGTTGCACCGGTGTATACGATGCACCTGTTCATTTGGTAAGCGATTTTTAAAAAATTACGGTGACATTTCACTTCGTGAATGCAGGTCACACGCAAGCGTATTGGTGGAATTCCTTTAAAATTGTGATAGCAATAATATGGACTTTCCAGGCACATTTCTGCCGTCGTGGTCATTGCGATGTTCCATATAAAGTCCAAGGGCGATAACATCGTCTCCGCGTGCCGTTTGCCGTATGTGCCAATGAAAGTGTGCGACGGTGAGCCAAATCACGCACTGGGAAGGAAAGTGGGAAGGCAGCATGTGCGAGAAGAGAAGTGGATTTTACTCTGGGAGCAACTGCGTAGTTTGCGCAGCAGTGCGCTCCGTACTTGAAAATGATCTGCAGATGTGATGACTTCGGATTCAGTCGACTTGCGGTCGGCCTGCAGCCGCTTGCGTTGCTGCTCCGTCCTTCTCGCACAGCGCTCGGCAACTCAATCACGAGACGAACCCAGTACTACCTCCATAGTGCTCACACAATCCGTAGCAACTGCCAGAGGAGGTCAACCCAGCGCGCTTTGTGTGGCCATAGCATCCATTTTAATTTTGACAACAGTTTTTTCAGAAAAAAATATTTATATATGTATAAGTTCTACAAGACGCACTGACGAAAAATTAAGAACAACACCATGACTTATACACCAAAATATATGGTAAGCAAAACTTGAATAGTAAGAATTGATGCTTCCTGCAAGTTTTTTGTTTGGCATTGAAGTCCAGGATCATGGCCTTGAAGATACCAAAGGCACTGGTGCCTGTGTTGGTGTAATTTGCTCTTTTTTTTTCTACTCTGTCTTTTTAGTTATGGTGGGCTTCCATTGTTGACTGTCCAGTTAGTGCAGGGCAGTTTTTTTGTTTGCATAGTGTACAAAAAATCGCCTGGCATGCTTACCAGATGGAACTGTAGACAAGTGCAGCTGATATTCATGGTGGAGCGAGCGAGAGGCCGGCTACTTTTCTTTATTGGCGCGATTAATTTTACATTGAGGCCTTGGTACAGTGTTGCCTCTTGTGTTCATGCAAATGGTCACTCGGGTTCTCTTTGTGTGTCCTTTGTCAGGGAGTGATAGATTGCTGTAAATGCACATTGCAAGGAAAAGAAACAGGGCTGTCTAAATAAAGTTAAAAAAAAAAAGGTTAAAAGATGTTTTGGCTTCCACATCAAAGGCTTGTTCACAACAAGGCCTCGGTGTGAACAAGGCTTCCATTTGGAAATGGCGACACCTGTGTAAATGTTTTAACCACGCATTTTTGGTCCATGTTTCATTTTCTTTCCTTGTAATATGAACTTCCTTCCTAACTAAAGAGGCTGCTAAGTTGTCAATTTCACGGCTCTAAGCACATTGTATTGCTTGGAATTTGAGAGCAGGTGAACGAGCACCATCTCGGCGGGTGTTGTTGCAGGCACTACACTATTGTGAAGTCCTAGCAGAGGCAATGGTTCGGCAGTGCGAATCGGCGCAGCTGGCAGCCCAGACGTACGAGCTGGCAAGCCGCCTCAAGTACCATGACCCTCACTTCAGCCAAGGCCAAGGCGAGCTGGAGGAACTGGGCGAGCCCCCGTGGCTTGCCAACTTTGCCCACCTGGTCACCCAGCTGCACCAGCAACTACGTGGCAACAGCAACATGTCTCAGGTACAAGATCAAGAGTAGTAGCCAGCAGCCATCAAAAAATGTATGGTGATGTAGTCACCAACTAATAAAATGGACTTGGCAGAGTCTGCCTGAAAGACAGGATAATTGGGAGTCCGAAATAACGGATAGTGTACAAGCAGGAAGTGCCAACCATTTTCATGCATTTTCTCATGCACTGTCCGCAGTAATGTCACTTGACCTTGAAGGCATATGAGAAAAAAAAAATGATGTGCCAGAAAATATTTGTCTTGATTCCGCAAACTTCCAGAAAAGTTTGTTAATGCGTTGCTGCATGCACATATGCTTGCATGTGACCGAGTCAATCTGTAGTTTGACGATTGTCATGCTGTCATTGCAGTTAAATAAAAGCACAATCCATGCACACACCAAAACTCAGTACCCTAGCAACTTGCTACAGAGGTTGGCCATGCTCCTCACGTCATCATTCTCATTGGTGCAGACATAAACACCACATTGAGTCTGTGCTATTTGAAGCTGCTTGATGTTTCTGAGGGACAAACATTTGTTACGGCAGACAGTGACGTTGTTTGAGACCTCGTTGCTGTTCAAACATGTAAAGGAAAAGGCGCTGGTCA
This sequence comes from Dermacentor andersoni, assembly GCF_023375885.2. NCBI lineage: Eukaryota > Metazoa > Arthropoda > Arachnida > Ixodida > Ixodidae > Dermacentor > Dermacentor andersoni. The sequence goes on from NC_092814.1 coordinate 353,435,034, forward strand.
TGCAGGACATCTGCAACCAGCATGCAAAGTCAGCCTTGAAAACTTAAGTTTGGCTTGTCCTGTGGCTAGCAGTTTGTGCCAGGGTTTGGGCAAGGTTGGTATATACTGAATCAGTTAGTGCTTCATTGCGTCTGGTTTCTAGGAGGTGCCGGCAATGTATAAAAACAAAAACATTGGCTTTCTGCTCGTCTCAGGGGGTGAGTTAGCACATGGTCACGCAGGTGGAATGTGAAATATAGAATGGCGAGCTGCAAGGCATTTCAAAAGTTGGTCATCCCTATACGGGCATCCCTATACTTTATATCTATGAGACGAGTGGCAATGCTGCAAAGCTGTCAGAATAATTGAGTGTCTCCAAACTGATTGGTGTCTAAATTGCTGGTCGGCGACTCAAGTACTTGCCCAATGATGAAAGCACTCCTCAGTTAAATTCTGTCACTAGTGCTGAACCACTCGTTGCAAAAACATCCTTGTATTGTATTATAAGAGGAAATAAAATGCTACTTGTCCAGTTCTATTTCATTTTTAGCGAAACGAACTCATTGAGATTGCCCTTCACAACGACGCGGACAGTCCAAAGGTTTCGTTTTCGCTCGACTCCAAGTTGCCCACGCTTTCATGTTTCATTAGTTCTGTTATTGTCTAGTGCTGTGCTGGTTTTGCTGGCTTGCGAAACTCGCACAAACTGCAAGTAGCAGAGAATTCAACTTCCATGTGATGTCGCGGGATGCCTGAATGGTCTACGCCACTTGACCAAAAAGCAACTGCAGTGGCGAATCCACCGCTCTGTCTTGGCTCGGTAGCAGCGTTTCGGGTGTCATTTTACTCGCTGACGGCAGCAAAGGATGGTGATGGTGCATGCAACGTCACCATTCCCCTATTTGGGTGGCGGGAGATTTGAATTTTGAAAAAGGTATTCGGACCCTTCAGATGCAATTTTCTCTTAAACTAAGCCTTTTCTTGGCACGAAACAAGCATTGCGAGGTTTCTGGAATGGTATTTAAACACTCCACATTGACTTAGTATTTTTCTTTAGTGTCCCTTTAATGTTTAAAGACGACTGATAATTGGGACAGCTGCCAGCTCTACATTCGATTATCCAGACTCAGTCTGTGGCTGTAGCGTACGCCAACTCTGCCACCATTATCTTCTCTCGCAACCTCGACGAGACATCAGGTATGGCCTCCAAGATTAGACGCTAGATGGTAATCCCTGTGGCCTTGCCTTGGTTGCAGCACTGCACCCCAGAGATTTAACTGCAAATGCCGATTTTGGAGGCTTTGTCTGAATTGTGAGGTCACATCAACATCGCGATCATCAAATCCATTCCGGCACCACCGCGCATGGCCTGTACTTGTTTGTTGAATTTGCCTTCCGGACAGCGTTCTGCCATTTTGTGCTTGTTTGTTTGTTTAGTATGCATACCAGATAGCGCTCTGCTGGGTCCAAGAAGTTTTTCTCATGAAGTTATCGATAGTCCACGTCAAATGGTACCACTGGTGCCCTTGCAATCCAGCTTTTAATGAGTCTTGAGTCACAGGCCAAATGAACCCGGCTCCGTGGTGTAAATCGGAAGCGTTTTTTGCTGATATCTGTGTGCCATGAATACACTATGCTTATCGGGAATATTAGATGTAATGAAGGTATTTGTGTCACACGCAACATCGTTATAATGAGGTTTGACTTATATGGCCAGATGTGCACAGGATCACGTACAAATTCATCTTCAAAAGGTGTGGGCTTTTAGCTGTTGAAAAACAGGTTGATTTCAATATAATAACATGAATGTGGGATATCTTTCAGGTTGGAATCCATTATGGCCAGGAGAGTGGCTATGAAGGTCACGAAGCACATCCCGTGTCTCAGGTTCCTAGCACTGAGAACTTGCATGGTCAACAAGGCTTCAGCAGTGAGTACTAACAGCTGCAGCATTTTTGATAGCAACTGTGTGAAGGGGAAAAAAAAAGGAGGACTGGCTTTTCCAATATTAACATTTCTATGATCATCTGGTTCAGTGGTGCGACATTCATTGTTGGCATAGCTTTGAAGCTTTGTGCACCTATATTCACTGGGCACGCAGAAAAAAAAAAGCATCCCTCTTTGTGAAATCAACAAAAGAAAAAAAAAAATGCACGAGTTTCAAGCTAGCTTGTCATTGTGCGTGATGATAAAAACTTTAATGACATAACTTTGCATCAAGAACATGCATTGCATGCGGCATAATTATTGCATTGACATTTCATTTTTACCTGAATATGCATGACCACTGTGCAAGAGATTTTATGACATGATTGTTCGTTACTTTATCATATGAGCATGTGAGCATCAAACCACGAATACAGAAATCTATAGGCAATTACAGTCGCCAACACAATTCTCGGACGCCTTATCTTTTTGAACTGCTAGATTATTTTGACTTCCCATGACACTGCCACACGCTTCATCATGGCTCTCGCATGCAGCCTGGCAAAAGAGTTTATGAGCAAGTGATATCTGACAACGAAAAGCTCTGGCTAGCTGTTCGCTGTGGTCAAGGCCGTGGCTGGTTTCTTCCCTACGTCAGAGTCTAGAAAGAATGTAGTGCTAAATGCATCTCGCCTCACGTCCTCTCACAAGTGGTGACCCAGATGTGATTAAAACATGTGACATTCTCATCAATTTTGTGTTTTTTTTTACAATGCCAGCATAGTGGAAAATTCGTTTACCAAACCTGGCTGTATGTCGTGCTTTGTTGAAATAATATGTGCTGCATTTACCTGATTCTAACGCACCCTGAAATCTAATGTGCACCCAATATATGTGGGTTTAAGCTTTTGAGGGTCAATTGTTTTTACCAAATGTGAATGCCCAGGGTCTTCCTCTTCTTTCTTTCTTTCTTTTTGCAGATGGGGTTGCATAAATACTTATAATAGGAATAAAAAAGTAGATGCAGTGGAATAAATATACTGTATACCAAATCGGCACTTGAGACGTAGTCCACATCAAAGGAATCACCGCTCGACTCACTTGCAGAAAAGCAACCGGCACGCACTTCATAGCGTAATCAAATTGTGTGTGCTCGCACACACAAGAAAACTCTATTGTTATGCACCTGTCAGAAAAGCCAAACGAGTCAGAAATTTGGCAGTAATCCTTTGTCCCATCGCCAACGAGAGTCTCAAGAAAAGAAATGCAGGCATGGCAGCATCGTTCATATACAGTGTGCAGATAGCACACAGTATATGCACTGCAGATAGTCTAGGCTGTGTTTTGCGAAGTCAATTTATGGCTTTCTGCCCACAAGCGAGCTTCAGCTTTTTAATGTCAACCCTTTCATTATGCTAGAAATGTGCTAATTTTCGGAGCTTTTTTGTTTTAATGTTTTACTTCAAGACGTCATAGTGGCAACATATACCATGGTACATAAAATTATAGCCTGATCACTCATATTTTGAATGTATACAAAGCAGTAATAATTGCTCAGACAGCTCTTCAGAATTCTAATGCGAAACTTGGAAGTAGCACTTCAAGAAATGTTAATAAAAGTAATAATTTGCTATTTTTAGTATAACTACTGAGAGTAAAAGCAAATCTGAAATATACAAAATATGCACCTGGCTCCTAGTTCCCAACTTTCGTAGGTCAGATCAGGCAAACAGTTATTGTGAAGATTTGTTGCCGTCAGTACTAGCCATAGTGATACTCATGCTGTGCGGGAAAGCAGTACCTTTAAAAAATGTGAAAACAGGTAAGTTCCTGTTGTACAGGGAACATTTGTTTTTACTTATTGCAGCAGGCACCTGTTTTACAGCATTCTTTAGGCTCGCGAAACAATGCTTGCTAGGTCAGAGAGCATGCAGACGCCTCCTCATACTTGATTATGGTGTTCGATCAGTATTTCTGTTCAAACGAGGTGGTTCAGTGTGCGTTCAACTGGCAATGGAACATCCGAGTGCTTTGTTCAGTTCCTGTACAGTGCTGTACAGTAATGGGGAGTGTTGCACAATACAGTCGCCGACCGTTTATTCGGACCTCACTGGGACTGCGGAAATGTCCGAATAAACAGGTGTCTGAAAAAGCAGATTAAGAAAAAAAAAAAGAAATCTTTTATTTCCATGCACTTATCGGGCTCGGCAGTAGGCTTGAAGAAACCGTGAATGCGCCGTTGCACGCTGTTCCGTTTATGTGCAATCAGATAAGCCTGAATCTCGGAGAGGGTCGTACGGTCACTATAGGCGGCTGAAAGCACTGTCACTGCTTGTACATGCTCCGCATGCGACGGCAGCGTAGCGCATGGTGCGTCATCTTCCGATTCAGAGTCATCGTCCGGCGGTGCAGCAGAAACCTGACGAATGATCTTGCCATCGTCGAGTTCTGCGCTTGTCAATACAGCAGTGTCAGCACCTATGAACATTTTACGCATCAGTAGGGAGCATATCGGAAGGCGACAAATCTTAGGCCTCCCGGCACCCGTTTGCCAGCATTCCCCAGCACAGTCTGTGTGGGCACTGTCGGCACCATTAGACCCTTGACGCGATGTTTACGTATGCCGCGTTGGATCACCGAAACCTCGACACAGCACACAAAGCAAACATCACCGTGCCGACACCAGTCGCACAAACGAAAAACGTGGCCTGCTCGCAGCGTCTTGCGCGAAGAAACAATTCAGGTGCTGAATTGTCTTGACATAGCTTACTAAGCTGAAAACAGAACTGCTGTAGAGCCACTCTATCGAACCAGGCAGCAACGATGATAATGAGCGGGGATTTTCGGTAGCACCACTTCATGGGGCAGCAAGGAGGCTCCGTACAAAACAAAAATGGCGTTCAGCAAGTCGAACCATGCACCGGTCAGAGTCGGTGCATGGTGCTCTCGATCAAGTTGGCTCAAGAAGTGTCCGAAAAATCAGACGAGAGGTTGCAAGGTGTCCGAACTTTTGGCAGTTGTTATACATTATGGTCTATGGGGAGAATGGCGGTGCCGCGAAGCTGACCGAATAATCGGGCATGTCCGAATTTTTGGAGTCCGGAAAATCAGTCTGCGACTGTATTGTAGAATAATGAATAAAAGCACTTGTACAAAATGTAAGAGATTAGACTGCTAATCAGAGTTTGGTTGAAGGCTGGCCTGAAATAAACTGCGTGCTCTTGCGTGAGTGAAAACCTCACACGACAAGGATTGCACGTAATAATTTTTACATACACTGTTGAAATACACATGGATAAAAGACAGTGAGCAAAACGAGAACAAGCTGAAAGCAGGAGTCAACGTTTCGACACGTGGACTTGTCTTCTTCAAGGCGTCTTGAAGAAAAGTCCACTTGTTGAAACACTGGCTCCTGCTTTCACCTTGTTCTCATTTTGCTCATTGTCTTGAATTTCCATCTCCCGCCTTCCCCGTGTTTTCTCATGGATAAAAGAAACTCGTGGTGAGGAAAACGAAGTTGCACTTGATATTAGTCACACAATTATCGAAATAACGCATACTCATGAGCATGTACCATTGTTTGAGAGATCATTAAAACAGCCTTCACGTCAGATTAAAAAATGAGAAAACCTGAGAGAAGCTTCTGTCTCTTCAGTCTAGCTTTCATTTAAAAATTGTTTCCGACTCTAACAAAACGCAAATTTTGCGCCGCATTAGCACTGGAGGATAGTTTCGGCAATACATACCTCCAGTTGAAGTTTTACATTTCCAGACTCCCTAATCTGCCAAATATTGTCAACAGACACTGCATGGCGTTGTTGGTAGAGTTCCAGTGGAAATGTTTAACATTGTGTAGGACAGCTGTCGATCAAATTGATCGATTTTTATGGGTCTGATAATTTATTTTTATTTTATTTACAATACTGCCAGTCTCAGTGAGACCAAAGCAGGCGGGCATTGTATTAGACAGTTTCACAAAGGACACAAACAGCTCGTGCTGGATGGTACAGTAAAAACAAAAAGGAAGAAAAGCTACTAAGTATTGCAAAAAATCACCAGTGACGATGTGAAATACAATACTTTTCTTTAGTATAACACCACTCAGTAAGAAATATAGTATTACTGAAATTTATATCAAAATAGCGAATAAATGAACCATGTAAAGTTACAGAAGTTATACAGAGAACAGTGCAGAAGCGACCACAGTTTGGGGCTTGAGATGCTGAAATTTTATGCACAGGAAACAAGTATTACAGTGAAGATATGCAGGCGTGTTAAGTAGCGCATTCCGTATTTGATGTCTCTGGTATAGGCTTGTGCGAATAGTGCTTTTTTGGTTCGAAGTGAATTCGAAGCGAATAGTAATTCTTCTCGAATAATTTCCAAGCGAATACTTCGAATAGTAGCAAGTAAAGAAAAAAAAAGATGGCAGAGGACTAAGGTCTGGGATTTATTCAAGGAAACTAAACAACTTGATTACTTACAAAAATCTACAAATTTTTGTGCAAGAACACTAGCTGTTCCACATGGTGGGGTTTGAGGTGCTCCCTTCTGCAGCTTACAACGGCTCCTGCAGTCGAAAAAAGCCTTTCACTTCTTGTCTGGGTGGCTGGTATCGAAAGATTCCTACGGGCAACTGCAACCAGGGTTGGGTAAAGGTGGCTGCTCTTGCTTTTCCACCACACAAGGGGGTTTTCAGACCGGGAAAGAAGGGGGGGGCCTTCAAGTACCCAGCAACCTCATCCGAGATCCGAGATGGCCTTTTGCGTGCGTCCCACTTCCCTTGGTAGTCTTTGTGCAAATCCGGGTGTCTCTTTAAATGCGTTGCTAGGGTTGTTGTCGTACTTGTCATGGTCTTCAGGACGGCCTTGCATTTAAGACATCGAGCTTCGGCATAGAAAGTATTGCATAGAAAGTATTGCTCGCCAGTTTTTCTGCAAGAAGCATAACGAGGGACTTTCGCATAGAAAAAAATGGCCAAAATAATTCATTGTTTCGAAAATCACATTTTCAGTTTCTAGAACTCTTTTTCTATCTGGTTCCGAAATATCACCGTAAACCACGTAGCAGTGCTCTAAAAAATTTGTCTGATCAGCCAAGGTGGCGAATAATTTCGCGGAAATCAAGAAAGAATAGCGTTTTTCAAGTCACAGTATCTCCGCAACGACGCAACCGAGTGCCTCCATCTTGGTCTTGTCGGAAAGCACATTTCTCCAGGTCCGTTCAATCGGCCTGGACCACTGTGAACCAGTTCACGGCGGTTCACACGAATTTCAGAAATTGTGCAGCTCGATTTCTTTGGTGCAGGCACAGCGCGACACTCGAAATGAATGCCAAGGTGCAGACACGGTACAGGCATTACGTTATGGCTAACTAACATGCACGGAATGTGCATGTTTGAGAGGTCCCGAAATGCAGGTATGATCGGCTACTGGGCCATAAATGCACACCACATTTGCATAGAATCATCAGACGTGCTTAAGAGCGGTTTTAACGGCGCTCCTGCCCGTGTGCTGCGTCATCTGTTACGCTGCTGTTTCGCGCATGTACGCCTGCACAAAGTCAGAACCGACAGTGGAGTGGGTGTAGCAAAATCATGAACCAGCCCTGCGCCTTTTGAAACGAATGGTGTGGTTCAGCGGTCGCCATTGGTACACCGCTGAAACAATTGGAGGGTGCAGCACCTTGTGAACTGGTTCAGGTGGTGCAGGCGAATTGAACATACCTTCCGTCTTCAGGCTTGCTGCTTCAGTTATCTCTTCCCATGGCAGGTCTGGACGTTCTCTCTCTGTCTCTCTCTCCTTGCAGCCTGAACAGGCGTCAAGGTAGCAAATAATTTTTTTCTGCACTGCCGCACCGCTCATCTCCACAAGAGGACGCTGTGAGCCAACCTTGGAGTCGGTTTTCAACAAGTTCGCACATGCACAGGTGCATTTTTCCATGGGCTGATGAAGGATTAAATACAATATACAAATAACCATGCCTAGATACAAAATATTTACATTTATTTACAGCGAACGCTTTAGGTGAGCGTCCAGAGTTTGACAAGGTGGTCTCCTCTTGGGAGGGACTCGAGGCCTACGACTGCGCGTAGCCATGAGTCATCTTCTCGCACGATGGTTGTTGGAACTGGTACATTGTATAATACCGCCATCGTTCTAGCAAGCGTTACGAGTTGCTAATTGTTCAAGGCAGAATCAATCAGCATGCCCCTTACGCGTGACATTGAGAGCCCTGGTTCGGTGACTTCGCTTTCGGGAAACAGGGCCAATTGGATAACCTAAGACCATTCTCGGTCCACAGATAAGCCGTGTGTGACGTGTCCAAGAAACTCGAGGTCTTTGGGGTGGACAGCGACAACACACTCCTGCGGTGAGAGCTGGAAGCCCAGCGTGGGTAAGATTTGTTGTGCCTTTTCCAGGTCTGGTAGTCCCAGTCCCTCTGGAATACTGAAAAGGCCGTCATCCCCCAACACGTATGTTGGGAAAGTCTGCTTCCACATTTTCAAATGTAGGAAGGTGATGATGAAGTAGTTGATCATCGAATCGAGCAACTGCGTGTAGTAGCTACCAGAGGGAACACCTATCTTCTTGAGCCACATTCTACCTTCCGGCATGATCACCGGGGTTCGAATGAAGTGCTTGATAGTGTATTCAAAAGCGTACTCAGACTCAGAGTCTGGGAATCGCAAATACCTTCTGAGCATCTCGAAGACCTCGTGAATCATCCACGACTGTGATGGTGCGTCGAAGCTCTTCATGTCAAGTCCAATCCCAATGCAGCGTTCCTCACCAGTGTAGATACACTCGTTGAGTAGTTGAGGCAGCATGTGATAGAAGTGGAGTCCCACGACTATCAGGTGATCGTGACTTTGATAGTACCTGATCAGGGGTGACGCTGGAAGTCCCTCCAACAGTATGTTGTGGAAGGCTTTACCCCAGACGTGCCTTATTTTTGGCGAGTCAATGGTCGCAAGTTGGGTTCTAGTCCAAGCCAAGTCTGGCGTGTACATGAATCTCATTGATGATAGGTTGAGATCTTTGTCTTCAATCCAAGCATATGGTGAACCAACCGCTCTGCGAATGGCTAGTTCATGATTCCCTGGTTCCCCATTCTTTCCATAGTATTTCCAACCCGCTGATGAAGTCGGAATGAATGGTACCTGGCAAAGTTCTGACTATCCTAACGAGTAGATGGGAACTTGGGGCCTGAATTCTTTTGTGTGGCAAAGTGCTACATCTATGTCTGTGTCGATAGGTCGGGTCATAATGGGTTTATCATGCATCCATAGATTATGGTAGTGCCTTCAAGGGTACAGAATGGTAGAGTCCATTCACCGAACACTTCGAGTGGATCTTTACCTAAAATCACGGACAAGGCGTATCGGACGTAAGGATCGGTGATCTGTGCCTCCTTTTCAATGTAGTGGGGCGGTCCCGTTCCTCTTTCCTGACGACTGGCATTGTCGCCATAAATGCTAGTTTTGGCGGACGTCGCTCAATAGCTGATGGACGCACTGGAGCTCTGCTTTTGCAGAACCAAAACAAAGCTCACACAAAAGATTACCATGCGGACACTTTAATCGCACTGTCCTGTGTGTTCATGGCTCCTGTCTTCGTCATGTTGCGCTGCCCCTTCAAGATATTTATGACACAACATACAAGGGAAGCGATTGCAAAATGCCCATCTTCAGGGGAAATGATGACTGACTACTGTGGCTGCAAAATTAATTTTGCAGCTATGTGAAGAAGATTCAAGGCTGTTTCATCAGAACTGGTGTTGGGAGCTTCACAGAGGAAGCACACAACGCCCCACATTTTAGCACAAAGTCTACAGTGGAGGTAGCCCAATTTCTGCTGAGAAGAGGGGTGTACTATGTTCTGACTAGGAAACTCAGTGATCCTATCGAGGCATTATTCGGAAAACTTCAGTTTATGTGCGGAGGTAACAACGTGCTGGACGAAAGAGCCATTGCGGCAGCTCTGGATCACATTGTAAAGAAAAAAAGCACTGCCACTGAAAGAAGTCATCATACAAGGTAAAGATACCAAAGAAGCAGTACCTCTGCTTCTCAAGATCTAGTTCAAGAACTGATAGCTCTGCGAGCACATCCTCCAGCTCCGCCTCCATCTCTTGCTTATGCAGGCTTAGTGTATGTAGGTGGTGATATTGCCAAGCTTATCAGTTATCTTGGGTGTGGCGCTTGCGTCATGCTTGTGACGACAAACAAGACAGGCAGTCCTCTGTACAAACTTCTGCGTGTACAAGAGCAAGGCGAATTTCACTATCCTGGAAACGATTTCGTCGTTTTTTGAAAAGGCACTCAAAGAATTCCCGTGATCGAAGATTCTCGAAGCCTTGATGCTAATTGTTGAGCCGCATCTGGAAGATTCACCCCTCCTGTGCTGGCCGGAAGGTGTTGAGAGAAGTCGCACCAAATGCTTAGCACAACTGATCTCTTAAAAGTTTCACTGAATTCTTCTTCTCAACTATATAAAGAAATTAACAGACCGAAATGACAAGCCCTCTGGTTTCATCCACAAACAAATGCGAAAGCATTTCAGGTTGTAAACAACATGCCTCGGAACTGTGAGTCGCATGAGGATGTTGTACAGTTTATTACAAGCAGTGCCTATTACTGCTTTCAGTTCATTTAAGTATGTGCAACGTTGTCAGAGTTTCAAAAGGAAAAGCATCTGCCTCATTAGTGTATTTCGTGCATTGAGAACAGATTGAGCAGATACATTTGAATGCTTTTGAGTGGCAAATGCTTTTATTCTTATGATATATCTTCAAGTACCGCCAGAGACTGCGCTGGCCTTTAAGATGAAAATAAATGTTTTCTAACCTTGGTTTCTTACTGAAGTATCTTGCTTTACTGTTACACCTGGCAGTCATAAATGATCATCCATGCACGCTAATGCTATGTGCTATCACCTTTACATGCCAACTTCAATGTTTTCAGTTCCGTCTACTAGTTTCCAGCTTTGCATGCTTATAGCGGGGGCTGTACAAGATACGGATGGCAAGTTCTTGTTCAATGCTGGGAGCAGCTGTTCAGAAACCTGTGCAAGGTATTCGAACCAGTGCCCGTTGTGACCGACCATGCTTGAGCGAACATTTCTTCGGTTCCCCTCGAGTGGAGAGGGTTGGCTCGCAGCACCTCCAGAGAGTTGCAGCACTACCGTATAGTGCAGAATATAGGTAGAGTTTTTTTCCAAAAAATATTACTAAAAGGTCACCCCTAGACCTATGTAGCGTGCCGAACAGAAGCATGGCCACGGTCGAGCGTAGAGTTGCAGTTGCATTCGAGGATGACCGTGCCTGGATTAGCCAGAGCCACGCAGTCAGATGGATGGCGTTTGCAGTTTGCTTTCCTTTTTAAACCTTATGTGCGTGTTCCACTGTGTCAAGAGATAATCAAATGCAGAGCTCATATTCCGAAGAAATGGGGATCATGTGCAGTAATGGGATGAGGTGCAGGAATAAATGAACTGTGTGGCATAATTAGGGGTCAAATAAAAACTGGTAAACCTTTGTTTTCTTCCTTTCTCAAGGCGATATATTGAATGCTAACAAAATTTCCCCGATGCCCTAATAACGGCAGCAATTTGACATTTAGGGAGCATGTGGGTCACATTCTTACATGCAGCAATTTTTTTTTTTTTGTAGGTTAATTGTGTGTTTTGAAAATATTTATGGAATAGCCGTTTTCTTCCCTATTTTTATGCGTCGTACGCCTGAGATGTAGTTGGTTTTCCAGATCCCCTGGGTGAACAAAGCAAAACACATTGTTTATATTTGCTTGGATTAGGAAGCATGTTATCGGTTGTCTATGTCTTCGAGCTCGCGCAGGTTTCCATTGTCACATGCCTCCAATCTGAATGACAGTTCAACTGAGAGCAGGGGCGTTCTCTTTCATGACCGGCCTTCATCTGTTGCATATGAGGCCGTTCTCTTTCGCGTGGGCTGCTTGTAGAGATACTCCGGAAAATACGGCAAAAGATTATGGGTACCGCATCAGACCGAAGCGCAGGCTTTCCACGCTGTGTAGATACTTACTGGCCTTCGATGATATGCACATAATGCCTCAATATGTACTTTGCATCAAAGTGCAGCTCACAAATGGAGTTGGTAACTTCTAAAGGGCCGATCGGTGCGGTGAAGATTGAGCTCCCGCACGCGTCGCCTTTCTTCATCTTTAGGGACTCCGAAGAGCGAGAGCTTGGCCTGACCTTTCTATCTACTGTATATGGTTTGCAACCCACTGTGCAACAGTAGTTCTTTTGCCAAGGTGTGCTCATCCTCTCATTCTTCGAACACTTTACCAAGTCGCCGAGTTACAAGACAAACCATAGACATATGCGAGGGCCGTCTGTGCGCGTAAACATCGTGCAGACGGCATCGTTTCACGGAAGCGAGGAACCTCAATTCATGGCAAAGCAGTAATTTTATTGTATTCTTTTTTTTCGCACATACTAGAAACAAAACTCGACGAAACAAACACAAGCACGACGGTGTGTTCAGTAGACGGCGGCGTGTCGAGCAGACGACAGCTTGGCGTCGCCGTAATCACCGTCGGTAGGCGTGGCTCCGCCGGGCTGCCAAGGCACCGGATTGGCCGGAACGTCAGAAGAAGGAGGAGCTTTAAGAAGAAGGCGACTGCAGCGCCGTCATTAATTTCAAAGTTTTTTGCTTCACTCTCGCCGCTTGCCGTGGCCTCCGTTGGGCCCACTCCCCCATTCTAGTGCACTCTAACGCGGCCTACGCAGTTGGACCAACTCCATCTTCCCTTTTTGTGTAGTGATCGTTCCTGGCATTGCTAATTTCCTGACAACCCGCAAAATGAGTATGAGTACTCGGCGTCAGTTCATCGCAGCGTTTAAAAAGAAGGTCATTGAATATGCTGAAATGCATGGGAACATGTCTGCCCAGTGGCAATTTGGTGTCTCAGAAAAAAGCGTCCGGTACTGGCGAACGCAGAAAGTCGAGCTGTCTGCCTGCAACGTGCGGAAGACATCCTTTCGTGGGTGCCGCGCGGTGCACCTGGAGCTTGAAGACAAGATGGCAGATTTCGTCTGCGAACATCTTTGCTCAAAGCTATCGAGATCGCCCGAGAATCCGGACTGCCCAAGGAACAACTCAAGGGCTCCATTTACTCGATTCGTCACTTCATTCGACGCAAGGTATTCGCACTTCGACGGCGCACATCAATCTGCCAGAAGCATAAGAGGACAAGGTGGTCAAATTCCAGCACTATGTTATCCGTCTCCGGCAGCAGCATGGCTACATGTTGGGACAAATCGGCAATGCGGATGAAATGCCGGTGTGGTTCGACATACCGTTGCCCAACACAGTGTGCGAACACGGCGAAAAAGAAGTCAAGCTTCTTTCTACGGGGAATGAGCATTCGTGCTTCACAGTGATGCTTGCGTGTACTGCAGATGGCAGAAAGCTGCCCCCATACATAATCTTCAAGAGGAAGACGCTGCCGAAAGAGGCTTTCCTGCGGGATGTTGTCGTTCGCGTGAATGAAAAGGGTTATATGGACAAGGCCTTCATGCTCAGTTGGATCAAGACCGTCTGGAATCGGCGACCCGGCGCACTCCTGCGGTGTCCGAGCATGCTCGTCTTGGATGCCTTTTGCGGGCACTTGACTGCAGGTGTGAAGCAGGCACTCTGCGACGGGAGGCCGAAGTTCGCTGTTATTCCGGGAGGCATGACGTCAACACTTCAGCCACTGGATGTCGTGCTCAACAAGCCCTTTAAAGATCGTGTCCGTGAACAGTATAATCAGTAGATGGCCGGCAACAACCCGATAACCCCAACCGGCTGGCTGCGCAGGCCGCCTCTCGCCACTGTGGCCACATGGGTGTTGCAGGCTTGGCGCTCGCTGCCCGGCGATATGGTGGTGCGGGCATTCAAGAAGTGTTGCATTAGCAACTCCTTGGACGGCACCGAGGATGACATGTTGTGGGACGCAGCGAGTGAGAAGCAGTCGTCTTCGCACGAGAGTTCGACAGCTCGAACGAATGAGCAGGTGACGAGTCTGGCGGCACCACTAAATAAAACGAAGTTTTGTGCCTTATAATTTTTATGTTGACTTCTTTGCTTCAATGTAAGGGGGTAGACCTATATTCCGCCTCGACCTATATTCCGCATTATACGGTAGGTAGCAGTGGCCCCTCCTTCACAGGCCACAAGAGAGCATGCGCATCCAGACCGGCTGTGCTTCTCCGTACAGAAACAAGCACACAAAAAGCAAATAATTGAAGGTTGTGTCAGAGTCTGCGATTGGCCGTGGCCACCACGTGACTCCAGTTCAGTTCGCTATTGGTTGGGCAGCCATGTTGTCTGCTCAGCTCTTTGCACCTGCGAATCTGGACAGTCACCACTTGCCGTAATCTTGATGTGTCAAAACAGGTGCTACGCGGACATTGCAGCAGCTTGGCTGATCTCTCTGTTTGTGGATGCCTCAGAACCGCAGTTAGGCATTTCAAACATTGGTGACGCGGACTTCACGACCAAGATTTGCGCGCAGAATTCTCGGACACACAGCTAAACCTTTCTGCACTCGGTGTTTCGGAATTCGCGACCAAGCACATCATGCACGCAGTCCTCAGATCCGCGCCTAAGGATTTCACGCATAGGCACGAAATCCGCAGGGGCTGGTATATTAACCCTTTTAGTGTCAATGACGTAAATATACAGTGCCGCGAACAAGTCCAAAATGGTCGATGCCGTATATTTACGCTGCCATCTGTACGTTTAAAAAGTGCGCCAATTTCCTAACTTTTTCTTTTTTGGCATGTGCTGCTACTATGTGAGAATACACAGAATTTTTTCTCGCATCTCTCTCTCGGTTTTTGTTGCATGGTTTGCTTTTGCTCCGGTGCTTCTATATACTACCGCTCACGCATTGGTGCGCGAGCGGGCGGATGACGGTTGGTTTAGGTTTAGGTTTTGTTCCACGGGCGGTTTGGGCTTCTTGCATTCGCAACGCTGATGGCTATCTCATTACTAATCCCTCAAAAGGCGACCGCCTGTCACTTTCGTTTATTGCTCACAGGGGTGCACATACAAATGATGCCGCCATGCATGCGTTTCCTTTCTTTCTTTTTTTGAGACTTGTGAGAACTAATTGCCCCTGTTTGGCGATAAGATGAAGATTAGCGGAAGTTGGTCACACGTTTTCCTTTCTTGACGGGCGCACAACTACACAGTTTTCTTGAATGCGCTCACCTATGCAGTTTCATTACGCTATGGACATAAATATTAGTGTAAGAGCAGGAACATTTGAGACTTGTGAAATATTTTCATGTGCACATTTTCTAAGCCTTGAACCCGCCGTGGTTGCTCAGTGGCTATGGTGTTAGGCTGCTGAGCACGAGGTCGCGGGATCGAATCCCGGCCACGGCGGCCGCATTTCGATGGGGGCGAAATGGGAAAAACCCCCGTGTACCTAGATTTAGGTGCACGTTAAAGAACCCCAGGTGGTCGAAATTTCCGGAGTCTCCCACTACGGCGTGCCTCATAATCAGAAAGTGGTTTTGGCACGTAAAACCCCATAATTTAATTTTTTTTTTTTGAACTGCGTGTATAACAATGCATCAAATTGTTAATTCTTATAAGTTTATTTTTTTATTGTTGTTAGTCATGAATAAACAGTATATATATATATATATATATATTTCGGTAATTGTTTTTAGAAATAGGTCCCTCTGACGAATTTAAATCTGCAATAAAAAAAATTGACCCTGGGCAGTCGCATATGGGAAAAAAGAATCCTGAAACGGTTAAAATGAAATGAAATCCTGAAATGACCCTTATAAGGTTAAATAATGCATACACCTGCCAGGACCAAAGGATGAGTCTGAATTGCCCAATTTTCTGAAATAATGAGGGCCAAATTAACAAGGTTTTACTCTATTATTAAAAAGCTCTGGTAGTTAAAATGTCAAATTAGCAAGAACAACTTGAAATGACTCATTCTGGACATGTGCTCACTTTAACCAATGGCCTGGCTTAGCGGGCCTGCAGCTGGCAAGCTAACATGAAGATTCCATAGTATTACTCTGATTGCATAGTTGCATATTAACGAAGGTGCAAAGCATATTTGTAATTTAGCATTGTTCGCCTGCCATGTATCGGCATGACAAGCCACCGACAGGCCGTCAAAATTAATAGACCTTTGCTGGTAGGTCGAAGGCATCACATATGCCTGCATTTCCTTTTCAAGACCTGATAGCAATTTTGGTTTCTTATCAATATTAGTGTGTACGCTTAGAACATATATTTGATGTAATGAAGGGATTTCCATTTCCGATGTGACTTCATCATTCTGAGGCTTGACTGCAGTTGTACATCATCAACAAGCAGCGAGTCATCGCCACTAGTGTACAGTCTTGTTGCTCTTGGTCAGGCAACAAGACAGACAACAAGACAATTTACAGCCAGTGGTAATGATTAATCACTGATGCTGAAAGCAGTGTCTTCATATAATGTAGACCAACCCATGCCTTACCTAATTGTACAATGCTTAATGTGCTTGCTTTATTTACTTTTTCTTCCCCTTTGTCTGTTGCAGGCAGTACTGGATTTGCAGTGTACGATAGCAGCATGCCCATACTCCAGCAGTCAGGGAAATTTAACAACTCGTACCTGGACACCTCTGCATGTGGTGACAGTGCGCAGGTGGTCTCTCCTTCGGCCGAGCAATGTGAGCAGAGTAGCACTCTTGCTTGTTTCATAGCTTAAAAGCTGCTACTTCTGAACATGCACATGCTGAATGCATGTGCATCCACATAAATGCCTGTAGTTAATAGAGGTTGACGTGTCGGCACCATTCATCTGGCTTAGCGTCTGCTTAAATAATTGTGAGAAGGCAGTCACAGTTGCATATATAATGGCAGGGTTGTGCGTATGTTATCTATATCTAAACAAGTAAGTTCATATTTTATTTTGTAACTGAATTAGGCTATTCAGAAGTTTTAAGTGTTTTTAAAGTATTTTGAAGTTTTGGAATGTCTAGAAGACGAACTGTCATGCATTGAGAAATTAACAAAAGCCACATGCAGACAGTGACATACACGCTGGGAAAGAGCACGGTAGGCATAGCAGTTGTTACATTGTGGAAAACCAATTTTTCAGACATGATAGGGACTGAAAATGTTGGGAGTAACTGGGCAGGAGGAAATAAGTTTCAAAGAAAGAATTCATTATTTTTTTTAGAATTGGCACTTCAGAAACCTTGTTTGCAGATCTTTGAATGGTATTGCTGCTTTAGGGAAATATGATCTACTTTGCAAAAGTTGAGGTTAAAGGAATGTTTCGCATTTGCTTTTGCGCAGCCCACTGTGCATTGCACGTCATCGTGATGCTGTGAAATGCAGATGCACGTGATCTTGATTTCATGGTGGCAGTTTAGGCTGCATTCCAAGAATTCAGTTGGAGCTTTCTGCATATACACAAGCTTTTGCCACCTGTCCAGTATGCTCATAGACTAACTTGTATGCACTCACAGTAGTTCGTTATACCTATTTTTAAGGGGTCAAAGAACCACACACAGCACACAAGAGAGAACAACGGGACAGAGTGCCTTTGTCCGGGTCAACGATCAACGGATCCGGAACCATGGACAGAGGCTTTCTGTCCTGTTCTTCTCTCTTCTGTGCTGTGTGTGGTTTTTTGGCACCTTATATGTACAAGCATTTTGTGGCAAGCTAATATGCCCCCCCCCCCCCCCCCCCCCCATCGTACTGTCCAGTGGCAAATTTTTGTCATGGGCACATTGACTATGTCATTTGGCATAATCAATGCTACTTTGTTGTGTTTGTTGGCAAGCTGATAAAAATCTCTGTGGCCAAGTGGCCCTTGGAGCTAATAAAATTTGAGGTACAGGTGACATGAATGATAACAATCTTGTTAATAGCCACAATGTTTCCAGTGTGGTGCATATGGATAATGTCTTAAAAGTTGGACGAGATATCATACGAACTTCAATTTCCAATATTACATTGGCTTCGTGGAGTAGGCAGTGGTGTGGCAGGCAAATGAAGAAAAAGGGTCTAAAAGTCATGCATATGAAAAATCACTTGACAACTGTGTTCTCTGCATTTTCACGTTTATTTCAGCTTGCCAGTATGCATAGCCTTAGATAGACTTTCTTGTCTCATGTATTCGTAGCTTATTATTTTGCCTTTTGGAATTTGCCACAGAGATTCACTGCATGACATGTGAGGAAAGACTGCATGACTTCTTCTGTCGTCTTGCATTGTGTCTTCTTGCCTGCTCAGCATGTACATACTAACGCAACTGACTGCCCACGTTAGCTACACTCTTATACCTGTGACCATTGAAGTTTGTCACTTTTTTTTAGCACTTTTCTCTGCGAAAACATCAGGTGCTCGGGTGCCAAGTCCAGATAACAACCATTAGCAGAGGTTGGGGAATATCTCTACACAGCTGTTGCTTTGCCCTGACAACCCACGTTTCTGTTGGAGAAAGTTTTTGGGCAAGATCAAGTATCCAACATTACTGGTAGTTTGCTAACTGGATGTCTCCATGCCAGCCGCATCTATCTCGAGCAAGAAGCTGCATTCAATGACAAGGAATGTGGCTAGCTGGAGGGCACTCCTTCTATGCTCTTTGGCCAAAGATGCCCTTGCGCCATTATAACCCATTAATCAATCGGGGCACTCCTTTGCACACTCTGAGACGTTGTTGCTCACTTACGGCAACAGTTTGCTAGTGCAGTGGTGCTCCAGTTAAGGCCAGGTTATGCGCCACACAGTTAACATACCCTGTTTACTTGCATAATGAACCCACCCCACTTTTGACCTGTACTAGTGACTCCTTTAATGCAAAACATTCTTCTCCAAGTCGAGGCAGTTCTTGTAGTGCATCTCTCTATGTATGTTGGCGTTTTCTTGGGCCGATCCTGGAGATGTGCCTAGGGTCCGCCCATGAGTATGTGCCCTGGGGGCCACTGGTTGCCGTAATGTTCCGGATGTATGTATGTATATATATAAAACGGAAAAATTGTCATCCCCCTGAGTGTAGTAGGATGCCACAAAGGAAACCCATATGGAAGCCAGGCACTATTTGGGTGGATGACAATTTTTTTCTTTTATGAACTGTCGTCCACCTTGAGGGGCTTCCGCATAACTGATTTGCTCTATATGTATATGTTTATTTAAATTAATGTTTATATGTTGTGGGATTCTCATCCGTGCTCTTGGGACAAAGGAACGATAACACAGTAGTGCAAACAATCACAAGAGCATTTATTGCACCTTTCATAGATCAATGCCTGCTAGCAGAGTTGCTATACACAAAACAGACGGTCTGATGGGCGCGCGACAAATCTAGGAAGTCCGACTCACCGCGACCGGATAACGAGCGAATATGTTCACCCCATGCTGGATCCCAACGCCTGGTCGTTCGCGCGTACGGTCACACGAACGGTTGTGCGTTCGAAGGAGACCTCGTGAGACGGTCTCACAGAAGCATAGACCGGCACACGCGCGGACGTCCGCGCCACGTGCCGACCCACATTCAAAGAAAAAGAGCCTTCTCCTTTTCACGCTAAAGTTTTCTGACAGCTGGATTCAAACAGAGGACCTATAGCACAGAAGACCGATACTGCAACCATTACGCCACAGATGCATGCATCGAAAGGCGGAATAAATACCCTTAAAGGGACCCTGAAACAATTTTGACGATTTTCTACAAACATACTAAGTCGTTAGAGTAGGTTCTCTTGATCATTAATTGACACATCTAAGTGCTCCGCGTAAAGCGTGTAATTTATTATAAGGTTTTAAAAATGCACATCGCTGCCGATCGCAGCACACTGCTCGGCGGAATTTTAAGCCGCCCCTACCCATATGACTGAAATCACCCATATGACATCAGTGGGGCGAGCTATCCGATTGGCTGACCAGGGCACGTGATCAATAATTTTTCCATATTTACGGTAAACAAATGATGTACGTAATAGTTGGAATGTTAGTTCATTTGTTTTTATAAAAAGAAAGTAACATAATGAGAATGCACAAGAACAATTTTTCAGTACACTGAAGCACTTCCGGCACACAGCAGGTGTCATCTGCTTGTATTACAACCTACTCCATTTTGACGAGAGCTCCGCGGTCATAGTCGGTCTCAATCTTTTCGTGAGCACTATGATTCGACTTTGTTGCCTTGTGGACTGCAAATGTAGCGACTGGTAATATGTCAAGCTGCGACATCATGTCCCTCTGCAAGGCAGCATACGAGCGCATCTGCTGCTGCGCATCGGACTGCGGCTATCCGATCGGCGCCAGGATTTGCGCGTTTATGTCCGTCACTTTACACCGGAAGATTACTAACGCAATAGCGTTTCGCGAGTCCGGTATTAGGGCAAACGCAAGCGCAAGGGGACAGGGTGTGGCCACTTGACTGTGCCCTAACGGGATGAGCAGAAGCGCAAATGTGAATGGTCTGCACGGTGCAGCCACCTGGTGGCACAGAGCTCAACCATACACAGCAGCAGTAACGAAGTGTATTCTTCTTTGCTGCTGGTGTGTATTTTTCGCAGGAGTGTAATCATCAACAGGTTGTTTTTATAGATGTTTAAAATGTTTTACACTTGGTTAGAGCAATATTAGCGCTTTGTGTGGCTGGTTAAGCGCTGCGCCAACAAGTGGCTGGACCGTGCAAACCGATCAGGCCGCTCACGTACGTCTACGCTTAAGTTCCTTCATCAGCTTGAGTTTATACCTCCAGCCATTTGCCGAAATGACCAGCTTGCCTATGGTTACCGGATTATTATCTTGGCTTGTAGCGCTAAGCGAACACGGACACAGAAAGGAGCAGACAGGATGAGCGCTGATAATGTTACCGTACCAACTCGCCCAACTGTCTATCCTTTTGCGTTACCGGAATACCAGACACGTTCGGCGCTACGACAGAATGCTCGCAAGGCATGCTGCTTTGATAGCTCTCGCTTGAGGTCGACGGCCAAGCGGCTAGCGGAGAGGTTTCGCGCGGGCGGGGTCGGGCTCCAAAACAACCGGAAGTGGACGATGTGACGTCACATCGTGACGCAGAACCAGTGAAGGTGGAGCTTAGCCCCGATCGCTCGGCAAACGAGTTGAGGAGGAAAAGTAAGGCTAAAGAGGAGGGTAACTTCTAATCGCTTGTAGCTCCATTAATACGTAACGCTTCACTTAAATTGTGGTGCAAATGTTGGGCTTAAGCTGTACCCTACGTGTCTACAAAATTTGCCCGAACTGTTTCAGGGGCCCTTTAAGAATTTTCCGCTTGCAAGCTAGCCCGTTGAGACTCTTGATGCATTTCGATTTGACTACGGGTGCATACCTCAACAGGCGCAATAGAATTTCACTCGTGAAAGCCACTGCGCTGAGACACTTGTGATGCTTCGCATTATGTAAATGTCAACTATAGTTTAGTCAGACAGATCGTTTTCCAGATGAGAGTGTGAACTGTGCATTATGTGACTTGACTTCACCACCTCGTGGGTAGCCGAGGTCACAAGGGCTGCATGCTAGCTGCCCTCCAGGGCACCTATATATGTTTAAAAAACTGAATAGTAGACATTTCATTTGCAAGTGAAATTATACGAACGTTCACTATTTGTTTTGTATATATTGCATTACACCTACATAAAACAAAAAAGTGTTGATGGCGATTAACTTGTTATTTAATCTTAATAAATTTTTATTCTTACAGAAATAAAACTGTCGACACTTCCTCACGTAATGAACCCTACCTCCAAATTGACATCAATTTTTTTTTAAAAGACACTGAGGTCATTATCTGAATAAATATGCTAATTTAGTGAAATTGAATGAAAACCCAATTGGTTGTCTTTTCCTTTCAAGGAATTGTAAGGTATCAAGACTGCTAGCAGAGTGTTTTTTAATGTTTAGATAATCAAGAATTGCAGGTTTCTTGATTCTTGATTCCTCCATTCAGTATTGGTGTGTTCAATATTCGCTATGTATTTAGTTCAAAACAAACCAATACCCACAATTCCCACATACTTATTTAAAGGGGCACTAAAGAGAAACTCGCAACCATATACCATATGAAGCAGGCAATGATGCCGGAGAAGGCGTAGGGGTAATTACGTTTAATCGAAATATAGAAATAGTTAGGCAAAGGGAAGTGTAAGTGGATTAAAAGATAACTTGGCACAAGTGGGAGCTGTCTTTTTGTCCACTTTCATTCCTCTTTATCTTGTTATGTATTTCAATTAAGCATAATGAATTTCTCCCATGCCTTCTCTGGCATCACTGTCTGTTTCTTCATATGGCTGTGACTAATAAGAAATGGCTCTTGCATCGCCTTATTCTTCTCGCACTAAAAAGAAAAATAATTTGACCTGTATTAATAAGTTATGTTTCTACAATACCAAGCAAGCCACTCTTACCTAAATGGAGGCTCTATAAGCCAGAAAAAGAATGAAAAACGAGTGGCAATGCCACCTTGCGGTTCCCACAGCAGCTCTCCATAACGTCATGGATGTTGAGGACGTCTGCTTGGGCCAAGTTAATTTTTTATCAGCAAAGATGAACTACATTTTATTTTAAAGAAGCCAAAGACTGAACTATCCATTACGCTACATTAACAAACCAGCACTGGAGTTCTAGTGGGAAATAAGAAAAAAAAAAATTGAACGTCTGCCTTTATTTTTTCTTCTTACGGCAGTGTCGGCTTGCATCTGATTGTGGGAAAGATAACTGTTGTTTCTGGAGAAAAAGCTTCTGCAACTGAGCCACTCATACAATGGCGTTTTTTCCTCTCTTCTGTTTATGGTTTTGCTAGGGGAGAAGTGCGCATTGTGCCCAGGTCTCTACCTGCTTAACTGGGAAGGTGGGGGAGGTGAAGGCAAGTTGTGTGCTCACTTCGAAAATGCCTCCATACTGGCCGGTGAGCAAAGTGGGAGCATGAAAATTTCTGGAATCTCATGCTATCGCCATAATTTACTTTCCCATTTGGTTGCATCCGCCTTCTTACCATTGTTCAGATAGCAGTGGTTGTGGGTGTGGCCTGCAGAATTCCCCCTTCGTTTCTTTCTCCCAACTGCTACAAGAAAAGTTGCTTTTTTCCGCAACCAGATGCCAGGCGGTGCCTAAACTGACGCCGATGCTGTGACACTTCATATAGGTCCCGCTATACCACAAAATTGGTGGAAGTGCAGTTTTGTAAGAATACTTCGAAATTATTTCGTGTTTCTCTTCAGTGTCCCTTTAACAGTATTGGGATTCACTTGAGGTGTGCCTTGTGGCAGCAATTCATGACAGTGCTTTAGGTAGCTGATGATAGCGGGCCTGAGAAATTTTCACTTAAGAAATCTACAGCCATGATGTATTCCTGCTGCTGAATTTTTCCTGTCAAAGTAGTGCACTTTGCCTGTGATTACAACATAATTGACCTTTGGTGGATGTGTGGTTGGGGCTTCCACTTTAGTTTATTGTGGTGCTTATTGCATCTGACGAAACTGATGCAGGAGGGAGTATTGCATATATGCTCCTAGGCAGCTGTACAAAGATTGCCTGTAGTAAAAAAAAAAAAGCCATCTAGATTTTTTTTTACAAATCTTTACAATTTTTTGTTGGGCTCAAATGAAGTTTGCCACTACACGAACAGCATGGACATCAACTGTACCTCTGCTTGTAAACAAATACACCGACACATAAGTTTAAATAATAGAGGGGGAGGAGGGTGTCCGTAATAATCTGTGACATTTAAAATTTTTACCCTCTTAATTATACATTGAGCGTTACTGTTCTAAGAAGGTAACATTTGTGAACAAACTTTTTAACTGAAGCCTATGGAATAAATATCTTTCTTTGTTTTCTTTTAAGGGACATCACTGCCACAGGCCACTCCTGACTTCTCTCAACACCTTCCTCCAACGAGTATGTCATCCTTTGTGGCAGCGCCAACGTCTGTTGACAGTGGGTGGAACTCGGTGCCTCAGCTGTCAACGGCCACACAGCCTTCGGCCGAGTACAACTTTGTAAGCACCAGTCCGCCCCTGCCTTCTGAATCAGCTGCCGTGATGAATGGCATGTCACCCCAGGCAGATGGGTCGGCGCCTTCGTCACCTCCTGTCAGCAGCCAGCCTGCTTCATTCGACTACTACAAGGCCAGCACCTACTCGGTGAGTGTTAAGCTTCGTACTGTGATGGGCACTACTTGGTTGCATGCTATGCAACTTGGAATCCACTGTTTCCAAGTGCCAAATGACTCTAGGAACACTCGCTTAAAGGACAGGCAAGGTCTTGCCTCTTCTTAAGTAGCTGTTTTTCACCCACTTGATTGGTGTTGGTTGATTAGGTGTTCTTAAAAGAGCCCTGAAGCACTTTTCTAACGAATAATAAAATGGCCTCACTATTAAAGGATGTCGTTTCACGAATCTCATGCCGCAAACATTTTTCAAATCCTTCAAGTATTAGTAGAGCTATCGCGTGTCCCTGCACCTACATACTCGTGTCCGCATTGTGATGTCGCTCGTAGTGACACGTGACTTCAAGAATTATTCAAGGCAACATCTGTTATTTGTGTGATCTGTTGCTTGAATTGACGAATTGAAGTTTAGAGAAATAATAAAACACACAAATGGAATGTCTGCGTGTGTTTTATTTCACGTCGCACCGAAGCAAGAGAGATTTACTTCCGCTTTGTTTGCTTGTTCCCAAGGTCATGCCGTCACATGTGCAGGTACCGAAACTATGTCATTTGCTACCACGTTCCAGCGCGTGATAATGCTCTGTGATCCGCTTGTCCTGCCTCAGTGTTCATGTAGCACTGAATTATACCGCTAGTCTTGTGTCCTTGCGCATAGCGCGCAAAATCATGCGCTGCGCAAAACCAGACAATCGGAACAG
This sequence comes from Dermacentor andersoni, assembly GCF_023375885.2. Classification (NCBI taxonomy): domain Eukaryota; kingdom Metazoa; phylum Arthropoda; class Arachnida; order Ixodida; family Ixodidae; genus Dermacentor; species Dermacentor andersoni. The sequence goes on from NC_092814.1 coordinate 353,459,840, forward strand.
CTCGTGTGCTACGCCGTCAGTGGAACTGTGCAGTGCCGAAAAAAAAAAAAAAAATGAAGGCAGGACCTGTGCATCACGTGATCCTTGAGCTCCAGTATGGGAGCACACACGGAAGGAATGTCACTTGTGGAGGCTAGACAGGGCGAGGGGAGAGTGTGTCTTGCTTGGCAATGGAGCTTGCCACCTGAAATCATGGGTTGGCGGCACTGAAATATTTCTATCTCTGCAATTAATGAGCCCATTTGAAAAATTTTTTCAGCAGAACGCTACCTAGAGGACACGGAACAACTTCCAGCGTATAACCAAAATTTGATATGGGCCCTGGTGAGGGGCCCTTTAAATAAAGATGATTTACTTTGTGGACCAGAAGTAAACTCAACCTGGTAAACTTCTATAGGCTTTTTCCTGCGCACCTTGCCATGGCGCTTCAGTGGCTATGACGTTCTGCTGCTAAGCACAGTGCTGCAGGTTCAATTTTCGAATGCACTGGCCGACTATTCGTAGGTTTATTGTACTGGTAGCTCCATTGTTAAAGGAAACACACATTAGCACAGCATGAACGAATTTCCATCTCTGAGAAGTCTGGAAATGATCAGCTTTGTAGAGGATCCATGCAGAAGATGACGCTGGCTCTTCTCTATGTACTCGCATGGTGCATTGACACCAGTTCTGCTAGCACCGGCAACTGTAGCAACCGCAAAATGTTAGCCAGCAGCCTGCCTCTTCCCATCAACAAAGTACCCACCTGTACATTTCCGGACTGGGGTTGGAGACTTACAACACAAGTAGCTCGAATATAACCATTGTACTTATCTCCTTGAAGTAGCAGAGACCTCTGTAAGGTTGAGAAACTGGTCAGAAACATGCAGGTGGGTGGTAGGGGGTGAACCCACCACCTGTTTTTTTTAATGTAATTTAGAATGCTGGAGTCTAAAGTGTTTTATCAAGGAAAGTTTCATAGATACTATAAGAAAAATGTGGCAATAAACAATAAATTCCCACTATTTTTTCAAGTTTCCCTCATTTTACCTCAGTATTCATAAGGTGAAGTTGAGTGGTAAACTTTTATTGACGAGTGTTGCCTACAGGCAACATACCAGAAAAAAATTTTTTTCTTGCTGAGTTTTGCTATTGTGAAGTTTGTGGTTATATGTTGTGTTTGATCAACACAGAATGACAGGCGGCAAGTGTTATTTGTTGGTTTAGAGCAGGAATATAGGCCGAGGAATAACAATTTTGGCTTGCAACTCGCTTTCTTTGAAAAGTGTGGTCCGAGGAGACAGACTAATGGAAGATGTCTGGCTGCCATGTTATCGCGTACACGTGGTATAGAACAAAGCAATTGTGCATCTATGGTTTACATACGATGAGAGCTGTCTGTACAAATTCCAAATGAAGCCTCAGGTGGCTTGAGGTGAAGCCCACTTCCAGTTTTTTGCCTGGGGTTTCCTCCTTGTTGCTGAAAAAGTTCTGCGCAAAATATATATATATTTTTTTCATTGAATATGCTTAATTACAATGTGTTTTGCACATTTAGATAGAAAATAAGCATTTCTTCGGGTGTTTCTTGGTGCCGTCATTAAGGGGAGATGCTACTCGAAAAAAAAAAATATATATATATATATATATATATATATATATATATATATATATATATATATTATTTGTACTACAGATCTGAAGATACTGCCATTCATAGAGCTTGTTATGTAGGTTTCAAATATCTCATTAGTTTTTGTGTAATTGCTAAATTTTCTTTAGTTATGTCCTACACAACTGCATGATATAGTGATATTTGGAGGCACTTGTGTATAAGATGTTCACAAAAAGCATCGTGCTGTAGCTTATTTAGCTCCTTGTAGACTGCAAAGTGCCGATAGCTATCCAAACAGCTTGTACAATTACTTTCCAGTAATTGTACATGCTGTTCGGATGCAAAAAAAAATGGCCACTTCAACTCATTTTAACGCGATAGCGTGAAAGGACCCGTGTCGCAGAAAATTCGGCGTTGGCACCCGGCGAAAAGATTTTCAAGCCACCCATATCCAGGCCTTCCATGTGGCAAAAGGAAGTTACTGAACTAATTGAATTTCTCCAGCTAAAATACGTAGAAAAATGTAAAATACAACTTACACACAACCTACAGACATGATAGCGTCAGATTGTAATTTGAATATGAAAGAAAACATAATTGTATTACACAAAAGCTCAAACCCCTTTTCCTGCGTTTCTACCATTCATAGACCAGCCACAAGGTCGGCCATTTGCACATGCTGGCACGCGAATATCTCGAAGGCCATGGAGCGGCGCATCCGAAACTTGATAGTTTCTTATAAAAATGCAACAGGCCGCATTTCTACCAGAAAGCCCGCCTTCGTGCATAACGTTCGCTGCGAGCGTTTCGCTGTAAACATTATGGTTATATGTGCTGCAGTTACCAAGAAGCATGAGATATTTGGTATCTTTGAATGCTATCGCGTTCCACTCTTAAAGGCAAAGCTCAAGCATCCTCCAAATTTTTTTTAACAATCCTATGAACCTTGTACTTTGGCAGCTACTGTCGAGAGATATTGTAATTTCAAGTAAATATCGGTATTCTGCATATCCTGAAGAGTATGTATGCCAAATTTCGTTAGTATAGGACAATTATAAGTGCACAAGGTTATTCTCATGGGATTGCGAAAAAAAAAATTTCGAAGTTTACTCATCTTTTCTTTCATAGTTCCACTAATTCATACATGCAGTTTGAATAGATATTGGCACTTTGCAGTCTACTTAGAGCTAAATAAGCTACAGCATGATGCTTTTTGTGAGAATTTAATACACAAGTAAGGGCCTCTAAAGATCTCTGCAATTTGCACTTGTGTAGGGCATAACTAAAAAGATATAGCAGATACACAAAAAGTAACACCATATTAGAAATCTCTAGTACAAATAGTAAAAAAAGTTTTTTTTGCCGAGTAGCATCTCTCCGTAATGGGTTAAGCCAGGTACCAATTGTATGACTTTTATCTGTGCCTCCAACTTTGAAGTAGTGATGTTGAGGAAAGGACTTTTACTTTCGGGTGTCTGAAATGTTTTTCTTTTTTCTTTTGTGACAGATGACTGATTTTATGAAATATTTCCACTGTTACATATTAACAGTTCCACAGCCTAGTTGGGTTACCTGTAAGCTGTGTGTTAAAACGCTGCATTTTGTTGAGATATAAATGGCATTTATGGCGGGCACAGGGAGTCAAGTAGAGTAGTATGGGAGTGAAGGTGGGTCGATGAATGTGTGTCCAGTGTGTGCAAATATTTGTATTTAATTTAAATGAAACTTTAACCGGTTGAATAATTCTATTTGACTTCTGAGTTATTAGGATCATAACTTGGCAAATCGTTGACACTGCCAGCAGGGCCTCTACATCCATGTAGTATATTACAAATCTCGGTAGCCACAGCTCATCACACTGCTGCACTGGGTCTGTGGTCTTCAACGTGACCTCTAAAGTACCCCACAGCGTGAAACATCTGAAATGTAATGTCTGGCTTCTTTCGTGTTGATAAATGCAGTCTTGCGACATTCTTATATTAATTGTACAATTGTTGAATGTATGTTTTTTATGGTACTACTGCCCTTGCCAGTAAGCTCACAGTGGAGCAGAAATAAGTCATGAAGGAGGGGAAAAAAGGCAACGACACATTGCAGCTAGAGTGGAAATTAACTGACCCTTCCTTAACCCTTCGAGGGTCGATTTTTTTTTGCCATATGCGACCACCCAGGGTCGATTTCTTTTATTGCAGATTCCAATTCTTCTTAGGGACTTATTTCGAAAAAAATTTACCGTAATTTTTCTAGGGTGACCGTAACATGAGAAACAAAGATTTTGCTTTGGTATATATGTACTCTTCATTCATGAATAACAACAATAAAAAAGGAAATAAAGTTATAAGAATTAAAAATTTGATGCATTGTTATACACATAGTTCAAGGTTTTAAAAATGCGCACACGAGAATATTTCGCAACTCTCACCTGTTCCTGCTCTTACACTAATATTTACGTCGATAGCGTAATCGAACTGCGTAGGTGCGTGCACTGAAGAAAACTGGTTGTGTGCCCGTCAAAAAAGCAAAATGTGCGACAAACTTCCGCTAATCTTCATCCTATCGTCAACTTATTCTTATTCATCTTATTACTTCATCTTATTAGTTTTCGCGAGTGTCCAAAAAAAAAATGCAACGGAAACACATGCACGGCGGCATCCTTGCTATGCGCACCTTTGTGAGCACTAAACGAGCGAGAAACAAGCGGTAGCCCTTTGAGTGATTAGTAACGAGATAGCCATCAGTTTTGCAAGCGCAAGAAGCCGAAACCACCCGCAGAACAAAACCCAAACCGCTGCCCGCCTGCGCGCGCGCCGGTACGCGAGCGATAGTATATAGACGCACGGAAGCGAACTAGCTCTAAAACAAACCATGCAACGAAAACCGAGAGAGGGAGGTGCGCGAAAAAAATTCCCTGTATTCCTACATAGTGGTAGCACATGATAGAAAAGAAAAAGTTAGGAAATTGGTGCGCTTTTTAAACGTACAGACGGCGCCATAAATATACGGCATCGACCATTTTTGGACTTGTTCGTGGTACCGTATATTTATGTCATTGACCCTCAAAGGGTTAAAGGGGCCCTGAACCATCCCCCAGGCTGGGTGAAAAAAAATATTCAGCGTACAGCATATATCACTGTGAAGATTTCTGCCAAATTTTTCTGTCGTGCGCCGAGCCTGGAATTAACAAGCAGAGCACTAAGTTGCCTTTTCCATAAACACACTCTCTTCAAACAGATGCTTCTCCTGAACCTGTTTCAGAGCTGCCAGCAGCTGCTATATTTTGTCATTTAGCAGATTCCCATAGACTGCTGCTATTGGCTGATAGCTCACATCAATCAAGAAAGGTGTTTGGATCAGTGCGCTTCTTCCTACTGTTACTGTGTATATTAATTAATGCAGTTAACTAAACAGGCTGAAGTAAGTGAAAATATGCATTTCGAATTTCACTAGGAATTAAAAAAAAAATAATTCTGGGTTTTTACATGCCAAGACCACAATATGGTTATGAGGCACACTGTAGTGGGGGACTCTGGATTATTTCTAACCACCTGAGGTTCTTGAACAGGCACCCAATGCACGGTCCATGGGCGTTTTTAATTTTGCCCCCACCGAAACATGACTGCTGTGGATGGGATTTGATCCTGTGCCCTCGGGCTTAGCAGTGCAACACCAGAGCCACTATGTCACCACGGCGGGTATCAAGAAGAATTATACATTTCCGGAAGAAGCTATCATCTGCTCACACTCGGCCGCGGCCAGGCTGCTTATCAGTGTCGTAGACCTCTGGTCTCACTAATTGCGATTACTTTTGAATGCTCAACTTACCTCGAACCACGTGAAACATAAGTCCAGACCACATGTATGCTATGTCTATCGCGTCTTGAAAGGAAGGTGAGCCAGCACAAGCTCAGTCCCAGCCACCATGCTCCCAGCCAACTTTTCTCTCAGCCACTCCTGGCCAGACACCTTGTCAAAGATCATATTGCGTTATGGATAAGGCTTCAAAATGTGTAATTTGGATTTGTCTACTAATCCCTGCAGGCCAAAACCACTTTTCACCACGTAGCACAGCCAGACCAAAGCACACGAGCGTGAACATACACTCCAGCCCTGCTATGCACATAGCAAGAGCACTACAGTTAAGGTGGCTACTAGAGTTGTGCGCAGCTGTGCCTGCTGCCATAAGCCCGCTCACTGTCAAGATATGTTGAGAACTGCGTGCACTGATTGGTCTCTGTCGATCACATGGCTCAGGGGCATGACGACGCGAGCCGGCCCAAGCGCCCACATTGTACTAAGGCAGGCACAACCGGTGTGGAGTATGTGCGCAGCAGCACACTGCATACTCCAGACCAGCCGTGGGACAAGTCGTCTGCTTCCCAAGTTGCACACCTTTCGAGGTGCTCGAGGTGCGTCGCCTCATTCTCGAAGCTTGTTACGTTAGGAATCCCTTCAGTGAGAGTCCAGAGTGTGGCATCCATCAGTGAGCCGATGTGCATGCTTCGGACATACTCGCACGAGCGGAGATGACGTTTTGTTGAAGTCTCTGAAATTGTGTGATTGCCATAGAGATAAGTGCAAAATGAAATGTGGTGCTCATGCCACTTGATGCCGAGAAAGAACAGCAGCGTGCAGCTATCAGTACACTATAACCCAACAAAGTGGTGACCAATGTTGCTATAGTAACAGTGGCTGGAAGTATGTGTTGCCAGCAGTGTCTGTCATTTTCTGCTGAAAGAAGAAACATTGAAGCTAGGTGACATATAACACCGTAGGCAGAGCACCGTAACCAACGATGCCCCACTTTTTCGGAATGGGGGACGTTAAAGGAGAAATGGTAAAGATAATGGTTGCGTTGATAGTATCTATGCTTTACTAGGTCCTTTTAAAAAATTATTTCAATAATATTTTCCTGGGAGATGTTACTGGGTGTTTTTGAAGTTTCAAAGAAAGGTGGCTCAGGGCCCCTTTAATGCACCATAATAGAGAGATGTATGCATGCAAGTGCAGGTACAAATTGCCTGCCATTCATTGTTCTGGTAAAATAAAGTAAATTTGTCTTACAAATAAATTTTCTCAAATCGATGGGAAAAGAAAGAACAACAAATTTTATCCATGTTCTGCTTGTAGAACCTTGGTTAATTCACTTCATCTTTGTGTAATAGTTTATTATTGTAGATTGTGATTGATGGAGGATTGTTTTTATATAGAGTTTTGTGGTTTGTAAAGAGAACAGATTACAGGGTGCTCACTCTACGAGTTTGTGAAAGGCACTCACATGCTGGAGCTTTAAACAAAGGCTGGAACTGTGTACAGTACCTCTACACTGTGCAGTTTTTGAACACGTAAAGCTGTAACCTTTGGCATTCTGCCAAAGGTTACAGGAGTACTTGCCAAATGGGAGTACTGCCAAAACAGGATTACTGCCAAATGGGAGTACTTGGCATTCTGCCAAGTACTCCCATTTTGGAATTCATTTGGCAGATACATTCTTTATCTGTTCTTTAGGTTGTCGATTTATTTTGACCTCCTGCTACTGTCTGCTATATGTCTTGAACCTTGCTGGCCCAGTCAATAAGGTCACTACCGTATTGTGGCAGTGATCTCAAGCATTATGAAGATTGCTTAATATTTGTTGCCTTTATAGTATTCTATTGTTTTTATGTAAAAAGGTAATGTATTACTTATTTTTAAGTAGAGCAATCATGATTAATTCATTAATGGCTTTTATTGGTGCAAGGTCCACATATGGCCAAAGAGTGCTAGAGTGAGCAATATTGATTGCAATGGTTTCTTTCTGGCACTCTACAACTGAAGCTAGGCTGTGCTGTCATTCTCTTTGGTTGAATTAAAGAAACATTATTTCTTCAGTCTCTTAGAATCTGAGGTGTAACATGCAGGTGTGCCTAAGTGAACTGTGTGAGGGTGAGAGGGACTGTGCAGTCATCACTCTAGTTTTTTTCGGTGTTTGACAATTGAAGTTGTGCTGTATTGTCATTATTTTTGCTGGGATATATGACAAATGCCCTTCAAGATGGGGTTTGTTGCAAAGTTCACCAGTAAGCTAGACAGTTCATTTCATGGCTTCTTTTATGTCCTCTAATTCATTGCGCTCTTGTTAAACTGAACTTCTGATAGTACAAGCTGATCCCAAGGTCCCTTTTTGTTTTTCCTAAAGGTAGTCTGCTGTATTTTTTAGTTGTAAAATCAGGAAATTTGCAGTGTTGTCATTCCAGAGTGAGCTGACTTCATATCCTTACTCCCATTTTTTTTATGTTCTGGATATACATATGTGAGTGCTGCCTATAATTGGAGTTATGTTACGGCCTTCTCTGCTAAATTTGTCCCACATGGTTTCATTGCTGCTGTCAAAAAGTTAGGATTAGACAGCTTAGGCAAGTGTGGAATGAGTTGTAAGAGTGCACAAGCATTCTTCATATGTAAATATTTAATAAGTGTATAGTTTGAGCAATTTTTACTGTTCACCAGTGTACACACCATGTATGGCATCACTACTTTGATCTTGAAATAGTGTTTGAGAAATATTTGTGCTATAAAGTAATTAAATATAAACTTAATTAGTGCATTATTCTTAATTAGTCAATTATGCAGCTAGACATCTCATACAAGTACTGTCCACCTCTTCGAGTAATCCAGCTCAAGGACAAGAATTATGCATTCTGCCGCAAGTGATTTTTTAAAATTCGGTATAGTATTAAAAAAACATCCTGCATGTAATCATCATCATTGTAAGCATCATGATTAGTTTGCAATAACCTAGTTTCTCAGTAACGTTATCTTGGTGTAGTGGCTGTCGAAAATACTTTGTGTCTTCACACAAGCTTGTACTACGACTACATGAGGGGTACTAGGTAAACATAAATGTCCCTGCATTGGTCCTGCAGGCACTTTTTGTACTTTGTGCATTTGGTAATAATTTCACGTGTTTTGCTTACAGTTCTTTCTTTTTTTTTCTCCCCCTCCCCCTTTTTTTCTGAGGCCAAAGATGTTTGTCAGTTGGCAAAGTAAATGCTTTAGTGCAAGCTGCAAAAGTTAGACTTAGTTAAAGCCTTCTGCTTTTTTTTAATTCCTGCTCTGAAGAGCTTACACTTCCATGCTCCCTTCTTCCAAGGTGCTTGAAAAAACAATCCCTGTATGATTTGGGTAATCACTTTCTTGGAATATATACGTACTTATGTATTTAATGAAGTGTAGAGCAGCAAAGCAAAAAGCACAGACAATGTTATGACATCGAATCCATTTGTTTAACGGGCTACAAATTAAAGATTGATGAGGAGATTCAGAAGGGAGCCGTATTGATTGGTGTGGGTGCGTTTCCTCCCAGTAACAGGCGAGGGTGGTACAAAAGAGGAAGGCTGTTTCTAAGGGGGTGTGGCGTATGCGTGCATGCGAGACTGATTAAGTGCCTCGGTGGCATTGGATGGCGAATAGAAAGAAGGCATTACTGGGGCATGAGGAAAGAAAAAAAGAATGAAGGGGTGCGAGAAATGATGTGCAAGGCTGTGCATGTGTGTGCGCTTATGTGTGGACATTGTGTTCAATTGGGTTAATGGTCTGTGCCTTCTCTCCCTCACTGTGCATATTGATTGGTCAGCTCCTCCCCTTTTGCTCTGGTCTGCAGGGGTATCATGGAAAGAAGGAAAAGGGAGTGAGGGGCGGCACTGCACCCCCACTGTCTCTCTCACTGTTTTTTTCTCCATGTGACTGGCATGGCGTAATGCAGGTGTCCTTTGGTTTCTTGATTTGTTTTTGTTTCTGTAACTCGTCACCCTTTAGAGGTCGTTTTGTGCCTTGAGGTTGTCGCTTTTCTTTTCCCGTTTTCCTTTTTTCTTCTTTTTCTTCTTTGTTTTTTTTAAATCAGAGCTCGCACTGTTTGAGTAACTGGTGCAGGGCCCTATATTAATGGGTGCAGAATGGTGCTTGCCTGTGCTGGGCGTTGGCAAATATGCCCTCCGCGGTAGTTGTGTTTATGCGACCAAGGGGTGTGGTCCTGGCGTGCGCCGTGGCACCCTCCTCGTCCCATTTTCCCCCTGTCGGGACTGTGGGCTTTTAGTTTTCAGGCCTCAGTAGCTAAAGGTGTGCCTGCGACCACGGCTTTGCCGACGCTGTCTTTTGTAGCCTTACTTGAAAAGCTCTATTGGCTAAGAAAAGCTGCTCAGTTTGACTGGAGCTGGAGTGGTGGGACAGATTTGGTCAAGCAGGGTACCCTGCCAACTTTGGAAGAGAACAGCACACAGTGCAATTGTGGAACAAACACATTGTGACTGGGTGCTGGTGCACTCGACAGCAAGTGTAGGTTTGGCAGCTCAGAGCCACGTCATCTTCGTCAAGCAGCGGAAAGGGGTGCACTTGTGCAACAAACATCTTGACATCTCAGCAGATGATGTAACTTGTCATTTCGGTCTCCGACGGCTGGTCGATTGTGGGCCTCTTGCCATGACTGTCTGGTCTGCTGCTAGGTCACGTGTCACCTCTGCCTCCCTTGTGTTTCTCTTTGTACGCTAAATTTGCCTTGGTTCTTTTTTTTTTCCTTGCTTCCTTGTTTGGATTTTTTTGTTACCGTGACCCAAGTCTCTCGTGCGACATTTTCTTTGAGCGTGGCACCGCGCCTCAAGAAGCGACGCGCAGCAGCAGCACACGAGCACATTAAAGTCATCGCCGTCCTACGTGCGCCCTGTTTTGCGGCTGGCATCTGCGCTACCCCCCAGTTTTCGGTAGGTGGCACCTTCTCTTTCATTTCTTTTGTTTTATTTTGTTCACCCTCTGCTTTTGATTTGTGCTTTTGACTGTGCTGGTTTCTGTATGCCTCTTTAGCGTTTTTTTTTTTTCTTTTTTTTTCTTTTTTGTCCCAGTCCTGTTTGACAAGCTGTTGCATGCATTTATAGCCATCTCTGCAATTTAAGGTAGCAGAATGCTGGGGAGTTTGGTAATGTACACAAGTGCAGAAAGTTCAATTTGCTCTCTGGAGGATGTGAACTTCTGTACACACTTTATGTGTAGTCATTCATTTTCTTAACAAACTGATTGCCTTAACTTGAAGGTGGTCCAATAAAAAGCAAAGACTGCTGTGACACATTAAAGTATAGTCAGCAGTGAGGACTTCTCTCAAGGTAGCAGTGCCCAATGAGTCTCAATGTCCATCAGTATTTCTTTTATATTTGTATTCAAACCAAGTGAACAGTCTCAGTAATAGCAAATTCTGGTGTACAAAGCTGTTAAGCAAACTAGAGAAATATGTTTATGTGGAAAGCTGGTGTGCAGATTAATGTGATTTGCTGGAGTTGCATGCTGATAGACAATTTGGAGAGTCTTAATCTAAACAGAAATGACTGGTTAGCAATGAGCCAAGTTTAACAGTAACTGGTGGTGTTTCACAGCTCTGAACTTTTTTGATTGAGTGCTAGCGCTTGAATTTTACTGCAGGTGCACCGATGACTAGTGATGTTGTTGCTGCTCTGATTTGTTGAAGCCTTCTTCTTGGCATCTAATAACTTTTGTTTGCTGGCTGGCCTATTGCATTCAGGAACAAGAAGTGGTGAAAAAAATTCATACAGAAGAAAGAGATGAGGACAAATACTGTACACTTGCATATACCACTAAATATACCACTAAATATGTCAAGCATTCCTCCATGTCTTGAAACTAACTAAAAAAATTTTCAATTGATATTTTGAGGTGGTTGAGACCAAACAACAGTGTACTGTTTGTAGTGTTCTATTTGTAGCGTTCTAAAGCCCTTGATGCAGTGCTTTCCATGAAGTTGCCATTTATGTTTCCCAGCTTTCCCTGGCTTCAAAAGAAATGTGGAAAAAACGATGCCACTATGTGGTTCCATGCATTGCTTGCAACACACTTGTATGTTTTTAACAAGTTCCATACACACGCTGGTCACAAAAACAAAAGTTGATGGCCCCAGTGTTGAGCATTGGCCAGACCACAAAGCTTCTTGCAAAAATTGCAAGAGGGGAATTCTAACGCTATAGTGTCTACGGCAGCTGCAAGCATGATTGTTCAGCCAGCATGGGAATGGTGGGCAGTGCATGGGTTTTCCCAAACTTGGTCCTTCCTTCTTCAAACGATTTTGTGAAAGTGATAAGCTGACGACTAAAGCAGGTTGAAACTGTTTTTAGCTTCTGTGCCGTCAGTGTGTCGGTGTTGTTGGTTGAAAACACTTTTAGAATGTTAGAAATATGATCTAGGCATGGAAATACATAGTGACATTTTTTATTTGTTTTTTGATGGCTTTAGTTAGAGCCCTTCCCAAAAAAAAACCAATAAAAGGTACATTTACAGGAACAACTATGTCAGGCATTTCTGGTAATCTAAGTATTTTCAGATAATTGTGCCATTAGGTGTATGGTCAATGTTAACTAGCTAATTAGGCAGGCTGCAAAAGAAATTGTGAATTGTTCAAGGTTACTGTGAGCAATATGCCATTGGTCTCATTTCTCTAAATCACAACGTTTTGGCACTCACTCCAGCTGGCTCAATCGTCTGTTAAGGCTGCTACATTGGGCCTCATGATGATGAGCAGCAGTAAACGAGGTGACTGAGTCAGTGTCAGAACGTTGTGATGTCCTCCTTTCATGTGACCACCTTCCTTGTCATACAACCATCACTTTCTGGGAAAAGAAACTGTAACTGGCTATAGAAAAGCTGCTCTAGAAAATTATTTATGGGGCTCCGAGGCTTGCGAGTATTTTTTCAAGGACCTTCACTTAATGCAAAAAAAAAAAAAAAATGAGTCGGAAATATTGTGTCAGTACCCTTTGAAGAGCAGCTGAAGCCTACTTGTAATGAAGGCACTGGTTTATGAATTAGCACTTACACAATGTTAATGTGCCAGTTGACTGTATTTTCTGGAAAACTGTTCTGCAGCAAAAAAAAAAATTTGTTTTACAGTTTTATTTTAAGCACAGTTCATGGTGCCGAAATGAGAAAAAAAATCAAGTTTTACTCTAAAAATGGAAAGCTGTATAACTATACACAATACGCTTCCTTTAACATAGACACAAAAATATCTTCAAAGTCGGATAATCTTACTGCAAATTTAGCATAACAGATGTGCACTGAACTTATAGAAAAATGAAGAGGGGTCCCTGAACTGTTAAGCTTATCACTGAATTTAAAAGAGTCCACCTACAATGTAGCCCATTCTGTGTGAAACATGGCTTTGTAAAATACGTGTCTAAACGTGTACTTTTTTCAAGATCTTTATCATTTCTGCAGACACTCAAAGAATTACTAACACATGCTGCCCAATAAAGTATATTTAGTGGTGTAAGCGATCGAATCGGTGGTGTGAATTAAGCCTGTCCGCTTTGCTGTGTATGCTTGTTTTCACCTTTTCTTGAACTGCAGATCTATAGGCCCTCCCAAGTCCATTTCAGCCTTTTTTGCCCCTCTTTGCATATATACGGCTGTTTGTTTCTTTAGCTGCACTACATATATAAAGGCCAGCTATACCAATATTTCTGGTTATAAATGAATAGTATGTAGAAGCAATCTTGGCAAAAGCTGCATGTCTGGTAATTGTCTAACATTCTTATTAGCAGGGTTTAAATAGCACCTAGGCTCATGACATGTGCACCTGGTAGTTCGCAGATATGACATCACTCACAGCCTCTGAGATCTTTTAGCATGCCGCAGCAGTCGTGGGCACTGCGTAATCTCAAAAGTCATGCCGAGGAGCCACAGGCTCAGGGTCATGCATCACTTCTGGCGAGTGGTGATGGCAGCATTCTTTTTCTTCAGTTTTGGTATCAAAAATTTTTATTTCCGTTAGCTTTTTATGGTGCGTTAACTCTTATTTCAAGAGTATTTCAAGAGTTGGACTTTAAAGGGACACTAAAGAGAGAAGTAATTTCAGCTGTATTAGTAAATTATGCTTCTACAATACAAAAAATATTTTAAAAAGTCACTGTTGCAGTGAGAAGTGGCTTGGTAAGCCAGAAAAGATGCTAAAACGAAATACAGGTGGTGCTGCCTGCACCTTTAGTTCCCCATCAGCTCACCATGACATCACCGATTTTGATTGTGTCGACTTGGGCCCAGCTAACTCTTTATTGGTGAAAGTGGACTACATTGTATTCTAAAAGAGCGAAAGACTGAACTTCACAAATTTAGAGAACTTCTACTGCACCACAACAGCTTAAATACAAGGAAATACTCTGAAATACATGGTGTCACACTGACGTACCAGCACTGTGGTTACAGCGCGAAATTTCAAAACTAGAAGCTTGGCCTTCATTTTCTCTTTTAGAAATTATCTTGCCACGAAATTAATTAAAACAGAGTTTTCAAAGAGTTATTCATCAGTTTAAACTGATTCATTGTGTCTCTTTAGTGTCCCTTTAACCATAGCCTGTGGCAGAGAGAACCTTGTCGTAAGTGATGTAGTGCATTTAGCTGATTAACAATAGCAGCTAAGTTCAAATTTATCGAAGGGCACACATTGCAATTGCAGATTTTAAGTTGTACAGAACACAAAGGATGTTCATTTGAGCATTGCAAATCAGTTCTGCAGAAATTTGCCAGGTGGTGGGAAGTTTGCAGTATGTTAATTTTGAAGGCAACTTGAAACTAGCGCCAGTTTTGAGATATCTACCGCAAACGTGTGCAACAAAATGTATTAATGTTTCGTGTGGTTCTGTCCCATGGTGCAAATTGAAGACTTTATTGGAAAATATGTGGAAGGCCAGCATAGGAGGTGCCCCCCCCCCCCCCCCAAAAAAAAAAACGGATTGACTCCAAAAGAAAAAAATTAGTTTAATTTAGGACAGAAAGCACTTAGTTCCCATTAAAATAATTTCCAACAGAGCCAATTCACTTGTGAAACCTTTTGTCCCACTGTTTGAAACAACTCTGGAGTGCCAAGCTTAATGCTGTTGAGTGCCCCCTGCAAAGTTGTGTTCACTTTGTGCACAGTGGCAAACCTCCTTCCTTTCAAGGAATTTTCTTGTTTAAAAATAAAGGAAAAAAAATTGAAGGAGCTCAGTCCAATGAATGGGTGCGTGGGGAATGCCAGCCCATCCCTGAAAGGCTAAATACCACATCATAGCCTACGCAATTTGAGTTGTGATGCTGTCAGGATGCAGAAACCAATCACCCGAATTCCACAATTTAACGCTCTTCTCTCGCACATCTTTTTCTTAATTGCCTTAATACCTCTAAGGAAAATTGCCGATTGACAGTCTCTCCAGGAGGAACAAATTACTGCTGCACAATTTTATGAATGCCGAAGAAGAAAGAAAAAACGAACAATGATTATCTTCACACGAGCATACTGGTCGCATTTCTTCGTTCGGTCTTAATGAAGAAAGTGCCAACTGGCTCAAAACTTGCTTGGAATGGGGGTCATACCCATAGCACCAGGTTTCGTCACCCATGATAATCTTCAAAAGGTCTGTGTCCCTTTCGATGTGACTTTCAAATCCTGGCACAAAATCAAACAAGTGTTCTTTGTTTTGCCTTTTAACTTTGTGAGCAGGCAGGGAACAGACTTTGCTGCGGTGACCTGTATCATGCCCAAAAAGCAAACTGATTAGAAAACAAATATATATCTCCGCCTTCCCGTCCAATGGCACAGAATTTCCGTGAACAGTGCAGAATGTTTCGAAAGCGGTGTTTCAAACCATCGATAGCAGGTGGCTATTTTTGCTTTCTACTTTGACGCTCGTGAAAACTTCGGAGCACATTCAGAAATCACCGACTGGCAGGAAAGAAGTGAAATGCTTAGAAAACAAAAAAGTAGTTCTCCTTCATGTCCGATAGCGCAGTGTGTCCGTGAGTGGCTCAGAAGGTCTCGAAAGTACCCAATGTCCAATGCCCAATGGACGTGTTAGGGAAAGAGTTGGACCACTGAAAAACTCGCGTATGTCTCACTGCCTCTTTGATAAATGTTTGAAGTATTTTGGTGTTTCTTTCGTCATTTTTCCGAGGAGGAATGAAAATTTTAAGGAGATTCAGTGTCCGTTACGAACAGACGTCACAATTTTCCAAGAGCAGTGGGACAACTGTCGCCACAAACCCGTAAGACATTCTGTGCTGACTTCAGCTTGTCTCCTGACTTGTGAGGTGCCTACCTGCATCCACATAATGGGAGAACATAGCAATACAGTTACAAACAGCTCCATGATGCTAGTCAGGTCTTTTGGGGTTCTTCCGTCGTAGTTTGTAGCACGTTATGTGGATAGATGTCTTGAAAGCAGTGCTAGTTTCAGGGTTCTTTGTGCATGTGTATACAGTCCATCAAAAAAAAAATCATCATGGTTGGCCAGCCGTTGTGAGCCAGCTGGTTTGTACTTTTTCTCATAAGATGTATAGTCATCAAGTGTTCTCTGGATGTGGCTTCCTTGAGAAAGCCCAAGCATGTAGTTAGTACAATGCCATGTAAGTCACATACAGTAGTAAAGGTGGAAAGTCTGAAATCCAGGCAGGGTGTGCCCAAGTTAAAAATATATGCAACTTTTTCAGATCCTGTGCCCCGTAAGCTTTTGACGCTGACTGTGCGTGCCTTGAATACTTGTTAGCTTCAATTCTACAATTCCAGCATGCATCCTAAGCAAATTACCATTCTCTTAACTAACTTAAGTCGTTGACTAGTTCATTGTGCATCATTTTTCATGCAAGTGATGTCTTCCATTCCAAATAGCTCATCTTGATGCTGCCTCTTAAGCTATCTGCCACCAGCAATTTTTGAATAGCTGGTCCAGCTTTAAGAAAATGAAACAAGAAAAGACAGGCTGTTCAGTCTCCTGAAGAATCATCAGCTGCATTACTTTCTTTTACAATATGTATTGCTTAATGAAATTTAGAAATTTCTTAGCAAGGTAGTGCTAGGCTATCATTGCTCTTGTCACAGCTTGTGGGCTGCCTGTCACTTTTTAGTTGCAGACAGGTCCTTTTCTTGTATATTTAGAAAGAAACCAGGATAAAAGCAATGAGATATGGCTGGTCTTGCGTGACTATGTGTCATGAGCATATTATGCATTACCAACGTGTGCATTGCTAACAAAGTCGCCAAAGGCCTAAGTTGTGTGTTTAGCACTTGGTGTTGGCACAAAGTGCTTGTGTGTGTGTGCATTTCAGTACGGTTTCTTGAGCTGTGCACCCCAGACAATGCATACCGCTAGCAGGTTGCCAGTTTGTAGAGGTCACCTTTGTTCCTATGTCTTCATTACTGAAGTATGCCTCACCAATATATGTTGAGGCTATTCTACATTTGTTTACGGCAGTGTCCATATTTTGGGGCAAATGCTCACAAAAAGGTGCACTTTGTACTTCTACACAGAGGCACAATATGTCCTTTCTACTGTGAAAAAATTTCTGGCAGGCGCATAAAATTGCAAGAGTTTTGTGAAAAACTATGGTGTTTTGGCAAAAACTTTGCTAGGAGTTGGGCATAAGGTTCACTTTATCCAGATTTTGTAATTTGAGCTGGCTGGCATTCCAGTGCATGTGCATGCCCCCACAAGAAGGACTTTCCATGAACTGAGCAGTGTTGAGTATGGCTAGCTGCATCTAAACGGGGAGCCCCTTCACTGATAGTTATATTTGCTTCCTTGTGCTGTTTCTCTCCCTTTGGGATTTCAAACTTTCGTTTGTACCCAATGCACACGCGTGTGGTGCTCATAGTATTCAACCGCTCACGAGAACCCGTTTTTCTCCCCCCCTCTCTCTCTCTCTCTCTCAACAGTCGAATGGTTGGCATGCTCTTTCCAACAGTTCAAACAGCTTAACTTGAGGTTGTGTGCTAAAATTATGGAAAACTTAACTGACATAGAGGAACATCATAGGTTGGGCTAGTGGGTTTACAGGATTTGAAGTATAACAGCAGGAAATTTTTATGAGGACAAAACCAAAGAACAGACAAGGACAAGCGCTGTGCTTGTCTGTTCTTTGGTTTTCTCCACATCAAAATTTGCACTCTTTGACTTAGTGGAACACACACGCATGACATGATGGCGTAGCACTCGTCACTGTGCCATAAAGAATGTGAGATACTGTGAAGGACTAAGCCACGGAAAAAGGCAGAGAGACACATGGCAGACATTTGCAGCTGCACAGTCATACCATTTCTCTTTCTTTATTATTTTTCTGCCTCAAAAGTTAGTGTCTAAGAATTCGAGTGAGACTTTGCCCAAGCTGACCAGTAGTTGCATACAACAACATTGTAGGTTTGAATATATGCTGAGCAGCTCTCTTTATTTGCTTTCAGTAGTAGTACTCCTAGGATCTGTAGAAAACTCGAGGGAGAAGCTGTGCAAGCATATCAAGTAGACTGGAAAAATTGCTAGACACAAAGCAATGATTCAATGGCAATAAGAGTATAAATAATTTGATCTCGGTGGTAATGTGAGCAAAGTATACACTGTGTGCAGCATTGATATGTACTGTGTAAACCAACTGTTGCACTTCCAACGCACTTGCCTTCTTCATTTGACACTTTACTATTTATCACCTTGGAAGAGCCCCTGTTGAACCTAGTGAATGCTTTTTTTTTTCATTTTAACTGTTTACATCAAGTCCATTCATGCAATTGACGCGTGTCACACCGTGTGGAATCATGTCTGCATGCTAATTTCACTTGTTGAAGGACTCTGCAATTGGAAATTATGCAATAGTCTCTTATGGTATTAAATGACAAAATTTAAAGAAGCCGTTTGGAAGATTGAGCCTTTAAAACCTAACTTTTTGTTATTTGTGGAAGCAGTTTCTTAGGTTTTAATATGTCTGGGGAGCACAGCTCAGAGGGATTTTGTGAGAAGTGTTTGTTAGACGAAGGCTTTGCTAGAGGCTTTATCATGGCTTTCCAGAGCATTTGTGGGCTTCCAGTGCATGCTTGTATACTGTGTTGTATGACTTTATTTTTATCTGCCCTAATCCTAAGCCACTGGATCGTTTCTGTTTGATGTATGTTGTACAGGTGTGGTAGTTAGTGTTTCATTTTCTTTGAAAGTTTGGTTAGTGACAGCTTTCTATTATTTTTTGCATTACATTATAAACGAACATTGACGTTTGCAAAAAAAGCAGGGGAGTGCCCGGCTTCTTTAATTTCCGGTGCCTTTTGTAGCCTATGTGTTCTTTTTTTTTCTACAAACCATGCAAGTGCTGTTTCCAGGAGTGTCTCGATCATAAAATGCTATGTGCAAGATTCTAACGTGATTTTTTAATGGTTATGCAGTGCTCAGTGGTTTTAGGGAAAAGCCTTTGGCTTTTAAATGGCTCAATAATACTAGAAAAGTGTGGGCTTCAGAGCAGTCATGTAGTTCGATCTGTGCTCACCAGAAATGTTTTCCTTGAGTCCGCTTTAATCCCTTAAGGAATCTTGACAACCTCAGCTCGTCATGCATGATGGTCACTTTTTTTTACTTATGACAAGTCTTTCTCACAAAGTAGGTAGAGATAGTATATAATCACTTTCGAATTTGACTTCCAACAATATTTGCAAGCATATTTCGATGTTCTAACCATGTTATTAAGGCATATCACATTATAAAAAAGTCATTATCATAACTTTTTAAATAAAAATGGGCCCTTAAAGGGATGTAAAACAAGGCCACTTGCTGCCACTTTAACCATATGCTATTTATCTGATTTTATTTCATTGTGCTGGGACAGATGTTCTTGGCATTCTTACTGCCAGTAGGCATAGTAAAGTAAAACTACACTTTCTCGATTCACTAATTGTTATGTTCCAGAAGAAGGAACTAAAGTGTGGTGTGGAAAGCATTTTAGAATTCATATCATTGTAATATATAAAATAAGCAGTATACTTGGCTGCCATGTATGCCATGATGGAGTGGTTTCTTTTATTATCATTAATGTAGGTGAGATGCAGCTCATTGTTCTACCGGTTACTATATTTACTGAATAAAGTAATGAGATGGCAAGCTTCACATTGCTGTTTTGTTTGTCAAAATGAGTGTGCCTTAATGCTGAGTACTTCGTCCTTGAAATATTTTAGTGTGTTGTACTTAATTATTGGTTCACTTTAAGCACTGGCCAGGGCTGTTGACGCATGTGCATGGCACTTTCTAGATGCACAGATGAGTGAAAAACTGTGTGCACTTAAGTGTAAGCTCTGTTCGGAATTCAGAGAAGCTCTGAATGAAATGTGTGGCACCTGCATTATTTATTTTATTGCCTGTGTAACTGATACTGTCTTTAATGAGGTGCATGTGTTAATCTTAATTTAGCCTATGGTCTGAGGAAATCTAACCCGTAATTGCCTTTCTTATTCCCCTTTCTGTCTTTGACACACCACTTGGACGCATGCGTAGGAGGAAACTCCAGCCGTGGCAGTGACAGTTAAGGCATCTGAACCTGAAGCAGTGCGAAAAAATATTGAGGAGGAAGTTACCAAAGGTGGAGGGGAAGAAGACGACGACGACACAACGGCGGCTGCTTCATCAGCCGAGAGCAGTAGCGCCTTTGAAGACCTGCGGGCACCTCTGCTAAGGACACCACCTGGTGGCTTGTTACGTCGTCGCAGCCTGGCCGCCAGGCTCCGACGCCTCAGCCGATTGTCGCTGTCGGCTAGTGGCTCCGCTGAGGGCTCATCGCCCGAAAAGCATAAGGGAAGTGGTGGAAATGAGACGGCAGCCGTCGCCCCAGCTACAGTAGCCCGGCCTCCAACCAAAGGAATCTTGCGTCGCCAGAAGGTGCACTGTTGCAGCAGTGGTAGGCACAGGCAACTACCATCAGCCTCTTCTTTTGGAGGTGGCACTGAAAGCAGTGAAGGGTCACCTGAACACCGTCCCATGAGTCCAGGCCGTTTCTGCAGGCGTGCTTTCGGACGCGTCTTTGGTCTCAGTGATGGCTCACGTCATCGAGCAGATGGCGTTGCTACCACAGTAGATGAAGAACAGGAGGAGGAAGGGACATCACCGAGAGAGCCCAAGGTGGTCAGCATTTCAGAACCACTGGAGAGGTCACCATCATCACGACATCGTGGTGGAGATACATGGCGCCACCGATCTGCAACCAACAAACCTCGGAAGCCTCCCCTTGTGTTTGGTGGCACGTTCCCAATCGACGAACCTGTGGGTCTGCGGGGAGCCAAGTCTCCTTTCCGGAGTGTTGTTGAGGGGAGTCTTAGTGTGGCAACATTTCCTGTCGATGCTTTCTGCTGTGCAGCACCCAACCTGTGTCAGGGGCACGCACAGCATCTACCGGTAGAATCACCTTTCTGTAAAAGTCGCGACAGTAGTGCTATTGCAAAGAGCTCAGTCGCTTCGACTAGCGAGTCCGAGCCTGAGAGCAAAGTATCGTCTTTCGGTAAGATGCATGAGGCAGGCACAACAAGGCTGCACAAACATAGCCAACCGCTTGCGGCCTCAGATACCAGCAGAGAGACCAAAAGTTTTGCACCTTCTGCACACCCAAGGTGGAAGGGTTCAAGCTTCTTGCATTTCCTGTCTGGTGAATCCAAAGTTCATAAGTCGTGAATAGTGTAGGATTTATAGAGATAATATACTCTAGTGAAACTTTCTTATTGGGATAAGCTTTCACTGGCAAATAATGTGTGTCGACTCTTGATACCTCACGTGTGTAGAGCCATAGAGCTTGCATTCTCACCGCCTTATGCTGCAAAAATACTGCAGTGAAACTTTCTTTTCAGGATCAGCTTCCACTGGCAAATAATGTGTCGATTCTTGATACCTCAAGTGCATAGAGCCATAGAGCTTGCATTCTCACTGCCTTATGCTGCAAATATAACATGTGGAAGTAGGCATTGTTTCAGTGTACTATATTACCTTTTAACCCTTTATGAACAAATGTTGCCTACAGGCAACACACCAGCAAAAAAAAAATGTTTCTTTCTCAGTTTGGCTATTGAGTACGGAGTTTCTGGCTCATTGCCTTTGTCCAACGCTGAAATGACAGGCCGTAAGTGTCATTTGTTGGATTAGAGTAGAAACATGGGACGAAAAAGAAGTTTGGCACATGACTTGCTCTCTTTTGAAAGCATGATGAGAGGAGATAGACTCTTGCAAGATCCTTGAGTACAGTAGTGTCATACAAGTAATGTAAAGGAAATGCAATGAATATTATTGTTTGGCAACTATGAGAGCGGTCTGTACAATTTTCAAACTGAGCCATGGTTGCTTGGGGTGAAGCTCACTTCCAGGGTTCTGTGTAGTGTTGTGCAAAATAAATATTAAGTTTGCACAATATATACATATATACTTGTGGAATATACTTGCTTTATTTTGCACGTTTAGTTAAAAAATAAACATTTTCTTTGAGTACTTATGCATCTCATTCTTAAAGGGGTCAAGTGAAAACTGGGCTGTTCTAATCATAATTTTTAATTAACATAATTGAGTGCAGTCAGTGTTTATTTTAGGAAGGAAAGCTATGATTAAGGACTGTCAGACTTTCATGTCAAGGTAAAACTTCTGCTAACATTCTGTTGGTTTGTTTCTGCGAAGGCTGTTGGCTGCATAGTTGCAATATCTTGCACGCCATGTTTATAGATTGCCTGCAGAGATGCATTGAGGTTTACTCTGTTTTTTGCTAAGCCTAAACTAGTGCCTGAATTGGGATGGAATACAGTCTTAGTGCTAAGCACTCAAAAGGAGGAGTTGCAAGCATGCCCCTGACAGAGGTTGGTTCTGTTTACTTTAAAGCCATTGTTTAGCTATTCAATATGTTTCTAGGCTGTACAAGATGGTTGCTTCAGCCTTGTCATATATTATGGGGATCCACATGTGTAGCCAATGAGATACTGCTGAAACTTGCAGCCAAAATCCAATCACACAAGAGCAAAAGAGGAAGCTAAGAACGACAGAAAGCTTAGCCAGTTGGTAAGGATTCATAATGCAAAAAAAAAAAAGAAGCTACCTGGCAGATTTATTGCACATGTCAGTGGTTTGTGCTCAGATGAATCCTTTGTTGCGTTGGGGTCAATTGATGCACTGTGCTTGTGCAAAGATTGTGGAGCCAACACCTAAATAAGGAACAATCCCCATTCTCAGTAGAACTAGCAGGCAATCAGACCTAAGATCTTAAGAAAGGCTGGGCTGAAGCCAGGTGTACCTAAAAACTACATCCATTGGGGGATGGGCGAAAAGTTTGTGGAAACGTTGCTGCAGTTTGTGCACAATGCAGAGTTGAAAGCTTTTATTTGATTTTCTTTTATCCCCCATATGGCTTGCAGCAAATCCCCCCCCCCCCCCCAAAAAAAAAAAAAAAAAGACAGCATACGATGGGTCATGAAGTTTGGTTTTGATTGGGGTCCATAATTCAGGAATATGATGCATCTGTGGCTACTGTAGCGAGGCTGATCAGAAAGGAAGGTTTCACTGCACATTTAGTAAATATTCCCTCCAATGCCTACCAGTGCTTGGTAGCAGCTACGTCTTTTGCCTTCATAGTTGATATTTTTCTTTGGGTCATTCCACCCCAAATCAACCATTGCTTTTTCCACCATCACAGATATAGCTGAAAAAATTTCCATGTTTGTTGGAGTTCAAAACTCATCGCCCATGTTTATTTATTTGATTTTTTATTGCCAAAGAAATTTGTAGCATTTTGACAATCCTGCCCATCTGAGCTAGAAGGCATCAATCAGCATTTTTTTTTCTCAAAAACACATTGTATGATCCACTCCTTCAAATTGTTTGTATCGCATGACAATGAAGTGGTGTGACTGCCAAAATAGCTAATTTTTCAAATATTTGAATACTTTGCAATTTTATGCACTTCAATATTGTTCAAATATTGTTCAGCTGTACTATGTTACTACCATTATTTAGTTTACTTGTGACTTCTCGGTTTTTCTGTCATGAGAAAAAAATTCAAACTTTCTGATTTTAATCGCTCTTGCTAATGTCAAAAGTACTTGAAGTATTTAAATATTTGAAAAATTGGCTATTTTGGCAGTCACATCATTTCATTATCTTGCCATACACACAGTTTGAAAGAGTGGATCATACAATGGGTCTTTGAGAAAGAAATGTTGATTGATGCCTTCTTGCTCAGCTGGGCATCAAAAACAAATTGTCACCAAAATGCTACAAAATTTTTGGCAAAAAAATAAAAATAAACGTGGTGGATGAGTTTTAAACTCCAACAAACATGTGCAAATTTTTCAGCTATATCTGTTGATGGTTGAAAAGACACTGGTTGATTTGGTGTGGAATGGCCCTTATGCCACCTTTTGGCATGTTACTAAGTCATGTTCATAGTAAGGCACTATGCCTTCAACCTGCGTAGTACTGGTTGAAGCACATGTTCTTTTTGTTCCCAGTACTGCTTGGTGCTTTCAGCCTGTTTATGTCCCTTAAATGGTGCGGCATGCATTTCCTGTTGTGTAGTTGACAAAGTACCAGAAATGTGTTTATTGGTTGAAATATAACCATGACTGGGTTATTTTTAAGTGTAGAAATAGGCTAAATTTTTATGACCCCGTTGTGAATTTTGAGCAAGGCAGAATGTCCTCTCCTATATTTCTTTGCGGCTTCAAATTCACTTTATATCTTTAGTGCCAAGTCAGTAACAAGTACTTCTGCTTTGATATCTGTTGCATTCAAGTGTTTACTATACTACCAGTACAAACACAGTGCTGTCACTTAATAGGATAAAATTTTAAAAGGCAGCATTGGTGCCATCAGCATTGAAACCTTGGTAACGTTATAGTACCGATATAAAGTAGTATTTTTACTGCATTTCTTATTCTCTTGGCAAGGTTTTCAAATGTGAAAATGTGAAGAAAATTGACTGAATTTAGTAATAAGGGTCAGTAATTCTAAGATTTTGAACCTCTTTGTAGTACTGCATATGTGAGGCCAGAAGCTGTAATTGAAGTTGTAGTAATGACGTTTCACGTATAGTAATAGGGAGTGAAGATTTAGGTTTTCATTGTAGAATGGGATCATTCAGCTCAGTAGTTTCAATTTTCTGAAATGCCATTGTGGCCATAGGGACTGTAAGTGTAAGCTGAGATGATAGTGTACTTAGGCCTGTGAGCATATTGATACCACAATAGACATGACACCAAAATTAGCCAGCCAAAGATGAGCCATACATTGTGGCACACATATTTTAGAAATTCTACACTTTTTCATCATTGCTTAGCGTACATGTTCTTTACAGCTGAAGCTACAAGATTTCCGAGTAGTAGTAGTATGCAGTTTTAGGCTTGCACTCACTGCAGCTGCTTTAAGTTGTTTAAACTTGAATTTTCTGTAGTATAACTGTTGCATTGTGGTGAAGGACATAAGTGTAGTAAGTGTGCATTGCATAAATATTAAGAAGGGAGGTGGATCATAGAAAAAATAATTATTATTGGAAATATGGTGCTTGAAACATGTACATATATATAATGTTATATGCTTATGTTGAATGTAAAGTCAATTTTTGTTTATCTCCTCTGGTTCTAATTTTATGTGAGCTTCCTTGAAATAATTTTTTGCAATGATTTGTAAAATGTCAGTTCCTGACATCCCACTAAACAGGGTATCAATGACTTCTGTGGCTTCTGTTGCTTTCATGGCACTAAGAATTACAAGGCGCTAATTGTCACTAAGTTGTTGTGTAACTTTGCATCTTTTATTAGCTGCTAGGTGAAAAATAGGTCCATAAGCCTCACTTGGCACTAGGTCGAATGATTCATATTTGTGAGATCAACCTCCTTCAGGACTGACTTCCATTTTATTGTAATTTCTGTTGGAAGATTCCTTGTTTGTCTTTTATGGTACCTGTACCAGTACCACTAAGCATTCGTCAGAGGCTATTGGAACAGTTATGTCGCATGTACGCTGATGTCACTGCATGTGTAATGCTGAAAGCCAGACACACGTGGGAGTGAAGCATAGGGGTGTGTGCACTCTATTGATGAGCGACTTTGACTAGATCTATATCTATCTAAAAAAGAATATTTGTAATTGGGTTACATTTGTGACCTGTAGAAATTTTCATGTAGCACAACTGTAAAGGTACCCGCTTTTCATAACTGACCATTATCTGTCCCGCCATTTACTCTGCATTTGAGGTCTAATTAGACATGTTTGGCTGTTACTAGAGAGTGAGTAATGTAAGCAGGTGAAGTTTCCCACTCATTTAAGATCTGTTCATCTTGATGGAAGTTCAGCTAAACAGCAGTGCACTGAATCCATGGGAAGCTAAACAAATGTCCATGAGCTATTCATCTTATCAAAGAGTATGTCTCAACGGATTTTCATCAGAGGGAAAGTTTTCATCCACCTGAATATAGCACGAAGCTACAAAGGAAACCCATACAGGTTTCTCGGAAAGCTTCGCAGTTGACGAAAAATTTGTCCTGGTCCGTGATTCAAACCCGGCACCAACTACTTTCATGAGCAGTTGCTCTGCCAATGAGCTAATCAGGAGGCTAGCAGATCGCAACTTGAAGCAAAGGAACACTGAATATGACAAATCTAATTTGCCGAATCCCAGAAAGTGGAGGAAGTGTCATAAAAGGGAAATTTGTGATCCACCTGAATGTAGCAGTTATCTGCTGTACAGTGCAATCCGCCCATAACATTTACAATACCAAAAAATCTGGTCTGTCTTATTATCAGGATTTCTTCAGTGACCCTAAAGCTGCCACACAAGAATATGATAGACCAGCTTAAGGGCATTCTTCATTTCTCTCGAGGTTATTACTGGTGCAGTGTCAAAAGAGAGTATGTTGAAGTGACCTCATCACAGAAATAAAAATGTGAAGAAAAAAAAAATAATAATGCTTGGTCTGCAGTGAAAGGAAATACTGTGTTAGGCATCAGCGCAATGGAGGGTCCGAAGTCTGTGCTTGTTCTTATGGAGGACAGAGCTTCATCATGGCTCTAAAATATGTGCCTGTTTCTGTGGAAGACAGAGCTTCTTCACTGTTTTCCAGCCACTGCACATAGCAGACAGGGCTTGTTTGGACTGCAGGGAGTTGCGTGCCAAATCTGAGAGGGGATGGGGGTGGGAGGGGGGCTTATGGGGGTCTTCTTGTGATGGCTGCATCCAATAATGCCATTGTAGGCTGAGCACAGTTTTGTGACTTCGTTTTGCACCTAGTTTCACCAGGGAACAGCTTTCTGAAAACCAGTATTTCATTGCTGTATCTGGTATGGAATTCGCAAGTTCCTTAGACTGTCATGCCACCCTGTGGCCATCGGCGAATTTTTTCCAAAGTGTATCAGAGTAACCGCAGGCGGCGCGGTGGTAGTGCATTTGGTTGCTTTCTTCGTGGCGGCCAGTAGACTTGGATTATCTGTTTTTATGCATCGTTTGTGCAAGGTGAAATTCAAAAGCAATCGCATCAGCTGCGTGCTGCAATGCACCAACAGAGCTGTGGCAAGTAAAGTGAGCCTCCACTCGTTCCACAAAGATGCGGCATAGAAGAAAGAATGAGTTGTCAAGTTGCGAAATAGCAAGTTGGTCACACCACTGATGAAAGTGTGCAGTGCGAATTTCGTCGACAGTGACTTCTTCTGGAGCCACGTAGTTAAGAAATCAAAAATTCTTTGCTTATGTACATCCTTTCATTTGTTTTCTATGGAGAATCGAAGCGCTAGTTAGAAAAATAGAGCTTGCGACAGTCTATTGCAGCAGCGCGAACAACGGTGGGGCTTTGGTCCCGAGTATATCTAGCACGTGGGCAAGCGTTGGAAGTATTTGCTCAGGTTTCGCCTGCATCAACTCGTAGTGTGCGATTGCGAGGTGTGATTACCGGGGTGTCTCGTTTCATCAAAAATGTTTTTATTCTCGCTGCACCCCATGCTCCGCTGCACAGCCAGGCTCGAGCTGCGCACTTGTGGTCAGAGCACCGAGAACCCGCGAGCGTTTAAGGTAAAAACTGACATGTTTGTAGCACTTTGTCACAGCTCTGGAGAAATGCTACAGTAGATCTGCGTGGGCGGGTATAGTAGGTATTTGACTGGGTTTCACCGGCAGCAGCCTGTGGTGTGGTTCCATTGTCTCGTCCTGCCAAAAACGCGTGTGTTTATGTTCTGGGCTGCATGCCATGCACCAAGGCACGACCAAGCTTTGCAGCTTCAATGGCCCTGAAAACAAGATTGGTAGAACATAAAACACTCACACTGAATTCGCGATGGGAGCGCAAAAAGCTTCTATTGTGGCTCCTCATCACTCGAATGATAATACAACAGCACCAGCGAAGAATAAAACAACCGGCATGGCTTTCTCTACATCTGCATGCACTAGCACAGCGACGTAGAAGAAAGACGTCTTAAAAGTCGAAGTTGTGTAACCTTAGTGATATCCTTCCTTTAAATATTGAATATAAATATCTGCTCATAACAACTCAATGTGTGAAAGGAGCTCGAGAACATCACAGAGCAGTAAAATTGCTCTTTGTCGTGAAACGGCAGTTTGTGAAAGGAAAGCTTTGCGGGCTGTCGTGATTAGCATGAAGAAAAACAGAAAAGACAAAGTAACGTACCTTTATAGAACCTTCCCAGTCATAAATAAATTCCAGCCTGTGTAGCTTCTGCTGGATATGTGACGTCATATAATGCGCTTTGTGTTCATGACTTGTTCCCCTTCAATGCGGCACCAGATCCGAGTTTCTGAGGTGTCTATGCGGTGCATGATGTCACTTAGCGACAGTGATTGTGAAAAAGGTAGAGCCGTCTTGTAGCACTAAGCCAAATATGAGCTGATGTGAAAGACGCACATGTGCTCAGCAGTTCCTATACTCTCTGTGGGCGCCATATTGAGTTGCCTTGCGCGCCACCTATAGACCATGGAACTGGCGAATAGATAAGGGTTGTTATTCATCGTTTTTGTTTCTACATTAAGGCAAACCACTGTTGACAATGCAAATCATTATTACCTGTGTATCTCATTTTATGTAGCATCTATGAGTAGGTTTTACTATACACTGTTAAGCATCTGCTATCACCCCTGAAAGTTTGTGGCACACAACCACAGGAGAAAAAAAAATAAAAGGAGACCACGGAATTTTCTTGTAGACCAGAACCAACAGGTTCACTCTGCACCCAGGGGTACACGACCATTGCAACTGCACCCCTCAATTCTAGGCTGCAGACATTTTCTCTGATTTTTGTATCATTCAAACATTTATGGGTGCGACTACATCTTTTATTGAGCATAAATACAACAATGGCAACCGTATTGGCTGCCTTTGTTGCAGAAGTAGTAATGTTATTCATGTCCTGACAATTTCTGCCATGAGTAACAAGTCTTTCTTGTGCATCTGAACAGATGGTAGAGAATATACATAGAGAGTAAATGCAGAAGACATTGTGGTTGCTTCAACATACATGTTGCCTGACCTTGGGACTGTCTTTTTTTTTCTTTGGATCATAGAGAATTCCTACCCTTGCATACCTATTTATCTCTGGGCAAGCTGGTAGAGATGTTGCTGCTGTTCTTGATACTTGTTACCATGACTAATGATAGCAACTGGCTTTAATGCTTTTCATCATTCTGGGTCTCTCCTGCAACAAAGTAACTTGTGTCAGCTATGACCCCAACTCAGCTTGCTTTTAAAAGCGAAGCTTTCATTTGCGAACCTCGCTGGGTTTCGTGACGTTGGGACTGCGGCTTGGCTGTTCCCTTCCCGAATAAGCACTGCACACACCTCTGGCTTCCTTGCTGCACCCCCAAATGGCGCTTGCCGCGGCACATCTGCGGCAGTGGCCGTGCCAACTGTGCAGGTTAGAGATTTAAAAAAAAAAAAAAAACGCCTTTGCGCATCCACGGCTGCACGGTAATGAGGAAGGAAACACTTGTGGATAGAATGGATTCAAATTGCGCTACGTATGTGTGCTCATGCTGCCTTTGAAACCATGGTGCATTCAAGGCATCCGTCGTACTCACTTGTAGTCAGCAACTCCGCTTAACAAATGGCTCGGTATAATTTGTGTGTGCCTGCACTTGCGTACGTGTGTGTGCGTGTGTGCGTGTGTGTACGTGCACGCGCGCGCGCGTGTGTGTGTGTGTGTGTGTGTGTGTGTGTGTGTGTGTGTGTGTGTGTGTGTGTGTGTGTGTGTGTGTGTGTGTGTGTGTGTGTGTGTGTGTTTGCGCACTCGTGTTTCAGCTCTTTACGCACTCGTACAAAACTTTGCTGTACATAGATTCCAACTCGTATCTGCAGCACTTTTTTGCAATGATTTGGCTTAAGATTCCAAATTTGTTAGTTTTAATTTAAATGCAGTAAAGATTTTAAGTTCTAAAACTCTGCTCTCTCCTATCTACAACTACTGCTGCAGGCAGCAGAATCCACTCTGACTTATTTAATGTTAGTTTTCTTGCTATCACAGCCTGTTTTGCTTTCTTTAGTGTAAAGTAACAAGATAGGTGGGTGCACATGTATAGTAACAAATGGACAAATCGCAATTCTTCTGCTAAAATTGGTGCTGTATTTGCATCACGGCTGTGATATTTAGCCTTGCCTTTCACGTTTGCCTTCTTTCAGTATTTTTTTCATCCCGATACTGTGCTTGCTGTTTTATGAAGTGTCACTTAATTGTACCATTCATCGCATTGCTGTGGTCACTTGTCTTGTAGATGTTTGTGCAAGCCTTTAAGAGCTTGGTACATGTATGTTGACACTGTTTAAAGAGTGGCCCTTTTTTGTGTGAACAGCGTTGCAGTGTGCTTTCTCCAAAAATTGCTACACCTGAATGAGCCGCAACAACAGTTTTGCTTACTACTTACTGTGCAGTGTACGAGTACTTGTTCCCTGCATAGATTTTATTGGGAGCCAAGGATTCAGTGTGTCCCAGTGGATCGGCAATTTTTCACTGTCTCCTAGTGTTTTGCTCTTACTAAATTATGTGTTGGGAAAACACGGGGAAGGCAGAGATGGAAATTCAGAACGATGAGCGAAACGAGAACAAGGTAAAAGAGAGCGGCAAGTCCACTTGTCGAAACGTTGGCTCCCGCTTTTACCTTGTTCTCATTTTGCTCATGAAAAAGAAGAGTCCACTTGTAGAAACATTGACTCCCACTTTTACCTTGTTCTCATTTTGCTCATCGTAAATTATGTGTTGGTAATGCAGCATCATATTTTTGCTGCAATGGATTCATAAAAATGTCATTCGAAGCAGCAACTGAAGAACAAGGAGGCAGATGAAGTGCTTTGCTGTATCCGTATGAAGATAGGGGGGGAAGCATAGACAGGCAGTGCATATGTTCTTTGCTGCTCTCATTTATCCTGCCTTTGAGTTTGGTGATAGCAGTTACATGTGGCTGACATAATTTGTCTTCTGGTAAACTGTATGCTGGAGCTTGCTGTAGTACCTGTTGATCATTTTTAGGGATGCCTTTTGCTTTTCTGTGTTTCATTGTCCAGCACAACGCATTACTGAAGCATGGACATCCTTCAGAGGGCTCATGAACTATGCGACCTAAAAATGAATGCTTATGGGTGCTCGGCCATTCCTTTTGAAACATTTGTTTCTTCTGGCTTAGCCAATCAACATGCATTGAAAGTAGTGTTCATGTGAGAGTGATAGATGGGTCCTTATTGCTTTTAAGTTTTAATGTCCTTTGTCTTCTATATCTCTGCTAGCAATAGTGTTCTTCTACACCTAGAAGGGTCATTTTATGCATAAATACATACTCTCGGGAACTGGCTGTGTGGGGCCTGGTGCAGCACATGCATTGCTCACAGGTTGTCTTGCTTAAAATTTTTTCTTGCAACTGTGCTGCCGTCTGACACTCTTCAGAAGTGTCTTGTTGCAAACAGGGCTGCATCTCAAGCTTTTCTTGTAGCATAGCTAAAGAAGGCACAGGGCACTCATATACTCTGAAGCTGTCACATAACTGAACTTAATGGTTCTAGGATTGTTCACTTCTGAGCACATTGTTTTCTAGAGCCTCTGCAAAACATCCACGGATAAACCAATCTAGTGCAGCTACATGTATCGTATGAATGCTTGAATGGCTGGCAGGCTCCTTTTGGTTAATGTAATTGCATGCATTCATTTTACTGTGGATTTCTACCCGGCCCCTCTTCAATATGAAGGCTTGCACTGTAACGTAGCATTCAATATTAAGGATACATAAGTATGTTTTTCATTTTTATGCACTTCAACTGCTAGTTTGATAGTATAGTTTAGAGCTTAAGA
Organism: Dermacentor andersoni; assembly: GCF_023375885.2. Classification (NCBI taxonomy): domain Eukaryota; kingdom Metazoa; phylum Arthropoda; class Arachnida; order Ixodida; family Ixodidae; genus Dermacentor; species Dermacentor andersoni. The sequence goes on from NC_092814.1 coordinate 353,491,532, forward strand.
TAGCATATTTCTGGTTATGTGTTTCTGTCCTCCAGGTATGCAAATGTTTTCAGAATGTGGAAGCAGTGAAGGAAACTGAATTTCCTCACAGCACATGCAGCCAGGACCTGTAAGTGCAATCTGTGCATCTCAACTCGCAACTCTATAGCCGAACTCTCTGCCTTAAATGTGCATCCCAATGCTGCACTGGGCAAACAGTCCACAAGTAAACTTTCTCCCTTTCTTTTGGCATCTGATTCAGGCTTCTGTGACTTTTCACAGTGGCGGTTGGTGCTGAGCTTGGCTTTCGAAGTGCATCTTGGCAGGCTAGGTGTAGTACAAGGCTTGGTAGGGCAGGTTTGGTATAGTACAAGCTGCAGAACTTAGTAATAACAAAATATATACTGCGCTTGGTACTACTATACTACTAGGGTAGTGTGTTTATCTGGCATTGGTACACACTGTATGTGCTGCTTCAGGGTTGTGGTTCTGCCGAATGATAACAAATCTGTACAAATGAAATAGCATAAGTTCCTGTGCACATATAACCTGTCGTTTGGAGCACCGCAGAGCAGATTTAAGTATTTTGCGCATCGCTGCCGCACTTATTTTTGTACACGTGCTTTGTGCTCTTTTTTTTTTTCTCCCTTGTCTGTAACCATACAAAGCTGAGTGTGTCAGTGGAGAAGTTACTGTTTTTCTATGTGATTGGAGTACCTTGTTGGTTATTGCATTGTAAGGTATAGTTGTGGATGAATGAAAACCAAAAGGGGTAACTCAAATGAAAATGGCTAAAATAAGAAGATGGTGTTTGAGGCAGGCGATGTACCAGTGTGGTGGATTTGATACTATTTGTCATGCAGTACGCCGTTTGCTGTAGCACCATTGTACGAAATTCAATAATGAAAATTTCATTTCATTGTGTTTCTGTTTGAAATGGTCCATCTGTGTGCAATTTTGTCTGCCATAGTACATAACTTTGGTACAGAGGATATGAACATTACAACAAGCTCAAGGCAGGCTCTGTAGTACACTTCTGAGAAGTTGCCATGTAAACAAGTACTAAACTGGTCCATCGTCTTAAGTTTTGTACTTGAATATTGTAGTCATAGCCAAGGATCAAAATTAAAATTCTATTTTTTAGGATGTAAATATATCTTGTCCATGGCCAAAGTTCCCATCTTGTAGAATAAGGCTTTTTCTTAAAAGCATGAAGTTGGTGCAAGAGTAGAGCAGTTCAAAAAGGAAGAGTGAACATTAAAAAGCTTAATTGAACTGGCATTTGAACAGCTTTCATAAAATCTAATCTATGAAAAGTTCTGTTACTGTGGGATGTATATGGTTTTATATGAAAATATATTTAATTTTGGATGCTTTTTTAGTCATAGTGTTAAATATGTTAATTATGCAGACACCATTTTCCACTATTGATTTGGCAGCATGAAAATAAGTGTTTAATTGTAGGGTACTGACAAGTTTAATGGCTTGATGATGCTTCAGTGAACTGTTTGCAACTATAGCACAGTATGTTCTAAAGGTAGGCATGCCACTAGCTATTAAAATTAAACATATTGCTAAAGTTACGGAGCTCCGCTTTTTGTACGAATGGTGGGTTGAAAGTTTCGTTTCCTTTTGCAATGCTGAAAACTTGCATTGCTTTAACAATGTAATGTTTAAATTATTTATTATGCAAATTAACTGCTTCTGTGAAGTGTTTAACAGCAATCTTGGAAGTAGAATTTTTGACAGACAAGTATTGTTATACGACTTGACAGGGAGATGGGGTACATTGACTGCATTATGAACAAAGCTTGTGTGTTGTATTGATGTGTGCCAGTTATAACATGCATGGCATCTTTTCTGCTGTGGTGTTTGTGCATTTACATGGTAGCAAGAAGCACCAATTTGAAGAGAGATGCTGTTGGCTTTATGGGTGTTGGAGTTGTGGATGGAGATAAAGTATATTTGCTGTTGTAGTGTTTCTTGTCTTTCTCTATATTTATTTAGCTTTGTTTTGTGTTTGCACAACATGTGGCAGCAAGACAAGTTGTGTCCGCTGCTAAGCATCAGGTCGTGGGATGAAATCCTGGCTGCGGTGGCCACATTTCAGTGGGGGTGAAATGCAAGAACTCCTGTGTCCCATGCATTGGGGACACGTTGAAGATCTCCTGGTGGTCAAAATTAATCCTGACCCCCACTACAGCATGCCTCATAATCAAATTTTGGTTTTGGCTCGTAAAACCATAGAATTCAATTCACATTCAATACAAGTAGCGTCAGTGTCATATAAAGGGATGAAAAATGCACCTCCAGTTTCTGGGAGTACCGTTACCAAGGTTTGAAGTTCAAGTTGGGTAAAATAGAGGGACCCGATGCTTTAACTAGTATTGCTGTCTTGCTTTTCACTACCACTGATGCTTATGAGAGGGCCTGTGGATGACCCCATACTATTGTCATTTATGCAAGCATTTACAATAAAAAAAAAAAATGAGGATGGGTGTTCTCAAAGAATTGTGAGATCTTTTTTTTTGTTTCTACTGCTGGAATGCTGCGTGATGTCAAGTGAATCATATTGAGACTGAGGCTTGGCCTAGGTATTGTGTTTACTGGGGAACTGTCAGGAGGTGATAAAAATATTTGGACTTTGCATTCACACTTTACAGAAATCAAAAATCAAACACAATCGATATAGACTGGCTTCTACTGGAGCCGCAAAGAGAAGCTACTGTCCACTTTGCTGCACTGTAGGCGTAGTGCTCTCTTGATGCAGTGACCATGGCATCCTCTCAGCATTGTGGGCAGAATGTCAGAAGAACCATGTGCCACAATATTGGCACACAGTAAAAAAACCCTGTACGATTAAAATTAATCCAGCACCCTCACTCCTGGTATTGCTCATGAACTACAGTACAACATTAAGGGATTATTATGCCATATTTACACCAGTTTAGGCCAGCAAACTGCATGCTGGTACGTAAAAATCAATTAGTTGATAAATAAATACAAAAATACATCATGTCATTAAGTCAGAGGGCAGGAGATTTGAGTGAATATGGTGTTAGTAGTCTGATCAGTTCTTCATGTTTGCTACATTGCTGAGAACCAAAAATGGCTGATTTGCTTGTTGTTTTTGGAAATAGTGTGGGAGTGAGTTACTTCTTCATTAGTTTTGGCATTCAAAACTTGTGACCATTGCTTTTTATGCAGTAAGTGTCAGTTCACAAGGTTTCGCAACAAAGTACAAGAGGAGGTGGTGTTCCATATCAGAATTTATTTATTTGTTTATTTTGCTGCTGACTTCAGCAGATAAAAGCATAGCATATGTGTCTCATAGCCTGGAATACATCATGTGTGCATTCACACCTGTCGTAAGTGCATGACCTGAGAACACAATCGAAGCGAAACTGGGCTACTGGTCAATGGAACTGCAGCGTTAATGGCAGGAGTTAGTGCTTCAAAGTTTTGGACAATGGTCTGGTCGCTGCGAACACTCGGCCATTCCTGCGATGACAGGTGTCATTGATGGTGCCTGTCATTGTTTTGAAGTAATCTTTCTATGGGACTGTCTTAAATAGTTCTGGCTGTAACACATACTGCTTGGGCATTTTGAGCAAACAAGTGCAGTTCATAGAGCACTTTGTTGTGGTTGCTCTGGGTGAGCTTAATTATTCAAGAAAAAAAAAACTTTAATATCTGTCTTGGCCAGCACTGCCAACCTATTTATTGATGGCTTGGTGATACCGCATTACGTACTGGTGAGTTATGTCACCTGTCACAGTTTACAAGCAAGCAACCTGATTAGTGTCCGCACTGCCACCAGCAATGCAGCATGCACTACTTTTATGGTCGAGTGTGTAGTGTAGGCTTTTTAACGTTGTTACAAAAATTAAAGAAAAGCTCTTTACATTAAAGGAACTTGTGCACTTGGTTTCACATCCCTTGGTGGTGGCTAAAGTGTGGGTTCAGGTAAGGCTAAGTGCTGAGGAAAGCACACTGGGGATGGTAACTTAGTTTAAGGCTTAAAGTTGTTTCGTGGCTCTTAATGAACCTTTGTGGACAGGTTCTCCCTTGATAATGTTTCACATGTAGGGCTTTAAAATTTCCATTTGAGACCACATTTGTTAGCTGGATGTGACATGGAGTCGGCCAAGTGCTATGGGGAAGGAAGCTTGAGGGTAGGTGCTATGCCAAACTGGTCAAGACTGGTTAAGCTTATTAGTTTTACCTCACATTTCTCTGTGCACGATCCCAGCTGAATTATGAACTGGTTCATGAGCGTCAATTACGGGGAATGCAGGGGTTCCTGCCCTCTACCCACTGTGCAAACTTTTACCAGCTGTTACAAAGTAGAATGTTTCAAGGACCTTCTTTTGTAAAGAAATGAACCATGTGTAAATAAACTTCCAAATTTTGATCACAACAATGATTTATTTATTTTGCATACTTCCCTCAATGCAGAGTCTGGCTTCCGCACAAATCCCCACCTGGGAAAATGGGAACGCTATTCCTCTGAGCTGGCTCACGATACAGAACATAGATTGCAGCATTTGGCACCTATAGCAGCAAATGGTGGTAGCAAACTGCATTTGTTGCCCTGTTTATGAATGCAGTGGGAAAAAGAAAGCAGATTTTGTTGCATGCACTAGTTTGTGGGCTTCATAGGTGGCGCTTACAATGTATAGCGGTGTTGTAGATGCTGAGTTTGTGACACTAAAGCACCTGATGCTATGCAGGGAAAACTTGAACTTGAACCTTTTCATAATTGTAAAGTTCGCTTTCCTGCAAGGCAGTTTGCCAAACTAATGTCAGCGTTGTAATTTTTGCGAACAGTGTGTACAAGCAGAGATTGCTTGTATTATAACATGGAAAATGTCAACATAGCTCTCGCGATGAAACAATGCTCAAAAGACAAACTCCATCATGTGAAGCACTTTGTCTTCCTTTGAACGATAACCATTGCTGCCATTAGTTGGTCAAATTTGCACTGCAGAGGAGCAAACTTGAAAATTATGAAACGGGTCTTTTCTATTGGCTTGCAGCATGCCATATGCGATTTGCACATGTGATTTTGCTATCTGAAGGAATGACAGTTGTTATGCTGCTCTGCTAGCGGGGAAAGGTTTCCTTTTGGCAGTAAATTCCATTTGCTGTAGTTTCAGTACACCTCCAGATGAGCCTCTAGAGATCAGAGGTTATTTAGGCAGAGCTGCATCTTTGTCCACAAACTGGTGCTTTTGGGATAGCCTGTCTCTTATATTATTACATGTATTTGTTGTTAACGTAATTTCACCCACCGTCTGCTCTCTCTCTCTCTCTCTTTTGCTAGCAGGCACAGAATCTTCAGCATCGCCAAACATCACGAGAGCGCCTTAGCAGTGTCAGCAGCACCACAGACACTCGTGATCGAAGGGACAGTGTCGACAGTGCTGCCTTGGCCTCTGGTCGGTCACGGCTACCATCGGGGCCGCAGTCTTCACTCACCACAGACCAGTCGACTTCAGAGTCTGAACGGTCCAAGCCAGCCGCAGCTAACAAGGGAAAGACACAGGTTGGAGCACAGCAGTTTTTTTTTTTTTTTTTTTTCATCTCGTAATGCTGCATCAGAGGAGAGCTCAGAGAAGTGTGTTAAAAAGAGGTGTATAGCCTCCTGCAGTCAAGTTCAATGAATGCATATAGAATTAGAAGGTATTGGCATATATAGTAATGCTGTGTAGATAGGCATAGTGCTGTGTTGGTCTGTTCTTGCTCTTGTTCCATGTTTTTCATTGTTTTATTTGTTGTTCTAGTTAATGACCTAAAGGTCCACTTAAGTTTGCTTCTGTGAAGTATTATTTGCTATTCCTAACCGGGCAATTCCCGTGTATGGTAATTCATTTGGCGAGTGTACAGCTTCTGAGAACTGTGTGGAATTGTTTTGGAGGATGTTAATAGTCATCTTCCTTGTTACATGGCATACCGGTGACTATTATGGCCTTTTTCTTAGCAGCAGCACCGATCTTACAGTAATAGTGCTGTCCTTGTCATGTTGCAATTTCTGGACTATAAAGTGATTGTGTTGATCACTCTGGGCTCTGTAGTTATGTTATCTGACTTGCCTAGACTTAGTACTTTCATGTTCCAGTAATAAAATCAAGCCTGAACAGAGTGTGGTAACATTATGGCATAATCAAAACGAGACTTGTGTGTTATTTGCTGACTTTTTATTTCGATTATGATTATGATTTTGATTATGATTATTATTGTCAGAAGTTTAAAGATGCAAGCATTGGAGGGACCTTGGAGGTTATTTTGCACTACATTTTCACAGATGCTGTTAGTCTTTTTTTTTACTGCATTTTTCTAACTTACTGCAGAGACTGTAGTTTTCTTATTGTGCAAAGATTGATTGCATTGCTACCACTGAGAACATGTAGAATTCATGACGCAGAGATGAACTTGTGGCTGATACTAGCCAAAATCTGAAGCACTTTTGCAAGTTGAAGCTGTGGTTACTGCAAGTGAGGCATTTAATTCGAGCCATTAAGATTGTTTTTTTATCTGGGCGAAGGAAATAAGATGTACAGTACTCAACAAATCAGGTGCTATGTAATCCTAGCATGCAGTCCTTCATACACTTTGCACTCTTCATTAAAGTGCTGGGAAGATTCTTGCTTGTAGCCAGTTTAAAGTGAAAGGTAGGAGTGTCCCTGTCCCAATAACATCATTTCAACTATTTTCTAAGGCACACATATTTTGCTGCTTCTGTGCAGAATGTAACCAAGACAACATGCTCAGGCTATTAAGTTAAGAAGTCATTGAGGTAGGCTGATGAAGTATTCTAGTGGCTACTATTTATGACCATGCTGTGTCTTTTCTGTGGTCTGTATATGGTTTTGGTCATTTCACTGATACTCTGATGCTCTTACAGGTTTAGTAAGACAGGTCAAGTCATGTTACAATATGCGAAGAATTGGAATGAGTAAATGAGCCTTCATTACAAATGCTGTTGTAGATTATAACTGCGAGTGGTAATGCAGCAGGCAGTCTAGAAGAGAAATTGTTCATGTATCTGAAATTATGTGTAGCACATTACTGCATAGTTTTGCCTACTGCTGTCGGTTAGTGCGCTACAATGCGATGCGAGATGACAAGGCAATGGAAACGGCCAGTTAGTGGCAATATGTACTGGTGAACTGTGCTATCTGGTTACTAAATCAACACACAGAGACGCAACAAGGGACCTGATGAATACAGACTATCAATCGTCTCTTTAAAGAAGTGCATATGCAGTCATGCAGGATGCAGAGAGTGTGAGACAATTGTGATGTGGTATAGTAACATTTGCGGGTGTTTGAACATGGACCCAGTGAACTAACTTCTTCCTAGCCTGTGCACACGACCTGCAATTTGAAGGTGCATAGCTTTGTGTGTCGTGTACGAAAGTGCTGAGTGCACCCTTGAAGTCATGGCTGTATGCTAAGGATGTGAACGAGCTCAGTTTTTATGTGCCTTCATGTCATAAAAATGATCAGATTTAGGTGGTTGTCTGTTTAGATGAGTTATTAGACCTTTTCTTCTTAGGAACAAAAACTCGAGGGTTGAAAGTGGGACCAACAGTAGGGCTCCAGTGCCATTGTAGTGTGCATATCAAGGCTGGAAAAATTTTTTTGTTGCACACTGTTCTGACATGTTTGCTTTTTGAAGCATTCATTCTCTCATTTGAACAAAGTGGCTGTGGTTGACACCTCCACCATCTTTGTACTATGCATCTTATCTTCATAAAGTTTGTCACTAAGAACTTCAGGAGTGGCTACTTCACATAAAACGAGGTATGTGACTCTGAAGAACAGCCTTGGAAAGATAGCCCACGATACGAAAGAGTGGTCTAGAAAAGTGGCTGTGAGAGCTAAAATAATGAATTAATATTTTTGATACTTGCTTGTCAATAGTTGCCCTGAATTATAAGTATTTTCTGTCTACTCCTGAAGTCTTATGGTATTCAGCTAGTCATTCCAGAGGCACTTGGCAGAGCTTGAAAGGTTATGTAACACAGCAATCAAGCTTTACTGCAAACATAATTGTGCTAGAGGTTACAGTGAAGCCTGATTTACTTGACCCGTCTGTCCTCGTAGTACGACATTAAAGCTGTCTTGCCCGATTTATTAGTGCTGCCAGAGTGCTCTGAAACAACTAGTCAAATATACCATTAGTAAAGTCTTCGCATTTTTAGACACCTTCTAGAGGCTTTCACAGCAATGCACTCCCAGCAGTTGAAACTACTGACAAATAGAGATGTTTCAGGTTGTTGGAGCAGCTTTGAATGATATCAGAATGGTACAGGACAGATGCCATTTCATGTGCCCCTTGCGCACATTCATCTAATGCAGTATTCATTACATAATATTATCCAACTCCGAGCTGTTTTCGCTTTCACTTTTCCATTTGGTTACTGCATGAATGTGTCTCTCCTTCTTCGACTTCTGGCCATGAAAGCTGGGTGAATTTACAACCAAAGGTGCATTAGAATCGAGGAATTAAAGTATTGCTGTAATGGTTGTTGCAGGAAACCAGAAACAGGAGTGACCATCCTTGTGTTTGCTTTCTTGCAAAGACGAGAAAAATTAAGAGGTGCTATGAAGTTCCAAATTGGTATCCTGGACGTTAAATCTTTCTATATGCCTATGGCTAGTTAGTGCTTGCGAGGAGTTCACTGGCATGTTTATTTTCCAATGTATTTGAAAGTTCAGCCATTGGCACAAATTGACAGTCTGGAATTTTCAGCTTGTTCTTTGCTAACAAGGCATGGATATAATAAAGTGTGTTTATGCACAATTTTAATTAACGAAAATTCGCTGTCGTTGCTCAGTGTTCCAGTGCATCAGAGCATCTTGTACGGTCTGAAGTAATGCAGCAAGTTCAGGGGCAGCCATCATAAAGAATGAATGTTTGCAGGTGGCAGTTTATGAGAATGATTTTGTTAACTGGTTGATGGCTTATTGAGATAGTGTGGTATGTGACCTGCCATGGACTTCAAAGGACTGTTTTGTTATGAGTTTATTACTTTGCCCTAATAGCCTATAAGCATGTCCTGTCATCTTTGTTTTTGTCCATATGTTCTTTCACTGCATATAAGATGAAGCCTATAAGCCCTCTGAAACATGAAGCTGAGGTGTGTAGCAGAAGTTGCACTAGGCTATTGAAGCTTTTTGTTTCTTTCCTTTTGGGAAACATTTTGGTGACAGACTTTTATGGTAAAGCTATGGATTAGTTAGGTTGCTGAAAGGCATAGCTATTTATGGCAATGTAAAGGCCAACTTGCTGTATGAAGTAAGTTGTTCTGCCAAGCAAAAGAATATTATGAAACCTTGACAGGAGAGGCGACTCCAGAGCTTGTATTGGCAAACAATCGGCTATAATGCATTTTCGGGATTCTATCCTTGTGTGTGGCTGAAGTGTTTGTTTTGTAAATGGTGTTTATGGATGACAGGTTTATGGCAAGCTGAAAAAGTTTTGCCTGTGTTTGTTTCATTGACATCACAGCAGCAAGATTTTTGTGTAAACTTATGTTTAGCAAGCTTATCTGGTTATTACCTCACACATGCCAGGAGCCACAAATTGCCTGTTATTATGGTGACTGATAGCACTTTTACAGCGGAAGTCATTCATTGAAAGCAAGCAGTGTAGATGTTTGTGCTGATGTGGCATGAGAGGAAGTGACTAAATTTTCATAATTACTTGCACTACCGGTCTCCACATTCTGGCGGGCTCATCAGCTATCCTGCTATTTGTAGTTAGGCTCAAAGACCTTGGTACAATGACTAGCTTTATTTCTCCAGTATGCGTGATTGTATGAGGTAATGGTACTGTGGGACGGTTGAGATATGCAATTGAAGAAGCTCAAGGTGAATTCGTTAAGCACTATGTGGTTGCGTGACAGATTAGCTGTAAGAAGCTTGTAATGCCTAGGATGTCATGGAGCTCTGTCTTCGTATCCAATGAACTGTGGTGCTGAACAATGTCTTCATGTCATGTAAAACATGCCTGTGCACATCTGGTACAAAGGATTTTTGGAGAAGGCAGGAAGTCATTGTTTCACTGGCATTCTGTGTTATGTAAGCATAGGGGAAAAAGAGAATGTGCATTGCTTTAAGTCTGTAGCATTCCTACTCAGTAGCTGCTTGGCACAGCTGTTATATATGGCCAAATAGGTAATTCCTTGATGTTCACATGGGCCCTGCGAGCTCAAATCCCAGAGAAACAAGTTATAGGTATCTATGGCTTTTGTTGCTGTCATTTTGCTAGATGCTGCAACTCTAACATAGCTGTGTATGCACATGTTTGCATAGACATGCGAGGTTATCTTAAGCTTTGTTGTAGCTTGCATAGACATGCAAACTTATCTTGAGCTTTGTCATAGCCGAGGTGCAACTTCGGCATGCGTTGCAGTGTTGGTTCAAGGCATGCACATCACAGGCTGTAGGACCTGTAGTGGTGCAATTCATATATGATCATAGCTTGCTCACCACTGGTGTCACATGTTGTCACATCTAAAGCCATAGGAGAGCAATGGGGCACTGCTAAGTTGTGCCATTGCGGTATGCGTAGGTGGCTGGCAAGAGTTGGCTGGGGGGCATTTTTGGGAAGCTGCTTCCCAAGGGCCCCAATCAAATGATCCTGCCCGATGATAAGGACCCTGATGTACGTGCCTGTTCTGTACTCGGAATGCTCTCTCTCGCTCTCTCCCCTTTTTGCTTTATGCATGGCATGGCTTCGGTTGTGGCTTCATCTCTTGCACATTGTCCTTTGTTCTCCTCAAAGTTGATTTGTAGGACATTGTATAGTTGTGCAACAATATTTTTGGAGATACACTGGTTCTTGTGACTTTGTCAGGCTCAGACCTTGCACGAAGATCTCTTGCAACTTATTTATGCCATGTCTGAATGTTGCTTGGGCTGTATTTTGCTGTATCCTTGGCTCGTGCTTTAACTTTAGGAAGACTATTGACAATGCTAAAGTGGAGTAAAACACTGTAAAGGCTCAATGTAGCGTTGGTTATATGATGCTTAATGAAGCATATTGTGTGACTCTTCGTTTCATTGGCAATTTTTTAGTTTTTTGAGCACAATATGTTGATTGCAGCTGAAGTACTTGCATGGAACATGCGAGTGTTGCAGCTACATGTGCCATTAAGCAACTGAAACTGTTGAACGCCCTCTGTCCTAAGCCTGAGCCAGCCATATATTTTCAACAATATTCATTTGAGTTCATAATATGCATCAATCTGAAGATACTGTTAAACAGGTAAATGCATGCATCATGGCTTCAGAGAAACCTACAGCTGAGCCTTGCATGCCAGGACAGAGAAACCTCTAATGCGGCAGTTTGCCTTCTAAACATTCCCTTTCACATGCTCATCTTAGATTTCAAGCTTTCAGGGAGGAACTGTCATTTCTACACAACTTAAGACTTTCAGCAGGAACTTATCATGATGAAATAATGTGCTGCAGTGATAAACAAAAATGTGGTCACTTTAGGAAAAGTACAATTACCCAAGTGCAATATGTGACAGAGTTTGCACAGGCAAAGTAGTTACTTGCATTCTCACATCACAGTGCACTGCCCATTTCCTTCTGCCAAGCTGTGTTGCCTTCTCTGAGTGTTATTCATTCCAATTACTCATCCAAGTTTAGTACCAACTATTGTAAAATCCATGCATTTTCACTGCTTGAGCCAAAAATGCCATGGAAGCAGACAAATATGTGCATATTGCTCACATATTTGATTGCTAAATTGTTCTACTAATGGGCATTGACCAAGACTGAGCGTGAATCATCTATGAGTACGCTGACGAAAGTGGTGGCAGCCACTTGCAATAGTGTAATTAGGTGATCATGCCACAAGGAACAAGGTCAATGAAAACACACACCTTCACCTGCTTAAACGTTAAAATGTCGGTAGCCTGTGTTCACTTAGTTTCATGATCGCTGGATCACATGGCTTTATTATGCGTCCATTGAGTGGTGGCAACTACAGTTGGCAAGCAAGCTGCCTACTTTGATGTTCTCTCTATCTCTCTCTCTGTCATGGGTTCTTCCATTGTCTCCTGCTCTTTTATGAGATAGCCCGGCTAGAGTGTTTGTGTTTGTAAAGGCTGTTTGATGTTGGCTATGACACTTATTGTTGTGGAGAGGTGACAGTGCAAAGGCAGAAATACTGCAGGAAGAACGAATGAAAAGGACCAAACTGCTTATTGGGTAAACTTGTGCCCAAAAAGCTAAACAATGCTTAAGTGACGATTGTAGTGAGCACATTTAGTGGTTGTCAAGTTTTATGACACTGCTCGAACCTGTCTGCTTGTTTATACATGTCATCATATTTTCCAGAGAAGTTTGTAGTGTTCGTGTCAGTTTTAACATCGTACTACAGTATTTGCGATGTGCAAGCAATTTGATAATGAAGGGCCTATCTCGCTAGTGAGGTGACAACATTCCCAAAGGTTCCAGTACAGCAGGGCCACGATTTTGTAGTGATGCCTTCCATTGGATTCTATGCCACTCTGGCGCATTGTAGCCGTAGTCGCCTTTGCGCTATAAAACCCTACATACCAACCTACCAACTCTTATAAACTATTCACGGCTGGCTGATCCTATTGATAACGTGGGTAGAGCGTAGCTCTGACCACTGACGAAGTGCAAAAAAGAATAGAATTGGAAAAGGTATCGCTGCAAATGAGTCTTGTGTGTAACAGTGTCAATCCAGTGAAAGCAATCAACCAGTCGAAAGTATAACAATGTATGCATGACAGCATAACTGTCGATAGGGAAAGCAGTCGCATTGGATACACTGTCATGCTCTGCTTTAATTAAATTATTAAAACTAACTTGAATTGATTAGTTATCCAAAATGTTCTGTGCAACTTGTTAGGCGTGTAGAATTATCCCATTAGTATTATTCTGAATGTTCAGCTTAATAAATTTGAATTGTCAAGCTTTCACTACATTTACTTGTCAAACTTGAGAAAGTCCAGTGCTACGTTATGTGGTTTAGTTGCATTATATTCACACAAATACCACAATTCCTGATGGATACATGATATTCATGCAAGTGCTATAATTACAAATTTATCTAGTAGGTGCAGTCATGTAGCAGGGTGCAGATATAGGTGGATGTTCTTTTATGCATTTCTGACTGGGTATGCAGGAGCTGATGGTGTTCTTTGAGAGAGCATGGGCAGTACCATCTTAGTTGACAACAGTGGTCAAACAAACGATCCCTCTGAAGACAACGTTTCTACAAGGGGACTTGTCTTCCTCAGGGCAAAGACAAGCTCCTTGTCGAAGAAATGTTGGCTCCAGATGCATCTCTTGTTCGACCACTGTTGACCATTTCAAGTTTCAGTCTTCCGCGAACCTCATTGTAATTGACAGAAGCACCTGACTTTACCAAAATATCTTGTCACCACAGTTATTTGTCCAGCTACTTGGCTTAAGTCTATGAATATACAACTTACCTGCGTTGCATAAGTTCTTATGAATTAGCTGTAGCAAATTAGTGGTTTCGAACTTTGCACTTGCTTTCACCCCACATTTCACTGACCATTGCAGGTGGGCTAGTAACAATGCATTATGTCTTGCCACTTCTGTCGGAAACGCCTGTTGCAGTGGCCTAGCGACTATGGCATTGTGCTTCTAAGCACGAGGTTGTGGGCTCAATTCTCGTCCACAGCAGCCGCATTTCTATGAGGGCAAAATGCAAAAACGCCCATGTACTTAAATTTAGATGCACGGGAAAGAACCCCAGGTGGTCAAAATTAAACTGGAGTCCCCCACTATGGTGTCCTTCATAATCACATTGTGGTTTTGGCATGTAAAACTCTCAAGTTTAATTACTTTAACTTCTGTCATAAGGTTATACTATGGTGGATTGGTGCCTTTTCACAAGTGTGCATGTACCTTTGCTCTAGGCAGTGCTCAACAGCATGCTGCCTTCATGCTCCTTTTGGCATTACATAGATTTGTCTGCTCTTGCCTTTCACACTGTCTTTGACTGTTCAGTCCTTCTGCTTTGCCTGCTTGACTGCACGCCTTTTGGTGGGGTGGTGGTTGGTGCCTGGTAGCACCTTTGTGCTCTTACAGTGCTCACCACTGTCTCGCTGTCTTACATGTACAGATTGTATGGGATGAGCAGAAGAATTGCTGGGTTGACAAGAACGCTGCGCCTGGTGAAGCGGAGAGTCGGATGGCAGCTCCACCGTCGGACACAAGCTTTGGAGGTGAGCCGTAGTGCTGCTTTTTCATTTTCATTGCTGCTCCGAGTTGCCTCAGTTGAACAGCAAGCATAGCTGCCCATTCAGCAACGAAGTGCTGTATGCTCACAATATTCTGTGACAACCAAAGGAATGCAGTCACAAATACACTGCTGTCAAACTCATAGAAAACGCTTATCGATGAACCGACCAAATCTTCATTTGCTAATTTCCATAGCATCGAGGTGGAGGCAAACTTTTTTGAATATTAGCGGCCCTCACGAACGATGTTTTGTAGCGCAGAAGTGCAGTGGGCAGATGGAGTACAGACTTGTGGGTGGAGCTTGTGCTGAATTCTTAGGTTGTCACTTAGTACAGCCGCTTTTACGGATGCCATTCATGGCGTGTGTCACATGCGACTTGGCTGAAGCAGTAGAAGCAAAGAAATAACCTAACCTGGGGAGGGGGGGCACGTTTCCCAACTATTTTTCTTCTTTTTCCCGAATGGTGTCAAGTGCTCATTACGACAATGAAGCCTGGTGTCGCATTATATCATGCACACGAGGGTCATTGAAAGTGGTTTTCCTTACTATTGGTCCCGATACATTGTCCAGAGAATGCATGTCTAATCTGCACATATTTTGCATCCCACTCAGCTGGAAAAGTACCTACTGGGTAATGGTTAAGAATTAGTGCCATAAGAAGGGCACATGGCAGTTGAGGGTTAACAGATGTATAGACTAGCCACCTATATTGGTTAGTGCAAAAGCTTTTTGAGATCACATTTAGCTTCAGTGTTCCTTGCTGCGAAAAGTAGACACTTTGTAGACTTCAGATGTCCAGAAAGGTTCAGTCAATTGAAGTACTACGTGTTTAATATTGTGAGCTCCTCAGAGTGGCTCCGTATTCACAGACTGCATTTATATGCAGGGAAACACAATCCTGTAGGTATTACCTTAATTGCACGCTCCCTCCCCCTCCCTTGTTTTTCTTTCTCCCAGTTGCAATTATCAAAGACATCAGTTATCAGACTTTGAAGCAGATGTAGATATTTTAGCCAAAAAAAATATTGTTTCATTGTTTCAGCTAAATTTGGGTTCAAATGTCACAAAGGCACCTTTGTGAGCCAAGTAAAAGGAATACTTGATACCATTTTTTGGCTCTGTTTGAGCGTCCCTGGCCCTTGCGCCATAAAACCGGGCCCGGGCTGGGCTCCCACTTCATGAAGCTCGAGCCCAGTCCGGGCCCGGCCCGGGCACGCTGGAGGAAATTTGTTGATGGTCATGATCATTATTGTTGCCTTGCCCTTTGTAGCGGACAACCCATGTGGAAAATTCGGTGTGCACGTGCATTTAAATGTTCCTTTACCCGCGGTGGTAGCTGAGCAGTTAAGCTGTCGCACTTCTAAGCTCTAGGATGCGGGTTCAATTCCCGGCCAATGTGGCCACATTAAGGTGGAGGAGAAATGCAAGAACACCCATGTACTTAAATTTAGGTGCCATTAAAGAACTCCAGGTGGTCGAAATTAATCCAGTCTCCACTATGGCATGCCCCGTAATCATATTGTGGTTTCGGCGTGTAATACCCCAGAAATAAGTGAACTAGTGCTTACGCGGTACATGAAAAGCCATCACAATTAAAAGCATAGTGTCAATAAAAGATAAAAGCATTTTTTGTTTTGTTTACATAGTGTAGAGCTAGCATGAAAAAGCTGATAGAAGCAAACCCAGGGCATTCTCTTTAATGCTTTTGTCTACACTTTGGAAACATTAATGATTAGAAACATTTCTAAAAGGGGCTCTTCATTAATAATTTGTTGCACCAAGATAAAAAAAGCATAAGGTTATACAGGGTGTTTCACGTAACTTGAAACAAAGATTTTAATAAAGTGGTTAACCACAGCTGAGTAAAACCGACGTGGTTTGCCGTCATGTGGTACTCCTCAAAATATTTTTATGTTCCCCTTAATTAGTTATTTACTGAGATCAAGTATTCAAAATTTTTAATACTCTCTTTAGGGCCAAGTGCGTTTTGTAACATTGTAGAGGGGATTTAGAAACAACAGGTCCAATTTTTTGTAGCAGCGTACACGCTGTGTGGTGATCTTTTTCTGCATTTAAAGAAATCCAGTGAAATATGAACTAAAACCATGTGATTGCTCTCAAAAGTAATGCCTGTTTCTTCAAGTAGACCAGCTCATGAACTAGAATTGTGCTATCTGGCACAGGCAATTTAAAAATATTTTTGAAAGTGTTCGCTGAAACACCCGGTGCATGTACAAACAGCGAATTCACGAGCATACAGCATAAAATAAAGGAACAAGTACAGAGAGACACCCACTGCGTTAGTGCTAAAATACTATAAATAGGTAGTATTTAGAGTGGTAATAGTGCGATTGTAAAAGTGGTAACAGGGAAATGGTTTGAAGAGCGCTTTCTTGTATAATTTAATTTTCGTAACACAGAAACACTGTTCGTTATGTGGAATAGAAAAAAATTTGAACTTGTTTTTTTTTTTTCTAAGGTACACTACCAGCCAGCTCTTTGTACATGTTGCTTCAGCTTGGCACGAATACCTTGGATCATACAATGCATAATGTTCGCATGTGCTCGAAGGCCCAACTTAAGCCCTTCAATGAGTGTGCCCGAGTCCGGCCCGACCCACGGTCTCAAGCCTCCCTCCAAAAAAAAAAAAACGTTACGGACAGCCCATCCCAGGCTTTCGGGTCGGCTTGGGTCCGTGCAGTACTATACCCCATATGTTATCATGTGAGCCAAATAACTGCAGAGATGATTTCACTGCGTTAAACGCATCAGGTCACATAACCAGGCAAAAAAGCGTGGTTAGCTGTCAGAAAAAAAGTTGCTGGATTATGTGCTGCCAAGAGGCAAAAGTACAGGCGCCGAAAAAGTGGTATACTCCACGCAGCGGGAGCCGGAGCAACGGCAAACTGCATCGCAACGCCATCTACAGGCAGCATCTGGGATCGAGACAGCCAATGGGTGCCCTCTATTATCTGCAGACATGTCGCTTGACTCGTGTCAATGTAGATGCCGTCGCGATGCAGTGTGCCGCTGCTCCGGCTCCCGCTGCGTGGAGTATACCACTTTTGTCGGCGCCTGTACATTGATGTGAAGGGGACTCAATTAGTCTCTTTTTTTGTATCTGGTCTAGGCAAGCCAAGTCCACTGAGTAGCAAGCCAGGAGAGAACCGCTTTCAACTGAGCAAGCAGCGCTGTGAGTAAATGTAGTAAACATAGTAAATGTGTTGTGGTAAATGTGTCATGTGGAACTAATTTCGAGGGAGTTCCGTTTATTTTATGGAAAACCTCAGTGGTGTTGCTGCTAGGCAGTGTTGTACAATTTTTTGGATGTACGCTACTTGTTGGCAAACTGTTCCACAACGTTTATTTATTTATTTATGTTGTGCAATGACTTTGTTCTCATAGAAGTCTCCTTATTCTTCACAGTCCTCATTTAGTCTTTTTGTAAATGTCAAGACTAGAAATTGTCTCTTCTGGAATCTGCCTGGCTTCATCTCCTACTTACATGAAGAAGGATTTGTGTGTGTGCTTTTCAAAACATAAGGGCGTCGATGAGGATTGACTGTCGGGCTAGTTGGTTCACGATTATGTAATCAGCGCCATGTCATTGTGCTTCTTCTTGTGTAATCCCATCTGTTACACTGTTTTGATCTAATAAGGGTGTCAGCCATCTTGAATTCAACACTTCAAATGTGGATGTTATTCAGCTAGACTGAGCTTGTGTGCAGTTCATTTTCAGTGTCGTTACACTATCATGTCTTTTTCCAGGGAGGAGCAGCAATACATTCTTGCTTTACAAAGTTTCAGAACTCTTTTTTTTGAAAACACATTTATCCATGTTTCTTTTGTAATGATGACCCACATACTACAATGGATTAGTGAGAATCTGGCAAACATACTTTTGAAGTACAACTATGTAAATTAGTGGGTGTGTTTAGTTGAAAGGTAGAAATAACAAGGAGAAGGGAAATTGAACTGGACTAAAAGACAACTTCCCACAAGTTGGAACCGAGCTACATATTGCGCATATACTTATAAAAGGCTTTACCATTATCTCTTCCCTTTGCCGCTAGAAGTGTGCTCTTTTTCGGTGCTTTAATGCTATAATGCTTTATTTTAAGAAGTAGCCGTTGCAACTCGCACCGTGATACATAAAATTATAGCCTGACCACTGGTGTTTTGAATAGACTTAAGCAGTAATAATTGCCCAGATAGTTATTTAAAATTGTTATGTGAAACTGTACTGTAATGTGGAGTGTTGCCTAATAATATTGTACAGTAATGAATAAGAGCACTTGCACAAGAAGTGTTCAACACGTAAACAATTAGACTGTTATTCAAGCTTTGGTCTGAAATTGACTGCATCCTCTTGTGTAAGTGAAAATTCCACACGACGGGAAAGATTGTTTGTGATAATGTGTAGTAGCAGTAATAATTGCTCAGACAGGTTTTGAAAATTATGTGAAACTATACTGTAATGTGGAGTGTTGCACAATATTGTACAATAATGAATAAAAGCGCTAGCACAGGCGGTGTTCAATGTGTTAATGATTAGACTGCTAGTCAAGCTTTGGTTGTAGGTCGGTCTGAAGTTGACTGCATGCGCTTGTGGGAGTGAAAACCCCACAAGACGGAAAGGATTGTTTGTAATAATTTCTATATGCTGTCAAAATGTTTTTGGATAAAAGCAACCCACGATGGAAAAAATAAACTAGCACTTGATACTAGTTAAACACAATTATCAAAATAACATGCAGTTGTGAGCACCTACCATTGTTTGAGACATTTATAAAGCCTATAAGTCGGATCACAAAATTAGACAACCCAGCAGAAGCTTCCGTGTCTTCATTGCTGCTGTTATTTAAAGACTGTGTTACTCGGTCGACCAAACCACAAATTTTGCACTGTTTTATTGAGGAAGTGCCAGGAGCACTAGGACGTTTCAATGATAGCTTGAGTCAAATTTTCATTTTTCCACACTCCCCAGTCTGTCAAAAATTGTCAAACTTAACCTGTAGTTTTAGTTCAATCATTATTTCAGACGTTGCATGCTGTTGCTAGTAGAAGAATTTTAACGAAAATGTTTTAACAACCATGCAGAAAAACTGTGGATCAAATTAAGCAATTTCTTCAGGCCCGGTAAGGAAAGAGTTAAACTGCCATGGCAACCATCCTCCTGTTCACTTTCGAGGGTATTTGTGTATTTATACAAGATTAGCCCTGGGCGTGTTCGAGCCCCTTGGCTTACCTTATTTTTCTCACTCATTGCATAGCGAGGGCCTTAGCTTTGGTAGCTGTGATACCATGAGGTAGCAATTAAAAGTTTATTGGCCATTTGCCTGCTTCTAAGTTTACATGTACTATGTGATGCCTATGATTAGAAAGATGTTCCACATCCACTGCCATGGCCCCGAGTAGCACTAGCCAACACTTCCAGGTTCTAACAGGATCTAACACTCCAAAGGGTTGCTTTTTTGTTTTCCTTTGGGAAACCCAGGGGCCTTCATGGTAGATAGATGAAACCACAAATCCCAAACACAGATGATAAATGTGCCATTCGACGTTCTTATGCTGCACGTATCACAGATGACTAGAGAAAAAAAAAAAAAGAACAGTTGTCTTTTCATGTTTGAATTCTGCCTCATCTGCTTTTGGGGCCAGCTACCTGTCCAGGAGTCTGGATTCAGGAAGGCCACAGCTGGGCTAGCACATGTGTGTGACTGCTCTCTGGCTAGGCTGTTGTATGGTGGTGGAATGGTTGAGTATTTCCCCGGTCTGTTCGCTCCATCGTCTGTGTAAATGTGTGCTGGAGCCACACAGTCTGTGTACTTTTCACATGACCTCTTCATCTGTAAACTTGTCATGTGGATTTGCTTTAGATATCCGTTTAGCTGTAACCACGAGCTGCAAGCTCTAAGTAGGCAATGAAACGCAATCCACACACAGTGTCTGGAAAGAGAAGAAACAGAAGCAGCAGGTATTCTTAAAGTGGAAAGGGAGCCTCAGTAAAAGCAGCTGCAGCAGCATTTCCTTTGAATATTGAGAAGGGTGTGTAAATCGCAAGTGGCAGTGCGCCTCTGTATTTTATTCAAGAGAGAGAGACAGAGGAAAGGGGAAAGGTAGGGAGGTTAACCAGAGGGAAGATCCGGTTTGCTACCATACGCTGGGGAAAGAGAGGAGGGGGAGGTAAAGTGATAACAAAGTAGAGATAAAGAAAGGAGCACAGGCATACAATCACAGTTGGTCACTGTCGCCGCACGCTGTCACCGCACAGCGCAGTAACACTTGCAGCACTATAAACATCTGTTCATGCTACAGCCGCTTGTCCAATTCTGTTGCCCTTAAAAACTGCAACAGTGCCCTCGTCGCCCTCTGCTGCGATGGCTTGTGATGACGGCATTTTAAAATAAGTTCCTCTGTTAGAGGTCTTCGGTCAAAGTGCCCTATCGCGTTTGCGAGCGATCGTCTCAGTAAATTATAGCGAGGACAGTCACAGAGAAGGTGTTGAAGAGTCTCCTCGTTACCACAGTTCTCACACGAGGCGTCGTTGGCCCATCCGATTCGGAAAGCAAAAGACTTGGTGAACGCCACCCCTAGCCATATTCGACAAAACAAGGTAGCTCCGCGACGGCAGAGTCTAGCTGAAATGCAAAGGCGTAGAGAAAAGTCTAGGTTGTGCAGCCGGTTGTTTTCAAAACTTCCTGCATTCCACAAGGAGAATGTGATATCACGGCTGAGCATTCGCGGCATCTGTCCTTGATAATGGTATCGGCTCCTCTTCGTCGCCTTGAAGAGCCGACCGAGCAGCGTTATCGGCGTGTTTGTTTCCTATGACGCCGCAGTGACTTGGAAGCCACTGAAATGACACGTGGTATCCTTTCTCAGTCAAGGTATGGATTAGTTCTCTAATCTCAAATACCAGTTTTTCGTGTGGTCCGCACCGCAGGGCTGATAGGAAGGACTGCAGTGGTGTCTTCGAATCACTGAATATTGACCATCTTCGAGGTTGTTCTAGGCTGACGAGACGAAGTGCAGCACGAAGAGCTGCAAGTTCCGGAGCCATCGCTGTCGTTGGGTGACACGTCTTGAAACTGATGGTGGGGGCTTTCGCTGGGAAAACCACGGCTCCAGAGGAACACTGGAGAGTTTTAGATCCATCAGTATAAATATGTACGTGGTCGGCGTACCTCTCGTGCAAAAGGAGCAGAGCTAGTTGTTGTTAGAGTACCAGTGTAGTACAGGTTAATAATTGAGTGGACTTAGCTCAGTATAAGTTAGCCTGATGTAGTCAAGAGTTTTGCATATGCTAGTAATTGCATCTATGTGTTGATTTGATGAAACGTTTGAACATAAATTAATTCCCCAAGTATTTTATTGTGTGCACATTTGCAATAATAATGCCATTCATAGAGTAATGGGAAGACTTGTGGTTAGTAGCCGTAGTGAAAGGTATAGCCTAAGTTTTTCAAACAATATTTTCATTTGCCACTGTTTACACCAGTCAGCAATTTTGTTGAGGTCAGTTCGCAAAGTGTTAGTGTCGGAAGGGCTAATTCAATTATGCAATCACCTGCAGATAGTCTAACTGTAGATGTGATATTACTGCTGATGTCGTAGATATATAGTAGGAATAAAATCGGTCCCAATACAGTCTACGCTCGTTACAATGGACCCACGAACAACGGACTTTTGGATATAACGGACCATATTTCAGCCTTAGTTTGTTCTACCTTTTTTATCAATGCAACGGAATTCGCTTTTAACCGACCTCGCTACAATGAACTATCGGCTACAGTGGACGAAATTAGCGGCAGTTTATTCAAAATCGAGCATATAAAATGTAATTTTGCCGTGTCAACACGGGCTGACAACTGACTTGCGAGGGTCAGCCAACGATGCGGCTCAGTATCGCGCGCGTGAGGGAGGAAGGCGCCCCCGGAAACACGCCATCTTCTTTTGCGCGCGCGGCACGAGGGGGGGGAGGCGAAAAGAGGGGGTTCTACTCCGGCGACTGCTGCTTACGGCACGGGCCTAATCTACGAAGCGATCTGTGATGTGGACAAAGTGCACCCAGTGCCGGTAGCCTCATATGCTCATGTGCTTTCTACGTTTAGTTTGCGTTGAAGCGAGAGACAGCACGAAGGTCAATTCGCTCGCTGCCGCTGCTGCGCTTATCTTCCTTAATTTTCTATCGCACTCGATGCTTCACCTTTCGGGCGAAAGTATGACTTTTTTTCTTCTTTTTTTTGCTTTGGACATTCGTCACTCACTCTTTGCAATAAAGTTGTTAGACATCGCGACAAAAGCTTCGGAAGTGAGGCGTTTCGGGTATTATGGACTTCGGATAAAATTGACTTTTTTTTTCTTTCTCTTTTTCTTTTTTTTTCTTCTCTTTATTATCAAGGTCCGTTGTAATGAGAGTCGACTGTACAGAGTCCTGCAGCGCCCTGGATATTACTAGGGATAGCGAAGAAGAAAATTAATTAGCAGTTACAAATTGGTGCTGGTTAGTTAAGGAGTTGGCAGTCCAGTTCATAGTCCTACTACTATATATATTAAAACAGCGAAGTTTCATTAATAATTGGTTATAAGCTACCTTATCAAAAGCCTTTGCAACATCAATAAATATGATGTCTATTTGTGACGAAGCATTAATAGCTTGTTATATGTCTGTGACTAGCTCAAATAACTGCGTCTCTCATGAGCAACCCCGTTGGAACCTGTCTAGGTTAATGAAGATAATGTAGGGCTCTGTTAGGTATTTCATAATTGCTGGCGAAGTAATGTGTTCTTATAGTTCACATGGCATACTGGTCAGCGAAATGGGTCTGTAGTTAGAGACAGATGATGGGTCACCAGACATAAATATTGAAATTATTTGAGCTATTTTCAATCTGTCGGGAACACATCCTGAATCAATAGACTGTCGAAAAAGACAAGTGTAAATCAGGGATATCACTGGTTTAGTTGTTTTTAGTACAGTTTAACTCACTTATAACGATACTGGTTTTAACAATATATCCGTAGTAACAATGAGAAGGTACTGCACCATCAACTTTTGTATGTTTTATATTATGAAATAACCCACCTACTACAATGCCCCCATGCTGCATTATCGGTTATAACCATGAAGCCTGGCTGCTGGGTGTCCATGCCGAAAGGTAGTGGAATGCAAAATCCTTGGGAAAAAAAAAAAAGAGAAATCTGAGCTGCTGCACCCGCCGCCCCAATAGCCGCTGCGCGCTCATACAGTAGAACCTGTTTTCCTGCCTTCTCCTCATTGCCAGCCTCGCACACCTCTCTCCCTTCACCCCTAAATATAAACATAGAAAAGTGTAAAAATTGAATGTATTCCTTTTCACTACTTCGTTCACTTTTTATTTACTTGTAGATTGCATAATTTTACACCGCTGTATTAATGAATCATTTTGTACCAATCTTCTCTTGTTAACCGAGGGTCCTGTTGCAGTCGTTTGACTTTGGGACCCTCACCTGTCTACTGCTTACAACCAACTATGTATCTTGAATGAACAATAAACTGAAACTAAAACCCTTCTTCCCTTCTAAACACAAATGGGCTGCGCCCATAACTCTATGCCCCTCCACCCTCCAAAACACGAATGGACCGCGCCAATATTGGTGCTAACAGTGCTGCTCTCAGATTGCTTGCTGGCCCCTTATTCTACGCAGTTCTGCCAACGAATTAAGTCGCTCGTGCTCATCTTAGTTGATTGTGTCGAAGTCATTCCTGGCCATGTGGTTTCTCTGCCATTTTTTACTTGCCGCTGAAACGGAAGATGGCTGGTCCGAGTGCTGATCATCGGCAATGCACGACAGTTATCTGCTCACAGAGAAGTTTGACACAGAAGACTGCTCGGTATACAACAGGCGCAAATTCATTCGACAAGGTGCTTGTAAGGAGGTGGAAGAGGCCCTCTACGAGTGGTTTCTCAATGCCTATGCCATGAACTTGCCCATTACCGGGCCAGTTTTGGTCACAAAAGCGAAGTAGTTTGCCCTACTCATCAACAATGTGGACCTCCAGCCATTTGGCAGCTGGGTACAGCACTTCAAGGAGAGCCACAGCATTGGTTACAAAGCCATCATCGTCAAGTCGAAGGCGAAACACTAGTGGGTGGAGGATACACTGCCCCACGCCCTTGACAACTACATTGATGCCAGCGTATACTGGGTGTTTCAGAGAGCAATTTCAAAATTTTTTTTTTTAAGTTGCCTGGGGCAGATAGCACTTTTTTAGTCCATGAGCTGGTCTACTCAAAGAAGCAGACATTATTTGCACAAAAGATTTTAATGCATAATCGAATAATTAACAAAAGTTCACTAATTATGGCCGATATTGCAATTTATAAATTCTAGCAAGTCAGTTTGCAAGGCGGATCCACTTCGAATGAATTCTCAGGATGACAACAGTTTTGGGGTATTAATTCCCAAACTTTGTGGAGAAATGCGTTAGTGTTCCAGTTACTCTTGTGCTTCAATGCATAAAATGATGTTTTGTTAAGAAAGTAAGTGAAATGACAGTGCACTTTTACTGCAGGTTTGATGGTGCATATCTCATAAATGGTGTCATCCACACAATTCTTATGGATATGCAAGAATTGTGCGGATATGCCTTGTAGTCTCGGGCAAAAAAAAAAAAAGAAAGAGAGAGCTTCACTTGTGGTGTATGGTTCGCATGGCAGGAGCACAATGAAATCTGTGAGCACATGCATATATCTGATATGGTACGCATGTGATATCAAATTTTTCATTGAAAGTCTCAAGTAGTACACAAGGCATGGTAAAGTGTGAGTAGCAAGCTTTACCTTGATACATGTCATGAAGAAAGGTTGGAAAGAGGTAAAGGATTTTAGGAACCAAGAGTAAGACAGCACTAGGGTGGGAGTGGGCTGCTGGCTGCTGCTGGATAAGCCCCCTGAATAAAACCAAAGGTTGCGACATACTTTTATCTTGCCACCACAGCTGCGAGGAGGAGCATGAGAGTAGGCAGGAGATGAGGTCTGCGTCTCCGAATTGGTCAAACACCGTCACTTGGTATTTTTCGCGCCCTTTTCTCTATTTTTTCTTTTCTGCGTCTTGGCCCACTCGCCACCATGACAGTTCGCCGTCGAGTTGCCGTGGTGACACATTCACAAGGGATTTCACATGTTTTGGCTGTTTCGTGGCTATCCGTGTCATTGAATACCTCTGTTTTTGTTTTGTTTGATGTTAGGGATTGATTTTAAGGGTACTGAAGGTGTAAACATGTACAAACGTAGCTTGTTTTTTTTGTTGACGGGGTATCGAGCTCAATCATGGGTAAGCTTAGGCACGGGTGCTAATCTCGGTACCTGTTCATATTTTTTTTTCCTGATTGCGCTGTCATCAACAAGTGTATGATGCTATGGAGTGTGTAGGCTGTGTGCTGTCACATATCGTGCTAAAAATGCAACATGTAACATGTGTTATTGTTGTACTACTGAGAGTGTGCAGCTTTGTCATTCCATGCTTTTGTTAGGTGCTGGAAACATATTTTGTGAGGACAAGCTGTTCATTAAGTGTAAATGATTTTGACTATTGTGAGTAGGCTTTCTCCCCTTCGCCGTCTCCGCAAATTAAAGTGGTACACGAGTTTGTTGGCTCATATTGACTTGCAAACTGCGCAAAGTGTAAAAGTGCTCATTGATGGAAACCATCAATGAGCACTTTATCGATTTCTGTGTAACTTTCGTCCTTGCATGCGTTTTGTTTACAAATGCAGTACAGTTTCCACTGTGATGCTTGCACTTGAGAGTCAGTGGCACCAGTTTGCAATAAAGGCGTAGGACCAGTTTCACTGCATACAGGGATGCCAGTGTCATGACAAAACGACGAGAATAATTGAGATGGTTTGCGTTGATCGCGCATGTTTCTACATGACGTTCATGTTCTTGAAGCGAGTATGTCACGCACCTTACATTCGATCATCGTGGTACTAAGATGATTAAATTATGAAGCTGCACAAGCTCGACACATGGCAGTCGATTGGGTGCATGCAAGTACCCACATGCGCACTTTAAGCAGCGCAAATAAATCCGAGTTGTTAAATCAGCAGCTACATAGTGCTGTACACATGCAAATGCATCACCTTTCGCATGTGCGAGCGAAACCTTGACTTCGTTGCAGCCCTTTCACGCCAGGCAGGTGTTCCTAGAAAGCCAAATACAGAATCTGGTCAATACAATAGAAATAACTCGCGAAGTGGCTTGGATATGTGCAAGCCATGACAGTGTTTTTGCCTGCTGGTACACTGGTTGTGGATGACATAACACTCAAATAAAGCTCTAGCAGGTATATGAACATTGTGTACATTACATATACATAATTGGCAAGACAAAGATCTCTGATTTTTGTGCTAGAACTCGACACTAAAAGGAAGTTGTCCACAAAACTAGCCTCAAAAGGCTTCTAACGGGAAGCAGGCAGCCAACCTGAAGTGGCAAAACAAGTGCGCAGTTACTGTGCCGAAAAAGCACAAAAATCATCTGCTTCTGCCAGTTTCATAGCGTTCCATCATCGCTCCTAGCACAGCACACGATGAACAAGCCTTAAATAGAGTAAAAATCCATGCGTAAACGCCCAACAACAATTTTTAATGTCTCACCTTGCGTAACTAAGCGCAAGCGACGTGGAGACCAGGAGAGGAGAGGCCGGGCGAGGAGGAATGTTGCTGCCTTTTGTTTTACTCAGGCGGCTTACTGCTGTCACGCAGTGCCAATGATGAGAACCACTGTGGGAGAACATACTCCTTTTGACCCTGTTTTTGAGGGACTTATTAAGGCTCGCGTCATATAATGCAAGTCCGCATGTCTTTCTGAAAGTTGTGTTGCATGCAACATTGTTCTTTGCATTGTTTGCAGCTTTGCGGAAGCACTATGTGGATGTGCTGAACCCAAACAGTAATAAGGCATCTGGTGACTCTCCGTCGGCACCTGCGGTGGCAGCATTTCCAGAACAGTCTGCTGCACAACCCCCCGTCCAGTTCTTTGTTCCTCCGGCTGTGGGTGGTGAGTAGATGCCCTTGTAAGACTGGACAGAAGGGTGCGGGCACACGTAATGTTCTTCTGTCAGCATGCCAACACTTACAACCCCACGGCAACTCTACTGCAAATTCCTTTGCATTTTCCACCTAAGGTGCTTAGATACATGCCTGTTCACCACTTTTTGTGGTGTTGCACAGCAACCCGATAATTTGGGGCACACTTTTGCCCATAAATGTAGCCCAGTCTCTGCACCATCCTGACACTGCTGTTTTGGCGCAGCTGCATCGTGCAAGCTGATTAGTGATGAGTGTTTATCTCACGAACATTTTTTTTTCATTAGTGCAGCTAAAGCTGCTTTAAATGAAGCGTTTAAACTGGTTTTAGAGCGCAGCTCTTAATGACCCGTTTCTGTGGCTAGCAGTGGCGTAACTGAGCGAAAGATAAGAGTGAACACGAAGTGGTAGGTGAAAGACACGAGCCGCGAATGGCGGAGACCAATGAGAGCAACCCCTTCAGTGACATGCACGCGGGAAACTGGTTTCATGTGGACCCACCTGACCGCTCGATGCTTACCCATATCTGCTCTCAGCCGGACTGCCCGTTTCATATCATCTGCTCACGCCAGCTCTCGCTCGTGCTTGTTTGATTGGTTTGGTTTGGTCTCGTTCGCGCTTGTTTCGGTTGCCATAGTTTGCAATTGTTTTCTAATCTGATTGTATGCACAACGCAAATTGAGTAATACTTTCTGGAAGCCAAGCGCAACTGGGGATTACACTGGAACCTTCGATGCGTCATGTACAAAAGCTGACATGCTTGACCCTCAGATCAGATTTTCGGTGATTGCCAACTCTGCTACATGTCTCTCTCAAATTCTTTGCCTCAATATATCGCTTAATGAAAACACATATGGAGCTGCGCTCAAATTTCGCATTAGGAAGTATCGTAATCATTGGGGATTTCTTTTTCTAACTCTCTTTTTTTTTTTTTTTTTTTTTTTTTTTTTTTTTTTTTTTGCACAGAACAACATGATGGGAGCTCTGGCGGCTATGAATTTGTGTCGCCTGCCCCGTTGCCAGACCAGACTGCACCTGCTCCACCACCACCTCCAGAAGCCGTGCCGACCTATGTGAGTGCAAATTCGAACAACTTTCAGTGCATGCTTGTAATGGCTGCTTGAAAAAAAATGCATTGTAAAGGGCTTTTATGGAAAGATAACTTTCTATTCATTAGGTGAATGGCAGTATTTTCTTGTTGTTTTGCTCACAAATCAAAGTCTGCAGGGAATGAAACAGCAAAATCAATGTGCAGCCAGCACTACATTTCGAGCCATGCAACTGCATGCCGAGGAACATTTCATTTAAGAGTATTTTACTGTAGAAGGTATAAAGATAAAGAGGATATACAGTTGCTGACTGATCATTCGAACATGCTTGATTATTCGGACAGCTCAGCGGTCCTACCACTAGCCCCATAGACATGATGTATGACAACTGAGATTTCAGACAAATTTCATAATGCGAAAACACTCGTGTACTTAGATTTCGGTACACGTCAAAGAACCCAAGGTGGTCAAAATTATTCTGGAGCCCCCCACTATGGCGTGCCTCATAATTGGATTGTGGTTTTGGTACATAAAACACCATCATTTCATTAATTTTTCTTTCTTTTTTAGACTCCTTACAGCACGCCATGCAATAATTCGGACTCCGAATCTATAGCCATGTGCTAATTTGGCAACTGGGTCGAGGAAAAGTAACGGTATTTTCATTTTGGTATGTCGCTGGCATAGTTGTCGGCCATGTCACCGGCACTTCCTCGAAACCGAAACTAGCGAAGCCTAGTCGATCTAGTAGCCGCCGATGAAGATTTGGTGCATGCATTGACTGTACTTTTGTCTATCTGTAGTGAGAGTATGACAGTGATCGAATAAGTGCCGTGATTTCGTAGCGATGCCTTCTGCCTGTTTCTGTGCCACTCTTGTCGTGTACTCTTCATGGCCGGCTGATGCCCGTTGATAACACATGCTAATTGTCACTCTGATCCTTGACAAAGCACGAAAAACATGAAAGGGGATAGAATAAAAGGCATTGCTAGAAAACCGCGCCCATGGACTGTCTAGGCCAAAGGCAAATATATACAGCAACACATTCACAAGCTCGGGCCGTATTGTTGAACAGTCACTTGTTGAACATACTTTATTTTCTTTATATTTCACATAATTAGCACCGTACATGTTGACAGGCAACAGCATTTTCACAATGTGATAAGAAAGCGTGCTTGGCGCTGTGCTAAGAATAGACAGTTTTAGAATAGCATTTCTCACCTTACTTACGTCAAACACAAGCACCTTTGCGGGACGTTGCAGTGCGTGTCACTTGAAGAATTTTACTTTAATGCATAGTAAACGCAAATGTAAGGAAGGTGTTAGAAAACTGGGCGCTGTCTGGTGCCTTGTGCCAAACATATCCAAGCCAGTGCATTAGCAACCATCCTGTCGTTTCTATGTCGATGCCTCTCGTTAGGCCTACGAATGCCAGAATTGCCGAACGGCCTCAGAAATTAGTCACCATGTGCTCATAACTAATGTTTCGTGTGAGTTTAGAGGAAGTGAAGTCTCATTTGAACAGCTAGTTGCGACCAACAATAGTGAGAGCATAGCATCATAAGAATTCACGCTGAAGCCTTGGGTGTCGCCATGTTCAACAATAGTATTGCTTACTTGGCGTACGTAAACATTGTGCACGTTAAACTCTCCGAATAATGTACGTTAATGTAGGGTACATAAACTGCAAAAACACAATAAAAAAGAAAGTATGTTATTTTTGATATTGGCTTGGGACCTGTGCTAAATCTGCTGTAGTAGCTTTGAGGTTTTTGCAGTTTAGCGTAAAAACATCACAAGAACCTGGGCAAGAAAGGGCGGGCAGGACTAGGCATTCTCCAGTTTTTCGTGCTCTACTTCGGTTGTGAAGCCGTAGCAACAGGCTTAAATTCAGATTCTTTTGGTGCCAGTTTGCTCCTGGCCAAAGATTGCAGGCTCGATTCTTTGGCTACAGCAACTGCATTCTGATGGATGTATGATGTGAATGCACCCGTATACCATGCTTTGGGTAAAAGATGTACAAGGGGTCAGACAATCTGGAACTTCCTCCTGTATTGCTTTGGAGTAAGAAAAACCAGTAATTTAGACAAACGCTCTTCTACTGACCAGGGTATTCCTGGTTCTGATACCTGCCCTCAATAACCACATTCCAACGACATAGAAATGCATGCAATGCCTATACATGCACAGAAGTCCGGGCTTGTCACTTTAGTTATGGAGGTGGCTCCAGTAAAAAATGTTGCTTAGTTCTGTTCCTAGCCATCTTATTCTTTGATGTCAAAGAATGGTGAAGGGCTCTTTACCATGACCAACATTGGTAGCCTTGGACTGGAAGCTCTAGAACTAAAGGTCTCATGTTTGCGTCAAGCATCAGGCCAGATAAAGAGAAATTCCTGTGTGCAGAATTAAGACCTCATTTGGAACTCCACTTCTGCCTCAGCTAAGAAGTGTTGTTGTTTTCTTCTTGCAGGGTAATTTAGGACAGTGTCATGGGGAAACGCAAACAAAATTAGGGCCATCATATGGCACACAAAATACAGTTCAATAAGTGAACAGGAAGGAAAGGGTCTCTGTACATTCGTACACAGGTGTACCTATATGTCTCTGCATTGGCAAATGCAGCTGCATATGAGAAGTCGGCAGGTTACATGTTTGAGACCATCAGTCAAGAATCTTGCATTTGTGGAAAGGCTGATTTGGAACCAGAGTTTTGTATTGTCAGTTTGGGGGCTAAGTTACTGACACATTCTTGTTCCTAATGCAGCAACCCTCAGCCAAGGCTGTCTCAACACCCATGATGTTTGATCCTGCGGATTTCTCGTCACGAGCAGTGGACAACAGTCACAAGGCAGCTGGTGGTAACCTGGCCAGGAGGAGAGCCTATCCAACGTAGCAGATGTCACATGTTTGACTTGGCAGCCATCTTGCGTCCCTTTCCATGCAAAGCCTTGTCCTAGGTTCTTTTCTTTTTTGCACTACAGGACAGTATTTCTTCTTTCAAATGCTACTTCAATTCATGGTGCATTTTAGAATGCCATTTTTCTGAAATAGTTTTTATTTTCCTCCCTCTGTCTGCTGCTCTCCTATGGAAGGGTAGTGTTCCGAGACTTTTTCTGTCATGTCTTCTGGCAGTAGGTTTAGTCTAGGTTTGATAAAACCAGAATGGAAATGTTTGAAAGTGTAGCGCGCGTGTTATATGATGTCATTACGCCGTTGAAATGAACATTTTTTTAGTCTTAATTATTTGTGCACTAGCATTCATGTAATTTTTAAGGCTACATGCAGAGGCCAAGGTTGTCTGTCTGCAGGCATTAGTTATGGCACTCTGTTTGCAAGAGTGGATCGAAGGTGCTCGACTGATTAAAATGAAATCCTTTGTCATGTGTCTGTTCAGGTTCACGTGTGACTGAAGCAGAATCGAAACTGATACGCTTGGCATTTGTTTTTGGGCATGCATCAAAGTCCCTAATATAGTCTAAAATTGTTCTGCAAGGCCTAGCATGACATTTTAAATCCCTGTATGCTGCATGACGCACTAAAGTCAGTTGGAAATGTGACAGTGCAATGCTGTAGGTATCGTATACCACATTCATTGTCTGTGAGCAACACCTTGCTTTTAACACAAATGTGACATTTTCACTGGATGGCTACTACAAAAAATGAAGTTTTGTTTGGCCCCACAGCATTGCTGAGTAATTGTATGCAATTTTTTTTCATTTTTAGATAGTTTTAATGTGAATTAGATTCAAGGCATGAGCTCATGGCTGTACTGGAAGGGAAACAGGAGAGGAGGCTTGCTCTGTCTGCAAGAGCTTGAAGGTGTCCTGATGTCTATCTTGCAATCCGAGGTTCAAGCCTATTTGGGGCAAGTTTGGAGACCCAACCTTTGGTCGCCACCATCACACGTGGTCGAGCCAAATGGTGGTATGAATGGTTTGCTATTATCTGTATCCTCCAGTGAAGACTAAGTAAAACTGAAGCAGTGTTCAATGGACTAGCAAGAAGAAAAAAAAATGGTGCTGCTAAGTGCAGTGCCACTAGGTCTTGCACACCGACCGTGACCAACTTCTGCCTTAACAGTGGTCTGTAGTCGTTAAGACTGCTTTGTGGATCTCTCGTATGAACTGCTTGGTTTTGGTGTAGGGTATCTTGTGTATCTTTTCTCTCCCAAATGTGTGCAATGGTGTTTGCCATGATTGTCATTGAGATGCTGCTACCATTCCGTTCTGCGCTTAGCCTCGCTGAAGAGGCGGCGTACTGTAGTAAATGCTGTTTAAAAGCTTATATTAGTGGTTGATGATAACCATTTGTGATGCTTTTTGGGGAACTTCCTCCTTTTGTTTGTCTATTTGCTTAAACTTATAGTTGTACATAGAAGGGCAGGCCTTTTGATAAGCCCAGCATTTGGCAGAGCTACTGTACTACAAGTGCTGCTTTGGGCTTGACGACGTGGTCCTACCATCGTAGTGGCTGTAGGTCTCTGTCATCGATGACTACGAGTAGAATCAGGACTTTCCTTTCTGCAAATGGCTCTGTAGCTATTGGTGTCCTTTGCAAAAGGAAAGCCTTTGTTTTTGAAGTAATGATTTTTAAATTTTTCAAATGATTATACAAGGTAGTTTATCTACCTTGTTTATGATGCTATGGTGGGTACTTGGATTAATGTTCTCTTCTTCTATTCTGCATGCAGTCAAAAGGCACACAGTTGTAGCAAAACGGAAGCGAAGCCTCTAGGGCCTTCGCAATCGCTTATCTTTCTGTGCACTTCACTAACTCTGCTCAATTGCTTTTTGTTCATATTCAGGCATGCACTTATGTGACAGAGCACAGTACGCAATAAAATTGTCCATAATGTCACTTGGTGAGGCATGGGGTTTGTGCACTGCAATTTAAAGGGCTGAAATTCACAGCAATTCCTTGCCTCATTGCATTTCCTTTCCTCTTAATTGAAGCAGAAGTGGGAGCTGCAGAAAGCATTTCTAATTTTTGAGGAGCAGATTGGGATTTGAAATGCAGTGTAATCTAGCCGGAGTGTGCTGGTTGTTTCGACAAGGGAAAAAAAAAGCATTCTAGAGAGGAATCACTGTCAAAAAGTGGTCCCAGTATCCCACACACACAGAATGCACGCGGTCATAAAAATTTGTATGGTTTCCTGTGCTGTACATTTTGGTTCTGTCTAAGAAGCTTCCCTGTGTGTGTGATCCCTAGGAATGTTCCAATTTTCACTGCGATCTTTGTTGGCGCTTGGATCTTTTGTCTGTTTTTGTTTGTCACTTCCAACGCGCGCAGTCATGCCATGCCTTTGGCGCATTTGTGGGCATGCCTGCTCCATGAAGGCACTGTTAGAATGGGTTTTGCTTGTTGAAGAGGGGGCTAGCAATGCTTTTCTTTTTTTGCAATGCTGGCTGTTCTCTGAGGTATGTATGAATGAAAGGAGAAAACAATGCTGAAGGAATAAAAGTTTTGGTGAGGATGGGCGTTTTCTCTCAAAGAAAAAAAACTAAGCTTGAAGCTGTTTGGTAAGCATGACAGCCCTTGGTTTGTGGCTGACCGCTTCCAACCTGTGTGTGGGTAGAAAAATGTGATCTGAATAGCGACTTGAATGTAGACTGGACACCAATGGCAGCTAATATTAAAGACATTCATTGCTGTTCTGACCAACAGCACCGTCGTTTATCAGTGTTCCTTGTGAAAGTACATATGTCCTTCCCATCCTGACCTGGCACAAATTAAGATGTGAAAAGAAATCCGAACAGTAACAGAAGTAGCCTGTCGAGCAGTATCAGAGGTAGTATCAGAGGTGCTTGCGTATGGAGGAATACAATTGGTTTTAAAGATGTGCATTAAGCTCCAAAATGGAGGCATTTTTGCTTTTTGTCTACGTCCAATTACACATGTTTTCGTATATCCTATTTTTCATGACTGTTTAAAAATGCCCATATTTACGATTTTGCACATACTATAGTGCAACAGGATGGTCTGAATTGGTATATCTTCAGCAACAAGCTGAGACGCCATTAAAGATAATATTGCACCATAAGTGCAAACTACCACTACAATGAATTATGTTTTCACCTCTGCAGTGTCTCATTCGTAACAAAGCACAGTGGAGTGCTGAACTCAGTTAAAAGTAAATAAATAGGATAGTTCTACATTCCTCTCCTGATTTTGTTTATGTTGCAGAGAAAATTAGTAATCAAGTTGACTTTTTTTCATTTCACCTATAACACTTGTGATTCGGCCTGACAATAGTGCACAAAAATTCACAATTATAATTTCATGGTGAAGTCATTTACAGAGCACAGACTACAAGGTAGATTATGATAGGCAGCGATTACATTAGGGTGACCACAAAACTTGCAACGAACTGTGTTCCCTGTAAAGATGCAAGCACAATGCTTTGGTTTGGGGAAACTGATTCATAGCTTGTAAAGGATGCGACCAAGCTGAACCTGAACAAGAAAGCAAGACTACGCGGGACTTTCAGTAGCTGTACATAGAACCACCAACATCGAAGCAGCGCAGCACAAGCTGTTGCCAGTTGTAGACGTGCAGCAGTGTGTGTTTAGCTGTGTGAAATTCACTGGAATAATTTGCAAGTGCTGGGAAATGTCACAAATCATAGTGAACATTGGCTGTTTAACACTGTAGGGGGGCTATTCTGTAAGTGTTCACCCAGTGGACATGTCCATTTGGTCTGCTGCTTAAGTGCTGACACATACCGCAGCCCAGCCAATCGGAACTTCAGCAGCAGACGAAGTGGACATCAGCATTAGGTGGACAGTTGCAGAAGACCCCCCCTTTACCTATAAGACAACAGAAAAAAAAAAAATTTGTTCCAACATTTCTGCACAGAACCAGAAATTGCAGAACAGGTAGCCATCGCATTGGCACTTTTAGACCCAAAGAGATCCAGGATCCACAGCGATTCAAGGGCAGCTGTCTGAGCATTTTCCAAAGGAGTCATCTCTAGACAGGCACTGGCAATTCTCAATTAAAATGTCGTCAAACCCTACACGATCATCTGGTTTCCTGCTCATATGAGAGAAATCACTGGTGCTCCTGCAAACCTCAACGAATCTGCCCACAATGCTGCACGAGGACTTGCCAACAGTACAGCCACAAGTCAAGAAGATGCTGAGGTTTCAGATAGCAGGGACCACCGCCTCGCGTACGAGCTAACCAAGCACTTCTACCTCGGATGCAGGGTCTTCCCCTCTCCACACAGTAAACTAAATAGAGCTCAGGCCATTATGCTAAGGCTCTTGCAAACAAGAACCTATCCGAACCCACTTCTAATCAACAAGATCTATCTGAAGTTTTCTACACCAGCAACATGCAATAAATGTAACTACACCATAGATCTTGGTCACATGCTCTGGTGTTGCTCCGTGTTGCGCAGCGACAAGGACAACTTTGAAGAGTGGTGGAACGCAGCTCTACGCAGTCTCGCATTCGAAGAACAGCTATGGCCCGTCCAACGAGCCAGCCGAAAGGCTTGGCCTTTCAGTCCCAACGTGGGAGCGGCCTGGTTCGTGCTAGAAAACTAGCGCGACCTAATGCACCACAATAGTTTTTCCATCAATCCACCTATCCAACATTTCTGGGGTAATGCATGGTGCACTAGAGGCAAAGGACATCGCTCAAAGGTAGGTTACCTTGACGCAGCAAATGACTAGACCCTGTGAACAATGTGCAATAGATTAGCAGATTTCTGTTTAATAAATCATATTTTTGTTTGTGCAATGAGACAGCAAATAGCTGTACGGCATGATTGGACTTCAGGAACGTCCATTTGAACACGATTAGCCCTTTCGTATTAGTGCCGTGCGTAGGTATTCTCGAGTTGCTTGCGCTTAGGCCTACGTAAACTTGCGATGCGTTCCGCTAGTATCAATCTAAGCACGAGGAATGCACGTGTGTCGTTTAGTCCATCTTTATTCACACGCAGCGTGATTGATAAAACTATGTAGACGCAGCCACAAAATGTAAACTAAAATTCCAAATAACTTAAATAAACACCTGTACAAAAAAACAATAGAGTTGAAAATGCTAAAGAAAAACTTATGAGCAAAACGGCGAGCGGTGTTTCGTGGACGAAAACACCGGCCTTGTATGGCTCGTTTCTCAGCGCCATCATACACGTGGTCTGGAAACGCATTCTTTGTCGACGTAGCTCGCACCTTGTTAAAAAGGCTGACTGGCGCACTTGCGCGAACCAATGCTGCGGTCTAGTGCTCGTAATGCTGCCAGCCATCTCGAGGAGAGAACGTCGCCTGTTCTCAGCTTCACGAATCAAGCACGTATAAAGGGTCGCAGCGTTTCGCCAATGCTTTCGTCGGCTTCACCGAAGAATAGCTCACATCCTGCTGCATGTTGCACATAGACACTGCATCTGCTAGGCAGATCACATTCGAGTCCTCTGTCCGGCTCGTGAGCACAGCATAGATGTGCGCGCGGCTCTCTGGCCAGCGCCGTAAACAACGCGCTAGCTTTGCCTCTGGCACAAGAGTCACCGAACCGGCGCACAGCACGGCGTGCCAGCTGCACAGCGATTTTCCAGCGCGCCTCTGTTCCGTCACGAAGTCGTGCAAAAGGCGCTTGGCGAGGTTGGCGTGGAGTTCCCACTTTCGCGAGATCCACTTGTAGGTGACCACTTCGTTGGCGTCGAACACCAGGTGTTCGAGCA
This sequence comes from Dermacentor andersoni, assembly GCF_023375885.2. Taxonomy (NCBI): domain Eukaryota; kingdom Metazoa; phylum Arthropoda; class Arachnida; order Ixodida; family Ixodidae; genus Dermacentor; species Dermacentor andersoni. The sequence continues at coordinate 353,528,592 of NC_092814.1, forward strand.
CTTCCGATATCGATTCCGTCAGCATTGGCTGACGAAAGCACGGACCACCATAGAATAAGGAATCCATGAAGCCTTGAAGGAGCCAGCCCCGGGCTGCAATTACAGGTTCGCACTTGTCGCACTACACCGGTTACATTTACGTCGGACTCCTTTTGACATATCGACTGTAACGATCGTGAAAACTTCGACGGTATGTGTAGGCTGTAAAATGTTTACGACGCAATTCAAAAAATAGCGAAATATGGAGAAAAAAAATTATTCCATAAATGCAGCTTGAGAAAACAAATGTGCGTCTGCCCGGCTAGCTCAGTCGGTAGAGCATGAGACTCTTAATCTCAGGGTCGTGGGTTCGAGCCCCACGTTGGGCGGCTTTTTTTAAATTTGTTTTTGTAAATGTAGTTATATGTATTATCAGTTTGAAGTAAACACCTCTACTTCATCACCATTTTGCTCATGTAAGACGGGGACAAGTAGTAGCACTATTGCAGTTAACGTCCACCATGTATAACCAAAACTTATGCTGTTATTGTCGCCTAAACTGGCGCGTGCCTTCGATAACTACGGAATTGTAGTACAGTTGAGAGGTTCCTGCCGCACGGTTTGCACCGATGCGGAGGCCTCTCTACGTCATAAAGCATCCCCGAGCCAAACGTTCAGCTGCTCTAGGGAAAATCGGAGGAGCCACGCAATGGGGGAATTCTGTCGGTTCTTGGTCGCGCTCCCAAATCATAGATTAGAGTGCTTTCGAGTGCTCTGCTGGAGCGTGACGCTTTGAATGAAATGGGTGAACATATTCGCAGCGCTCAATTTTGACTTGCCGAAAGTAAACCACCTCGCGAGAGCGCTTAGAAAGATCGAAAGCGAGTAGCCCATGAATTAAAGCACGTATCCATATTGCCTATGATATGAACGTTGGTTCATCAACATGCAGGGGGGAAGAAATCGCATTAAGTGGGACGAAATAGAAGAACAATTACAAACGGAAAATTTTCAGGTATATGGAGTTGCTGAAACCCATTTAAGGGATGAGGAAGAGCCACCATTCATTGCAGGATACACCTGGGTAGGGTGCAACAGAAAAAGGAAAGAACGCAGAGGAGGAGGCCTTGGAGCGCTAGTGAAGGGACAGGACTGGGAAAGGATAAGGGAGAGCTGCAGTGAGCACATGTGGCTCAAGGGCACCGTAGGGAATGTAGAGACAATCCTGGGAGTTGTGTATCTGAAAACGGGGAATTGATTCGAAAGAGGAGAATGCAAAACATTTCAAATGTATGGCCAAGGACATCAGGGAGTTAGCTATGAAACGGAGAGATAATCATCCTAGGGGACATGAATGCACATTTGGAATAGTTTGACAGGGCGACAGACGCAGCAGGGCAGATGTTAGTAGATTTTTGTGAGGCCCATGATTTTGTAATAGTTAATACTGAAATTAAATGCGACGGGAAGATAACATGGGAAAGAAATAGCTCCCACTCAACAATCGACTACTGCCTAATGTCCCACAAGCTGTATGAACGGTTGGGAGGTATGGAAATTGATGAGGAACGAACAAAAAGCCTGGGGAGTGATCACAAACAAATCAAAATCAGTTTTGGAAGGACAGTACCACTGGCAGAAACTAAAGAAAGGAAAGGTATGAGCAAACTGAATGACAGGCAGCTACAAGAAGTGGCGAAAAACATTGAAAGCATGGTATCCAAGCAACCGCAAAGGGCATGGACATACGACGAGGTAATAGGTATTTTTAAACAAGAGCCAGAGAAGGGACAGATTAGGAAACTAGGAAGTAGGCAGGGAAAACATAAATCGAAAAGCTGGTGGGACCGAGAAGTTAAGGAGGCCATAGAGCAACGCAAAGATGCGTGCAGAAAACACAGAGCAGCAAAGAAAAGGGGAGCCCCACCAGAAGAGGTGGAGACAAAATGGGAGAATTACCTTGCAATTAAAAGAGAAGCATCGGCATTAATTCAAGCCAAGATAGCAAAAGTTGGGGTACAGTGGTTGTTAGAGGTACAAAAAAAAGACAGAAATGCCTCTAAGAAGCTTTAGGAGCACATAAGGCAACAGAGTAAGAAGACAAAGGTGGTTCAGCACTCACTGACCACACCAGAAAGAACAAAGGTAGAGGGAGAGGAAGCTCAGGAATATATTAGGTTAACAATAGAGGCAGCATTTGCAGAGCCAGAGGGTAGCGAAATGGAGAACAATGACAACAGCAGGACAGAATTAGAGGAGGAGAACAAAGGGATGACAAGTAAGGAATGGGACAGAATTGAACACAAGGTCCCCGTGGGAACAGCGACAGGACCTGATGACATACCTATGAAATTGATAAGCATATTAGGCCAGAAAAGTAAATTAAAATTACGACAACTTATTGAACAAATAGTTGTAGGGGGAGATGTCCCACAGGGCTGGAAAACAAGCAGAATGATATTAGTTTACAAAGGTAAGGGAAGCAAGGACAACATTAAATCCTACAGGCCAATAACTGTCACATCAGTCATATACAGAGTAGCAATGCACATGGTGAAAATAAGAATGGAGGAAAGGGCAGAACGTGAAGAGATCTTGGGAGAGCTGCAGAATGGATTTCGAAGGAACAGAAGGCTAGATGATAATCTATTTGTTATAACACAGTGCATAGAAATAGCGGCAGCCTGGCAGAAACTGCTATGGATAGCTTTTTTAGACATTAGAGGAGCCTATGATAATGTAAACCGAGAAAAGTTATGGAGCCAGTTGAAGGAATATGGTCTAGACAGAAAGGTGATTGGATTCCTACAAGTTTATACGGATAATGAGGTAGAGATAACATGAGAGGGGGAAACTACAAAGCCAGCTAAAATAAGAAGAGGTCTCAGGCAGGGCTGTCCATTGTCGCCCCTGCTTTTTATGATTTACATGAGCCAAATGGAAAAGAGGCTAGAACAGAGCACAATAGGAACCGACATAAGCTATATGCTGAAAGGGCAGAAGGTAACTCAAGTACTAGCCGGACTGATGTATGCAGATGATATTGTACTGCTTGCGGACACCCGAGTAGGGCTACAGGAACTAATGAGCATATGTGGAGAGGAGGGAGAAAAATTGGAACTGCAATTCAGTAGAGAGAAGTCTGGGATTAAAGTATACAATGAAGAAAGGGGGGGACCATTGGAAATACAAGGCACTAAGATTGATCATGTTGAAAAATACAAGTATTTGGGCATATGGCTAAACGAGGGCAAAAAGTACTTGGAAGAACAGGAAAAAATTATGATTGAAAAAATGAAAAGGAACTCAGCTGTAATGAAACACAAGGCACTATGGAACTATAATAGGTACAAGGTGGTTATGGTACTGGGCCTCACATTCGGAAATTCAGTACTGTGCATGAAATCGGAAGTTCAGACATGCATGGAAACAAGACAGAAGTGTAGGCAGGTTGGCCTTAGGAGCGCACGGGAACACTCCTAATGAGGGAGTGCAGGGGAACATGGGATGGACGTCATTCGAAGGTAGAGAGGCAATAAGTAAGCTAAAATATAAACAGACTTTCCCAGCACTGGGGGAAAAAAGGTGGGCGGGAAAAGTGTACAAATATCTATGCATGAAAAGTTTGCACACAAAGTGGACCCTCAGAACTAGGAAGCTGAGGATTAGATACCTACAGCCGAGGGAGAGAGAGAGAGAAGGAGATTCTTGATGATGGGAAGGAAAGGTTGGGGTCAAGTGCAGCGCAGTAACTGTCTCTCAGCAAACAGCCGAAGGAGGGGGCCCAACGTGGTTCTAGTGTGGGAAAGGAGGTGAAGGGGACGGAAAGAAAAATGTGGGAAGAAAGAATGCTCGGAAAGTCAGCGCTATCTATGTATAGGACACAAAAACAGGATATAAAGAGAGAGCTCTTATATGATAACTCGCGGGGCAGCTAGGACGGGGGTTTTGAGAACGAAAACATACAGGGCTAAATTTGAAGACGTGGACCTTTTGTGCACAGCCTGCGGAGCCGAAATTGAGACCACAGAGCATATAGTGCTGAGATGCACAGACCTTCGCCCGACTCTGGCTGAGGGAGAACAGTGACAGATATGGAAGGGGCATTAGGTTTTCCCGGGGAACGAGGGCAAATAGACGAGAAAAGAGTGGCAGTAAAGGCACGTTCACACCGAAGGCGGAGCGGCCAAACGGCCAAGCGGCCGCGGATTTTCCGCTTTGCGGATAATACGCGGCCGCTTGGCCGGATCACGCCCGGACCGATTTTTTCCGCGCGGACAAGTTGGCCGCTTTGGCCGCAGCCAATCAGAACCCGACACGGCGGAAGCGCTGGTGAGCGAATGTCTTTCTCTGGGCTTTTCTCTTCTGTTCTTGAAATGCGTCAAAACGGCAAGTTGGGCCAGTTGATTGGGATTCATAGTAAGGTTCATTACAGCGCAACACAAGACAAGGACAAAAGAAGGTATAAAACGACGACACGGCGCCGTGTCGTCGCTTTAAACCTTCTTTTGTCCTTGTCTTGTGTTGCGCTGTAACAAAACTTGAAAAGCGAGTTGACAAGTGGCGAGTAAAATGCCAACAATCTCGTCTTCTTCGTCTGAGCTTAACCTTTTGCAGCAGTAGATTGCGGACGGGAGCGCGCCAACCCACGACGAAACAAATATCGAAAGTGCGCGTACAAACCCAAAGTGCCGCGAGATGGCGGCACGTCCCTGAAATTGCTAAAGAAATTGCGAGATGCCCCGCCCTCCCGGCGGCGCGGACAGCCAGGCAACGCGGCTGGTCTGAACAGGCGCGGGCGCTCGCCGCCTCGCCGCTTTGAAAATACCATAAATCGGGGAGCTAATATTTTCTGTACTATTTTAGATAGTTATTTTGGTGGGAGGAGGGGAGTGACAACTAGTTTAATAGGAAGGGGATACAAAGAAGAAAAAAAAAAATAGGAGGGGGAGCAAAAGGCTACGTAGCGCCAGCCACCGCCCGTTACAAAGGGTGTAGCCGCCAACCATCCATCCATCCACCGGTGTTTATTTTTTATTTAAATTTTTGGTGTTAGTGTAGACCAAGAAGGCGTGCTCGTACATAAATATCTGGTGTTTAATGCAATGGGTTGTTCGTGTATGTGTAAACTTCGCGTAGCGTGATGTGCAAGCGCCGCTTTTAATGATTGAAGCAATTGAAGCTCGCGCCTAATGGGCTTCACTTTGTGGCGCCTAGATGTCGCCTGTGTCGCACTAATACGCTAGAGACGCCAAAAAGCGCGGAGGCCGAAAGGTGGTTGTGGAATGGTGTTTGCTTGTGAGCGCGTACATTTGGTTCTATACACCTAGTGAAAATGGACTGTTCGGTTGAAGTGCGGCCCTTACTTAAACTCTGCAAGGTTCAGGCGCTTCTGTGGGACCTCTCAGGTGCCCATGTCACCACTGAATGTACGTCTTCAAGAATTAAGATCGTCATGAATGCAAAAGACTATGGTGGCAGCTGCGTTCAGACAGAGCTGGTTTTCCCCGATGACATTGTGTTCGATGTCGAGTCTATGACGAACCCCCAAGAAACCAGGGTTCTCAGGGACCGTAAGTGCGTCCAGCCGATGCCATGCCGAGAACTGACGTTCAACGTGCGTTTCCACAAGGCGGCCGGCTCAGACTCTGAGCAGAAGATGGAGCCTTTCGTCGAACCTGCAGTTGTCGCTGGAACCCTCTACTGCTTTCAGTGCGTGGAATGCGCTACGGGGATTCTCGGCGGAGGAGTAAAATTTCGCAGAGTCCTGCCGCTGCCATCCGATGATTGGAAAGAGGCTGTGGGTGAATGGTTTTGTCACAAGCATGAAACTGCAAGCAGCGATATCCTCCCCGATGTTCTCTCGCCGAAACCGGACGAGCTGTTCACGTCCGCAGCTCACTTCATTGTGCACGACAAAAGAGTTCGAGAAGGCGACTTCGACGAGGGAGACGGAAGACTGCGCTGTGGCATTTGTCACATTGTGGTTGGGAGAAAGGCGACTCCATCGTCCACAGCATTGTTTACGACCCGCGTGACAGTAACGCCTGTCAACAAAGAGGATGGCAGCACCATCGGAGGCGTCGACGCGTCTCACCTACTGAGAGGCCTCATCAGAGAGCGGCTGCAGCTAAGCATGACCTGCAGGATTGTGCTGGCTTCCGTAAGTAATCACAGCTTACACGTTTCTTTGGGCTAGTTGGGGGTGGCGGCATTGCAAGCACGTACCACAGCACGAGTAAGGAGCGGGACCGTCCTGTCCCGGTTCTCACTCGCTTGTTCGCGTTGTGTGCATGTACTTGCAGCAAGTAACCGCACTTAAAAAAAAAAAAAGTATGATAAAATAAAAAAAAAAAAAAAAACTCCCCGTCGGGGAATCGAACCCCGGTCTCCCGCGTGACAGGCGGGGATACTGACCACTATACTAACGAGGACACAGTTTCCTGGCTACTAAGGTGCTTTATCAAGAGCAATGCTACCGAAGAATGACTTCCTCGAGGCCGCATGACATCAACTAGAATTTTCCTACCCAAATACATGTGGAAGCAAGGACCCTATTTAGGCAGCCATTCTATCGCACTTGAGAGACAGAAAGCTGAATTCTTAGAATGACTGGATTCTACCGACTACTGGAAGCGGAATTTTTGGTTTAGGACTTCATAGTTTTATTGCGATGGCGATTTACCAAAATTACGATAAATCGGTAATGGTAAACTACCGCGCTCGAACTCTGTTTGCCGCGATGCGGAGCCATCTCGAGGTTGGAACCCCTGGAACCAGAGATAGCCTGCTCCAGCCGAACACTCGGAGCAGCTCTCACTCTAACAGCACTCTAACAGCTCTCAGAAGTAACGGGATTTAATAAGTTTCACAAAGAGGGTTTCTTCTTATTATTTTTTTTATTTTTTTACACAAGAGCTATATGTAGCGGACAGCAGCAGGGAGTTATAAGTCGCGCGTTTGCAGTTTGTACGCAGAATAAGCGTTGCCTTTCACGTTGGTGCGCAGTTTACGCACAGCCGAGAACGCCGGACTGGCGGCAGACTGTGGTGGGAACGACGAGGCGCAAGCGAGTTAGCTTGCACGATTCACTCGGCCTGTAACGTAAGTACTTTGCTCCGACCCACTGATGCAGACTGTAATGGCTGTAGGCTCAGGAACCGCGTCTTCATTCGAACTTTCTTGAAGAGGTAATAAAGGGGCCGGCAAATGTTGAGGGTATTCTCGCGATTCCAAGATGTATTGCAACTGAGTGCTGCATGCTACGTAGCTCGATTCATTGAGCGCGTCTCTCGCTGCGGTCGAGCTCGTTTATCCTAAGCTTTGTCCTCCGTGCGCACGTGCGCAGGACAAGCAGGTCCTGCTGCTGTGGCTGATGGAGACGGGCCTGCAGCACTTCTACGCCAGAGAGGTCCAGGGTAAAGAAGTGCGTGTCGACCTGCAGGTGGGCAGCAAGGTGAGCGTACCATATACTCTTAACAGCAAGTATCATTTTGTCGTGGATGTAGATTGACCAATTATGAGAAATAAATTCATGCACAAACTCGTCTACAGGAGTTGTCTAAGTGTAAGCATTGTGCCACTTGCTCTTTTCCGCGCAGCACGTTGTCATTATCAACGTTGTGAAACTTGATCCGACCGGTATAAACGGTAGCGCTGCGGCGACACGAAACTGCTGCGGACAGCGGCGAAAGGTGAATTGATGATGCAAGCAAACTACTGCAGGTGGCGGTGCCAGGGGCGCTGATGACGTTCCGATCATTATCAGCCGTTATCGCGTTTTAGCGCCACATCCATCCGCGTCGAGCCATTATCAACCGTGATCAGCCGTGCTCCAACGACGGCTGCGTATGGCGCGGGCCCTATATTGAAAGCGATCTGCGATAGGCGCAGAGTGCGCCGAGTGCTGATAGCTTCGTGTGCGCTGTGTTCTCGCCGGTTAGTTCGCGTTGAAGCGAGAGGCAGCACGAAGATCAATTCGCTCGCTGCTGCGCGCCCAATCTGCGTTCAGTTCTCACCGTATTGAACGGTCACGCGCATTGATGTTGCTCCGTTAGTTCACCCTTCTTTCTTTAGACTGATACAGGGACCAGGAAAGGGATTCGGTTCGTGGTCAGCTGGTCTGTATGCACGGGAAACGAATTACGGCCGGACAAAACGCCAGTTTCCTTTTGCTTCATTATTTCCTCGAGTGACGGCTCGCCGCGATGGTGGCAGATCTTCGGAGCCATATATCGGCGATATGGGTTAGATAAGGTGGAAAATAAAATAATACGAAACAGCGTCCATCATCAAACCCTGCAATAACCCTTAAGAGGAAGCTTTAGCTCGGGCCCAACTCCGACGCGGCCTATTCAAATACATGTAAAATGCAAAAATGCTTTTCTCAGATAACCTCTGGACTGATTTTAATGAAATTTATTGCATTTGAGAGAGAGAATTAAATTATAGTGTCTGTTGGAAGCGGAATTTCGATTTATGGCCTGAATTTTGTGAAAAAATTTTTTCAAAAATTCGAAAGTTCAGAAAAGATAGACGCACGAAGTTTATAAATTAATAACTCTGCATCAAAAACAGATACCGCGGTTCTGTAAACGGCATCCATTAGATCATTCAAAGTCGACAAATTCGATACGTCAATTTATATCTTACGTGAAATTGTTACGTTGTGTACAAGGGTTCCGCAAAAGCTGTATTTCCATATTACTGATTTCTTTTCATATTCATGTGTAACATAAATTTTGTCCCCTTTAAATGTAATATCAGACGCAATTCACATATTTGTGATTTTATTTTTCCTTGCTGAGTGAGAGTTGTAAACTTGATAGTTTCGCTTTCTGAAAATTTTCGATTCCTTGCCAATCTTTAATAAATAATTGACTGTCTAAATCAAGAATTGGAAACCAACAGTGACTAGATGTTAAGTTTCTCTTTTAGATGCAACAAACCTCGTCAAATTTATTTGGTGCAGTGGTTGCCGAGAAAAACGAATTCTCATTTTACATGTATTTAGATAAAAAAATTTATGGGGTTTTACGTGCCAAAACCACTTTCTGATTATGAGGCACGCCGTAGTGGAGGACTCCGGAAATTTCGACCACCTGGGGTTCTTTAACGTGCACCTAAATATAAGTACACGGGTGTTTTCGCATTTCGCCCCAGTAAAGTTTCGTTCGTTCTCTGCCCTCGCTTCACCGTTGGAACTTGAAGCTTCTCGGACGATGATCGGCAGTTGTTGACCAAACGCAGGCAGGAAGCGATGAGATCAGATGTACAAGAAATATTTATAGGTAAACTTTTCTATATACATGGCAGGTAAAACAAATACATTACAAACTTGAACAATTGAGAAACAAAGTCTCACTCTTCGACTGTCTCAATGACTGTTAGAGCCCAGACTCGTTTTAACGTACATAGTACGGAGGCTCACTGATCTATCAGCAATCCTGATTTCAGCCAAGTCTAACGTACATGGTACGGAGCCTCACTGATCTATCAGTAATCCTGATTTCAGCCAAGTCTAACGTACATGGTACGGAGCCTCACTGATCTATCAGTAATCCTGATTTCAGCCAAGTCTGAGGGACAGCATGTCGTCCCGATTTTTATAGCCCAAATACACAAAGAAAAAAAAAGGCGGTAGGGCCGTTGGCCCGTCCCACAGGTTCAGTTGCCAATCAGAGTCAACCGTTTGTTAAGCCACAACCCACAGGGATGGGCTTACTCTTAAAAATAAACATATTGGAAAACAAAGCTCTTTTCCTTCTTCCCCAAAACTCCGTTGCCCTCTCGTTTCTACGTAGTTAGTGACGGGCTCAGCAAAACACGCCAGGCCCGAACAAGTTATCGCTAGACCGCCTCAAATCCCAACGGCGTCTAGGCCGCAAATGTCTCGGAAGCAGGGGCATCGACACCACGTAGTGCCGCTGTACTCAAAGTTTGGCCGTGTGGGAGACGGATGGCCCTCCTTGTCCTTCAAACTTATTGTCTACAAGACAAAGTTCTCCGAGTGCGTGTTTACAAGACGCCGCCGTCCGAATGCACTCTTCACGTGTGGACCGCATCCCTACAGCGTGCACTGTAAGCTGGCCTTCGACACCACACAGGCAGTCGCACCCAACAACAAGGCTGGCGATTGCGTTCCGGACGCGCGGCACGGGGTCAAGGTTGCTAAGCCCTTCTTAACCTCGGCGGCGCCTCCAATTAGTCAGGTACTCGGGCGCCAGACCCACAATACCGTATACAGCGGTCCCTTTCAAGGCTGGTCTGTGTGGACTCGTGTGACCGTCGGCGGACTGCCAACACCCTGCGCACAATACCGACTTCCCGGAATCGGCACTCGCCCTCCTGGCGCCTGCCGCGACGCGTCACCCAACACCGCGCGGTCCGTGACCCCACATAACACAGAAACGGTTGCCCCGCTGACATGGGGGGGGGGAAGTGCACCCCCTCTCTATACACACAGCACGTGGCCGATTCGTGACACTTAAGAACACGAACAATCAGAGCGACCTTACAGCCCCCATCGAAATGCGGCCGCCGTGGCCGGGATTCGATCCCCGCGATCTTGTGTTTCGCAGCCCAACACCATAGCCACTGAGCAACCACGGCGGGTAAGGTCTTAGGTTGTCTAAGTCAAGTCCAGCTGATCTGTTCTTTAATAGTGGAATAATTTTAGCTACTCTCCACTCTCTTGGCACCCATGAATTCGTGAGGGAGAAATTTATTATGTTTAGCAGGTCCTGAGGCGCATATTCAAATAAATCTTTTAGCATTCCTGTTGTAATTCTGTCTGGACCGGGGCCTGACGCCGGTAACGAACTAATAATGCCTTCAAGCTCTGTCGCTGTTACTGTTATAAAGTCGTCTCCCAAGGCAGGTTTCTTTAGTCCTATCGGGAATTTATGTTTGAAACGTCGCGCAAATCCTTGAGCAATTTTCTCAAGTGATTATGATAATTATTTTGTTGATAGAACGACAGATTCAGCATTCACGGGCGCCGGTATTGGGGGCGAGCTCCACCACTGAAAAAGCTGGCGCCACCGTCGGCGTGACGTGGCATGAGGAATCACGTGAACACAGCGGCCGCGTCGGCTGCTTCAGAAGCTCCGAAGCGAGCTGAAAACGAAAGTTTAAAGTCCCACCTGCGCTGCGCTTCTGATTAAGTGGTGAGGCTTTCCCGCCTTGGGTGGCTGCTTGACAACATTTGAAAGCATTATAATAGGTAGTGGCTGGCTTTGGAGGCGCACAGCATGGTAGGCTACTGTTCGGTGCCGCAGTGCCGGACGTACGCAACGGAGCCCGGTGTCAGCCTTATTCGCACGTAGCCGCAGAACAAGAAGCTGTGTGAAGCTTGGCTCAGAAAACTTAGAACCGGCAGACAGCCATTAGCTACAACATGGGTATGCAGCAAGCACAGACGCGAGGAAGATTTCTGCTACGGCGCCGGGTCTGCTCTGTTCGGTGAGTAGCAGAAAACGCGCACTGAGACGCTCCCGCGCCCGCTGCCCGGCTAATGTCATGACAGTTTGGTCTATGAACTTGTTGATGCTAGATACTGGCAAGTTCACTGGAACGGAAAGGGAGTGGTAAGAAGCACATTAAAAAAGGCATGGCATATGGTCATGTTTGTGTTTTGAATTAAGAGGAAGCTTTAGCTTGGGTGCTCCTATCTAAATACATGTAAAAGGAGAATTCGTTTTTCTCGGCAACCACAGCACCAAATTTTACGGGGTTTGTTGCATTTAAAAGAAAAACTTAAAATCTAGTGACTGTTGGTTTCAAATTTTCGATTTAGGTCGTCAATTTTTTATTAAAAATTGGCAAAAATTGCAAATTTTCAGAAAACGAAACTATCAAGTTTACAACTCTGTAACTCAGCAAGAATAGGTGATACCGCAATTCTGTGAATTGTACCTAATAGCACATCTAAAGCGGACAAATTTGACATCTTATACATGAATCTCAAAAAATTTATTAATATGTTATTACAACTTTTGCAGAACCCTCGCAAACAACGTAACAAACTCACGTAAGATGTAAAATGACATATGAAATTTGTCCGCTTTGAATGATCTAATGGATACCGTTTACAGAACCGCGATATCTGTTCTTGATGCAGAGCTATTAGTTTGTAAACTTCGTGCTTCTATTTTTTTCAAACTTCTGAAATTTTGTAAATCTCTTTAACAAAATTCAAGCCCTAAATCAAAATTCCGCTTCGAACAGTCACTAGAATTTATCTTTCTCTCTCAAAAGCAACAAATTTCATTAACATCGGTCCAGGGGTTATCTCAGAAAAACGTTTTTGCGTTTTTACATGTATTTGAATAGGCCGCGTCGGAGTTGGGCCCGAGCTAAAGCGTCCTCTTAATACACTGGATTACGAAAAAGAATCAGCGTGAAATCGCACGCTGAGAAGACCGATAAACATACACTGCGACGCAACTTGCGAAATAATATTGAAACGTCCAAGAATTTAGAAGAAAAAGAAAAGATTGAATCGTCGCGACGGCACATCACAGTCGCCTAGGCGTCGAAGTCTGTATAACGAAATTATTTTTGAACAGCTCTGATAACATTCACGCAACAATCGTTGCTTGTGTACTGTCAAATGCTCATATTCTGCGGCCTAAAGCTCACAGCCTGCTGCGAAAACGCGCGCGCAGCGAAAGCGAGTCATTGTGCGCGGATATGCATGCAGACTCGCAGTCGGTCGCTGCGAACCCGTGCGATCGCTGCTTTGAGGCTTCATTCTGTTATGCTCCATCTGGTTATACAGACAGCCTACTATAAGAACATATCTCACATAGTTTGCTCTTAGCATTTGCCTACCTTTCACGCGAGAAGCCGGTTCGGGAGACCCCATCGCGACGACCGCGCGCAGTGACGTTCACTGTACCTATTCGGTAAACAGATAGCGTCTGTAAACGATTCTGTGCTTTCAGTTTGCCCAAGATTATTATTTCTACAGTTAGAAGCTTCTCTCGTTTTGAGAGTACTTACAGAAATGTACAAGAGGGCTGCCGCGTGGTGTTTTTATTGAGCGCCGTAAGCCAAACCTATGAGGAGGGCGCCGCGTGATCCCTCACACTACGCAAGGGAGGCGCTTCTAACAAATGGCGACTCCGTAAGTCCTCGCCCCCAATAACTTTACGAGATCGAAGAAATTTAAACAGGGCTTTTTTATTGCTGGACTTCGAAATGTATGTGTAGTGCGTGGAGTCATAATCCTCCTTAGCTTTTGAGACTCTTCGTTTAAATGTAGTTGCTATATATGTATAATCAGTCCAATTAACAGGACATTGGTTGTATAAAAGTTTTTTCAACGTAGCTTTTCTACGTCTAAAATCTTGCTCGCAGTCAGAATCCCACCAGGGACAATATGATCCATCATCCATCCTTAGTAGATTGCACAACAAATTGAGCTTTTTTTGGTGACTGTTTTAGAATTGAGCATAGGCTCATTGCTTTAATATCCTTCTCCATGCCCTCCTGAGCGTGTAAAGCTGATTTTAACGCATTTAAAAATTTTTCGTCATTAACAAAAGTGCGCACATTACTATCTGAACTAGTTAACGGGGTAAGCAATTCAAAAATGATAGGGAGGTGATCACTGTTATAGTTCCGAAATCTACAGTCTTCCAGGAGGTGACAGACATGCTCGAGGTAGCAAACGTAAGATCTTGGGCAGATCGCGACTGATCCCGAACGAAAGTATGTGCTCTCGAATTTTCCTTTCGTTTTCTCTTGTTGCGCCGCGCGTGCTTGTTGCTCCTCGGCGTTGTCGTCTTCCATTCAGCACTGAATTCGCCTCCGCACAAGCAATCTGTTGTCCTCTTCTTTCTCTTCTTCCACCACGGCACTGTTTCGTGCACTTCACAGATCACAGTGCCACGTAGAGTGAGCACTTCCGAAAGTAATAATCGACCACCAGCAAAAAGTATTGACCTTGATCGTGATGGAACAGGTCTGCGCCGACTTGTTGCCATGTGCGATCAAGTGACGGCAACATTGGCTATGCTCGCCGTTGCCTTACTCTTCACAGTTGTCTACAACTAATTTGGTTCTACGACTGAGTTCCGGCCACCCGATTGACAGTCTCGCCTTGGGGCGGACAACACAGTGTCCTTCGTAGATCAGGTGGAGTACGTCATCCTGAAGTGCCACAGGAACTACGACCCTGACTACTTTCAGCAGGAGGGAATTGGCAACTTTGAGCTCGCCGCAATACTCTCGCTATACTGTCAGGTGTCCAGGTAGCCTTGACTATGCTAGCCAGCCGAGTTCGCTGATCCTGATTAGAGCCGAGCTCACGCCATCAGATATCTTGTGCCTTTTTTCTTTATTTCCATTTGGTATGCGCACACTCGTGTGCCGCATCTACGACGATGTCCGTGTACCGCTCGATCGATTCCATTGCAGTGCTCGCTGAGTGCCGAAATGGAGCTCTTGACAACGTGTCTGCGATAGCAAGTAGCTTGCTGGGGACGTAAACCACTCTGTACCTATAACGCATGAGCATGATCATTGTATGCGTGGTGGCAAGAGATCGACGTCCATCTCGCCAAGGAGAGCTGTGAGAGGTTAGTGATTAGGTTCAACGATATATTCTATCCCTCCGATGAAGTCGTCGAAATGGTGCACTGCCCACATCTGCGCCAGAACTTCTGTCTCGGTTTGACTCTATCTTTGTTTGGTGACGGACAACGACGGGGCTTGAAGGCGACTGCGCGACGTTCGCCGTTGATCTTGCATGTAGCCGGGCCGCGCCAAGTCCATACGAGCTCGAGTACGCCGAGATCACAGTGGGACTCTCAGGGTGACAGCTGGCCATGCATGTGTTAGATGAAAGCATGTCCTTTGTTTTCTCAAATATGGCCTTCTGAGGAGTGCCCCACGGCCACTCAGCTCTCTTGCAAAGGAGCCCTCGTAGTGGGGCAACGATATCCGACAGACGCGGCAAAAACCTCCCAACGTTACTTACCAGCATGCCGAGATATCAACGGACGCCGGTGACGTCAGCGGGTGGTTCCATCATCTGGACGGCTTCCACTTTAGTAATATCGTAGTCCTTCCATGGTAGTATCACGCAAGATGCCCTCTGCGGACACTACCACGCCCAGAAAATGGACGCTTGACACGCCGTACTTGCGCTTGTCCTTATTTAGTATGAGGCCAGCGTTCCTCAACTGCTCAAGTACAGTCTTTTGTCACGCTCTTTGTGATCACGTCTAAACACCAACACGTTGTCAGTCATGTTGACGACAGTCGCTTGCTCTTCCAAAATGTAGAACATCTGGCGTTGGAGATACTCCGGGGACAAGGTTTTCCGAGACGGTAGGCGACAGAAGTAATAACTGCTGAATGGCCTTGATAAACGTCATTAACTGCAGGCTGGCCCAAACTAACTTCAACTGGTGAAAACTGGACGTGACATCAAGTTTCGAGAAAACCTTCGTGTTTCCGAGCAGCCAGAGCACTTGTTCGATGGTAGGAAGCACATGTCGCTCGGGGAGGACAACTTTGTCCAATTTTGTTAGGTCTACACATAGACAGTAGTTACCCGATGCTTTAGACACGACCCAGTCAGCACACAAAAGCGTTGGTTTTGTGACCTTCTTTATCACGCCTTGGCTTTTCATTTTGTCAAGCTCGGTCTTAACCTGGCGAAAGGGAATAGGAATTTAGCGAGAAGGACACAGCGTCTGACTGCAAGCGAATCGTGTACGCCTCCTGGAGCTCACTCAGGCACTGGAACTGCTTGTCTCTTTCACGTTCATCTAGAGGCCGCACCTTTTCTTTTTCATCAACTCCATCCGCAAACTTGACTACGCCCAGTGCTTGAATAGCCGGGAATCCCAGTAAAGGTACCCGCTGTGACCGCACACCGTAAAGTCCCTGCACGGAAGTCTTGCCATTCCACGTGAGCCTTGCGGAGAAAGTACCGAGAACGACCAATGCCTGGCCCTCGGCGCCCATGAGCTCACCTTCACCGGCAGGGAAGAGATTGATAGAACTGGAGTATTTAAAAGTTAAGCTCGAGATCTGATGGGCAAAAGGCTAGATTGCGATATAGTGAAACGTGATTAAATCAACCAGACTAGGGTACTATTTGTCCCGGCCCGCCCCATTTCAAAGCGGATGCCAGTAAACATCATCGTCATCATTATCATCATCCTTATTTTGTACGTCAGTGTGCGCGGGTATTCCCGAGAACGTGCTGGGCACGACCGTGACTCCTGCACCAATGTCCACTGCGAAGTTAGGCGGCGTACCGTTTACGAGTACTTCCGCGTACTTTGTTTCGGACGCTCCGATGTAACTGCGCGCAGTTCTGCGGAGCTCGCTGAAGGCTTGCGTTGCAGCTTTCCGTTGAAGCGTCTCTTGGTGAAGCAGGCGGATTCAAAGTGGCCGTCCTTTCGGGAGAAGTTACAAGGCAAACGGCGAGCCGGACATTCAGTGGTGCGGTATCCGCTGCCACAGTAGGGGCATGTGCGATCAGCCTGTCGGTAAGTGGTGACTTTCCTTAGCTGAGACGGGCAGCGTCGACGCCAAGTGAAAACGAATCACCAGAGCTTTGCGCTTGTTTTCCACGTCTTCGTGTTGCCTGGCCGTTGTGGGAGCTTCTTGCAAAGTCAATCGCGGATTCCGACACAAGTGGTCCTAAAACTTCCGATTCAGCAAAGCAACGATAAATCTGTCTCTGACCAGCCTCTCTTCGAGGTCGGACGATTGGTAATTGAAACGCTTGACTGTGGGGTTCGAAGTGCGGTGAAAAACGCACATATTGTCTTACCGAAGTGGAGAAGCGGTTGGTTAAGGTCTCCTGCACCTCCGAAACGTCCTTCAGATCGGCTTCCCCGAGTGTATAGCAGAGACGTTCTGGCCTTCGGACTCACGCAGCTAACAGCGTTGAGCGCACTTGGACTTCCGGATGAACGGCGTAGAGACCCGTAGCGAACGACAAGTCCTCATATACTGGAACAGTCTTGTAAGCCGAAAGCTCGAGTTTTCGAAGTAGAACGGTAGTGGTGCCCGTGGATGCGGTGCCAAGACTTAAACGGCTGTTGAAAGAAGCGGCGGCTTGCCACCCCTCCACCCCTCGTTCCCTTCGTGGGTACTCGTGATGCAGATATGTATGATACAGCGACGAAGCACGGCGCTGCACAGACGCACGTGATCAGCAGAACAGCATGCCTGGCTTGCTTAAGACGTACCGGTGGGCTAGTAGGTTAGTCACGACGGAATATGACAGTGCGCTTCGAAACAACGGCGTAACACAGAAAGAAGAAACACAATGCGCTGGACAGTTGCAGTACAGCGCTCGTGTTTGTTCTTTCTGTGTTGCGTCGTTGGTCCCAAGTGCGCTTCCATATTGTCTGGCGTCACTTTTGACACGAATTTGTGAACACACTTCAAGACACGAAGACCTCTATGGCGGGAAAAAGCCCCGGGCATTTATTTGCGCCCCCTATTTCTACACAGTCGTGCGGAACGCTATGCAGCGCCGCCTGCAATACTTTATACTGCACCTGCGGCTGCAGGTTGTCTTCGGGGCTTTTATTCTGGCTGCGCGCCGAGATGGGCCGAAGGCGCCGAGCGCATGTTCCCGACTTGGGGGCGTGGTGGCTTTGGTGTTAATTGCGCTGCTGATCCAGAGGTACCGCGGGATCAATTTTCGGCCGCGGTGGCCGCATTTCGATGGTGGCTGTATACCGTGCATTGGGGGCATGTTGAAGAACTCCAGGTGGTTAAAACTGTTACGAAGTCCCCCACTGCGGCGTGCCTCATAATCGTATCGTGGTTTATAGCACGTAATACTCGCAAAATTAATTTTAATATAGACATATGTTGCAGCTGAACACGTGCATAACAATAGATAAGAAGCTCATGCTCAGCTGCTCCTGTGTGAAACAGCCGATAGAGGCCGTCCACAGTACTCGTAAGTGTTGATGCGTTTAATACGGTCCACACTTGAAGGTAACACCAAGCTAGTATGCAATCTTGCATAAATTCACTGAGACATCTAATATGAAAGAGAATCGGCGGCTGATAAGACGCATTAGGCAGGTAGACATCTGATGAAAAATCGGGGCGGATGCCTTCTTGTCTAATCTTAATTTGTAATCGAGGCTGGTATTCAATCAGAAGTTATCTTTAACAGTGAGCCATACTCCGTATATGGTTCCGAAACCAAATCAGCCACAACGTGTTCAAAAGAGAAGGTCCTCCTCAGGATAGTTGACTTTGTGCCGCAGGTTTTTCGGCGCGATGAAGCAACGTTGAGACAGATTTTGTCGCCGACCGTGACGTGTGCATTTGGCCGTAATTAGTGTTTTAGCAGACAACAGTAAATTTTCTTCTTGCCAATATGTTTCGCGCTTCTGGGTGGAAAGGCGAAACCTGGTGCTGGACGTGGAATTACTGCGGCGCCGGTGGACTTTGCGCGGCATCCAAACGCAACAAGCTTTGCGATCCTTCGTTTGTTTGTTTGTTTGTTTGCTTGCTTGCTTGCTTGCTTGCTTGCCCTCTGGATATAACCACTGTGGACCCACTCTACCAAACTGATACCCTTAATGGAGAATTGGTCAATATTCGGATGGAATTAGAAGAACGCGATTAGTATTGTCGAAAAAAGTTCTTGTTGAACTTCTTTTTTGCACTCTTTGTTGCCGTTTGTAAGCACATACACACTCTTATACTCCCAGAAGCTTTCGTGAAGCGCACATGTGTGCATAAAAAGAAAATGAGACCACAGAAAATGAGCAACAGGCTGGGAACAGGACGCCCAAATTTTGTTTTTGTGATGAGACAATTGTACCTACTATCTGCGTAGAACTGTGTAAACACTGGAGACCAGCATATGTCGGAGGGACGAGACACATAAAATGGCTGTTAGATGGTGGACTCAAGAGAACGCAACGACTGGTTGCGGTGCGCGCGAGAGATGTGCCTTCCGTGAGTCATGTCCCGTTCCACGAATACCAGCTCTTGTGAGCTTCTAAATCTGAAATACGTAGGGGCAGTAGGTGCATACGTAATTTAGCTGGCTTACAGCCTAATCCAGCCTGTCGTCTGACTCTATAAACGGAGACTTAATTGGGTACAACGTCCGAGATCAAATTATGGACATGAAACTGTTCGTTTCTGTCCTCCAGTTGGCATACTTAATAGGTGGAAATCAACAATTGAGAACTTCGTGCTTTGTCAAAAGCCGCGTTATTTAAAATGATGTGTTTATTTCAATACTTATAGAACATCCAGTTTTTGGGGTACATAAACTGTTTAGTAATTCTTTGTTGTGAAAGACCACATATGTATTTTAATGAGCCGTTGTTTTCTGGTGCCTGCGCTTGTTTTTTGTTTTGTTTCAGGGGTGATGGGGCTCGTCAAGCTGCCTCTACGCAGCTTTTTTTTCCCGTCATACCCAAGCAGAAATGCCCATTCCTCACGTACTATAGGTGGTTAAGTAAATTCAAACTTCAGACTTGAAATCCTCTTATTCGCGCCTTGCCCTTTTGTTATACGCAACATCTCCCTGCCCGCGTCGAAAGCAAGGTGAGATTGTTGAGACCATTTGCCATGACACTGCGGGGCCGCATCTACCACATGTCATGCGCATTCTGCTTCATTTGCGTGCCGCGCCTTTCTAATCGAGTGCTTAGCGTCCTGTTCAGCGCCACCTCTGATATGAAGGATATAGTACAGGACTCCGGGCCCACTTTGATTACGGAGTGTTCTTGGAAGGAGCACTGACACATATATTATTATATGTGTGTGTTCAAGCTCTATAGCGCTGCTGTTACCAGATCCTGTACTTGTTTTGTTTTCTGTACTGTACTTCTGTACTTATTTTGCTTTATAGGGGTATGATAGCTAGATACTAGCGATCTGTTGCTTTTGTTTACCTGCTTATAAAGGCTTGTCTCGCTTGTGTGACACTGAGTTTTCTCTTTACATCTAAAAATTTTAAATATGTGTATAGCCCCCCCCCCCCCCCCGCCCTCACTGTAATGCGCTTGGAGCGAATGCGGGTTTTCGTAATAAATAATAAATATTTTCTAAGTTGTATTTGCCCCGAGATCTTTGAGTGGCGCCCTCTCGCGTGTGACGTCAGATGGGGGACTCCACTGCCGCCCACGCGCGCGCTCGCTCGCTAGGTGAAGGCAACTCGGCGCTGTCGGCCGACATGCTCTGTTCGAGTTTTTTTTAATGCGCGTCTGCAGATTTACATGAAAAGTATTTACAGAACCTTCCAGGACACTTATTTCCTGCGATATCGAGCAGACTCGCCATCGTCACCCAGCTTAATGTCGATTGCTCCTGGCGTCGTCAGCTATAGTCATCAATGTGTACACATGCGTGTACGTACGTCGTTGGTTTCTCGTCATTGCTGTTCCGTTGTGGCGGCGCACTCGTAATGATTTGTCGGCTCCTTTTGGACCATGAACTGTTGACCAAAAACGCGGTATGGAACGTCCGCTAGAAGGGCGGACAAAATTTGTGGGCAAAACAAAGTTACGCAGTATTGTGCTCCTGTGCTGACCTTCGCAAGTTATTTTAATTAAACTTAATTGCTTCCATCGTGGTCCAGCTCGCCCGTGCAATTGAGTTAGTCGGCTACTAGTAACCCTTTCTTTGCTCCTACCATGGGTAGCAGCACATTTTCCGGGCGAGGTTCCTCCAGCGATGAGAATTAGCGCTATAAGAACAGGTGAACATTTGCTTAAATAACCTTTTTCAATATGCATGGTTCTGTATGTGCGTAATGCGTATTTAAAACTAAAACAAGGAGGGTGGGAAGTTCAGGCTCGCTCGTACTTGACCGAATAAGTAGCTGTAGCGTTAACTAAACAAACTGGGGAAAAAAAGGCGGGGGGTGGAGGGGGCAGGAAGAGAAATACAAAGGCGAAATAAAATGTTCGCAGGCTTCCCCGCGTTTCCTTTTTTTTTATATAACTATTTTTATTTCTATGCTGACAAAGTGATGTCTTCGGAGTGGTCTCCCGTAGTCTGAAAGTGCGCATTCAACAGAAATAGTCTTATGATAACCCCACAAACAAAATTTGTGCGTTAGAAAGCGTTAATGACATTTACTTTCAAGAAAATAGTGTAAAGCATGCTTGACGATTGCGAAACATGATAGAGCGTGGTGAAACTAACGTTCTACATAAACCACTTGTCACAGCAAATAAACAGATATTTCTTGTCACAAAAAGCCTTAAATATATGCAACACCGGGTAACTAGAATTGTGAGCGAAATATAAAATTTGTATTCAACTACAATGCCACTTAGCCGACGCGAAATTTTTTGAAAGAGTCCTGCTTTCGTGCTTCATTTCAAGAGCTGCGTAAACTCGCATTTACTCGCTCGGCGCGATGTTATATGACTGAGTCATAATATGTTGTCCCTGCCTGCGTGGTTACATGATTTCTTTTTTGTTAGCAAAAAAATGAAATTCTGGGATTTTATATGCGAAAATCACCATGTGTATTGAGGTACGACGCAATGGAGGACTTCCGATTCATATCCCCCCCCCCCCTTGTGGTTCTTAACGTGCACTTAAATTTATTTATTCGCGAGCATTTTCACATTACACCTTCATCGAATCAGTGACCTCGATCTTGGTGGTGACCTCGGGTGGTGATATAGCAGATACATTAAATACGCAACGTTTATTTTGTTGTTTTCCTAATGCGTGCATTTATAGAACTAAAGCTAGGAAAAAGTAGAGCCAGTGACTGGAGAGCGCAGTGCTGCGCGAAAAGCCGTCAGAGCGCGAGAAAACACATGGAAGTGGAGCCATGTTATAGCCGGAGGTCGCAGACTACACCCGCCGTAGAGGCTTAGTGGCTATGGTGTTGGGCTGCTAAGCACGAGGTCGCGGGACCGAATCCCGGCCACGGCGGCCGCATTTCGATAGGGGCGAAGTGTGGCAACACCCGTGTATACTTAGATTTAGGCGCACGTTAAAGAGCCCCAGATGGTCCGAATTTCCGGTGTGCCTCATAATCAGATCGTGGTTTAAGCACGTAAGACTTATGGGGTTCTCACCCGTGCTCTTGGGACAAAGGAACTAGAACACAGTAGTGCAAACAATCACAAGGGCATTTATTGCACCTTTCATAGACTAGTGTCTGCTAGCCGAGTTGCTATCCACAAAACATACCGATGGGCGCGCGACAAATCGCGAAAGACCGACTCATCGCGACCGGATAACGAGCGACTATGTTCGCCTCATACTCTACACCAACGCCTGGTCGTTCGCGCGTACGGTCACGCGAACGCTGGCGCGTTCGAACGATCGTACTCGTCCGTTCCGGGGTACGCTTCGCGAGACGGTCTCGCAGAAGCATCGATCGGCGCGCGCGCAGGACGTCCGCGCCGCTTGCCGATTCCGAGCCAAAGAGGAAGAGCCTTCTCCTTTCCGCGCCCAAGTAACCCCGCTGTTAGGTGGAGTTAGCAGATAAAGCTCCTTAAACTTCGTAAAGTAGCGCCGCGCTTTGAAGAATGCCGCCTCCTCCTCTCGCGCTCTTGCCGAGGCCGACGCCGCGTCGCTATTGGCCTAATATCATCACGTGGGCCCTCGCGCCATGCATCAGCGCCATTCTTGCTCGAGAAGCGTCTACGGAGTGGCGAGGAGTGCATGTTGGCGCCGTTGCTACGCTCGAGCAGTGTAGGCGGTGTTAGGAATGGCCGTACGGGATGACAACGTGCCAGCTTTCAGCCCGCTGCACGTGTTCCAATCCGGCCGGACGGGGCGCACTTCGGAGAACTGCGAATCGCCGGCAGCCACGTGGCGCGCGGTCAGCTCAGCAATGTGGTACTCGGCCGCGCCACCCGGGACAAAGCAGAATCCTACGAAGCCCTCTGACGTCGGCTCCGGCCCTTTTCACCTGTGTGTATGTGCGGCACGTGTATGTGAGTCATCATCCTCCTCCAACAGCCCTCGCCCTCCTCCAAAAGGGCGGGTCTTCTACGGTGACGTCGAACGATGACTGGACGAACGTTTCCGTCCACTGGGACTCAAGGGGGGACCAAGGGCTTATAAGCAGCGATTGCCGGCTGCTAGAGTGAGCTCGTCGTCGGGAGCTGAGTGCTCGTTGTCATGCTAGAAATGTACTAGTGAGCTGTGTGCTCGGAAGCTGTTTGCTGTAGGTTAGTCTTGCGGGCTCCATATGGGAGTCACACTAGACTGCCGATGTATGTCCTGTTTTAAAATGTAAACCCTGAAAATAAATCCTGCTCGCCTAGCCCTGTCGTCCCAAGGTCCTCCCTGCAACTACGACCGCTCCAAGATTTTCAGTAAGTGCTTGATTTGCACTGAGAAGAGCTCTTAGGTCCTTTAGCGCGTGTCCTGTGTGGACGGAGTGAAGCAGATCGTTAATGACTTGGTTGTGCTCGTGTGTGTCGAGGGCAGCCGTATTCTGGCTTCTCTAGTACGCGTGCGTAGAGCTAGTTAGTAAAAGACACATTTGTTCAAAGGTTCCTCTGTGTTGCGTAAGTTACGCAAGTTTGGTTGTTTGTTTAAGGAACGTGTCCTGTGTGGATGAAAGGAACAAATGTGAGTAAGCGACGCAAGTACGCGTTCGGAATAGGGACCACAATGTTAGCGCGTTTGTGATGACGTACCTGTGGAGTTGGCCAGACGGTTCAGTGGCAGCAGTACATGAGATAAGTACGCCACTGTGATAGGATAAGAACAGGCTGTTCGCGAAGTTAGGCTGCTTAAGTTATGTTTGGGTATTGGTGTTTGGGAGCCTTCGGTTTAATTCTGCGTAAACCTTTGCTCTTGTGCAGCGCGACGGTCGGGTTTGGTCGACCTCAGAGGAACGTGAATGCTCGCTTTGACGGCACAAAATTTTGGGGCAAAATTTGGGGTTCCCAGTTGAGTGACTTGCATTGAAGTTTTGATAGGAAGCCTGGCAGGTTAACAGCTAATTCCGGGCGTTTGAACGCTGAGCGGTATTGTGTTGCTGGGTCGACTCTTCTGTGCCAGTTGTAAGATGGTTGAAGGCATTCCAAGTACGCAGTGTTAGGTATGGCCGGACGCCAAGGGCGATACGTCATCCCCTTACCTTCTACTTGGTCGGACGCCAAGGGCGATACGTCATCCCCCTACCTTCTACTTGGTCGGACGCCACGAGCGATACGTCATCCCCCTACCTTCTACTTGGTCGGACCCCACGGCGCCGAAGAGGTCATTCACCCGACCTTCTCCCCGGATTCGTCGAAAAGAGGATCGACTTCTCCTTCCCGTGCTCGGTATTGCAGGAGGAGGGGCCCTCTCTCTGTGCCTGTCACGTGTCATCGACGGAAGCAAGATCCCGCACACACTTGTAGAGAGCCTATTTAAGGGGCTCCGAAATGTACTTTTCATATACTTCATTCTCTTCTTATTTTCTTTCAACTACCTTTGAATGAACAGTGCAAGTTTCGCACTAGCAAATCGTCTCGCCCTTGCTCGGTCGCCATGGTCCACCGGATGCCTGCAGCCCGCCGACAACGCTACGCTACCGAATAAGTAATGTCGGTCGAGCTTCGATAGACAGGCGTCGCTACTTCTCGGCGGCAGTACGGTACGCTACCCTGGAGTACGCAACAAACTGGCTGGCAGCGATTGGGATACGGAATCCTGGAGACCCCAACTTGGACAACTACGAGATCGTAGCCTCTTCGTCCTGGCAACAACGTTCGGAAGGAAGGTGTCTGGATCATGACTGCATATGGTGAGTGCACGGCTTTTCTTCACTGAGATATCACTTGGCTTTTACGTATTTTTTTTTGGAAAGTACATAGCAGTGATTTTTCTTTAAACCGTTGACGGAAGTTTGAGTACGTCAAGGTTGTACAGAGTGAAGGTTTAGCAGCACTAAGGGCAGCCATGAACTTAAAGGCACTAAAGAAGCCGGAATTGTTGAGCTTGGCCAAAGAGTTGGCCCTCCAAATTGCCGAATCAAAGAGAAAACTGGAGATCATTGAGGCGATCGAAGCGACCGGGGCAGACGACGAGGAACTGACGGAATGCCTAGAGAGCATTAAAGAGAAAGAGGAAGAGCGTAAGCGCCTAGAGGAAAAAGAAGAGCGTAAGCGCCTAGAGGAAAAAGAAGAGCGCAAGCGCCTAGAGGAAAAAGAAGAGCGCGAGCGCGCCGCACGTGAGGCCAAAGAAGAGCGCGACCGTGTTGCACGCGACGCACTCGAAATGAAGCACCTAGAGATTGAGCTTCTGAAAGCACAAAATAGCGAAAGACCTAGCACAGAGGCACGTGAAAGCGAGCGCAGAATGACAGACTTGATGGCACCCTACGCAGTAGGAGGGGACATAGGTCTTTTTCTGGTACAGTTTGAACGCACGTGTGAGAAGGCAAAATTCGCGAGAAACACGTGGCCGGAACGCTTGCTTACGTTACTGCCACCTGATGTAGCTGATATTATCGCCCGCATGGGGAAAGAAGAAGCAGAGGACTTCGATGAAGTGAAAGCAAATCTGCTTAAAAAGTATAGATTATCAGCTGAAGCATTCAGGCGAAAGTTCAGAGAAGTCGAGAAGACCAAAAGTGAGTCATATTCAGATTTTGCATATTTGCATTTTGCATATTCAGATACACCTTGGAGGTAAACCTGAAGGAATGGCTCAGAGAAGAGGGTGCACTCGGCGATGCCGAAAAGACAATGCAGTGCGTTGCTTTGGAACAGTTCTACCGCCGGCTGCCAGTAAATACCAAGCATTGGGTTCAGGATAGGCCAGGCGTAGACACTATCACGAGAGCGGCCAATCTCGCTGAGGAGTACGTAACCCGCCTTGCGTTCGAAGGCAACGAAGCTCCTAAGAAGGAGATGACTAAATACAGAGCCGACAAGCCAGAGCGTTGGTCGACGTCGAATCAGTATAAATCAAAGGAAAGGTCAGATTCAGTGAAAAGTAGTGACGGGAACAGCAAGGGAAGGGAGGAGTCACCCGAACAGAGGGCAGAAAGGCAAAAGAAAAGGGCTTTCGAGGCCAAGAAACCAATAGTTTGCTACAACTGCCAGCAAACGGGGCATATCTCTGTGGGATGCAAAAATCCCAAACTAGTGTTGATGTCACTAACTAGTAACGAGGAAAACCTGAAATTGCTAGAACCGTACATTCGAGACCTCGTGGTAAACGGCAAACCGTGTAGGGTGCTTCGCGACTCGGCAGCCGCAATGGACGTAGTGCATCCGTCGTACGTAGAGGAAGGCCAGTTCACGGGAGAATGTGCTTGGATAAGGCAAGCCGTGGAAACCTCCAGTGTTTGTCTCCCTGTGGCCAAGATTCGTATCGAAGGACCTTTTGGAGTACTAGACACTGAAGCTGCCGTCTCGGCACATCTCCCGCTTCAGTATCCATATTTGTTTTCTAGCAAATCTGAGGATTTGCTACGACGCAGGGGAATCGGGTTTAGTGAAGGGATAGTGCAAGCCTTAACTCGTTCCAAGGCACGGGAGCTCGCGGCCAAGGCAGTGTATGAGGGTCCAGTAGTGGAGGAAACAGGTTTGAAGGAGGATTCGTCCACCAGTACCGAACAGGACAGCCCTATAGGGGATGATGCGGAAGGTACACCAGCTAATGAAGAAGTCAGGAAAGCAGCAGAGCCTGAAATGTCTCGCGAGGCAGAATGCAGGCAAAGGTTATTGAATGTAAGCCCTGCCACATTGATTGCTGAGCAGGAAAAAGATTCCACCCTGCATAACCTAAGGCCTGACGCTAAAGAAGGTGTAGCCAAACAGAACGTGAAGTTCCTAAAGAGGGCAGGCGTCCTCTATAGAAAGTACACCAGTCGAAAGGGAGTGAAATTCGACCAACTCGTGGTGCCGCATCCCTATCGTGAGCAGCTCCTGCACCTGGTTCACGGGGGCTTTTGGACAGGGCATCTGGGCATTCGTAAAACCAAGGACCGCTTATTGCAGGAATTTTACTGGCCCGGCTGCTTTCGAGAAGTAGAAGCATTTGTAAGAAGCTGCGACACATGTCAACGCATATGCAAGCCCGGAGATAAGGCTAAAGCGCCAATGAAACTTGTTCCCATTATCACGGAACCATTTCGCAGGCTCATAATAGACACAGTGGGACCACTTCCTGCAACGCAGTCTGGCTATCGACATATTCTTACTGCACTATGCCCCGCAACGAAATTTCCCGAGGCAGTGCCTCTCAAAGAAATAAGCTCGGCGGAGATCGTCAACG
The DNA here is from genome assembly GCF_023375885.2 of Dermacentor andersoni. NCBI lineage: Eukaryota > Metazoa > Arthropoda > Arachnida > Ixodida > Ixodidae > Dermacentor > Dermacentor andersoni. Next base: position 353,555,784 of record NC_092814.1, read on the forward strand.
CGCTTTTATCTATCTTCGCGCGAGTAGGGTTTCCCGCAGAAATCCAGTCAGATCAAGGATCCGTCTTTACGAGCGCACTGACCTCGACGTTTCTGGAAAGGTGCGGTATTAAAATTATCCATAGCTCAGTGTACCACCCGCAGTCCAACGCGGTAGAGAAAGTCCACTCAGTCATGAAACGGCTTTTGCGAGCCCTTTGTTATGAGTACAAAGCCGATTGGGAGAGCTGCTTGCCTGCAGCCATGTTCGCGCTTCGAACTGCACCGCACGAATCGACAGGTTTTTCACCTTCAGAGCTCGTTTACGGACGCTGCCTTCGCTCCCCTCTCCGCATTGTTCGAGAAGCCTGCGAAGGCCGGGCAGACGATCCTTCGGTTGTGGCATACGTGCTAGAGCTGTTGGACCGTCTGCACGCTTCTCAGGAATTAGCAGGGCAGAAAATACGTAAGGCACAAAGCAAGGCTAAGCGTTACTATGACAGGACGGCTCGCACGCGACGCTTTGAAGTGGGGGAAAAGGTAATGATCCTGAAACCCTCGTTGAAAAACAAACTAGAGGTTCAATGGGAAGGACCGGTGGACATAATTCAGAAATTATCTGAAACAAACTACGTAATCACGTTACCGGGAAAACGAAGGACACCACAAGTGTACCATAGCAATATACTTAAACCCTACAGGCAGAGGGAAGCCATTGTGAACATGTCCCTTAACCAACCTGAGGAAATGCCTGTCGACTTTCCAGAGTTAACAGCAGTGACGGAGACAAAAGACATTGACGAGGCCATTGATCAGTTAGTAGAACAGGCGGAGTTGAATCCCATTCAGAGGGCCGAACTGAGGGAACTCGTGTTTGAATTTAAAGACGTATTTTCAGACACACCGGGCAGGACGACTGCGATCGTTCACGATATCGAGTTAACCTCGTCGGACCCTGTTCGTTCGAAAGCTTATCGCGTTTCGCCTCGTCAATGTGAAGTCATGACCGCTGAAATAAACAAGATGTTAGAGCTAGGTATAATCGAGCCAGGAGAGAGTGATTATACCTCACCTCCTATCTTGGTTGAGGTCCCAGGAAAAGAGCCGCGGCCATGTATCGACTACCGCAGGCTCAATTTAATCACGAAGGACCAGACTTATCCAATACCGCATATCGAGGAAAAGCTTGAGAAAGTGAGCAGTGCTAATTTCATTTCTACGCTCGATTTAGTTAGAGGGTATTGGCAGGTTCCTTTGACCGAGAGGGCAAGCAGGCTTGCAGCGTTTATTTCCCCGATGGGAACCTTTCGTCCGAAAGTCTTGAGTTTTGGATTGAAGAATGCGCCATATTGCTTCTCTAGCCTTATGGACCAGGTGCTACGAGGAATGGAGGACTTTGCACTTCCCTATCTCGATGACATAGCTATCTTTTCTTCATCATGGGCGGACCATATGCAACACCTGCGAACCGTGTTGTGTCGTCTACGAGAGACCAACTTAACTGTTAAGGCTCCCAAATGCCAATTAGGGCGCGCGGAGGTAGCTTATCTAGGTCATGTAATAGGGCAAGGCCATCGACGGCCTTCCGAGGTTAAACTGACCGCGATAGACAACTTCCCGCAACCACGCACCAAGCGGGACATCAGATCATTCCTTGGCTTGGCGGGTTATTACCAAAGATATATTCCGCGGTAATTGCAAGTCCTTTAACGGATGCTCTCAGAAAAACAGAACCACAAACGGTAAAGTGGGATGACGCAAAAGAAAAGGCTTTTAGTATGCTAAAGAACGCACTAACGAGTCAGCCAGTGTTGAACGCGCCCGACTACTCTAAGCCATTCATTCTTCAGTGTGATGCCAGTGACAGGGGTATGGGGGGTGGTGCTCTGTCAAAAGAAAGATGACGAGAACGAACATCCTGTACTGTACGCCAGTAGAAAGCTTTCAGTTCTTGAGGAAGCATACAGTGCATCAGAAAAGGAATGCGCCTTCGTAGTTTGGGCGGTACAGAAGCTAGATTGCTATATCGCTGGCTCAAGATTCACCATAGAGACTGATCACTGTCCCCTCACATGGCTGCAGTCCATGTCTACGAAAAACGGTCGTCTTCTGCGCTGGAGCTTGGCTCTTCAACAGTACACCTTCGATATTCGCTACAAGAAGGGTAAGCTTAACGGCAATGCCGACGGTTTAAGTCGTTGCCCCTAGAGTATCGAAAGCCTCATGCTCATCCGGGTTTCCGTGGCATTTTTTTTCGTTCATTCATGTTTTCCGAAGTGAAGCCGATTGTTAGCTGATTTTAATAACCACGTCCTAACGCTTTCAAGAAATGGCTGTTTTTAGTGTTGAGGGGGGGGGGGGGGGAGGACGCGCGTAGGGAATGAGAAAGGTGTAGCGGGTTTTCTTTTTTCTTTAAAAGCCGGGTGTGTCTCGGAGGAGGGTGGCCTTGTGCTCGCTGCTTTGTGGTTGTGGGTCCAGCACTGTTCTGGGGTGATTGCTTGCCCACGCAGGAGACGAAAAGTTGCGACACCTGCTTGCAAGACCAATTTCACCGCACCGGACCAAGGAGAAAAGTCACAAGAGCGCCACGAGGACGGATGCCCACTCCCCGGAATCTACCTGCTACGAACGAAGGGTTCGTGACCTCTACGGGGAATCCTGATACCGAAACGCCGATCCCTCGTACAGCGGCTGCTGGCCCCTACACGTCGGGATCTTCCTCCCCCGCCGGAGATCCTGTTAGGTATGGCCGGACGCAAAGGGCGATACGTCATCCCCTTACCTTCTACTTGGTCGGACGCCAAGGGCGATACGTCATCCCCTTACCTTCTACTTGGTCGGACGACAAGGGCGATACGTCATCCCCCTACCTTCTACTTGGTCAGACGCCAAGGGCGATACGTCATCCCCCTACCTTCTACTTGGTCGGACCCCACGGCGCCGAAGAGGTCATTCACCCGACCTTCTCCCCGCATTCGTCGAAAAGAGGATCGACTTCTCCTTCCCGTGCTCGGTATTGCAGGAGGAGGGGCCCTCTCTCTGTGCCTGTCACGTGTCATCGACGGAAGCAAGATCCCGCCCACACTTGTAGAGAGCCTATTTAAGGGGCTCCGAAATGTACTTTTCATATACTTCATTCTCTTCTTATTTTTCAACTACCTTTGAATAAACAGTGCAAGTTTCGCACTAGCAAATCGTCTCACCCTTGCTCGGTCGCCATGGTCCACCGGATGCCTGCAGCCCGCCGACAACGCTACGCTACCCAATAAGTAATGTCGGTCGAGCTTCGATAGACAGGCGTCGCTACTTCTCGGCGGCAGTATGGTACGCTGCCCTGGAGTACGCAACAGCAGGGGTTGCAGAGAGCAAAGCCATCGTCTTGCTCGCCAGCCATTCTCTTCCTGCCCAGCGGTTGCCAGCACTGGCCAGGCGAGCTTTTCCGGGCCATGGAGGAGCTGTTAGGAATGGCCGTACGGGGTGACAACGTGCCAGCGTTCAGCCCGCTGCACGTGTTCCAATCCGGCCGGACGGGGCGCACTTCGGAGAACTGCGAATGGCCGGCAGCCACGTGGCGCGCGGTCAGCTCAGGAATGTGGTACTCGGCCGCGCCACCCGGGACAAAGCAGAATTGTACGAAGCCCTCTGACGTCGGCTCCGGCACTTTTCACCTGTGTGTATGTGCGGCACGTGTATGTGAGTCATCCTCCTCCAACAGCCCTCGCCCTCCTCCAAAAGGGCGGGTCTTCTACGGCGACGTCGAACGATGACTGGACGAACGTTTCCGTCCACTGGGACTCAAGGGGGGACCAAGGGCTTATAAGCAGCGATTGCCGGCTGCTAGAGTGAGCTCGTCGTCGGGAGCTGAGTGCTCGTTGTCATGCTAGAAATGTACTAGTGAGCTGTGTGCTCATAAGCTGTTTGCTGTAGGTTAGTCTTGCGGGCTCCATATGGGAGTCACGCTAGACTGCCGATGTATGTCCTGTTTTAAAATGTTAACCCTGAAAATAAATCCTGCTCGCCTAGCCCTGTCGTCCCAAGGTCCTCCCTGCAACTACGACCGCTCCAACTCTACAGCGGCGCCACGGTCGAGGAGGGAGCGTGAAAGAGAGGAGAAACGAGAAGTGAAGGCGGATGAGAGTGTCGCTACTTTACGAAGTTTAAGGGGTTTTAGTTAGCAGAGCCACACTCACGCCATCTCTCGCAGTGCGCTTCAACCACACCGACTACCACGGGCACCAGGCCACGCGACGAAGCCGGATTACAGGAGGCGGGTGCTATGCGGGAAAACAACATATCAGGGGACGTGTAAGAGTCACGCATCCGCACAAACCCCATAACTTTTTTAGAGCGTAGTAGACGACAAAGGCGGGTACCCCGACTGACGTCATCGGAGCGCCGTTCGCAGCGCCGCCATTGGCCGCGCACGACGCTAATAAACTGTACCATACGCTTCTCCTATAGTGCTTAAAAGGATGACGCCTAGCAAATACGAAGCAGGGAAACACTTATAAGGTATTCTAATGACGTACCAAAGTTTGCCTCGAAATATCGAACCGGCCGTTATCGACGTTACCAAACCGTCATGACACAGCAAAATTTGTTCACTTCATGTATACAAGGCTAGATATGATGAAGTCACCCATAAAGGAATAAAAGAAATAAACAAAAGTGCGTCGCGTGTTTCTTGTGGCTTCGCTTGCGTGTGGCAGCCGCAGCGGATAAAATTAGAGCACTCAAGAAAAAAAAAACGCCATTTTTAGATTATCGAAGATGGCGGGCATTAGGAAACAGGTTACGCGTTCTAATTTTCGCGCTTATTCGTTAGATGCAATAATTATTTCCGTTTAATTATCGCAGTTAAGCGGCTACTGACTAAGTAAAGTTTGTAACTACTAACGAGGTGATCTGGTATCGGTTTTCAAATAGCGAAAGAAGTCCTCCTAATTCCTGGCAGCACGAGAAGGTTTCTCACTTTTTCACTGGATAACAGGAGCATGAGCCCTTGAGGCGCGCAGGTAACCATGCGTACAAGAAACTTCATTCATTGACGTTCTAGGATGTCTCCCGGTCTGCACCTTCCAGATTCTAATCTTTCTTTTCCCAAACAGCATGGCTATAGACGGAAGCTGTCGACGATTACTCAGCTCGCAAAAAAACAGTTGATGACTTTGCAAAATCCCTTAACGAAACAGGACAAATAGACGTAGTTTGCCTTGACGTGTCTAAGGCATTTGATCGTGTTCCTCACTCAGGACTGATCGTAAAACATTTAGATTTAGGAGTTAACTTCGAAATTGTCGGATGAACAAAAATGTACCTGTCCAACAGAACACAATTCGTGGAAGTGAACAATGCAAAATCAGTGGTTCTGGGGATCACTTCGGGTGTCTCTCAGGGCTCCGTGTTGGGTCCAGTTCTGTTGTGCTACGTAAATGATTTGTCAGACACGATTCTTCCTCATAATATTACGGTACGTTTGTTTGCGGTTAATTGTTTAATTTGCTCAGATATAAACGGCTGCCAGGACAAGATCGCACTAAATTCTGCGCTAAAGGTTGTCGCGGCCTGGTGCGCGAAAAACAAAATCAACATTAACTTCAGCAAGACATCATACATGCGGCTAAGAGAACTGAAAACATGTTAGCATTTGATACGATATTGACGGACACCATTTAACGCAAGTTAACTCTTTTAAATACAATGGCTTAACAATGTCTTCAGATTTAAACTGGAAAACGCACAATAAGGACATTTGCTCAGAAGCTGAGAGAAAATTGTGGCTTCTCAGAAGGAAGTTAAAGCTCGCTACTCTGAAGGCGAAGTTAACCGCGTATGTAACCATTGTGCGTCCCTCGCTAGAGTCGCGAGCGCTGTATGGGATCTGCACCAAAAATGTCTTACAGACAAGATTGACAGTCCGGAGAAGAGCGGCTCGATTCAAGCTATCGAAATACAGACACACAGATTATGTCACTAATACGTTAGATGATCTTCAACTTGCTAAGTTTGCTGAATATAGAAAAATCGCGAGACTAAAATTCTTGTATCAATTACACCGTAATTCACTTAATTCGAATGCGGACTTTTACTTTTAAAACTACGTTCTTCTCGCACCTTAAGAATTTCCCACAAAGAACAATTCGAACCAATCACAGTGAGAAAGAAGTGCTTTAAATATTCATTATTCCCTGAAACAATAGAAGAATGGAATTCCATCCCCACCACCCCAACCAGAGTCCTTATTTAAACAGTCGCTTTCATCTCATTTCCGTTGCGGCAATTAAAGTTTTAAAAAAACTTTAATTGCCGCTGCTGATTTACAAGTTGCAGCACTGTTTATCTTCTTTTCGGTTATTTTCTGAGCACTATGCATGTGAAAGCTTCACTATCTTTTATATTTTTCTTTCTTTTTTCTTCTCTCTTTTGCCTCCACAGTGTCACATGTGATTTGCTCTGTAGCATATTAGTGTTGCCATTTGCACATCTAGATCTGCTTATTATTGCTATTATTTTATGTTCGGCTAAACCACTGCCTTTGTTCATGTATTGTCTTGTGCATACTTGTGTTTCTTTTACCTGCCACGTAACGATCCTCGGGTCAACAGTATAAATAAATAAATAAATAAATAAATAAATATCAGCACGAAAGACACTAGATGGTCGTGTAGCCGTCGCAGTCCGTTTGCTTATTAACACGTATTCGTTAATTAGCTTTCTAATGAATGATTTTACCGCCAACATTGCAATGACAGTATTGGAGGAGGAAGCCGCACGAGGCAAAAGCAATTCACGTGATTTTACGAAGGCCATCAGATCATGAGATATGGCCGTGTATTTCGTGGCGCATTTTAGAAGCGCATATATCGAAATAGACTTTATTCTCCGCGCTAACCCTGGCATCATACAAGATGTGGACGTGCTCGGCAAAGTGCGCTGCAGTGACCATAGGATGGTAAGAACTCGAATTAGCCTAGACTTGGGGAGGGAACGGAAGAAACTGGTACATAAGAAGCCGATCAATGTGTTAGTGGTAAGAGAGAAAATAGAGGAATTCCGGATCAAGCTACAGAACAGGTATTCGGCTTCAACTCAGGAAGAGGACCTTAGTGTTGAAGATATGAACGACATTCTTATGGGCATCATTAAGGAGTGTGCAATAGAAGTCGGTGGTAACTCCGTTAGACAGGATGCCAGTAAGCTATCGCAGGAGACGAAAGATCTGATCAAGAGGCGCCAATGTATGAAAGCCTCTAACCCTACAGCTAGAATAGAACTGGCAGAACTTTCCAAGTTAATCAACAAGCGTAAGACAGCTGACTTAAGGAACTATAATATGGATAGAATTGAGCATGCTCTCAGGAACGGAGGAAGCCTGAAAGCAGTGAAGCAGAAACTAGGAATAGGCAAGAATCAGATGTATGCGTTAAGAGACAAAGGCGGCAATATCATTACTAATATGGATGAGATAGTTCAAGTGGCTGAGGATTTCTATAGAGATTTGTAGAGTACCAGTGGCACGCGTGACGATAATGGAAGAGAAACTAGTCGAGAGAAATTTGAAATCCCACAAGTAACGCCGGAAGAAGTGAAGAAAGCTTTGGGAGCTATGCAAAAGGGCAAGGCAGCTGGGGAGAATCAGGTAACAGCAGATTTGTTGAAGGATGGTGGGCAGATTGTTCTAAAAAAACTAGCCACCCTCTATACGCAATGCCTCATGACTTCGAGCGTACCGGAATCCTGGAAGAACGCTAACATAATCCTAATCCATAAGAAAGGGGACGCCAAAGACTTGAAAAATTATAGACCGATCAGCTTACTGTGCGTTGTCTACAAAGTATTTAAATATCAGGAACACCTTACACTTCTGTCAACCAAAGGACAAGGCAGGATTTCGTAAAGGCTACTCAACAATAGACCGTATTCACGCTATCAATAAGGTGATAGAGAAATGTGCGGAATATAAGCACCCGTTATATATAGCTTTCATTGATTACGAGAAAGCGTTTGATTCAGTCGAAACCTCAGCAGTCATGGAGGCATTACAGAATCAGGGTGTAGACGAGCCGTATGTAAAAATACTGAAAGATATCTATCGCGGCTCCACAGCCACCGTAGTCCTCCATAAGGAAAGCAACAAAATCCCAATAAAGAAAGGCGTCAGGCAGGCAGATACGATCCCTCCAATGCTATTCACAGCGTGTTTACAGGAGGTGTTCAGAGACCTGGATTGGGAAGAATTGGGGATAAGAGTTAATGGAGAATACCTTAGTGACTTGCGATTCGCTGATGATATTGCCTTGCTTAGTAACTCAGGGGACCAACTGCAATGCATGCTCACTGACCTGTAGAGTAAAAGCAGAAGGGTGGGTCTAAAAATTAATTTGCAGAAAACTAAAGTAACGTTTAACAGTCTCGGAAGAGAACAGCAGTTTACGATAGGTAGCGAGTCGCTGGAAGTGGTAAGGGAATACATCTACTTAGGACAGGTAGTGACCGCAGATCCGGATCATGAGATTGAAATAATGAGAAGAATAAGAATGGGCAGGGGTGCTTTTGGCAGGCATTCTCAGATCATGAACAGCAGGTTGCCACTATCCCTCAAGAGAAAAGTGTATAACAGCTGTGTCTTACCAGTACTCACGTACGGGGCAGAAACCTGGAGGCTTACGAAAAGGGCTCTACTTAAGTTGAGGACGACGCAACGAGCTATGGAAAGAATGATGGGTGTATACGTTAAGGGATAAGAAAAGAGCAGATTGGGTGAGGGAACAAACGCGAGTTAATGACATCTTAGTTGAAATCAAGAAAAAGAAATGGGTATGGGCAGGACACGTAACGAGGAGGGAAGATAACCGATTGTCATAAGGGTTACAGACTGGATTCCAACGGAAGGGAAGCGTAGCAGGGGACGGCAGAATGTTAGCTGGGAGGATGAGAGTAAGAAGTTTGCAGGGACGTGGCCACAATTAATACGTGACCGGGGTAGTAGGAGAAGTATGGGAGAGGCCTTTGCCCTGCAGTGGGCGTAACCAGGCTGATGATGATGATGATGATGATGATGATGATGATATGGAATCTCGGTCGTAGTTCTCTCAGCGTTTGTATACGAACATGCCTTCAGCAATGAACGGCCCGGGGACACGCGCTTCCGGGTGTCTTGACCAGTGGCGTAGCTAGGTCGTCTGGCACCCGGGGCCCTTAGCTCTTCTGTCACCCCCCCCCCCCCCCCCCCCCGCGGGAGTAGTCGAGGAGGGCGAGGATATCGACAATTTCCGGGTTTCAGCACCAGTACAGCCGCCTTGGACACCGCGCAGGTCCCCCGGCTTCCCCTCTCCTTCGCTTTCTTTCCCAGAGGTCGCGAATGCAGCAGGTATTGGCGGCGAGGAGTTACGGAGTCGCCATCTATCGGAAGCGCCTCGCTGGCGTAGTATGAAGGGATCAGGCGGCGCGCTCCTCATAGGTTTTCTGTCAGCGCTCACTGAAAACACCACCCGGGTGCTCTCCCGGAAATTTCTGTAAGTACTTTCGAAACGAGAGAAGTTTTTTACTGTCTAAATAATACTCTTGGGCAAATTGAAAGCACAGAATCGTTTACAGACGCTATCTCTTTACCGAATACGTACAGTGGACGCCACTGTGCGCGGTCGCCGTGATTTAGTCTCCCGAACCGGCTTCTTGCGTGAAAGGTAGGCAAACGCCGAGACCAAACTATGTGAAATATGTTCTTATAGTGTTTGTATATCTAAATGGAGCGTAATAGAATGAAGCCTCAATGCAGCGATCGCACAGCTTCGCAGCGACCGACTGCGCGTCTGCATGCTTGTCCGCGCACTGTTTCGCTTTCGCCGCGTGCGCGTTTTCGCACCGCGGCATGAGCTTTATGCTGCAGAATATGAGCATTTGACAGTATACAAGCAACCAATCTTGCGTGGGCGCTATCAGAGCTGTTCAAAAATAATTTCATTGTAGAGACTTCGACGCCTACGGAGACTGATGTGCCGGACGTCGCGACGATTCAATCTTCTTTTTTTTTCTAAATTCTTGGACGTATCAATATTATTTTTCGAGTTGCATCGCACTATATGTTTATCGGTGTTCTGAGCGTGCGATTTCCCGCTGCTTTTCTTATTGTAATCCAGTGCATTAATTCATAACACAAACATGACCGTATGCCATGCGTTTTTTTTTTGTGCTTCTTACCGCTCCCTATCCACTCCAGTGAACTTGCCAGTATCTATAGCATCGACAAGTTCATAGACGAAACCGTCATGACATTAGTCGGGCAGCAGACTCGGGCGAGCGTCTCAGTGCGCGTTTTTCGAACATTACAGACCCGGCGCCTTAGCAGAAATCTTCCTCGCGTCTGTGCTTGCTGCGTACCCGAGTTGTAGCCGATGACTGTTTGCCGGTTTTATGTTTCGCGAGCAGCTTCTTGTCCTGCGGCTACGTATGAATAAGGCTGACACCGGGCTCCGTTGCGTACGTCCGGCACTGCGGCACCGAGCAGTAGCCTACCATGTTGCGCACCTTCAAAGGCAGGCGCTACCTATTCTAGTGCTTTCAATCGTTGTAAAGGAGACACTCGAAGCGGGAAAATCCCGCCAATAAATGAGGACCGTAGCGTACCCTTTTCAGCTCGCTTCGGCGCTCCCGAAGCAGCCGACGCGGCCGCTATGTCCACGTGATCCCTAATAGCACGTCACGCCGACGGTCGCGCCAGCTTTTCCAGTGGTGGAGCTCGAGGCCAATACACGCTGTTTTTTTCTGCGCCAAATAACACAGTGTGCTGCACTGATAACTTGTGATAAGCGCATGTGCACATCTTCTGTCAGACTGTAAGGCTTGGCAACCAAAACAAATGCGGCATCGTGGCAAATACTGCTCACGTCGCAAGTAAAAAAAAATTATAAAATTTTAATTACCAATTTTAGCGGCAACATTGCATTTGCAAAATTGAAGGCCGACATTCATATCTTGCCCAACAACAACTGCACAAAAATCGTCGTAGGTACTATGGCCCGCAGTATTTTGGCTGTGGGCAGCCCTGAACGAAAACAAAAATTAAATTGTGTCTCAGTGACGCTGATCTCCCCACCATATTAGAAAAACGGAAAACGCCACCTGCCTCCCTGCTGCGCGGGCGCCAATGTTATGACAATTACGACTTCTCTTTATTGTGATCAATAAAGCCTTGTTTTTATTTGCTGCTATACGGACGAACGAGATTATCTTAGCTGCGGTAGCACCAAGAGATTGGGAACAGAATAGAGCACGCTTCGCGTCGATTCTTGGCGTCACCATAAAAAAAAAAGGACATCGATGAAGTCCGTGCCAGCGAAACCTGTTGGTCTGCACTCGCAATGGAGAGGGTTGAGGGATCAACCTCACTGGTCCACTATTTCATATTTCTTTCGCTACTGCCATACTGGGCGCCGCCCGCAGTGCCAAAGCACTGTAGGTTGGAGCACCCAAAACGATTTTGTTTAAGAAGTTTTTGTTGAGTTAATAATATGACTGAATCCTCAATTCTGGAATTGAAGTGCTTCCTCTATAAGTACTAATTAGGGGATTATTAAGGATATGGTTATTACTTACCTGCCATATTTTTCACGCTACCGAGTTCCTAGTAATCACAGACACATAGCTTCATAGAATATCCGGAAATATCCTTACAAAATTCACGTTTTTTTTTTTTAATTCTGTGCAGCTGACACAGACACTGTACTTATGACATGAAGTCACACAATAACAACAGTTTTCTGAAACTTTCGAGGGTAAGAAGGAAAGCGTGAAAGATAACGGCAGGTTTCGCAGCGGCTTCTCGGAGCGAGCGGGAGAGGGGAAGTAAAAGCGAGCTGAATATCGCGGCGCCCGCGACTATATACAGCCTGTCGAGTCATACGCCGCCAAACTCTTCGGCCGCACCGAGTCTGAAGACGATCCAGAGAATCCTATTCACGACTTTTGACGGCCGCACTTATGCAACGTCGCTCTCAACGAACGCTTCGCCGTAAACGAGAGCGCCGGGCGCGCTCGTTGAACGCCCTCTTCTTCGCTGCGCGTTCTGAACGGAAGAGGGACCCAAGAGCCTCAACGCCTTACTGTATGTTTAGCGACTTCTGCTCCCAGCATGAACGCACGGCACACCCCACATGAAACATTCCGCTAAGGTGAATAGTTTAGCGACCATTTTGGGAATTAAATTTTTTTAGCCCGCACATTCGTGCAATTATTTCATGGGGTGTTGATAGAGCTGCAGCCGACAATTCTGCGGCGCAACGCATCGGGTACATGAGCTCGGGCTACTGGATACCGGAGTATTCTTTGCCATTTGCGCCCAGTCATGCCGGCGGAAAAAGGGGTGTCTTCAGGCGTATGACACCCCCCCCCCCCCTCCCGCTGGCCCCTTGCACCCGGGGCCCACGGCCCCCCGGCCCCCCCTGTTGCTACGCCACTGGTCTTGACACCTGCCGAGACATGTCGCCACCCAATGCTGGCGTGTACTAAGGTTTCTCCCGGTTGGCCGCTGATGGTGTCGTAGACGTCGAACGCTTAGAAATCCGCAATGCTCATTACTGCGCTATTGCTGACATGTATAGACGCGGCCCATGCGTGGGTGCAGCTCAAACGTCTACCGTATACTCTTGCTTAGATTGGGTAGGTTGAGTGCGGGCAAAAAAGATGCTTGTTTGGGTGATAGTCATGAAAGCTCGTCTGGTCAGGTAGCATATTAGGAACCAGTTAAATGTTCAGTATTTCGTTACCACGCCTATAAATATCGTTAAGTTTGATCGACAGTTTTTTTTATGCGCGTTGTTGACCATTCCGTTGGAATTATTCTACTAGCAACATTATCCACCGTCCGATATGACGACTTAACAGAGACTATTTGTCAGATGTGACAATTTCTGGCAGATTGGGCAGTCTGGGAAAATAAAACTTCTACTGCAGGTATCGTTGAAACTAGCCTCCAATGCTCCTAGCACTTCTTCCAGTAAAATGACCCAAAATTTCCGCTTTAGTTCACTCGGCAACATAATTTTTAAATAGCTCTGCCAGTGAAGATACGCAAGCTTCTCTCAGGTTGCCAATTTTCCGATCCCCCGTATGGGCTGTTAACGACGTCTCAAACAATGGTGAACGCTCGTGAGTGCGTGTTATCTTGGTAAGTGTGTTCGACTGATATCAAGTGTAACTTTATTTATCCACAGTGGGTTTCTTGTATGTATCAGCGCTTCGAGACCATAGGTACAAATTAGTACGAGCAACCATTCCCGTAGTGTTGTTTTCACTCACACAAGAGCACGCGGTCGATTTCAGACTGGCCTTCGACGGCAGCTTGACTAGCAGTCTATTCTCTCAGATTTTGAACACCGTCTGTGAAAGTTCCCTTATTCATTACTGTACCATATTGTACATCACTCCACATTACTGTACAGCATCAAACGTGAACTGAACAAAGCACTCGGATGTTCCATCGCCAGTTGAACGCACACTGAACCACCTTGCTTGAACAGAAAAACTGATCGAACGCCATAATCAAGTAATGAGGAGGTTTCTGCATGCTCTCTGACTTCACAAGCATTGCTTCGCCAGCCTAAAGAAAGCTGAAAAAATGCAAACCACGTGCCTGCTGCAATGAGTAAAATCCATTGGTCCCCGTACAATAGGAACTTATCCGTTTTTACATTTACGGAAGCTACTGCTTTCCCGCATAGCGTGTGCATCACTATGGTTAGTAAAAAACAAATTAACTTATGGGGTTTTACGTGCCAAAACCACTTTCTGATTATGAGGCACGCCGTAGTGGAGGACTCCGGAAATTTTGGCCACCTGGGGTTCTTTAACGTGCACCTAGATCTAAGTACACGGGTGTTTCGCATTTCGCCTCCATCGAAATGCGGCCGCCGTGACTATGGTTATGGTTAGTACTGACGCCAACAAATCTTCATGATAATTTTTTGCGCGAGCTGACTTACAAATGTTCGGAGCTAAGAACTAGGTGCATGTTTTGTACATTTCAGATTTTTTTTTTGTACTCTCAGTACTTATACTAAAGATGGGAAATTAGTACTTTCATTGGTGTTCCTTGAGGTGCTTCTTTGAAGTTTCACGTTAAGAATTCTCAAAAATTATCAGAGCAAATATTACTGTTATGCATCCATTCAAAATACCAGGGATCAAGCTATAATTTTATGTATCGCAGTATACATGGCGACTACGCTGTCTTGGAATAAACTGTGGGAACATAGAAAGCACCGAAATTGAACGCATTTATAGCGGTAACGAATGGACCGAGTCAGAAAGTATTATTTGACTTGCCGGAACCCAAACTGAGGTTCTTTGTTTAAAACGCAGCCGGCACGCACATTGTGGTGGTTAGTTTACATACGCATGCAGAACATGATGTGCGGAGGTAAACTTGGCGCGTAGTGTTAGCTGTCGCCTGTATGATTTGAGTATGTCTCGTTATGACATTCTTTTCTGTTGCGGTATTTGACGCGTTTTCCAAGTTTATGACGTGATTGCACTTGCGCACTTGTCTGGCCGGTAGTTGAACAGCGAAGGATGAACTGTAGGTTGCCCAGGTTATTGCAATGTGCGCGATGTGCAGGTTGCTGCTTGTCCATGCCTCTATACCGCGAGGCGTCTTTGAGCCGTCAAGTTTCGTATAGGTGGAAAAATATAACGGCAACTCTCATTTCGGTGTAATGGTGTTAAAAATTGCGCAAAATTATAGCACTATAGGTGCACCATTGTGTTAAGACGAAAGAAACACACGGTTCTAAACGTTGTGGATAAAATATAGCGCACAAATTTTCGTCGAGGTTTGTTTGCGGGTATGGTTCACGTTACGGTTTTTGTTAATCGTGCCTTACGTGGTCTCTGTGTTATGCAGCTGCTGTACTTGGAAACTGATGCCTCAGACGCTGCCGTGACCAGCTGGAAGGAGGACCCCTTAGTTGGCGAGTGCCAACTTGAACCGGAGGTGATGGAGGACACCGTGCGCTACCTCCGCACGAGCTGCACCTCTATGGGTGCCACCTTCGAGCGCTTCCATGTTATTTTCTTACCAGGAGTGGCGGCCCCGCCTTAGCCTCTTCTGTGTACATGTGTGTGTGTGTGTGTGTGTGTGTGTGTGTGTGTGTGTGTGTGTGTGTGTGTGTGTGTGTGTGTGTGTGTGTGTGTGTGTGTGTGCGCGCGCGCGGGGACTCTCGCCTGAATAAAGTTTGGGCAGTTTCTTTCGTATTGTGCGTACTTATTATGGCGTAATAGGACGAGAAATAAAGTGAAGTAAGACCAGGGCAGAAAAGAGCGGTGCGGCAGAAACAGACGGCAGTTTACGTGATGGCATATGTTGAGCACGAAACGCCTAAAGTGTTTGAAGTATAGTTATCGGGGCGAGCTAGCACGAGAATGTTGTAGCAGCGGTTCCGGAGTAAGCTGTTAAATACGTGTAAGCAAACCCGCACGCAAGATCCTTTGGTTTCAGTGAATGATTCTGCGAACAGCGCTTCCGAACACTCGACTCCTCGATGAGTTCAGAGACTCAGGAGATTTGAGAGAACTCCAGTGCCACCTGAAAAAAAAAAAAAACCCTCTGTATACACAGAAAGAAAAAGTCCGAGTTTTCGCCCGAAAGGCGAATCATCGATTGCGGTAGCAAATTAGCAAACAGCTATACAAAGTAAGGATCGTAGTTTTATCGGCCGTATAGACTTGTAAACGTTCGCTTACTAAGTTAACTAACATGATGCCACGCGCACACAAGCAAACATGAACACACCACACTCGATGACCGCGGACACCCACCCACAAAACGCTGGCGTGAAGAAGCGCGGCAACAGCAGTGAGCGAACTGACCTTCGGGCTGCCTATCCTTTCAACGCAAACAGCAGCAACGCAGCTATGCGCCATCCGGGCACTCTGTCCCCCGTCGCAGATCGCTCTCAAGACAGCCCACGCGGTTGTTCCATGCGCACTTGCCGCCTGAGTTAATTACTGCGACCCCCCCCCCCCCTAATTCATGTGAAAGATATGACATGCGCTGCTGAACGGCGCTTCTAGTGAACGGTCTTTGAAGTCGCGCGGCGCATCACCGTGGAATCCGCCTAAAAGGCTTGTTCAATAGTCTTGGTGGGTATACAGCAGTTCGAAGTAACGATGAATAAAGCCCTGCGCATCCGTTTTGTGAGATGTTTGCTGTTTTTACGGTAATCATTTCTGTTGGTGCAGTAATTTTTATAGTAAGCATTTCTTCCTCTGTCTAAGAGACCAAAAGTCCCCCTCGCGATATTCGTGTCGCGTTAGTTAAGTGAAAATACGGTAATTACTCTCTATTTTAGTACACAACATTACCAAATTACCGAGCTGGCTTACACAAGGCGCCACAAGCTATGTGTTTAGCATCCTCAACAACTTGATAGTCATATGCTGAAGCCAAAGCTTGCATCATGAGCTTCACAGTGAACGTTCTATATTTCATGTGTGCTCGGAAAGATTGATTCCACTCATCCATCCCGTCTAGAGCTCCGTACAGTACCACACACGACAGCTGAAACATCAGTCAAAAATGCTACACAGACGGGAACAGCAGAAAACATTTCCAATTGACACCTGAACTCTTACAATGCATAATGGTTCACTACACAGGCTAAGTTTGTAACTCTCGTTCTGCGTTCATTAAGTTTTAGGTATTACAATCTTGAAAGCAATGTTTAGGCATTTACCTTTCAATTCGCTTGTTTAGTATTCTTAGTGATGTGGCGCACCCAAAACCTTAGATAACTCTCTGGAGTGTTCTTGTAAAAGGGCTCAGGCTCTTGTGTTGAAGCCCAGCTTTTACAACAGAATTTCTTGCTGGGCTAGTCGGTGCAAATTATTGAATATAAAACCTACGAAACACAAAGATGCGTACGCAAGAGAATTGGTCAGAACGAGCACTTAACTTGCAATTATTCCTTTGCGCTCGTCCTGTTCACGTGTTCTGTGCACGCGTTCGTCTCGCTGGTTTACCCCAATTAAAACGCAGTCACTGCGCGGAACGTATACGGTGCAATCTAAAACGAGCATGACCTCGTACAAGCACACCGCACATGTATTCGAGTACAAGCAGAAAACGCTGCACGCAAGCGGCGAAATCCCATCCTCTCCAACCATGTAGCCCATACATGCACCACATAAAAACCGCGAGCAGTGACGAGCCGGCGAGTACTTATAGGACGTAAACGTAAATTTAATATTGACAGAGGCGTATCTTATGGGCACCTTCCCAACCGTTGCGAACTGAAGCAAACGTCCGCACAATGAATACGACAGTCCTGAGCAGAAGACGCGAGCTTTTACCTGTATGTTACAAGTTAAACCTTACAACTGGTGCCATCGTTACGCGACTGGTGCAGCTATGACTAGAGTATACTAGCTGTGACCTACTGAGGTGTTCACTGCCCTCAGAAAGCTTGCGACAATCGCTTAAACACTGTTGCGACCGCGCACAACCAATAACACGACGAACATACTCTGCAGCGGCCGTTACGGCGGTTCGGGCTTATTTCCTTTAACAAGATGGCGGCGGCCGGCTTCGCTTTTGGAGAGCCACCTCCACTCCAGTAGTTGAACCTCCTTATTAGGAGCCGCGCGCTTTTGCCTCTAGCAATATGGCCACTGGTAGCTTCACTTGCTCTCGCAGGCTGTGGCTGGGACTGCCACTCCAGAAGCTTTATACAACCTCCTTGGTTGCTACTTACCACTGCAAGTTCTGCTCATATAAGACGAGGACAAGTAGTAGCAGTAATGCAGTTAAAGGGACCCTGAAACGATTTTGACGATTTTGTACAAACGTACTGAGTCGTTAGAGTAGGTCTTTCTGATCATTAATTGGCGCATCTAAGTGCTCCGCGTAAAGGGTGTAATTTATTATAAGGTTTTAAAAATGCACATCGCTGCCGATCGCAGCACACTGCTCGGTAGAATTTTCAGCCGCCCCTACCCATATGACGTAAATCACCCAATCCGGCTCTTTTATGGCGCGACGGCGCATGGACCCTGCCCTAGCGGATTAGTCGCGAAACGTTTTGGAAGGGTCGCGCGTGTGACCGCGCGCCGGTAAGTCCCTCGAAAAAAAAAAAGCGCTCGAACGTGCGCTGCTGCAAACACTCGTGCCGTGTACCGCGTTGAAACTCTACTGGTAGCTCGACGTCGGTGCGGTGCCGAAAACGTGCGTAGCGTAAGACTGCGACTCTAAAAGAGAAAGCAGCCAGGGCAACGTCCGAGTTATCCGGACTGCACCGTGAGCCAGGGTGGCTAGCAAATTTAACGAAAAACCCGCGCGTTACACTTGGGCGACACTTAGGTACATCACGTTGCTGACGAAGTCTTCTTGCAGCGTCGGTCCTCGCTTGCTGGTGATGGCAGCGCGTGACTGGCTGCACGTACTCGTAAGGTGCGGCAACACTGGGTCGGCTCTGTCGTTAATGCCTGCTTTCGCAGTGCTAATTAGTGTGGATCCCGAAGATTTTATTACCACTCTGATCGTGAAGGTATCCGCTATCATCAGATAACCGACTTTCCATCAAAGGTGCGTTTTTCATCGATTTATCGGACTTAGCCTGGTTCACGGCCAATAGGCATTGCTTGGACTAAGCGAAGCCAGGGTTCGCTAGGCCTAGCCAGCCGTACTACTGCCACGACAACATGGAGGCTTTCCCCGCCGCTTTGACGCACGGTTCCCAGGTTTCCCAAATGTGCGTGCAAGTAGAGGGAGAAGAAATTATGCCCGAGGAATTTCATCGCACGCCCGGATGGCTGCACAACGGTGGGCACACGAGCCGAACACGTCTGCAAGCCACGCAGGGCGAGTCGGATTCTCGTACCGATACTCCGAGCTCTCAGCAGAAGGCTAAATTCAACAAGAACGTTAGGACCGCAGTTATTCGGGCGGCTCGCATGCCCACAATGCCTGCGGAAGAAATTAAGATCGTTGTGCGGCCCCGCGGAGAGCTCGATATTTCCAAGGCGGGAGCTGCATGCGTGGCTACTGCCATCATGGCGGCAGCGGGAATTGAGGAGGCAGATCGAGCTGAGGATATGGCGTGTCCCAATACCCATCAGAACATTATGGTGCTCAGCACTCCGTACGAGGAGCGAGCGAAGAAGTATGTTCGAATACAAGCTATCAACGTCCAAGGCAAAATATACGAAGTGAGCGCTTACGGAACTACCGCCCACGATACAGTCAAGGGCGTGATCAGGGGCATAGCACTCGAGGACAGCGAAGCCGAAATAATGCAGCAGATCGTTACAAAGTACAACCCCCTCGCCGCGAGGGCGAAGCGTATCGACAACACGATGACAGTAATCGTAGTGTTCAACGGTATCAAGGTTCCCAAGTATTTGCGTTATGGATCCACGCTCTATCCGTGAAGTCTCTACAGGAAGCAAATAGAAGTTTGCAAAGTATGCGGCAAGGTCCGCCGCATGCGCGACGTGTGCCCCACACCGAATGTACGTGTTTGTCTTTCATGCGGTGTTTCTAATCCTAGAGAGGGCTAGAAGTGTGTCCCCAAGTGCAAGCGCTGTGGCGAAGAACACCCCACTGGGACCGCCTCTGCAGAGCCAAATACAAGGTTCCATACGTTGTGCGGCGACGGCGATGGGAACGCCGAAGAACAGCGAAAGCAAGCACTCGAATCAAGCTCCTGTCCACGCCTAGGACGCTCCCGCTCACGCAGCGCTTCCCGTGACGGATCCCGCAGCGCGTCGCGCCATACCTCACGCCGCGCATCACGTTACGCTTCCCGTCATGCCTTGCGCAGCGCATCCCGCGGCCGTGACAGAGTCAGCTGCCGTGACAGATCGCGCTCCCGTGACAGAGTCAGCTGGGCCGACGTAGCCAAGGGCCAAGTTAAAGGCAGCAGCGCCAGCTCCAACAGCGCCACTGGTGGCCGAAGCACTCCGAGCAGCTGGCAGGCATAGATTGCCAATCCCTACTACAAGGAACTCGAACAACTCCGCGCAACCAATGCGACGCTGTTAGAAACCACGCGCCGGCTTGCCGAAGAGCTAGCCGAGGTCAAGAAAGAACTTCAAGCACAGCAAGCCCATCCAAGGACAGACCCAGCTCAGTCACCCGAGACAATTACACCCGCCCTTATCCCCGAGCAGAAAACCGACACGCCATCACACCAAGGCATACAATCAATGGACACAACCCAAGACGAGCCCCAGGAGAAGACCACTGATCCAACCCCCAAGAAACGAGCACGCACTGAACCTACACCCACCGCTATCCCCGAGCAGAACACCGACACGCCATCGCACCAAGGCAAAGAATCAAAGGACAAAACTCAAGACGAGCCCCAGGAGGAGAAGACCACTGACCCAACCACCAAGAAACGAACACGCGCTTCATCACGACATTACAAGGACCTGACCCAATTGGAAACTCAGCTCGAAGCCAAAATTGAAGCTCTCGCCAACACCTACGCCGGTACGGCTGCCGTGACCGACCAACGACTGGCGCGGCTGGAGGAACTGATCAGCACGTCCTTCCGCACCATACAAGAGCGTTTCGGCTTCATTGAACACACCCTCAAGGCCATAGTGCGCAGCCCCATCTTTTCAGCGCAATTCGCCAACCACCCATACCTCCAAGACCAAACGCAAGCCCCACATTCGCCACAACTTTGTCCCAGCCCCAATCCACAATAGGATCGCTACCGGGCCTTACGGTCTGGCAGTGGAACTGCCGCAGTTACAACAACAAGAAAGCAGTGCTGCAACAACTTATCATTACAGTAAAGAAACCCGACATTATCCTGCTGCAAGAAACGGCGACGGTGACCCCCATCCTCCCTGGGTATCGCGCTCACGTTAGCCCAGCGGAGGGACGGGGCGTCTGCACGTTCGTCCGCAAAGGGCTCACGTTCATAGAGCACCAACTCAAACACGGCCGCAGCAGAGTGGAATACGCCTTCACCGAAATCATCCCAAGCAAACAGCGGAAAGGCAGCCTGTTCATCGCCAACATCTACAGTAACCCCAAGCACCAAACAGAAATTCAAGACCCTACTACACACAGCCAGCACACAAGCCAGAGACAACACGTTGCTGATCGGAGGGGACTTCAACGCAGCCCATCGAGCGTGGGGTTACGCGAAGGACACGGCCAAGGGACGGGGCTTACTACAGGATACCCTGGACCACAACTGTGTCCTGATCACGGACCCCGCGCATCCCACCCGCATCGGCAACTCCGTAGCACGAGACACCACACCAGACCTTACATTCATCAAAAATGACCACACGGGCAAAGTAACATGGCACAACACGGGCGTCGACCTGGGCAGTGACCACTACATCCTCGAAATTACGATACCTAACCAATCACGGAGTAACACCATTATACACAAGTGGACGGACTAGGACGGATTCCGTAAGGGACGCCTCGCCACAGCAAAAGACATCACAGAGATCGAAACCTGGACGGCGGAGCTCCGCGATGCAGCGCACTCAGCCACAAAGACCATAGAAACAGACGAGGACGTCATCATTATGGACAGCCGCCTGGCCCATCTGATCGAGGCCAAACGTTCGATACAGGCGCGTTAGAAGCAGCAACGGTTGAATCGCAAATTGAGGAAGAAGGTGGCTGACTTAAACAGGGCCTTTGAACACCATTGCATGCTCCTGTGCCGTCAGCAGTGGAACGAAATGTGCAACCGAGCTGACAGGGAACTGCATCGCAGTTGCACATAAAATCTATTTCGGCACCTCCTAGACGAAACAAAGACCAAGTCATACCAGCGCGACCGCCTGGCCTGCTTCATGCACACCATCACACAACAACAAGGAAAATACGCTGTTATCAAGAGCCCGGAAGCCAAGTATCTGCCGGACACGCCAACAGAAACCCACCCGCCGTACGGGGGGCTGCCCAACGCGTGGCTCGACCGAAACATTACCATATCAGAGGTACAGGTAGCTCTGCACGAGCTCAACACCCGCTCAGCAGCCGGCCCCGATCTCGTTACCAACAAGATTTTGCAGGCGCGCAGGGTACAGCTAAAGTTAATAATTCGCGCCACAATTTGTGCCAAGCGTCTCATATTAAGAGAGCTACGGACGATTACAAGTTACCCTCCTCCATAGTCGTGCATTTTCTCAACTCGTTCGCCGAGTGATCGGGGCTAAGCTCCGCCTTCACTGGCTCTGCGTCATGATGGCACGTCGTGTCGTCAACTTCCGGTTCTCTAGGAGCGAGTGCGTGAAGCCCCTCCAACCTCTCCGGCAGCTGATGGGCAGTCGACCCCATGCGAGAGCTATCAAAACTGCGTGCGTTGCGAGCATTCTGTCTCAGCGCCGAACGTGTCTGGTATTCCTGTAGCCACAGGCGTGCTGGGCCATTCGACGGATGGGTGGAGGCATAAACTCAAGCTGATGAAGCAACTTTAGCGTAAACGTACGTGAGCGGCCTGATCAGGGGCCGAATCTTATAACGGTTCGGAATACGAACCGTTCGCATCACCGCTTACGTCACTAGATGTGCCACTCCCAAGCCAGTGGTGGAAGAAGGGGAGGACGCGACCAATAGATGAGAGGGTGCGACCTCTGAAGTGTGCGTCATTATATGACGAGCTAATCGAGGAATTGCAGAATGTTTCTGTTTGCTAAATAAATGTAAAATATAAATTAAATATTATACGCCAAATTCTGAAGTATAAACGTGTGGTGCCGGGCGTTTACGCAATGCAGAAGTAATTTATTAATGTCATTCTTTTTCATTCTCAGCCGACAGGCGGCATCGGAAGCGTAAATGAGTTGGCAGGGCGCAGCGCCATGTCGTCTTCTACCAGGAGCTCGTACGATGCACGCAACAGGAACGCCTTGCCAGCACTTCTTAAGTAGCGAGCGCGACAAAACCGTGAACTGGTTCTTATGGACACATTTACTAGCCGACTATATCAACTTCTTTTTTCGCCCTTCATCATCGGCTCGGACATGATTCGCTCGCCGCCGCGCTGCCGCTATCCCTGCGATCTGCCCCACGACGCGTCGCGGGACAGAAGCAATAGAACTTGAAAGCGAACATCACGATATACGGCTCCTGCATTGCCTGCGCGAACTAAAATCGAAGAGTGTGGTGCTGACGGTGCGCGCTGTGCAGTGAAATTGATGTGTGGCACTCCCGAACTAGAGACAAAAGGGCAGCCAAATAAGAGATCTGCACAATGTCTTCCCATCCTGACTGTATAGTTTTATACAGTCAGCCTAGTTGAACCCTTCTGATTGCTGAACGGCGATCTTCGAGATATTCACGCTGGCGATAGTCCTGGGAATTCGATCTCACCATGCAAATACCTCCTTGGCATTGGCTTTGAAGCGGAGGTCACGGGAAAACTGACCCAGCCCTTCTACCGGCCAACACAGTAATTGCGAGAGCAACTTTGTGGACAGTGTCGGCAGTAGAGATCTAGGCCATTCCGATGAATGCTTCGCGTCCGACCGACCTTTGGGAGCTGCAGGTCAGTGGCGATGAACCGCAGTGCGCAATATTCCTTCCTCTGCGTGGAATGACCACTGGTACGCTTGCACCCGAGTCTCCTCCATTTGATAGCGTAGCCTACAAAAGGTCTACTTAGAAAGCTGGCAAGGGCAGTGCAACTCATTATCCGTCACTTCTTCGAACGCGTATCGCACTTCCAGCCGTGGTCGACACCGAAAGAGCAACGCCAAGCAGACGACGGAGGAAAGTAATAGCCTCCGAAGTGACCAACGCACGCGCGCGTGACGCCCGCGTGTCTCCGGGGTCGCGCGACCGGCGCGCGCGGCCAGGGTCGCAAGCCAACAGCCAAGCCGCAGCAACGGAATCCAAAGCTGACTACCCCTTCGCCGGTTCCTACGACCGGTTCGCTTTGAAGATGATTGACAGATGCATGACGTAGTCATAAATTGCGATACCGCCCCACTGCCTCTGAGGACCTGTGACGTAACAACAATTTTGGCCAATCAGGAGAGGCCAAACGAACGGTTCCCCAACCGAACCGTTATAAGATTCGGCCAGCACCAACGAAGAATATATTTCGTTACTGCTACTGTGTGTGGTTGTGCTCTGTGCCACCAGGTGGCTGCACCGTGCAGACCATTCAGACTTGGAGAACTTCAGAACGGGTTCAGAAGTGGTAGGCGCTTAGATGATAGCCTGTTCGTGCTTACCCAGTGCATAGAAATAGCTAAGGCGGAAAATAGACCTCTGTATTTAGCCTTCCTGGACATAAGTGGTGCATACGACAACGTGAACAGGGAACTCCTGTGGAACATATTAAAGGCTGAAGGTATCGGTCATGAGGTAATTGATTTTGTACAGGAACTATATCGAGAAAATAATGTTGAAATAACATGGGAAGGAATTAAGAGTACGAAAACTGTCGAGGTTCACTAAGGATTAAGGCAAGGTTGTCCTCTATCACCGCTGCTGTTCATGCTTTATATGATAATTATGGAAAGAAGGCTACAAGGAAGCAATCTAGGGTATAATCTGTCGTGCAGATTAGGCGGATAGGCTGTTGAGCAACGATTACTGGGTTTAATGTATGCGGACGATATTGTACTGTTAGCAGATAGCCAGGAAGATTTGCAAACTCTGATTAATTACTGTGGAGACGAAGGAGACAGTCTAGGTTTCAGTTTTAGTGCAGTTAAGTCCGGTGGGATGTTTTTCAACGATACAACTGATCAGGAGCTTACAATACAAAGCCAGGAAATACCCCGAGTGGCCGAATACAAGTATATCAGGGTAAGTATAAAAAAAGGGCAGATGTACACGGAAAAGCACGAGCAGTCTCTCACAGCAAAAGGGCGAAGAGATGCCGGGATAATGAAACATAGGGCATTGTGGGGGTACAACAGGTATGAGGTACTATGAGGTATTTGGAAGGGAGTAATGGTTACTTTCGGGAATGCGGTCCTGTGCTTAAGGGCAGAAATTCAGTCGAGACTAGAAGTAAATCAGAGAGCTGTTGGAAGAATAGCACTAGGTGCCCAGGGGAAAACCACAAACAAAGCAGTACAGGGGTATATGGGCTGGGCATCGTTCCAAGCACGGGAAGCTCAGAGTAAAATCCTACACGAAAAACGCCTGAGGAAATTGGACGATAACAGGTGGGCAGCTAAGGTATTTAAATACCTATACAGAAAGAGCGTTGACTTACAATGGCGGAAAATAACTAGGAAGCTAACCAGTAAGTATGCCAGACACGAGGACGGAGAAAGACAGAGCATTAAACGACAGGTTAAAAATGCGGAAAGTAAAAATTGGATAAATTCAATGGAAAACAAGCAAAGTGTTGAACTATATATATACTGGAAACAGCAGATCAGGAAGGAAGCATTTTATAATAACGCAAGAGGCACTGCCCTACTCTTTGAAGCTTGGTCAGAATGTCTCAGAACGCGGAGCTATAAAAAGAAATTTAACGAAGAGGAAGGCGCATGTACTGTGTGTGGTAAATCTGTAGAAACAATAGAACACCTCATATTAAAGGGCCCCTGAAACGGTTCGGACAAATTTTGTAGACGCGTAGGGTACAGCTTAAGTAGAACATTCGCACCACAATTTAGGTGAAGCGTTACGTATTAATGGAGCTACAAGCGATTAGAAGTTACCCTCCTCCCTAGCCATGCTTTTCCACCTCAACTCGTTCGCCGAGCGAGCGGTGCTAAGCTCCGCCTTCACTGGCTTGCGTCACGATGCGACGTCACATCGTCCACTTCCGGTTGTTTTGGAGCTCGCCCCCGCCCGCGCGAGACCTCGCCGCTAGCCGCTTGGCCGTCGACCCCAAGCGAGAGCTATCGAAGCAGCGTGCGTTGCGAGCATTCTGTCGTAGCGCCGAACGTGTCTTGTATTCCGGTAACCACAAGCAAGCTGGTCATTTCGGCAAATGACTGGAGGCATAAACTCAAGCTGATGAAGGAACTTTAGCGTAGACGTACGTGAGCGGCCTGATCGGTCTGCACGGTCCATACACTTGTTGGCGCGGCGCTTAACCAGCCAAACAAAGCGCTAATATTGCTCTAACCAAGTGTAAAACATTTTAAACATTTATAAAAAACAACGTGTTGATCATTACACTCCTGCGAAAAATACACACCAGCAGCAAAGAAAAATACATTTCGTTGCTGCACCGTGCAGACCATTCACATTTGCCCTTATCTCATGGCTCATCCCGTTACGGCACAGTCAAGCGGCCAGACTCTGTCCCCTTGCGCTTGCGTTTGCCCTAATACCGGACTCGCGAAACGCTATTGCGTTAGTAACCTTCCGGTGCAAAGTGACGGCCATAAACGCGCAAATCCTGGCGCCGATCGGATAGCGGCAGTCCGATACGCAGCAGCCAGTTCGCTCGTACGCTGCCTTGCAGAGGGACACGATGTAGTAGCTTGTTTCAGTCCACAAGGCAACAAGGTCGAATCATAGTGCTCGCGAAAAGACTAAGACCGACTCTGACCGCGGAGCTCTCGTCAAAATGGAGTACGTTGTAACACAAGCAGACGACACTTGCTGTGTGCCGGAAGTGCTTAAGTGTACTGAAATATTGTTCTTGTGCATTCACTTTATGTTACTTTCTTTTCATAAAAACAAATTAACTAACATTCCAACTATTACGAAGATCATTTGTTTACCATAAAGTTGGAAAAATTATCGATCACGCGCCCTGGTCAGCCAATCGGATAGCTCGCCCCAATGACGTCGTATGGGTGACTTCGGTCATATGGGTAGGGGCGGCTTAAGATTCCGCCGAGCAGTGCGCTGCGATCGGCAGCGATGTGCATTTTTAAAACCTTATGATAAATTACACGCTTTACGTGGGGCACTTAGATGTGTCAATTAATGATCAGAAGGACCTACTCTAACGACTCAGTACGTTTGTAGAAAATCGTCAAAAGCGTTTCAGGGTCCCTTTAAAATGTGATGGTATCCATCCCGATGTCGATGCGGGCACAGTCACGCTTCCTGAGGCCCTAGGGTTCAGATATAGCAATAGTGATGTAAATAAATATGCGGTAGAAATTAGCAAAAAGCGATTGGAGGATTGGTGGCTCAAACACAGAGAGGTGACATAAGGTTAAAAGTGTAGAAAGACGTATTTAAAGAAAATGTCGAGTTTTAATAACTTATAACACAGTTAAACAAAAATAAAA
Source organism: Dermacentor andersoni (assembly GCF_023375885.2). Lineage (NCBI taxonomy): Eukaryota > Metazoa > Arthropoda > Arachnida > Ixodida > Ixodidae > Dermacentor > Dermacentor andersoni. The sequence goes on from NC_092814.1 coordinate 353,582,960, forward strand.
AGCTGGGCATGGTGGCAACTGCCATCACCCCGTTTCAAAGGGGACGCTCCTACCTTCCATCCAACCATCCACATTTCCGCTTCTGCTCATCCCGTGAAACGGCACGGTCAAAGGGCCAGGCCCTGTCCCCTTGCGCTTGCGTATACTCTAATACCGGACTCGCGAAACGCTATTGCGTTAGTAATCTTCCGGTGTAAATTGACGGCCGCAAACGCGCAAATCGTGGCGCCGATCGGATAGCGGCAGTCCGATGCGCTGCAGCCAGTCCGCTCGTCGGCTGCCTTGCAGAGGGATACAATGTCGCAGCTTGACATATTGCCAGTCGCTACGCTTGCAGCCCACAACGCAACAAAGGCGATTCATGGTGCTACGAAAAGACAAACCGACATTGACCGCGGAGCTCTCGTCAAGACGGAGCACATTGTAACACATGCAGACGACGCTTGATGTGTGCGAGAAGTGCTTAAGTGTAGTGAGAAATTGTTCTTGCGCATTCTCTTTCTGTTACTTTCTTTTTGTAGAAACAAATTAACTAACATTCCAGCTATTACGCACATCATTTGTTCACCATAAAGGTGGAAAAATTATCGATGACGCGCCCTGGGCAGCCAATCGGATAGCTCGCCCTACTGACGTCAATTGGGTGATTTACGTCATATTGGTAGGGGCGGCTGAAAATTCCGCTGAACAGTGTACTGCAATCGGCAGCGATGTACATTTTCAAAACCTTATAATAATTTGCACGCTTTACGCGGAGCATTTAGATGCGTCAATTAATGATCAGAAGGACCTACTCTAACGACTCAGTACGTTTGTACAAAATCGTCAAAATCGTTTCAGGGTCCCTTCAAAGCTACATGTTTATGCTCAAATAGAGCTACAGTTTATGAATATCGTTAATGAAGTGATGTGACATCTTAAGCTACAGAAGTGGAGGAACTTTAGCAACATACAAGCCTGCGACGGCTCTATGTGGTCGGATGTATTTCTTCATTCAGCAGCGTACAGCTAGTGATGTGTGGTCGGACTCTACGTAGTATCCTTTTGCGCATGAACAATTATACGTGTTACGCATCAGTATGTCTTATGAAACGCTATTCACGTGCATTTTATTTCTTGTAAACATGGATGCTGTTACAGTAAAGCCGTTTATCTGCAGCAAGTTAGTGTGATGAGCCTTGTGGTATCGCTCCGCCCATGCAGCAGCACCAACCTTCAAAGATAAATGTACAAGCTAATTCTGAGTTCCAAATAAGAAAAAAAATATATACCTTATGTGGACGAGGTAAAATTGGGATACAACTAGCCAAAGCAAGCGGGCAGTGCACCAGAAATAGCAGAAGCAGACGACGCCGGTGTCGGTCGTCTGCTGTGCGGTATTCACAATCGTCATTACGATTTCGACATGCATTGGATTTTCTAAGCAACTAGATATTCTTCAGACGTCGCCTGCCGTTTTTAAATTTTGATTGTAAGTGAACAATATTGAAGACATCATCTAACAAATAAACATTTCTTTGGTATCAGCGCAAGTACTGTTAGAATCCAGGCGGCGCTAGCGTCGCCTGCGATCTTTGGTCCTATTGGCCCTATGGAAATGTCACGGGCTTGTCCATGTCGTTCAGTGTAAAACCTGCCACACTTAATTGCTTGGTTTTTACGAAAAAAAATGCAAATTTGCCTTCGCTTAAGGGAATGCCAGCTGTGTGGTAACGGCAGAAGCATAAGCATGTGTTTCGCCCTTGCCGGCAGATGCAAAAGCGGCATTTCAGCGTGTTGCCCATAATCTGTATAATTTTGCCCGCTCCTGGAACACGCGGGAGCCCTCTATGAAACCCTGCTTTCTGCAGCTGCCGGCAAGCGGCAACAAAAGTTAATATTTCTTTGTTGCGCCTGGATGTCGCCTGTGTTGCACTTGGAAGCCGGAAACGCCAAAAAGCGCGAGTGGCAAAAGGTGGTTGCGTGAAGCGCGCGTGGAATCGCGCATGCTCGTGAGCACGTACCTTTCGTTCTCAGCGCCTGGCGAAAATGGACATCTCGGTTGAAGTGCAACCCTTACTTAAACTCTGTAAGGTTCAGGCACTCGTGTGGGACCTCTCAGGTGGCCATGTTACCGCTCAATGTGCGTCGTCAAGACTTAAGATCGTCGTGAACGCAAAAGAAGGCGGTGGAAGGTGCGCCCAGACGGATCTGATTTTCCCCGAAGACGTTGCATTCGATGTCGAAACCATCACGAACCCCCAAGAAATCAGGGTTCTCAGGGACCGGAAGGAATTCGTACAGCCCATGCCGTGCCTAGAACTGACGTTCACCGTGCGCTTCCACAAGTCGGCCGGCTCGGACTCAGAACAGAGGACGGAGCCCTTCGTCGAACCCGCAGTTGCCGCTGGAGTACTCTACTGCTTTGAGTGCGTCGAGTGCGCTACGGGGATTCTCGGCGGAGGGGTCAAATTTCGTCGAGTCGTGCCGCTGCCATCCGAAGACTGGAAAGAGACTGTGGGTGAGTGGTTTTCTAAACAACGAGAAACTGCAAGCAGCGACGACCTTCCCGATGCTTTCTCGCCAAAGCCGGACGAGCTGTTCACGTCCGCAGCTCACTTCGTTGTGCACGACAAAAAAGTTCGAGAAGGTGACATCGACAACGAAGACGGAAGAGTACGTTGTGGCATCTGTCACGTTGTGGTGGGGAGAAAGGCGACTCCATCGTCCACGGCATTGTTTACGACCCGCGTGACACCAACTCCTGCCAACGAGGAGGATGGCAGCCCCATCGATGGCGTCGACGCGTCTCGCCTGCTGAGAGGCTTCATCAAAGTTCGGCTGCAGCTGAACGAGGCCTGCAGGATTATGCTTGCTTCAGTAAGTAATCACAGCTGACACGGTTCTTTGGGCTAGTTGGAGGTGGCAAGGCGACATTGCAAGTACGTACCACAGCGCGAGTGAGGAACGAGACCGTCCTGTCCCGTTTCTCACTCGTCGTTTTGCGCTGTACGCATGCACATGCAGTAAGTATAATCGCACTTCCCAAAAGAAAAGAAGAAGAAAACACATTGCAATACATGCTTTTAAAAATTCTCCCCGTCGGGGAATCGGACCCCGGTTGCCCACGTGACTTGCGGAGATACTGACCGCTATATAAACGTCGACAGTAGTTACTCGCAGCTGAGGTGCTTTTTCAAGAGCAACGCTACCGAAGATTTAAATGCCTCGAGGCCGCATGAAAGTAACTAGAATTTTTTTCTACCCAAATACATGTGAAAACAAGTACACCATTTAGAGCAACCGCTCTAACGATTTCAATGCAAATTGTTGCACTCTGGAGACAGAAAGCTGAATTCATAGAATGACTGAATTTTGCCGATTGCAGGAAGCAGTATTTTGAAGTAGGGCCTCATAGCTTTATTGCGACAGCAATTTCAAAAATTACGAAAAAATCGGTAATGGTACATTACCGCGTTCGAACTCTGTTTGCCGCGATGCAGAGCTGTCTCGAGGTTGGAACCCTTGGAACCAGAGATAGCCTGCTCCAGCCGAACGCGCTAACTGCTCTCAGAGCAATCGGAATTGCCACGCGATAGAGTTTGTGACGGATCTCGGTCGCGCTTGCGGCTCGGAGGTTCCTTCGAGAGCCCTGAGCCGGAGAGAGAGAGAGAGAGAGAGAATAAACGTCTTTATTGCGACATAGCAGTGAGGAAGAGTCTTCAGTTCAAGTCGCCGCCCCCGCATCTTTCTTTTCTTTCCCCTTTTTTCCCCTCCTCCCACATCTTTCAACACCAGCAAGCGCTGATAATCGAGGTTGGAGCTGGTCAGTGCTTACTCCCGAAGCTCTTAGTGCCGCGGCGCTATGAAAGAACCAGCCGATTGTAAAGCGCGTTGTAAGAGCGCTCTCCAGCGCTTGATGATGATAATGATGATGATGATGATGAAAAACTTTATTTATCCCTCTTTAAAGGGAAGGGAAGCCGGATATCACGTGGGGTCAGGGAAGTACTCGCTTCCCTTAAATAGGCGCTAAATCAGATAGGGAATTGAGGAAGTAATTTCTGAGGTTACTAAAACAGAATGGAATTGCACACATTTAACAAGACTAACAATGCAGGAGATGACCGAAGCCCAGATGACCGAAGCCCGGCAGCCGATTGCCTCCGCGACTAAATAAATATTCGCGCTCAGAAAATCGTGCTTCTAAAACGCGTAATTCTCGGTATAAATAACACTTTTCTATCTTGATGATTGCTTTGGTAGAGCTCTCGTGCGGTACAGCACATGCTGGATCGCGAGAGAAAAGTAACTTCATGCCTTCTACAACGAGCTCAGGCGTACAGGTTCTGCAAATAGGAAACTGAAACGTTTGCTTATTCATTTAAACAAAACAAAACAAAAACTATCTAGGATATAGCTTCGTTGCAAGCTGAGCACGAGATCGCGGTTTCGAATCCCGGCTGCAGCGTGGCCGTATTTCAGTGGAGGCGAAATGCAGAAACCGCCGTCTGCTTGCATTGCAGTGCACGTTAAAGATCCTCAGGGGGTCAAAATCAATCCGGAGCCCTGCACTACGGCGTCCCTCGTAATCAGAAAGTGGTTTCGAGACGAAATGCGGAGAAGACGCAGCACGAAGCTTGACAGCTCCACGTTGTGTGCGCTGAGGTTACGTGTGCACGATTTCTTTCGCCGCAACGAGATGCCGACTGTCGAGCAGACAACGAACGAGTTCTCGAAGCATATGGATCTCCCATCACTGAAGCGGTGTACTGTGCGTCGCCTGCTTGCCGCGCTCGGATACGAGCACGAGAAGAGGAGCCGCGACTCGCTGCTTATCGACCGGGATGACATCGCCGAATGGCGGAATCGCTACCTTCGTGACGTGGAGCGCTACCGGGCGGAAGGCCGGAAGATCTTCGTCCTGGACGGGGACATGGGTGACGGCGGGACACACTCGGTCGATCGCGAGGACAGACATCGTGGTGCAGAAGCGCGGACGCCTGTACGCTCGAGCAAATTAGCTGTCGACGGGTCCTAAACAACCTTCTGGGAAAGGCCAGCTCCTGATCGTGACGCACATTGGGAGCGAGAATGGCTTCGTCGACCGCTGCTTGGATGTATTCCGAGGCCAAAATACAGGCGACTACCACGAAGAAATGGAACGCACTCGTTTCAAGGGATGGTTCACTGACGTTCTGCAGAAGTTGCCAGCTGGTAGCTTCATTGATATGGACAATGCACCTTATCATATCCGGGGAGAAGAGAAATTGCCGCCGACGGCCTGGAAGAAGGAAAAAACTACAAGAGTGGCTCAAAAGCAAGAACATCGCCTGCAGTTAAAGGCTGGTGATGAATCAGCTGCTTGAGTTTGTGTCATCTTTTAAGTGACGCTTTCTGAGCAATACATCGTATAGACAACGCAGCTGAAAGGGCTGATTGTATTTAAATTATGGGGTTTTACGTTCCAAAAACGCGATCTGATTATCAGGCACGCCGTAGTGGGGGACTCCGGATTAATTTTGACCACCTGGGGTTCTTAACGTGCATGGATGTTTTTGCATTCCGCCCTTATCGAAATGCGGTCGCCGTGGCCGGAATTTGATCCCGCGACCTCGTGCTTAGCAGCGCAACGCCAAAGGCACTAAGCAACCGCGGCAGGTCGCCGGTTGCGTTTTACTCGGACTCCCGTCGTACCTCTGCGAATTTAATCCTATTGAGCTCGTGTGGGCTAAGGCAAAAATAGCATCGCCGCGGACAACAGCGATTTGAAGCTGTGCACAGTCGAAGACATCTTGAATGAGCAAATCACGCACGTAACGGCGTAAGAGTGGAGGAAGAACATGCAGCCCGTGATGGAACTCGAGGCAAAGTTCCGACTTGAAACGTCTGCGAGCGACCACATCCAACGCATCGTCATACAACTGGGCAATGAAGACTCTGACAGCGCTTGTGGCGTCGTCTTCTCGTATCGTGTCCCTTCTACGTTTTGCGCTGTTAACACCAGGATGGAAAACCAACAAGCCCAAGCTGCTATTCAGAAGAAAGCGACTCCGACTGCTAGCTGTCCGCCATTGAGCCACTCAAGAACGCGGCTTATGTTTAATGAAAGAACAGCCCTTAATAGGGCGATTATAATTTTGCTGGTGCTAACGCTATAGCCGAGCAGCTATCCCGTGACCTCTCAAATAAAAAAATAAAAAAAAAAGGTAGGCGACCCTAACCTTTCACTTAGGTGTCTCTTTGTGGCGCTCGCACCTCAGCGTTGTTGTTCGTTATGTTAGGCGAGTGAACGTCATTCCCCTGGCACGATATGTGGCAGATGAACGCCGGGAGAGGAGAGGCGAGAGAGGAGTGAATGACGTCACATCCGCTCTGCTAGACATGTTCAGCCTATGTCACGCAACTGTTTTTCATTAATTAGCCGGTTAAATACTATGCCACCTTCTTGTGTGTGACGTCATTAGTGACGTCATTATTGCCACTTTCTACTTCCGGGTTTCCACCCGCCGTGGTTGCTCAGTGGCTATGGTGTTAGGCTGCTGAGCACGAGGTCGCGGGATCGAATCCCGGCCACGGCGGCCGCATTTCGATGGGGGCGAAATGCGAAAACACCCGTGTACTTAGATTTAGGGGCACGTTAAAGAACCCCAGGTAGTCGAAATTTCCGGAGCCCTCCACTACGGCGTGCCTCATAATCAGATAGTGGTTTTGGCACGTAAAACCCCATAATTTAATTTTACTTCCGGGTTTCCAGGAATTTCGCCAAAGTCGTTCTCACGTGGCGGGTCTCTAAACTCTACGATTCTGTGCTTTGGTGCGCGGTAATCAGATTTCTAATTAATTATAATTATTCCAGGAACTTCAGGAACTCAACGACTGACTTAACTTATACGCTGATATCATATCTATAATGAAATTCATGAATATTCTACTGCGCTATCTTTTCCTATACTTTTTCTGATTTATCTTTAATTTCGTCCTTGGTCGTCTCAGAAGGTCAGCCGGAAGTGGTGGGCAAGAAACAAGAGTGTAGCTGTAGCGCGGCAATTTGGGCTAGTTGGTGGAAGTTCATCTTGTAATTAGGAGGGTACTTCGCTATAAGCACGCTATAAATTTCTGTTGTCCGTGTGTTTATAGCGTTCCCTTAAGTTAGATGAAAAAACAAGAGTGTCACTAGAGTGTCACTAACAGGCAGTTTATTTGATGGCATATTCCTTTTAATGGAAGCTCAGCTCTGAAAAACCAACGTCCTGTACAAATATCGTGCTCAATTTAAGTACTGGCATGTAAACATGCTTAAATGCTGGCAAATTCGAATGCAAACACAATTATTAACACTGAATAACTATGTGGGCCCCAAAATGGTCATTCTGGCAGCCATTCCCGAGCTTGAAGGGCCCCGTGGTGAAATAGCAGTAGTCGAGGCACGTTTGAAAGGCACCGCCAGCAGTCTGCACTTCAAAGCGCAGTTGTGCCGTTGCTTTTGTTTAATTTGTTTATCTGGCTCGGGCAAGTAACGCGAATGCAAGCACAATTATTAGCCCTGAATAACGTTGCTAGCATGCGTTTGTCGTTTTCTATACAGAAAAATGCTGAGTAAAGTTGAACGTGTTTTATTGAAGCAGTTTGTTCATTGCACAATGCGTAGGTAAATCGACGCCCAGATTCAGGCAATAAAATTGGTGAATTAATAAATGGTGAAAATTGCAAAAAGCTTCCAGGGCACTGCTTTGCTGGGTTACATTCACTGGAAAATGCCTTAGTAACGACGAAAGCGCGTCAGACAGGAAATGACACCCTACTGCGCATTATTACCTGTGTTGAAGATGTGTACCACCACATGTGATGGTCAGCGAAACCGTCTGTTTACTAAGACTGGAAGCGGGAAAAAAAAGGAACATAGCAAGGTCCTGTTTCACAATATGGCACCCTTTCATGCGAATTTCTACTTGAGCTACCGCATGCACTGATGCGTAAACATACGAACAGAGGTAAAAGGCGAAGTTACTGTGCAACCCACATGATGGTTTTAACAAAATGTGGATGTAAACTTTTCTGTTGTCATAGCTTATAGAACTTTCTTTTATACAAATTGTTTAATCACATTGCGGTAACAACACAAGAAGCAAGGACAGAATGGTCGCAGAAAACACAGCTAGAAGGCAGATTCAGAACACAAGGTAGATGAGAGAGAAATGCTCTGATGGGGGATCGAAGAGGCCAGCCCTGCTATTCACAGGACTTGGTGCTTTGAATGAGACGAGTTAAAAAAAGACGTAGCTTAAAGTAAACTTACAAAAACAAACGCAAATATAGAATAAAACAACATAAATAAGAATAAACGCAAACGTTCAAGAACTCCCGGAGGTCAAAATTAATCCGTAGTCTAGCACTACGTCGTGCCTCATAATCTGATTGTAGTTATGGCACGTGTAGTGTCATAACTTGAATATAGTGTAACACTTATGCCACGATGCGTTGTGCCCTGTGGGGCTATGACAATACTAGCCATGCCGGTGGTTATGAATAATGGCACACAACAATACCTCACGCAAACACGTCTCCCTGTGTGTTCTGTGTACTACGCAGCCAAACAGCAGTGGTGCACGCAAGGTAACGTTTAACGTCAACTCGCCACTCTCGTCTTGCACTAAACGTTGAGTAAATTCAACATTCGCCGTCAACATCACCGCTAGTTGTTGTCAACCAAAGCAAGCAGCACAGAGAGCTTCGCTTGCCTCAATTCCCACAGTGCGTTGGATGCGCATAATTTTTGTTTGTCGGGAATCTATGGATCGTTTCATGGTACATCTCGGCCGTGGCACGTATATACCCACACGCAAGGGTATTGGGTACTTTGAACCAAAGCCACTCCATCCACGCGCCACCACCGCTGTATACCGGACAGCAGGTCAATGCAATGTCCCTCTCGCAATCCTTTCTCAAACGACCCCTTTGTGCAGTGAGCACAGCCGGCAATTTGGGCTGTTGACGCATTGTCGCTGAACCGACATCTTCGAGCCACCTCACCTCCTCTTTGTGTTGGCGGTACCTTCTGTAAGACGACTACTTAGTACTTATTGCAAGCGCTTAGGGAAAAGGGCAGGTGCAATCAGGCTTTCTTTGTCTTTTTATTTTTATTCTTTGAGGGGGTGTGTGAGTGAGGGGGTGAGGTGGTGCTTCTCGTGCACGACACGAGTTTGGAAAAGGCGCTTCAGTCGACGCCATATCGAAATTTGACTGTGCGAAATGATTGTGCGCTTATTCGCCGAATTTCGTTTAGAATGTTTCGATTTCCAACAAAGCCACGAAAAAAGTGACTGCGGAATCTTAAAAGCGGCGCGACGAAAACGGCAAGTGCAAAAAAGAAAAAAAAAACCACTTTATGCGCACAAGTAACGAGATACATTCAAGTTACGTACACGGTGCACCACTTGTACCAACCGAAAGCCATGTTGACGTGTAATGTCGGCTATTTGCCTTGTCCCTGCGCATAAGTAACGGAATGTAATGAGTTTCACTAGAAGGTTTCTCTTTTTCTTTTTTTTCTTTTTTTACACAATAGCTATATATAACGGAGAACGTTGAGTTATAAGTTGCGCGTTTGCAGTTTGTACGGAGAATAAGCGTTGCCTTCCACGTTGGTGCACAGTTTACGCACAGCCGAGAACGCCGGACTGGCGGCAGAATGTGGTGGGAACGACGAGGCGCAAGCGAGTTAGCTTGCACGATTCACTCGGCCTGTAAAGTAAATACTTTGCTCCGACCCACTGATGCGGACTGTAATGGCTGTGGGCTCAGGAACCGCGTCTTCATTCGAACTTTTTTAAAGAGGTAATAAAGGGGCCGGCAAATGTTGAGGGTATTCTCGCGATTCCAAGATGTATTGCCACTGAGTGCTGCATGCTACGTAGCTCGATTCATTGAGCGCGTCTCTCGCTGCGGTCGAGCTCGTTTATCCTAAGCTTTGTCCTCCGTGTGCACGTGCGCAGGACAAGAAGGTCCTGCTGCTGTGGCTGATGGAGACGGGCCTGCAGCACTTCTACGCCAGAGAGGTTCAGGGTAAAGAAGTACGTGTCGACCTGCAGGTGGGCAGCAAGGTGAGCATACCATATACTGTTAACAACAAGTATCATTTTGTCGAGGTTGTAGGGAAGTATGTGGCCTCCCGATCGTCTTGAGATGGAACCACCGAATAACACTGGACTAATTGATGTGGTCGAGAGGGATCTAACAAGGGATGCTGCTTGAACCAGCGTTTTGAGTTCAAGTGCTTTTCTTGGAAGCGTTTTTGTAGCTCTCTCTCCCCCACCCCTACTGGGTAGGAGAATAAAAGGGTGCGTAGAGTATCGTGAAGGAAGTCGAAGTGCCAAATAAAGAAAAAATGGGTGGGGGGGGGGGTGGCAGTGGTAGTGCGCGGCCTGTTCATTCAAGAAGTAGCGGTGACAAAAACGGTAAAGAACCTACGCCTGTAAGCACGCGCTGTTTCGGCTTGTTCCTACCGCGCTCCGACTCTGTTCGCAGAGATGCGGAGCCCTCTAGAGATTGGACTCATGTCCCAGCCGAACGTTCAGCTGCTCCCAGAGCAATCGGAGTCATTGCGCATGTGGTCGATATTGTCGGATCTCGGTCGCGCTCCCATGTCGAATGTGAGAACGCCTCCAAGCGCTCTGAGCTGGAGCGAGTCGCTCTGATGAATGAATCAGGGGAGTGTGTTCTGAGCGCTCGATTTTGACCGGTGGCATTTAAAACGCCTCGCGAAAACGCTAAAAAGCGATAGGTCCAGTGTGCCATCAGTGGTATCAGCACGTATTCAGTTAAGAGTAATTAGTAGTGCATATTGTAAATAAAAGTTGACAGACACCTTCGCATACACGAAAGAGGATGAAGGCGAAAGCTTGTGCACTCACGAGACATTCATTACTTGACATTTTCATTCTGATGCGTTGTTACTTCATATTATTTTCTCCCAGGCCGTGGGTTCGAGTGTCTTATTTAACTATACCTTAATTAACTGTGCCTTAATGAACTTCGCCTTAATTAATAGCAAAAGCAGTGGGTTCGACTCTCGACCTTCACGATGGCAATTGGAATCCGACTTGGAGATATGGTCTGTTCATCGATATCTCCATGATGGATCGTGGGTTCGAGTGCCTTAATCAACTTCGCCTTAACACCACAGGCCGTGGGTTCGACTCCCACCAAAGCTCGTGGCGGATTCGAGTGCCTAAATAACTAGCTTCATTAACTGTGTCTTAAGTGACTTCGCCTTAATACAAAATGTCGTAGGTTCGAGTGCCTGAATTAACTCTATCTTAACTGTGCCTTAATTCTATTTGCCGTATTTAACACCAAGAGCCCTGTCGGACCCCCAATTTTGGTCCCATTGTATTTTAGTGCCATAACGCCGGGCGGTCACATTTTCGTCCCATGAGCCGGAGAAGGCCTTAGCCTTAATTATAATTGCACGCATCCAATAAAGAAAAGGTACAAGAATCGGGCCTACCAAACCACACTGGGCTTGACTGGCCAGTGCCAGGCAGGTAGCAACTAACTGCTAAGGATACGAGAGAAGAGGCAGGAGTGTTAGAAATAAAATAATTGGGCACGAACACGGCTTGCCGAAAGCTGAGAGGGAGAGAAGAGGTTAAGCAATTATAGGATACCCAAAGAAATTAGGACAAGACATTAAGGTTGAGCTCGGGATGACAGGAAGGTTATCACTAAGAAATTAAATCAGTAAAAAGTGACATGTGAACAAAAAAAAAGATGCGTGCGAGCTCTGGTGTGACCATTTGCAATAGCGCTAAAAAAAACGGTGCTGTTTATAGTCTCGCCAGTGGTGCACCGTACATTGCAAGGATACGTCTGAAGCTGCAATCAACAGGAATCGCAGAAGAAGAAAAATAACTGAAAACGACTGAGCTGTAAGCTCTGTCACCATCGGTTACATGCCTCCGGAGTAGTTTTGCCCCTGCTGATGGCTCCGCGTTCTTGTCGCGCTCTCCGATGGCCTTGAACATCGAAGTTTCTCATAACACTGCTGTGGTAAACAACCTTCAAGCCACGGTGATCCCTGGCCGGGAACAAATAACCCGCGCATTTATTTGCTCCCCTATTTCTACACAGTCGTGTGGAACGGTACGCAACGTGCCGCCTGTAATACTTTGTACAAATTATACATCCCGCATAGCCTCCGACATCGGGCTGTGCGCGATCGCGCCTCCTCATCCCAAAGGCCATGCATCCCCCGCCTCGCCCACCCCCCCCCCTTCTTAAGAGTCGTACCAATCTAATCTCTTGGATGGCATGACCTTTCGCTCCGATCGTGCGTGGTAGGGATAGGCGACAGGGAGTGTTAATTGACGTATTCCGGATTAGGCACGTCGCTTCAACCTGAAGTTCCGCCTTCTCTGGGTGGCACACAGTCAGGTTTGTTGGTGGCCACAACCATTTACGCCATCCTGGCCAGTCTGCGTCCCAGGTGAACCACGGGGCACGAGATGACGCCTATTTCGCACCAGAACCCCACTCGGCGTCTCCACCACGTAGCATCGGCACCGTTGCCCAGAGCTCAAACCCGAGAAAGAACAAACACGAGCGCTGTACTGAGACAGTTGCAGTGCAACTAATTCCGTACTAAAGTTGGCCTCGAAATGCCCAACCGGGCGCTATAGGCGTTATCAAGCCGTCATCACACTGAGCAAAATTTGTCGACTTCGTGTATATAAGGCTAAATATGATAATGTTCCCCTTAAAGTAAAAGAATAAGCAAAAGTGCGGCGCGCATTTCTTGTGGCTTCACTTGCGTGTGGCAGCCGCAGTGGATAAAATTAGTGCACTCAAGAAAAAGAAAGAAGAAAAACGCAATTTTGTAGATTACCGAGTATACGGCGGGCGTTAGGAAACAGGTAACGCGTTCAAATTTTGTCGCTCATTAGTTAGATGCAGTAATTATTTCCGTTTAATTATCGCAGTTAAGCGGCTACTGACTAAGTTTGTAACTAGTGAAGAGGTCTTCACTTTTCAAATCGCGAGAGACGTCCTTCTCCTGATCCCTTGCAGCACGAGAACCTTTTTCACTGTTTCGCTGGATAATAGGAGCATGACCACTTGAGGAGCGCAGGTAACCATGCGTACAAGAAACTTCATCTGTTGACGTCCTGCGACGTCTCCCGGTCTACAGCACGCAAGCCTAATCGTCTTCGTTATTGGGACGTGTCTATCACGGCTCGTGGCGTACGCTTGGCTTCACTTGACACTGTGTGGTGCAGCGCCGACCGGGACAATGCCATGGCCAAACAGCTAGGCCACAGACGGAAGCTGTCGACGATTGCTCAGCTCGCAGAAACAGTTGCTGACTTTGCAAAATCCCTTAACGAAACAGGACAAATCGACGCAATATGACGTGTCTAAGACATTTGATCATGTTGCTCACGCAGGACTGATCGTAAACATTTTAGATTTAGGAGTTAACCTCAAAATTGTGGGATGGATAAAAATGTACCTGTCCAACCGAACGCAATTCGTGGAAGTGAACAATGCAAAATCAGTGGTTCTGAGGGTAACTTCACGTGTCTTCAGGGCTCCGTGTTTGATCCAGTTCTGTTGTTATGCTACGTAAATGATTTGTCATACACAATTCTTCCTCCTAATATTACGGTACGTTTATTTGCGGGCAATTGTTTAATTTACTCAGATATCAACGGCTGCCAGGACGAAATCGCAATAAATTCTGCGCTGCAGGTCGTCACGGCCTGCTGCGCGAAAAACAAAATGAAAATTAACTTCAGCAAGACATCATACATGCGGCTGACTAAGATAACTAAAAGCATGTTGGCATTTGACTACGATATTGACGGACGCCATTTAACGCAAGTTAACTCTTTTAAATACATTGGCTTAACAATGTCTTCAGATTTAATCTGGAAAACGCACAATAAGGACATTTGCTCAGAAGCTGAGTGAAAATTGTGGCTTCTCAGAAGGAAGTTAAAGCTCGCTACTCTGAAGGCGAAGTTAACCCGGTATGTAACCCTTGTGCGTCCCTCGTTAGAGTATGCGAGCGCTGTATGGGATCTCCACCAAAAATGTCTTACAGACAAGACTGAAAAAGTCTAGTCTAGAGAAGAGCGGCTTGATTCATACCATGGAAATACAGACGCACAGATACTGTCACTAATATGTCAGATGATCTTCAACTTGCTAAGTTTGCTGAACATAGAAAAATCGCGAGATTAAAATTATTGTACCAATTACACCGTAATTCACTTAATTTGAATGCGGACCTTTACTTAAGTACGTTCTTCTCGCATCTTAAGCATTTCCCACAAAAAAGAATTCGAACCAATCACAGTGAGAAAGAAGTGCTTTAAATATTCATTATTCCCTGAAAAAATAGAAGAATGGAATTCCACCCCCCCATTCCCTAACCACAGTCCTTATTTGAACAGTCGCTTTCATCTCATTTCCGTTGCGGCAATTAAAGTTTTAGGGATACCTCGCACTTCTGATTTACAAGTTGCAGCACTGTTTATCTTGTTTTCGGTTATTTTCTCAGCACTATGCATGTGAAAGCTTCACTATCTTTTATATCTTTCTTTTTTTTCCTTCTTTCTTTTGCCGCCACAGTTCACATGTGATTTGCTCTGTAGCATATTAGTGTTCCCATTTGCACATCTAGATCTGCTTATTATTGCCATTATCTTATGTTCGGCTAAACCACTGCCTTTGTTCATGTATTGTCTTGTGCATACTTGTGTTTCTTTTACCTGCCACGTAACGATCCTCGGGTCAACAGTATAAATAAATAAATAAATAAATAAATAAATAAATAAATAAATAAATAAATAAATATCAGCACGAAAGACACCAGATGGTCGTGTAGCCGTCGCAGTCCGTTTGCTTATTAACACGTATTCGTTAATTAGCTTTCTAATGAATGATTTTACCGCCAACATTGCAATGACAGTATTGGAGGAGGAAGCCGCAGGAGGCAAAAGCAATTCACGTGATTTTACGAACGCCATCAGATCATGAGATATGGCCGTGTATTTCGTGGCGCATTTCAGAAGCGCATATATCGAAATAGACTTTATTCTCTGCGCTAACGCTGGCGTCATACAAGATGTGGACGTGCTCGGCAAGGTGCGCTGCAGTGACCATAGGATGGTAAGAACTCGAATTAGCCTAGACTTGGGGAGGGAACGGAAGAAACTGGTACATAAGAAGCCGATCAATGCGTTAGTGGTAAGAGAGAAAATAGAGGAATTCCGGATAAAGCTACAGAACAAGTATTCGGCTTCAATTCAGGAAGAGGACCTTAGTGTTGAAGATATGAACGACAATCTTGTGGGCATCATTAAGGAGTGTGCAATAGAAGTCGGTGGTAACTCCGTTAGACAGGATGCCAGTAAGCTATCGCAGGAGACGAAAGACCTGATCAAGAAGCGCCAATGTATGAAAGCCTCCAACCCTACAGCTAGAATAGAACTGGCAGAACTTTCCAAGTTAATCAACAAGCGTAAGACAGCTGACCTAAGGAAGTATAATATGGATAGAATTGAACATGCTCTCAGGAACGGAGGAAGCCTGAAAGCAGTGAAGAAACTAGGAATAGGCAAAAATCAGATGTATGTGTTAAGAGACAAAGCCGGCAATATCATTACTAATATGGATGAGATAGTTCAAGTGGCTGAGGAGTTCTATAGAGATTTGTACAGTACCAGTGGCACCCACGACGATAATGGAAGAGAAAATAGTCTAGAGGAATTTGAAATCCCACAAGTAACGCCGGAAGAAGTAAAGAAAGCCTTTGGAGCTATGCAAAGGGGGAAGGCAGCTGGGGAGGATCAGGTAACAGAAGATTTGTTGAAGGATGGTGGGCAGATTGTTCTAGAAAAACTGGCCACCCTCTATACGCAATGCCTCATGACTTCGAGCGTACCGGAATCCTGGAAGAACGCTAACATAATCCTAATCCATAAGAAAGGGGACGCCAAAGACTTGAAAAATTACAGACCGATCAGCTTACTGTGCGTTGTCTACAAAGTATTTAAAAATCAGGAACACCTTTCACTTCTGTCAACCAAAGGACAAGGCAGGATTCCGTAAAGGCTACTCAACCATAGACCGTATTCACGCTATCAATCAGGTGATAGAGAAATGTGCGGAGTATAAGCAACCGTTATATATAACTTTCATTGATTACGAGAAAGCGTTTGATTCAGTCGAAACCTCAGCAGTCATGGAGGCATTACAGAATCAGGGTGTAGACGAGCCGTATGTAAATATACTGAAAGATATCTATAGCGGCTCCACAGCCACCGTAGTCCTCCATAAAGAAAGCAAAAAAATCCCAATAAAGAAAGGCGTCAGGCAGGGAGATACGATCGATCCAATGCTATTCACAGCGTGTTTACAGGAGGTATTCAGATACCTGGATTGGGAAGAATTTGGGATAAGAGTTAATGGAGAATACCTTAGTAACTTGCGATTCGCTGATGATATTGCCTTGCTTAGTAACTCAGGGGACCAACTGCAATGCATGCTCACTGACCTGGAGAGGCAAAGCAGAAGGGTGGCTCTAAAAATTAATTTGCAGAAAACTAAAGTAATGTTTAACAGTCTCGGAAGAGAACAGCAGTTTACGATAGGTAGCGAGGCACTGGAAGTGGTAAGGGAATACATCTACTTAGGACAGGTAGTGACCGCAGATCCGGATCATGAGACTGAAATAATGAGAAGAATAAGAATGGGCTGGGGTTGCATTTGGCAGGCATTCTCAGATCATGAACAGCAGGTTGCCATTATCCCTCAAGAGAAAAGTGTATAACAGCTGTGTCTTACCAGTACTCACGTACGGGGCAGAAGCCTGGAGGCTTACGAAAAGGGTTCTACTTAAATTGAGGACGACGCAACGAGCTCTGGAAAGAAGAATGATAGGTGTAACGTTAAGGGATAAGAAAAGAGCAGATTGGGTGAGGGAACAAACGCGAGTTAATGACATCTTAGTTGAATTCAAGAAAACGAAATAGGTATGGGCAGGACATGTAGTGAGGAGGGAAGATAACCGATGGTGATTAAGGGTTACAGACTAGATTCCAACGGAAGGGAAGCGTAGCAGGGGACGGCAGAAAGTCATCTGGGCGGATGAGATTAAGAAGTTTGCAGGGACGTGGCCACAATTAGTACGTGACCGGGGTAGTTGGAGAAGTATGGGAGAGGCCTTTGCTCTGCAGTGGGCGTAACCAGGCTGATGATGATGATTATGATAATGATGATGATTATTATTATGATGATGATTATGATGATATCGAATCTCGGTCGTAGTTCTCTCAGCGTTGGTATACGAACATGCCTTCAGCAATGAACGGCCCGGGGACACGCGCTTCCGGGTGTCTCGACACCTGCCGAGACATGTCGCCACCCAATGCTGGCGTGTACTAAGGTTTCTCCCGGCTGGCCGCCGATGGTGTCGTAGACGTCGAACGCTTATGCCATCTTCGGCTGGTCGCCTCTGAGCGCTCTGGTGCGTTCTCGCGAGCGGCGTTGTCTTCGGCTGGTTGAAAGAGGATGCGCGCCCTGCGTTCGGCTGGTTCTTCTCGATTGCTCTCCTCCATCTTCGAGCGCTCTGAGGCGCTCCGAGCCCTGTCGTCGGAGCAGTCGTCCAGATTGAAACGTCATCGCAGCGCCGCGTCGCTGCTGTTGGCGACGGCCCACCGTAACCTAGGCAACCTAGGCCGCTGCATGCTGGCATCTCGACGAACGCTCGTGCCGCAGGCGCGTCCGCCGGTTTTCTCGGCAGCGCCGGGAGCTTTTGTTAGGTGAAACATTGGACGTTGGCAGTAGTCACGTGGTTTCACATCTCCTATTTCCTCCTCCGAGAGCGAGTAGCACGTTCGGCTTGAGCGCTTGTCCTCTACCTCTCAGCTCGGGGAACGCCGGATCTGCCCAACTCTGCTTCGGGGGACGAAGGCGACCAGTCGAAGATACCATTAGAGATCCGCCCTGCGCGTTTCTGCGCTATCGCTGACATGTATAGACGTTGCCCATGCGTGGATGCAGCTCAAACGTCTACCGTATACTCTTGCTTAGATTGGGTAGGTTGAGTGCGGGCAAAATGATGCTTGTTTGGGTGATAGTCATGAAAGCTCGTCAGGTCAGGTAGCATATTAGAAAACAGTTAAATGTTCAGTGTTTCGTTACCACGCCTATAGAGATCGTTAAATTTTATCGACAGTTTTTTTATGCGCGTTGTTGACCATTCCGTGGGAATTATCCTACTAGCAACATTATCCACCGTCCGAGATGACGACTTAACAGAGACTATTTGTCAGATATTACAATTTCTGGCAGATTGGGCAGCCTGGAAAAATAAAGCTTCTACTGGAGGTATCGTAGAACTAGGCTCCCCCCCCCCCCCCCAATATACTCCTAGCACTTCTTCCAATAAAACGACCCAAAATTTCTGCTTTAGTTCACTCGGCAACATAATTTTTAAATGGCGGTGCCAGTGAAGATAGGCAAGCTTCTCTCGGGTTGCCAATTTTCTGATGCGACGTATAGGCTGTTAACCATATGGTTAACCAATGGTAAACGCTCGCGAGAGCGTGTTATCTTGATAAGTGTGTTCGACTGATATCAAGTGTTACTTTATTTATCCACAGTGGGTTTCTTTTATCTGTCAGCGCTTCGACACCATAGGTACAAATTAATACCAGCAATCATTCCCGTAGTGTTGGGCTTTCACTCACACAAGAGCACGCAATTTATTTCAGACTGACCTTCGACGGCAGCTTGGCTAGCAGTCTAATCTCTCACAATTTGAACACCGGCTGTGCAAGTTACCTTATTCATTAGTGTACCATATTTTACATCACTCCACATTAATGCACAGCATTATACGTAAACTGAACAAAGCACTCGGATGTTCCAGCGCCAATTGAACGAACACAGAACCACCTTGCTTGAACAGCAAATCTGATCGAACGCCATAATCAAGTAATGAGGATGTTTCTGCATGCTCTCTGACTTCACAAGCATTTTTTCGCCAGCCTAAAGAAAGCTGAAAAAATGCAAACCACGTGCCTGCTGCAATGAGTAAAATCCATTGGTCCCCGTACAATAGGAATTTACCCGTTTTTACATTTGCGGAAGCTACTGCTTTCTCGCATAACATGGGCATCACTATGGTTAGTACTGACGCCAACAAATTTTCATGAGAATTTTTTTGCGTGATCTGACTTACAAATTTTCGGAACTAGGAACCAGGTGTATGTTTTGTACATTTAAGATTTTTTTGTACGCTCAGTACTTATACTAAAGATAGGAAATTATTACTTTCATTGGTGAACGCTGTTCCTTGAGGTGCTTCTTTGAAATTTCACGTTAAGAATTCTCAAATATTGCCAGAGCAAATATTACTGCTATACGTCCATTCAAAACATCAGGGATCAAGCTATAATCTTATGTGTCGCAGTATACGTGGCGACAACGGTGTCTTGGAATAAAATGTGGAAACATGGAAACCACCGAAATTGAGCGCATTTATAGCGGTGACGAATGAACCAAGTCAGAAAGTATTATTTGACGTTCCGGAACCCAAACGGATGTTCTTTAAAACGTAGCCGGCACGCACATTGCTGTGGTTTGTTTATATAAGCAGAACGTGACATAGCGAGCGGAGATAAACTTGGGACGCATGCAGTGTTGTCTGTCGCCTGTGTGATTTGAGCATGTCTCGTTATGACATTCTTTTCTGTTGCGGTATTTGACGCGTTTTCCAAGTTTATGACGTGATTGCACTTGCGCACTTGTCTGGCCGGTAGTTGAACAGCGAAGGATAACTGTAGGTTGCCCAGGTTATTGCAATGTGCGCGATGTGCAGGTTGCTGCTTGTCCATGCCTCTATACCGCGAGGCGTCTTTGAGCCGTCAAGTTTCGTATAGGTGGAAAAATATAACGGCAACTCTCATTTCGGTGTAATGGTGTTAAAAAGTGCGCAAAATTATAGCACTATAGGTGCACCATTGTGTTAAGACGAAAGAAACACACGGTTCTATCACCAGGAACGTTGTGGATAAAATAGAGCGCACAAATTTTCGGCGATGTTTGGCCTCGGGGAAGGTTCAGGTTACGCTTTTATTTATTAACTGTGCTTCACGTGGTCTGTGCGTTACGCAGCTGCTGTACTTGGAAACTGATGCCTCAGACGCCCTCGTGACCACATGGAAGACAGATCCCACAGTTGGCCAGTACCAAATTGAAGAGGAAGTGATGGAGGACACGCTGTACTACATGCGTACATGCTGTAACTCCATGGGCGCCACCTCCGAGCGCTTCCATGTTATTTTCCTGCCAGGAGTGGTGGCCCAGCCTTAGCCTCCTCTGTGTGGATGCGTGTGTGTAGTCACTCGATTGAATAAAGTTTCTGCAGCTTCCTTCCTGTTGTGCGTACTTATTATGGCGTAATATGATGCGAAGTAAAGTGAAGTAAGACCAGAGCAGGAAAGAGCGTTGCCGCAGAAACAGACGGCAGTTTACGTGATGGCATATGTTGAGCACGAAACGCCTCAAGTGTTTGAAGTATAGTTATCGGGGTGAGCTAACACGAGAATGTTAGCAGCGGTTCAGGCGTAAGCTGTTAGATTCGTGTAAACAAACCCGCATGCAATATCCTTTGGTTTCAGTGACTGATTCTGCGAACAGTGCTTCCGAACACTCGACTTCTCGATGAGTTCAGAGACTCGGGAGACTTTAGAGAACTCCAGTGCCACCTAAAAAAACCCCTTGTCTGTACCGAAAGAAAAAGTCGGAGTTAGCATCGATTACCGTAGCAAATTAGCAGACAGCTAGGATCGTAGTTTTATCGGCCCTGTAGACTTGTAAACATTCACTTACTGTCTGCTGTACGATGTAAGGATCGTAGTTTTATCGGCCCTGTAGACTTGTAAGCATTCACTTACTAACTAAATTAACAAGGATGATGTCGGAGACGCATAAGCAAACATGAACGCATCACACTCCATTACCGCGGACACACGCCGTCAGAACGCTGGCGTGAGGAAGCGCAGCAACAGCAGTGAGCGAAGTGATCTTCCGGCTGCCTGTCGTTTCAACGCAAACAGCGTCTACGCAGCTATGGGCCGTCCGCGCACCTAGACTCTGTCCCCCGTCGCAGATCGCTTTCAAGATATTGTTAAGTGTGGAAAGACATAGACGAAAGAGGCTATTTAACGGTCATTTACATTGGATTCAGACAGCCAGGCCGGCGCTCGCTCGCGCCAAGGGCAGAGGCCCACTTCATCATCGTTCTCGCGGCGGCTCGTCTCTTGAGCATCTCTCGATGATATCGTAATACTACCTCACCCCCCCCTCCCCCGGCGGCAAAAGCGTCGTCAGGGTGCTGCTAAATATCCAAGGCGCGTGGAGAGTTGTAGGGCTTGAGTTGGGCGACGTGGACAATGTCACTGGCTGTCCCAGCGGAGGACGGAGTGGGCGTGGCTAGAACGATTCCATAGGTGAGATCGGTCAATTGGCGGAGCACGCGATATGGGCCTGTGTAACAGGAAAGTAGTTTTTCACAAAGGCCAGCTTTGCGCGATGGTGACCAAAGCAACACGACGGTGCCGGGCACAAAATGGACGTCACGGTGACAGAGGTCGTAGCGTTGTTTCTGTTTGTCTTGAGACATTCGTAGACGAGCGCGCGCAAGTTGGCGAGCATGGTCAGCATGGCCAGCATGGGCGATTGCATCACGGGTATAGTCGCTAGTTGAAGCTGTGGTGGACGGAAGCACAGCGTCCAGTGGTAGCGTCGGTCCTCGGCCATACAAGAGGCCATACAAGAGGTTACACTGACGATTTTAAGTGAAGGACAAGACGTGGATGTACGTAGCGCAAACTACCAACTGTTTAATACTGTTAAAGAACGCGCTTATATACAAGGAGATATGACGCGGGGGGGGGGATATAAAAAGATATGACAAGGTGCCGACATGTGATCATAGCTCGGGCCAGGCATACATCGTTCACTTGCGCAAGAGGGTGAACGCAGGATCCAAAGAGGGCAATCCTAGTGCTACGGTCTGTCAGACTAAGCACGTAAAAAAGTACGTGGAATGTGCTACTTGAGTGGTTTACCAAATCCCGCTAGATTGCGGGAAAGTATACATTGGGCAAACGGGACGTTGTCTAAAGGATAGGTTACGGGAGCACAAATACACGTGCCAGCTTCTGACAGCACCTAGCAACTTGGCTGCACACTGCAAACAATGCAAATGCTCTCCGCTACTAGAAAGTACCACAGTCATTGGCACATGAAAAACAAGAACGGAGCGAGAAATACGGGAGGCGCTTGCGATAGCTAAACAAAAAGAGATGTGCGTAAGCACTCCATCCATCGCGCTTATCGAAGCTGAGGTCGAGTTCGCCAGGGCGAACGGGTGCAAGTGAACGATGTATGCCTGGCCCGAACTATGATCACATGTCGGCACCTTGTCATATCTTTTTATATCTACCCCCCCCCCCCCCCCCCCTCGCGCCATATCTCCTTGTATATAAGCGCGTTCTCTAACAGTATTAAACAGTTGGTAGTTTGCGCTACGTACATCCACGTCCTGTCCTTCACTTAATATCGTCAGTGTAAAACCAAGCGTAATATAACCATGAACGTTCACCAACTGGCCCCCTTCATTGCTTTACTAAATGCCCTGCCGCTGGTGCTTCGTGAAGCTCTTCTAGAACGGTTGAGCGGAGGTGTTTAGGTATTACAAGTAGGAACTCAGAGCCGTCCGGATGAAGGTTACGATGGTAAAGAGTACCGTCGCGGAGGACGAAGAGGCGTAGAGTAGCGTCGGCCGTAGAGTGTTCAAAACGGTCGATGAGTGCTCTGATGTAGGCGTCACGACGTTGCTCGTCGGCGAAATGAAGCAGCTGTGATACAGGGAATACGCATGCAGCACTGACAATATTGGAGGAGTCAGAGTCGTCAACAGGGTAACGCGACAGGCTGTCAGCGTCTTGGTGCAGGCGGCCAGACTTGTACACCACGGAATATGAAAATTCTTGTAGCCTCAAAGCCCATCGACCAAGCCGGCCTGTAGGATCTTTTAGCGATGAGAGTCAGCAGAGAGCATGATGGTCAGTGACTACGGAAAAAGGGCGACCGTAAAGGTAAGGACGGAACTTCGCAACCGCTCAGACAACAGCAAGGCATTCTCGTTCCGTAATGGAATAGTTGCGCTCCGATGGTGCTAGGAGGCGGCTCGCATAAGCAAGAACGCGATCCTGGCCACGCTGACGCTGGGCTAAGACGGCACCTACGCCATGACCGCTGGCATCTGTACGCAATTCTGTAGGGGCATCAGGGTCGAAGTGGGCGAGAATGGGTGGTGAGTTGAGAAGAGTGACGAAACGACAGAAGGCGGCGGTTTCTGAAGTACCCCACACCTCCACCAGACTGTTACGTGTGGAAAGACATAGACGAAAGAGGCTATTTACAGGCTATTTACACTGAAGCCAGGCCGACACTCGCTCGCGCCAAGGGCACAGACCCACTTCATCGTCGTTCTCGCGGCGGTTCGTCTCTGGAGCATCACTCGATATCGTAATAATATAAAGCCTTCGCGGCCGCGCCATATGCAGTTGCCGCCGGAATGGAAAGTCCCCCCCCCCCCCCCCCTCCCTCTGCCATCTTGCGCGCGACGGAAGACGGCGCGATTCCTCCTCGCTATCGTCCCTTGCACGCGCAAGATTGAGCCACCATCTTCGGCTCACCCTCGCACGGTTTCATTCGCACGTAGAGCACAGGCGCCTGGAGTGTCCATATAATTGCTATCGCAATAAAACTGGATGACACTAGAGCTATGTTTACACGAACCCGATGAAGTCAAAGTCGAGTCGGGTTGACGGGCCGAAGACTTTGTCATCAGGTTTATGTAAGCGCGAGCGGGTGAGGCCGAGCGAGCGTAGAGGCGAATTCAGTTGACCCGCCTCCAAGAGATGTATTCAGTCGCCCAATCAGCTTGGAGATGTGCATTTCAACGCGGTCAGGCGGAGCTGGATCAGCTGGACGTCTGATTCGACCCGTGGCGTCGAGTTCATGTAAACGAAGCTTTTAAGACGCGCCGCTCACCACTCTAAAGAAACACGTACTACCTGGCATGCAGCAGTAGAAATGCGCGCTCTCTGAACTGCTCTCCCTTGCAGGACACGCACGTCACGTCTCGATTCGCTGCGGTGGAGTGGCACGGTCTCTAGTGCTGGGTCTCGCCGCCGTGCGGACGATGCCGCGAAGGGTCGTCGCGTTGCACAGGAGGTCAACGTTTGTGCAAAGGATAAGCATTGGCCGATGTTCTCATGCAGCGTTTGACTACGATTCGCTATGCAGCGCCTTATTGCGCTGTTATCCCGCGAAGTTGATAGACCCTGTCGCACGGCCGAAGAGCGACAGCGAAATTCAGGTATGTATTCAACTAATTAAAACTTCTGAATTAATTACTTTATGGCACACATTCCAATTTATGAATTGTAGCCGCTGAATTTGCAAGGCGTATCCACTTGGAATGAATATCCAGGATGACACCAGTTTGGAGATATGCGCCCTCAAACTCGCCGTAAAAATGCACTCTTGTTCCACTTACACTTCCAACAAAACTCTCTTATCTGCATTGAAGCACAAAAGCAACTGTAACGCCCATGCATTTTGTCCCACATTTTGCGCCGGATCTACGTAGCACGCCGCTGCCATTTCAAAGGCCACGCAGTGCGAAGATAAGTTATATTTCCGTCTTTCCGAGATCGCATATATATATATATATATATATATATATATATATATATATATATATATATGTGTGCGTGTGTGTGTGTGTGTGTGTGTGTGTGCTTTTGATTTATCGAAGTCAAAATCAGCAATTATGTAATACTGAGAATGCTCTCGCGATCACGAAAATAGCCAAATAGCGTTACTGAGCCAGCCGCTTTTGATGACGTTGTATGACGACAATGCGGAAGCGAGAGCAAAGCGATTTTTTGTTGTGTTTGACGCGAGATTGTGAATTCCCTACTGCATGCAGTGCAGTAATATTTGGCCCCCATGTTCACAACAGCCTCTACGACAGATCGACAACGTTTTCTTACCATGTTCAAAAACTATTTCAGGGCCCCTTTAACGTTCACCCAATGCACGGTACGTGGGTGTTTTTACATTTCGCCCCCACAGAAATGCGGCCGCTGCGGCCAGGATTTGGTCCCGCGAAAGCACGGCAGTTTCCATTACGCCGAAGACGAAATGGGCAAATTAATAGAATCAGATCAACCGTCTCCCGAAAGCTTCGCTTCATATAGATTCCAACATGTGTCCTGGACCTACATAACTTTTTTCTCTCTATCTCTCTGAAAACTTGTCCGTCTCCCTGCGATTGCAGTTTCCGGCACGTTAAGCTTTATTTAATTGTGCCTTTGCCAGCATTTTCAGCCTGATGGCTCGAGTTCCGATCCAGAGCGAATGCCGAGCTTCAGCCATTGCCGCAGAAGACGGCCACTTGAAACACGTTCCTCGGTCGATCGCCAGGCACAGGTGACGGGTGGTGTGTGGTACCAAGCCTGCTCCAGCCCAAAGCCTCCGACGAGATACTTCGTGTGCCCGGGTCAAGTTATGTGGAAGGAAGTGGACACACTGCATAGGGAATTAGGGCGCGTGTGTCCCGTCGGAGGTTACTTTTTAGGGCTTCATGGAGAGCATGGGGATCCGACGGAAGTGATGCTGGTGTCTCAGATGAGCGAGGCGGTCGAGCCAATCAGTCTGCGATTTGGTTAAGCGACTCCGTGCCTGTACCTACTGTACATTAGTACCAAATTGTGAAGAACTGTGTATAGTCTGTAGATTTATTAGCATATTTGCAGCGTCCTTGTCACTTGCTTCAAGTGATTCACTGTACCATGTGAGAGAATGAGAATTTGAACGTTCGTGATGCGCAGTAAGGAGTAAGGCATAACAACTTTATGGCATCGTTTATGGCATCGTTTATGGCATCGTCTAATCGTCGTCATCATCAGCAGCAGCAGGCTCCCATTTTCGTGTCCGCAGTAGGACGAAGGCTTCTCCCAGCAATCTCCAATTATCCCTGTCTTGCGCTAACTGATTCCAACTTGCTCCTACAAATTTCCTAATTTCATCATCCCACCTAATTTTCTGCCGTTCTCAATTGCGATTCGCTTCCCTTCACACCCATTCTGTAATCCTAATGGTCCATCGCTTATCTGCCCTACGCATTACATGACCTGCCCAGCTCCATTTTTTTCTCTTAATGTCAATTAGAATATGGGCTATCCCCGTTTGCTCTCTGATCCACACCGCTCTCTTCCTGTCTTTCAACGTTACGCCTAACATTTTTCTTTCCATCACGCTTTGCTCTGCCCTTAGCTTGTTCTCGAGCTTCTTTTTTAACCTCCAAGTTTCTGCCCCATATGTTAGCACCGCAATAATGCAATGATTGTACACTTTTCATTTCAACAACAGTGGTAAGCTTCCAGTCAGGATGTGGCAATGTCTGCCGTATGCAATCCAATCCATTTTTATTCTGTAAATTTCTTTCTCCTGATCAGGGTCCCCCTGTGAGTAACTGAACTAGATAAACGTACTCCTGCAGACTCTAGAGGCTGACTGGTGATCATGAATTCTTGTTCCCTTGCCAGGCTATTGAACATTACCTTTGTCTTCTGCATATTAATATTCTACCCTACTCTTCCACTTTCTCGGTTAAGCTCCTCAATCATTTGTTGCAGTTCATCTACGGTGTTTCTGAACAGGACAATGTCATAAGCAAACCGATGGTTGCTGAGACATTTGCCCTTGATCCTCACTCCTAAGCCTTCCCAGCATAATAGCTTAAATACTTCTAAGCATGCAGTGAATAGCATTATAGAAATTGTGTCTTCTTGCCCAACCCCTTTCTTGATTGGTCATTTTTTACTCGTGGAGAAACAAGGAAGCTGTGGAACGTTAGTATATATTTTCCAAGGTAGTCACGTATGCCTTCTGTACTCCTTGATTACGCAATATCTATGACTGCTGTTATGTATACTGAATCAAATGCCTTTTCATAATCTATGAATGTCATATGGATAGGTTGATTGTACATCGCAGATTTCTCAAGTACCTGATTGATGACACGGACATGA
The DNA here is from genome assembly GCF_023375885.2 of Dermacentor andersoni. Lineage (NCBI taxonomy): Eukaryota > Metazoa > Arthropoda > Arachnida > Ixodida > Ixodidae > Dermacentor > Dermacentor andersoni. The sequence continues at coordinate 353,610,127 of NC_092814.1, forward strand.
GCACTTGCAGAATATCCCTTCCTGAAGCCAGCCTGTTCCCTTGTTTTAATGAAGTCAAATGTTGCCCTGATTCTGTTGGAAATTATATAGGTGAATATTTTATACAATACTGAAAGCAAGCTGATGGGCCCATAGTTCGTCAATTATTTTACGACTCCCTTTTTATGGATTAGTATAATGTTGGCATTCTTCCAGCTCTTCGGTACATTTGAAGGCATGATGCATTGCGTGTAAAGGGCCGTAAGCTTTACAAGCATATCTCCTCCATCTTTGATTAAGTCGTCTGTTAATCGATCTTCTCCAGTCGCTTTTCCCTGGGACATATAATGAAAGGCCCTTCTAACTTCATCGCTAGTTGGAGAAGGATCCTTTGTATCCTGTTCGTCACTACTTCCTATGAAGGTTGCGTGGCTGCTCTGGGTACTGTACAGGTCAGTATAAAATTCTGTTTCTTTTACTGTATAATCCAAATTGTCGATGACATTATTCTGCTTATCTTCTACTGTATATATCTTGTACATTGTATATATCGCTTCAAATTCAACTAGCGAAGTGTCGACGGGTCGAGCCTTTTTGTCTTGCAGCTGAAAGCAGGTCGAATTGCCGAGTGAGATGGACTCACGATGGCGACTCCTCCTGCCCAGCCAGAAGTTGTCGCATCCGTGAACATAACACAGTGTCCTTTAGGAATTGTAGTTTTACTAGTAGGAGCTGGCAGGTCACGTTAATGAAGCTTCATACATAGTTTCGTTTGGGGTGACAGATTTATAATACGACCGCGGAAGGTCACTGCGGCTTAAGCTTTCTTTGGACCCGCCGTGGTGCCGTAGTGGCTTTGGCGTTGCGCTACAAAACCCGAGGGCGCGGAATAGTATCCCGGCCGCGGCGGCCGCATTTCGATGGGAGTGAAATGCAAATAACTCCCGTGTACCGTGCATTGGGTGCACGTTAAAGAACTGCAGGTGATCGAAATTATTCCGGAGCCTCCTCCACTACGGCGTGTCTCATAACGATATCGTGGTTTTAACACGTAAAACCGCAGAACTTAATTTGTAAGCTTTCTTTGGTTACACTCCCCCGCCCCACCCCCACCCCCACCCCAAGTCCCTCATCCAATATCACCTGTGTCTGACCCTACTCTTGATATATGCCTCCAGGCAACCTTTCGAATAAGAAAAAAAAAAGTGCCAGCTTGCATAAGCTTGTTGAAGCTCCTTTCCTTGCTTTCTTTTTTTTTTTAGATATTCAGTAGAGGGTGACGTGGCGCGCGAGTGCCGAGCGTCGTCGATAAGGGTACGTGATTTATTGGACACGGAGACGGACCAATAGCGGTGGCCTTCCCGACTGGCAGCACGGCACACATGCGCAGAAGCATTCTTCAGCGAACCAGTGGTGGTGCGCACTGTTGCCGGCGCACTCGGGAGCGCGCCGTTCTTGTGCTGTGCAGTTTTACCGACGTGAACATCCTTCTCCAATTAACGTGGGGAATGCGAAATAGAAGCATCTGTTTGCTAACAAAGGTGTGCGTAGCAGTGGCGGACACTACAGGTTTTCCCGGTCAGTTTAATCCAAGTGCCATTGAAAATAATCCAGGTGCCAGCCAATTTAATCTGAGCGCCAGCATTTTTAATCCGAGTACCAAAAGTTTAATCCAGGCGCCACCACAGTTAATCCCAGCGCCATCGGAATTAGTCCGCGTGCCAACTGATTTAATCATTGCGCTAGCCATTTCAATCCAAGTGCCAGCCATTTTAATCCCAGTGCAGGTCAATTTAATCCTTTTGAACATTGATTGAGGAACGAATAATTCTTGCAGAAGACGTCGTAAGAGGCGTCATGAATGCCGTCTATTCATTGATGTGATCACTGTATTGGTGTCAGCACCATAGGAGCGCAGTTTCCACGCTACCAGAGTTGTAATGGCTGCTTCAGAAACACTTCCGTGTGGTATATCGTTCATTTCCTCCTTTTGGAGTCGCATTTCCAAGTGACAAGAGCGCCTTATATAAGTGAGTCACGATCGTGACGCATATTACGTGACTTCGGCTGCGATCTTGACATGCGATTTCCTTCCCTATCGTCATCCATATTGATCAACATGGTTCGCAAGGGTAAAAATTTGCTGACCAATGCGCGGGCACTTGACATAACTACTAAGCGACTCATTATAGCTCGCTAAGCTTGTATCTTCCATGCATTCCTATGCTTCAAACATGCATATCAAACGAAATGGTTCTGAGTGTAACAGCTTATTCTTGAGTGACATGATGACATGAGTTACATGACTTAGAACATGAACTGTCCCTGAAAAATGCAGCTCAGACCCACCTGGCTGTACATTGTCGAAAGTGGGGAAGCACCCCATGTTTTGACCCTAACAAGGGGAATGGACCAATTGCACTGCGGGATAACGGAAGCGTTTTATAGTAGAAAACTAAAAGAATATTGCTTATGCTAACCGTAAATAGCCCTTACAGAGCAGATTTTGTGTCTGGTTAGCACGATAAATTGATTGCCGACATATGAAAATATTATTTTGTCACGCATAGTATTTTTTGTTTTCCCTTTCGTTCCGCCTAAGATAATAATGATGACACGTGTACCTCGGTCACCTACGTATTTGTAGCACCTTCCAGGATGAGCCAATCCGCCTCTTTCATGGCGCGACGGCGCATGCGCCCTGCCCTAGCGGATTAGTCGCGAATCGTTTTTGGAAGGGTCGCGCGCGTGGCCGCGCGCCCGGAAGTCCCCCGAAAAAAAAAAAAAAGCGCTCGGACTCGCGTTGCTGCAAACACTCGTGCCGTGTACCGCGTTGAAACTCTACTGGTAGCTCGACGTCGGTGCGGTGCAGAAAACGTGCGTAGCGTAAGACTGCAACTCCACTTTAAGAGAGAAAGAGGCCAGAGCATCGTCCGACTTGTCCGGACTGCGCCGTGAGCCAGGTAGTTGCCGACTTTCATTGATGGCTAGCAAACTTAACAAAAAAACCCGTGCGTTACACTTGGGCGACACTTAAGTACATCACGTTGCTGACGAAGTCTTCTTGCAGCGCGTGCCTGACTGCACGTGCTCGTAAGGCGCGGCTACACTGGGTCGGTACGAGACCGACAAGACGCTCGCTCCAACGATTGACCGACTATTGTGCGTCACTGAAACGATTTTATCATACCAGGTCGACAACGACGCAACCGACGAGTGCGAGTTGTACTGCGGCAGGCTTTCTTGTCGAAGGCACCGGCAAAATCAGCGTGCCGAGCATCGTTCGACCGACAACACAATAGCGACAGCGTCTTCGCTTGTATATAAAATTAATCATGCTCAAAATGAGTCAAACACGCCTACCAAGTTGAAATGCATAAGCTTTAATCCTCTCAAGCCGTGCCCACGAAGGTTGAGCCAACGTCGATCCTATTCAGCGAAGGTTAACCTGGCGCCGTCGAGTTCGTGCACTCGCTATACCGGCGGACTTGAATTGAAATGTAAGCAGTTAGGTCGAACGAAACTGCTTTGATAGTTCAATTCTGGCCTTAGCGATTTGAAATCAGCTACACTTCACTTCGCACGGTGCGTACACAATAAGCGGTGACACAGCACTGTGCCAACATCTGTACGTCACCGTACCTGTAGGCTGTCGGCCGCATTCGCTACGTATATGGGTGGGCCTGTACATACGTGTTGCTTTGCCGACACATTTCTCAATTTCAGAGATGCACTGTTTGCCTCTGCGTCAAGCGGTAAACAAGGGATTCGGTATACAGCAGCATAAGCAACCGCCTCGCTCAGTTATACCAACGCCGTGTGAGCGATGGCATCCGCGCATTTTCGTGAGAGAACAACATGGCCTACAAATGAGCACTTATGCGAGCACAGTTTTCTGTAATAATGCTCTATGGCACGCTAAAACTGTAAGTATGATGCAGTTAAAGAAAAGCGAGAATGAGTAAATAACAGCCCGTAACATATGAATCTGGATCACAGTTGCCGTTGTTTAAGTCGTTCGGCCGCGCATATTGACTCGTCTCAGGGTGTAAGGACATGGCACATGTGCGCAGATATGCATGTTTTGCTACATTTTCACACTATTTCATATCAGCGATGGACCTTTTCCACAACATTTGACGATAACAACGACATGCGGTTGTAGATGTCGATGTAAACAAGTGCACCGCTTTAATAAATGCGACGCAGAAGGCTGCGCTCGAAGGCTTCTTTAATATGCGAAACGTCTAAATAATGTGTAAAAAGACTACAAAAAGTGATGTCCAAGTGCAGAAATCAGTGACAAATTCCAAGGCAGCCGTGCCGCCAAACAGAACTCAGCGTGCCTTTATCGGCCGCACTTTTTGCAGAACAGCCCACTCAGGCTTGCTCACCTAGAAGTCATTGAGTGCTACATGGCTTCAGTAACGACATGCTGTGCCGAAGAAGCCATTAATAATGATTCGCGATCCACGAAACGCGCAACCGACGCGCACTCAACGTGGGCGCAGGTACACAAATCAACCGGCGAAAGCCCCGGGATACTTCCAAAACGTTTGCAGCGGCGTGCGGCAGAGGGCAGCACAGGAAAATGAAAAAGGCGGATTGAGTCCGCGCATCTGCTGTGTGCTTTCTCCCTTGTACCCGTTCTTACTTCGTTCAGAAATAACAAGAATTCGTACCAACTCGGCCAACTTCCTGTTTTTCTAATCAACTTGACCACGTTTTAGGACTGTGCTACAGTGACTGTAGCGACTGGAAGGTTAGTGCTACGGGCGTAATGTTTCATTCTGTAGCTCGCACAACCGTATGTACAACTTGTACAACTGTGTACGTTGTGCAACTGTCAACGTTGTTGGGGAACATATTTTAATAACCTGCCTGTAATTTTATTGTTTCTAGTTATTATATGAGGTGTTAAGAAATTACTTCAAAAGACATTAGTGTGCACAATATTCGCCGTTTCAGAGCGATGAGATGCACCTAGAAATTTACATGAAGAAGAGAAACTGAGGGGCACGATTTTTGTTATTCGTAACCATATGAAGCCCACACATAATGAAGAAAAAATTCAGAGGAATTTACTTGTAGTTCTTAATTTAAGTATAAGAATGATAAGCTCAAAAGAAATGAAAATGGAGGAAAGGAATAACATGCCGCCGTTGTGATTGGAACCCACAACATCCGCCATACCCGTGCGTTCTACTACCGACCACCGCGTCGTTCACAAGATTTCCTTTTGCTCCTCGGATGTTGCTGGTGAGTTCGCTGCATCTTTTTTAACGCAACGATAACATAGTAAATCGTGTGATAGTCGCGAGGGCATCATTGAACCTATGAGGTTGACGACCAATCGGACAACTTTAACGCTGTGTCTAAAGGTATGTCGGTATATGTAAAAACATGTGCAAAAATCGGTAGGTAGCACCATACGAAAAGCCTGGCACGACCGAAGATACTGCTCCAGGGAGAGCAGGCCCGGCCTCTACCATTTCCCCTACTGCTCCCCCGGAAAAATAAGTGATGTTATTTTGAAAGTAGAGCGCCGTAAGGCACAAGAAATCTGGCATGACTGACTCAGCATGAGCGCCGAAGGCGCGAGATAGTTCGTTTGACGTACTTTTAGACACAGCGATAAAGTTATCCGATTAATCGTCAGTCTCAGAGGTAAATGACTCCCTCGCGACTATCACACGATTTCCTATGCTACCGCCGCGAAAAAAAAAAGAAAAAAAAAGGAAAAGAAAAAAAGAATATCAGTTTCGCGCGAAAAGCAAAGCATCGATTTCTTTAGCAAATTAGTAGATTGTCATAAGATAGAAGGATAGTAGCTTCATCAACCGTATAAACTTGTAAACACTCGCTTAATAACTACATTAACAAGCACGGTGTCAGCGCACACAGGCAAACATGCCCACATCGCAGTCGATGACCGCGGGCACACGCCGTCAAAACCCTGGCGTGAGGAAACGCGGCAGCAGCGGGCGAAGCGAGCTCCGTACTGTCTATAGCTTCAACGCATTCTGAGCCGCGAAAACATAGCACCCGTAAAGCTACAAGCCGTCGGCCCACCTATACTGTGCCCCCAAAGCAGATCGCGTTCACGATGAGAACCGCGCGACCGCGCGTTGCTGCCGAAGTACAGCTCACGGGATGTTATCTACGGCGATTCAAGGTCTGCAGTTAGAGCATTTGAAGAAGGCACCGTTGCCAAACAGGCCCTCAGACTTCTTGAGGGCAAGACAATCACGCATCACTTCAGTTATTGGTTTCCCTCACATAAAGGTCAGATAGAGGGCGCTCCTCCCAACCTCAACGAGCCGGCTCACGGCGCTGCGTGCGAACTTGCCCGCCGCGCTACTCCCGACCACTCGGTACACGACTCCCCAGAGAGCAGGGACACGCCGTCAACCTCTAACGAGATTACTACACACTACTATATCAGCCATACAACCTACTTTGTTCCTCATCCGCGACTCAATAGAGCTCAAGCACTAACTCTCCGTCTACTACAAACGAATACGTATCCCAATCCGTCGCTCTTACATACAGCTAGTATATCCGGATGCTTACACCGATGGTACTTGCCGCGATTGCTGAGAACTAGCCACGTTAGAACACATGTTCTGGCGGTGTACGCGGTCACGCTCTATCATCGATAAGAGATCGGCCAGATGCGAAGCAGTTCTCCGCAGCTCTCTTCTGGAAGACCAACTCTGGGCTGTGCATTGGGCCCACGATGCGGCCGAGAGGGTTGGCCTCCCGGTTTCCATGTGGGAGCGGCCCGCTTCGTGATGACCGACGATTTATTTTATTTGTTTATTTCGTACTGCCAGCCTGTTTTAGAGACCCTAGGCAGGAGTGGGATATACATAAAGGGTTTAACAACCTAATAACATGTGAAACACAAGAAAGAAAAAAAAAGAAAGAAAAGGGTGGAAACAAGCAAAGCGTCATCTTGTTACAATGCAAAAAAGAAGAAACAACAATAAACAACAATATCAAAGAATTCTGCAATACAGCACATGTTTGCACAATGGCTTATAAAAAAAATAAAAAAAATAAGGGTGCTCTTAACATGATATGATCTATATCACATAGTATATGGAATAGGACAGAGATCGTGGGGAACGTTTCGGGTCATAGATTAATGAGAGCGTGCACAAATGACGATAAGGTTGAGCTTTGAAGAACGTTTTCAGGCAGGGCGTTCCAGTCATGGATGGTTCGGGGGGAAAACGACTGCTTAAATAAAGTGGTATGGTGCGAATACTCGTCTAACCTGAATGAATGTGATGAACGCGTTGGGCGCCGGCTAAAAGGGTTAATATAACATTTTTTATCTAGCCTTACTTGCTCCCGATGAATTAAATATAGCATTTTGAGCCTCTCTCGATACCGTCTTACCTCTAGGGTTTCCAGGTTCGCCTCCTGTAAAAGAGCGCTAACTGATGTATGACGGCGGTAGGAATTAAAAATAAACCTGACTGATTTCCGCTGTATCATTTCAATAATATTTATGCTTGCTTGGGTGTAAGGGTCCCGAACAGGAGCAGCGTACTCTAACAATGGTCTGATGAAAGTCTTGTATGCTAATAATTTTATATTACATGTAGATTTAGCCAAGGTCCTCCTCAGGTATCCGAGCTTCTTCATGGCTTCTTTTTTTTTTTATGTGAGCTACATGGCTATTCCACCTAAGGTCCGATGTAATTACTAAACCAAGGTATTTGTGTTCTGTAACAGAGGATAAGTTATGACCTATAATGCTGTATACAAAGGGTAACGGCTTCTTGTTGCGTGTAATTATCATTGAGACTGCTTTTCTTAAGTTAATGCTCATTTGCCACTCTAAGCATCATGTGGCTATTGCTGATAAAGATGAATTTAGGATCGTGTGATCTGCCTCGCTGTGAATTTCATGATAAAGTACGCAGTCATCTGCAAACAGCCGAATTTTAATTGGTATATTATTCACTATATCATTGATAAAAACTAGAAAGAACAGAGGGCCCAAGGCTGATCCCTGTGGGATTCCAGATTGCACATCTGGATATGCAGGACCTCTGCAGGACCTCTACAGGACCTCTGCAGGACGATCTGCAGGACCTCAATAAAGTTTTGCCATACCATAACATATAAATACAAATGGGTCAGTCAATAACTCGTGCTGCACTGTGATGCAATGTTGTGGCGAATATTCTGACTTACGCTTGATTTGTATTGCTGTCTGCTCTGTGCATGTAGTAAACGCGATGTGATGTGAGTTGGCGCCAGTGCACGACTTAGCACAACATGTCTCGAACGGCGAACGCTGTTTTTTTTTTTCCTCCACAGAGAAGTCGGTCCCTCGAACTGTTGATGACATTGCCGTGCCTCCACAAGCCTCCATCGCAGCACGTATGGGCTATGGGAGTTTCGTTACCATGCATAAATGCACGTCGCGTTATATATCTGCAACCCTACAATGAAGGTTTCAATGGCCCAGCCAGAGAGCAGCTTTTACTGCGGCAGAGGCACGAACGTGAGTCACGCGATGCCACTTCATACGTCATAGCAATAGCAGCACTCGTCTCTCCAGAGGTAGCCCTCGAGGCCTGTATGCTTCCATTGGCGGATACGTATTCAATGGATGTCTAGTCTTTCGGGTATCAGATGTAACGTAGTAGCACACGCCACGTCCCACGTATAAAGAGAGAGAGACAGAAGAACGGGGTAAGCGAGGCTGGAAAAGCCAGTTTGCTACCCTACACTGAGGAACGGGAGAGGGGAGGGATAAAGGTAAGAAAGCAGATAAAGAAAGAGAGCGTGAAAAGTAGCACGGGCACACGATCGCAGCCAGTAACTATCACCTCAGACTACCGCAGCACTGGATCCCGTTCAGCCCGGCGAAGACCAATTCAAGATACAGCCGCTTGTCCAGGTCTTAAAGAAATGGTAGGCGACCGCAATCTCTGACTTAGGTGTCTCTCAGTGGCACTCGCACCTCGGCGTTCGTGTTCTCTAAAGGTTAACTTTAGCTGAACGCAACGCACGAAACGACCTCGGAGGCAACTGTTTTCAATTAATTAGCCGGTTAAATTCATGCCACCTTCTTGTGTGTGATGCCATTAGTGACGTAATTATGTCCGCTTTCTGCTAGCTTCCACCTTTCCAGGAATTTCGCCAAAGTGGTGCTCACGTGGCTGGCCTCTAAAGCCTACGGTTCTGTGGTTTAGTGTGCGGCAATCAGTGATTTCTAGTTGATTCTAATTATTCCAGACACTTCAGTAGCTCAACTTGTAACTGAACTTATGCTCTAATATCATATCTATAATGAAAGCCATGAATTTCGCGCTGTACTATTCTTTTTCTATTTTTTCTGATTTAGTTTGTATTTTCTCCCAGGTCGTCTCAGGAGGCGAACCGGAAGTGCTACGCAAGAAATAAGAGTTTCACTCGATGTTAGTGCCACTAAAAAAAATGACAACCATTACACTCTGTGAAGATGGAATGGCAGCGAAAGCCGACGAGAGTCAAAGCTCTCAAACGAAAGGCAAAGTGTTTTCGCTGAATGGTTGTCGTGTTTTTGCGTTGCGAGTCTGGAGTCGTTGCTCGTTCGAAGGTGCCTGGGCTCGCGATTGTCGTTTTCGTTCAGTATCGCGGGAACGTTCTTCGTCGGTGGTCGTTTCACGCCGGCGCCGTTTACAGTTTCGTTGCTGTTCCCTCCGGCGCTCCTCGTACGCATGTTGTTCTTCGGGTGTACGCACTATACGTGTCCTGCCCATCGATAACGTATAGCTGTTTTTAGCGCCGATACCTATCCTGCTTATATACTGCGAAAACCATGGTGACACGGTATTGTTCCGTATTTTGACATATGCGCCGCCGCACTGCACCCGTATGAGTTTGTTAAAAATCGCTAAGTCTGTGATTCAAAACCGGCATTACAGTGCACACAGTCAGTTCTCCGACACGGATGTCATGACCAATTGACATACGAAGTCGTGAAACTTTACCATGATGTCCAACAAAAAGGTCACGAGGTCGTTTTTCAATGGGTACCTGGTCACTGTGGCATCAGTGGCAATGATTCTGCCGATAACGCTGCTCGCACAGCACATCAAGAAGAGCACAGCGTTCCAATTCCGCTTTCGAGGACTGACGCTGCAAGGCAGCTTAGACACCTGGCACGCAGTCTCACAGTGACCGAGTGGAACTCGCCAAACTTACGACTTACGCGACTGCATCGACTAAACCCCTCCCTGCAACTCCCACCTCCACTCGGACTTCCTCGACGTGAAGCTGCGCTTCTCTGCCGCCTTTGGTTAGGAGTGGCCTTCACAAAGGCATACTCTACATTAATTGGAGTGACTGACAGCGCAGCATGCGAGGTCTGTGGCACCGAAGAAAACATCGACCACCTGCTGTGCCACTGTCCAAGATATGCCCCAGAGAGACAAGAACTTGTCAAAGCTTTCCAAAAACTGGAAAATCGGCCGCTTTCTGTGCAAGTGGTGCTGGAACACCGCCCCCATCGCCCGTCGGCCCATAAAGCGGTGAAGGCGCTTTTGTGTTTCCCAAGGACGACGGGTTTGTGCGACCATCTGTGACTATTAATGCAATTTCTGTAAGACCACATGCGTCAGCGAACTCGCCGCAATTTCCTTCTTTCCTTCCCTCCTCTCTCTCCCTGTGATCTTTGCTTTCCCCTTTCCCATTCCCCCCGGTGTAGGGTAGCCAACCGGACGTTATTCTGGTTAACCTCCTTACCTTCTACTTTTCTCTTTCCTCCTCCTTCCTAAGTCCGTTTCTTTTGCGGACGGCGAAAAAACTACGGAAGGTTAGTCATGTATAGCTTTCGCTGTAAAACTGCAGCAGCTGCCTTCGTCACCCTCCATCAGCTGCGATTGATTACCCTGGGCACTTCCCCTGTGCTGGCCAGATTCACCATATCGTACCTAACTACTAGCTCTAGTGTGTTCGAACCAGCGCAAAAGATATGGGACGAGTTGCGTACGTACCACAGACTTTCTTTATCATCCATCCCGCTTCATGACGCGACGGAAGGTAATCCTATTGAGGGATGCGCAAATACATTATCTGCGAACCCCCACAATTAACACTACATACTGAGTAAGGACGAGTTTCCCACGTGCATGGCTTGCGGCTGCTTCACTAAATAATCCCCAATTTTGTGAGGTTGTACGCGTGCCCGCGCAGCTGTCCGCGTGGGCACAGTCACACATTACTGCACGTAGACCTAAGACCCTGGAGGTGTGGCAGGTGGACGTCATAAGTGCACTGCTTGGACATCCTAGACTTCCAGACGAGGCTGACGACTAGGTGTTCCTCTTCTCGGTGGACTTAATTGAACCGGGGTTGCACGCTAAAGATCTCCTCTGTCTTTCAAACAAGCAAATAATTAAAAGAAGCACAGATAATGTTAACAAAGCGTGGACAACACTGGACGCTTACGCCCACGAGTAGGCGGAATCAGAACAGCGTAGACGGAATGGCTCTTCACATGTCGTGGGAATTGAACTGCAGCATGATAAATTTCAACTATTACATTTCGCGTGCGATTTTCTAACAAATTATATAGCACAAGGATGAACTAGTTTCTGGCCAATTCTGACTCTACGCGAGAAAAAAAGAAAAGGAAGAAAGATACAAAGAAAAGACTTTGAACGGCTATATGAAAACTCTTAGCAACCATACACTGAGAATTTGAAATCTTAACGAGCCCCTAATAGTTCGCATTGATTTTTGAGCCTTCAGAAATATCACTCAAGTCTGCAGGAGTTTGCATAAAACGGTTGAAACTTCGCTGGCAGAAACAGTTCCCGCTCGCGCTTACAAGGTCCATTGCAAGCGTCATTTCTTTATGGGGTTTAGGCGTTTATCAGATGATGTATCCGACCTCAGTTGCCGTGTGAGGATTCTTGTAGATACTTTGACGAGCTAATTAAATCTTCAATGACGCTTGCATGGAGAGGGTCATCAGTTAAGGTTATGTTCGGCCAAGTGCGCGCGTCCTCGCTTGAAACCTGTTGCAATTTTTTTTATTACGAGCCTCGGTATTCTATTACAATTTGCAATGTTTGAACCGCATCCCCTTTTTCTGTCATGCCATTGGAACCACGTATCAATCCCAGAAGGCAGGGGCGACATCACAAATCGATATATGGTTTGCATTGCGTCATGGTGGCCGCAATCTTACGTAGCGTGTTCAGAAGCTGCGTAAACACGAAAGGTCACAACACGACAGGCGCCGTGCCACAAAACGATAACAGCGATAATGTAGTGAAGGACAGTCACCGCCAGAAGGTAAAACTAAGTACGTGTGATATGGCGCACTGACGCCAACGTGGCCGCCTTGTTGTGGTACTAGCATGGGAACAATCGCGCCCGTATTGCCGCGTGAAAATTCTATAAAAGTTTTCTATTTTGGCATGCACTAGCAAAATCCTGCAACACCGCGGATACTCCAAAATTCTGCAAATAAGGCCTAATATATGTAAAGATCTAACTGCTGTAAAATAAGTTCCGGGTTTTTACGTGCCTAAAGCTCATAAGGCACGCCATTGCTGGAGTGCGGATTCATTTTGACCACCCACGGTTCCTTAATGTGTGCCCAGTGCGCGGTACACGGACGTTTTTGCACGTCGTCCCAATGAAAAAGCGGCCATTGCGGCCGGGATTCGATCCTGCGCCCTCGGGCTCAGTAGCGCAACGTGAAAAAAACTACGCTACCACGGCATGCGCTGATGCTGTAGACGAAGTCATTTATAACACTGAAAAAGACATTGGAAAAACGAGTTGATATAAAGACTGGGAGTTTTAAAATACGAGCAAGCTCTCTTTATTTGCACAAACGCATCGAGTAAAAAGTTAAAACAGGCGAAGTTGCATAGCGCTGACAGTCCGACAAAAATGTTTAAATGACAAAGAATATATAACGCTTCATATTGCTGGGACGCGAAGACGAATAAAAATGTTTATCGAAACTACAACACATCTACCAGAACACGAAGCTTGCAGAAGGCAGGTCTTCCGCCAGAACGCGAGGCGAAGGTTCCAAATCCGCTCGGCGGCCGTCGCCTTGACCCTGTGCCGTGGACGTGCGCCCGGTCTCATTGACGCTTCCAGCGACGACGTCCACCAGCTCTCGCACGCCGGCCGATTGACCACCCGTCGTCCTGCCGTGTCCGCCGACAGCTGCTCCCCTGGCGAAAGGCGGAACCAGGATCCTGGGCATCGGATTCCTTGCCTGCCATGCCGCGAAAGCTCGGTAGTGGAAGCGAAGCGTGAGGAACGACCAGACCACGTAGGCCGTGACCAAGAGGCCGGCCAGAGTGACCAGGCTGGCCGCCTCAATCATGCGGCCTTCAAGCACTCGCTTCGAGGCGCTGTGGCTGCACATGAAACAGCTAAGCGCGGTCACCGGCGTCAGGAGCGCGAAGCAAAACAAGTCTCCCAGCACCGCCCGCTGCGAATCGCCGTGCAGCAACCAGTGGAAGAACTGGCGCACGCAAGTGGCCTGGCCCACGGTACGAAAGCGGTGGTGGCAAATTTCGCAATGATCCACGTTTCGGGCGTTCAGCCAGCGCTCTAGGCAGGTGACGTGCAAGAGGCCCATCGTGCCCGAGCACCTGCACAGCGACACAAGCGAGTCCTGTTGGTCTCCCTCGTGGCAAATGCGGCATATGGGTCCGCTACTCGCCGTTACGTTCAGACAACCGGCAGGGGTCTGTGGAGGGCTGCCAGTCCACTTCGGGTCGCTTTCGAAGTCGCTACTTAGGTTCGAGCTCGGAGAACATGGCACAAGTACGTCCGTAGGTGGCACGATAACTGTTTTCTCGCGCTTTCCTTCGCGTTCGGGCCTCGAATCAACAAAGACAAAATAACCCTTGGGCGTGCGAGAGGGTGAAGGCTCGGTGTCGGATGACAGCTCCCGGCTGGCACCGCGGGGCTCTGGAGACGGCGTAGGAGAGGACGATGACCACGAAGAGTGGCAGTTCTGCTCTTCGTCGAGTATCGGAGCCTTGCTATCGCCCTCGTGAAAGCTCCTTCTTCGACACGAACGACTGCGCGGCATTCGGACCGCAAGTTGGCGCAGTCGCGGACAGTGGGCACCCGTGCCAGTTGGAGCGGGGGCAGCTCGTGATTGTGCCGGTGAGTCTTCGGTAAGAGCCTCGTACCGGTCGTTAGGCATGACGCCGTCCTTCTGCTCGTGCGAGCAAGTCCCTGAATTTATGTAGGCGATCGCACTGATCGCGCGAGCACCGACGAAAAAGTTTTGCAGCGCCTCCTCTCGGGTACCTTAAGGTGAGGCAACGCTGATATAAAGCAACCTTCTCCTCCCCTTTCGCTGTTCGCTTATGCCGTTATCACTTTCGGTGCATATCAGTCCCCTCAAAACATTTCCTTTAACATACAACTCATTGGAGCGCTACCATGCGCTACCGTCTATGAATGAAACTCACGAGGCTGTGGACTACAGCGTTTATCACCTGCGAAAAAGGAACGTAATTGAACGAATTGAACCTGATCGCGAAAAAGGAACGTGAGCGACATTTCACCTCTGCAAGGTGATTAGATCATACCTCGTGGCGCACATTCCTGGTGAGACTACTGTAAAACAGATTAAAGAAACAAAGTAAAGAGGCAATTTGCCAGCGAAACGTTAAGACACGCTTTTTATTTCGTACTATTACCCGCACTACAGTCTCTTTCTCCAGCCATATGCTTTCAATAAGGCTTATTGGCCGCGTTGTTTTGCGGGAACTATTTCACCAGCTTCACGCGGTCATGCCTCGAGCGGGCTCCGACGAGCGGGCTTTTGACCCGCGTATTAAAATATTTATCGCGCTGCTAGATAATTTTACCATCAATATATATAGTTAGCGCTAGTTGTTATGATAGCTGTTGGAACCTCAGTGCTGACGCCCGTTGTTGCAAATGGGTCGCAAGCCCCAAGGGTAGCGTTGGCCTGGCGGCCTGGGGCACAACTGGAAGCATCCGAAGGTCCCGGCAAAGCACGAGTCGACTGGTAACAGAACAACTTGTTTATTTTAACATCGCAAAAGAGCGGGCGGTCAGGTCGACCGAAGTGGAGAGACGGGAGAGCACGTAACTCAACGGAAGAAATCGGAGCCTCTCTCTCGGCGTCCGGGGGCAGCTGCTCTTATACTCTCGGAGTCGAGGGCAAGAGGAAGGCCTCGTGACGAGACCACGTGACGGCGGGGCACGGACAAACTGAGAGACACGTTGAGACGAGTGTAGTGACGCATCCGCCAAGCCGGCGCCGCTCAGACCTCCTCGCTTCACACTTGGGGAGCTCCTCTCCCCGGCTGCCGCGCTTTGACAAGCGTGGGCACACACACACACACGCACACACGAAGACACGTGGCACTGAAACACGCCTGGACGCGCTTGGCGGGGAGGCTTTGCAGGAGCTCCGAACGGGCCAAAATGTCCGCCGCTTTGAACGAAGCCCCGGCGTCCGTTGCATCCGCGCCGGCTATACCGCGCGTCGTAGGCGAAACGTAACATAGCGTAATCCCTAACATTGCATATATTATGTATGTTGGATGCAGAGTGCGAGTGATTTAAGTAAGTGAGTAATTGTATTTAAAATATGAAACATCTGGGCTGCGCTTGCGTTCAGAAAGTGACGCACATCAGACCAGGAGTGCTCGCCGAAGGTATCCTACTTGCATCAAACGATTCCGTGGTATAATTCAGGAAACGTAAACGACCGCCTTCGTGTGGTCGAACCGCAGATTCTGCAGAAGGAAGCACAGGTATTATACTTTACTGGCTCCCATGCAGCTTCGCACAGCATTTAAGTGTTACTGTAACTAGCACATCGCACGTATCTGCCTTTTTTTTTTTCCATGTTCCGCGTTCTACACGCTTTTTCCAGAATGAACCGATGCAAAGTCGCCCAGTTCGCTACTGTTCTCAATGTTATAATGAAAAATTTCTTGGCTTCTACGTTACAAAACCACGATACGATTATGAGGCATGCCACAGTGGCGGACTGCGGATTACGTTGACCACCTGGGCTTATACGGGCGTTTTTCCATCGTTATAACTTACCGACCGAATCAGTTTATCGTTATAACATACAGACCGTGAAGTATCTACACCGTTGTCTTTTCTACTCGGGAATATGACAAGCATGCGCGCACAATCATCGGCATGAGC
This sequence comes from Dermacentor andersoni, assembly GCF_023375885.2. Taxonomy (NCBI): domain Eukaryota; kingdom Metazoa; phylum Arthropoda; class Arachnida; order Ixodida; family Ixodidae; genus Dermacentor; species Dermacentor andersoni. Next base: position 353,626,300 of record NC_092814.1, read on the forward strand.
GAAGCAAACATCGCTGTGGCTGGATCCCATAGTCGAGGCTTCAGAAGGAATAACGATGTCTGTCATGCCCAGAAGGGGAAAATTATTAAGAAAGTTTAGTAAAAAGGCTATGTATGCTAGGCAAGTAAATGCGTTTTATCAGAAACTTGAAGGGAATCCTATTACAATGCATCTCCACTTTGTTTTATACTTCCGGAGATGCGCCTGCTCCCGGATACATACTATAAAACTTGACGCTCATTATACAAGCTTCGCATTAGTTGGCGGCAGTGTCGACATGAAAAGATTGCCTCCTCATCCTCTTTCTGGGACGCAACTCATTGCGAGGATAAGGGTTTTCCTTTTTGCTCGCCGAGAGCCGAAAGGCAACTAGCTCTCGTCAGAAGTGTACGAATTTGGGCTGGTTGGTGCATGGCTTTACAGAGCAAAACATAACGGGTCGTTTTTATGTCGGACAAACTGGGCTCTGTGCGAACGGCCGCAAACGTGAAGACTCAAGCGTGGTCCGAAAGCAAGCACGATATAGACATCAGTGGTTGCAGTGCGTTGAATGTGGCTGTAGGAACTTTTTAAAGAATGCGCCATACTCTCAAATTACCATGATCAGCGCGCACGAGTGAAATCTGAAACCTACCACTGCTAAGAGTGACAAAGCATTGTAAGGAAGTTCTTCCATATTTTTCAATAAAGTTCACCCCGTTTGATTACGATTGAACCCATAGCCGTAAATGCGTTGTACGGGTGCAATGATATAAACAAAACTATCTAAACATGTAATAAGCAGTAGTTTCGCATCTCAACAGGAAAACAGCTCAACAAAATAATGTTAAAATGGCAAGCACTGATTAAGTCACATGTCATACTGTTTCACAAACGCAACTCTACGTGAGAATTTAACAGAAATTTCTTAAAGCAAAAAAAAAAATCAAAATACTTCAATCAATTGGTACTAGGGATGGCAAAATTTCCGGGAATTTAGAGTGCGAGAAAAAGAACCGTTTTTTCCTTGTTTTCTTTTTAGCAAATTTTAGAAATTTTGACAAAACTTGAAACTCCCCTAACAAAAACTTGAGAGTGACTTCAGCATACGCTAAAAAGCATGAAGGCGATAGCCTGCGCGCTCATGAGGGAGTAAGTATTTTACTTGACGCTTTCGTTCGAATGCGTTGTTACTTCCGATTGCTTGTTTTCTCCCACGAAGGGTGGGAAAAAACCCTACACTGTAAACAGGTTTGACCCTTTTAGGGAGTTTTGGCCTCGTTGCATAACTTCAGCCCTTAAGGGAGGACAATATCCTCCATTCGAACGGAGTTTTTTTTCACACCCTTGTGTTTGGTGGTGTTATGGGGAATTATGGGAGTTTTTTAATTCTCCTTTGAACACCAACCCCTGAGTGGTTGCAGGAGTCTATATGGGGAATTATGGGAGTTTTTTAATTCTCCTTTGAACACCAACCCCTGAGTGGTTGCAGGAGTCTATATGGAGAATTATGGGAGGTTTTTAATTCTCCTTTGAACACCAACCCCCGAGTGGTTGCAGGAGTCTATATGGGGAACGTTGGGAGTTTTTCATTCCTCTTTTGAACACCAGAACTATGGAAGTTCTTATGAGGAGCTTTGGGAGCTTTTACAAGTTGACATGGGTATTTTATTTTGCTTCTTATGGGAATTTATAGGAGAAGCGATGGGAGTTCTTACGTACATATTTTCGGAAACGTTTGGCTTCTTAAGGGCGTTTTGAAGGATACCTTTGGGAAATTATTTTACCTCCTTGTAGGAGTGCTTAGGTGTAAACCTGGGAGCAACCGTTCCCATATTTTGGGAGCTCTGCTTAAGGGAGCACTTATGGATAGTTTTGAGAGTTCGATTTTTGCTTTTTATGGGAACATATAGAATGCTTGGGAGTGAATTTTTACAGCTTTAGGGAGCTGTTTTACTAAGGGAGGTTTAAACAGATGTTTTGGGAGTGCATTTTAGCTCCTTATTAGAGCTTTTACAGGTAGGTCTGGGAGTTTATTATGCACTTTTTGGGAATTTTACGAGGCTGAAGGGAGTTCTTTTTGTGTGTGTGTTTAGTAGATTGTGTCTGACGAGTGCAAAAACCATGACAAAGCAATAAAATGTCTGGAAATTTATTGCAGTTCCAGAATCAAATGTGCCAGCATGATAGTACAATCAATGACTATTAGCATAATGAAAGTGAAATAATTCAATAAATTGAATACATACAAGCAAACCAGTTTGACTGGAAATTCAAGCATATTGCAAGCTTCAGTACAGTTGAAAATCCACAAGTGCAGCCAAGACTGAAATTCAGCGGCTCAAAACATCATGAGCTATTGGGCAGTCCTTGCATGCATTAGAACAGGCCACATTTGTTTTTGCATGTAAAAAGCATGCTACAAAATATGATGCAAAGGAGGCCAGACAGCACCAATGACCTAGAAGATAATGAAAGTACCTTTGAATACCTATGCTATTTCTAATAGACATCTACGTACAACTTATTCTCTCATGTAACACACAGCTGCAAAGAAAAAGCAGAGGTGGTACCACCCACTCTGAATCAATTTCCTTAGCGTGCAGTACCTGAAATTCAAGCTTGCCAGCTAGAGAACATGACAAGTTCACAGCAAAATGGGCATAATGTGATAACAGTAGACAAACAGGTGATATCTCAGGCTGAAGTTAATTCAACAAGGGGACTAGTCGTCGTCAGGGAAAGAAAATCCAAGCAGACAATTCCAGCTCACACTTACTTGCATACACAGATGTCGCTACATAGGTTTGTGTTGTGATGCCCCATGACCTAAGTCAGCATCAAAGAGGTTCATTAAAGAGTGGCACATATGCAGTGGCACACACCCAGTGTACATACACAAGTTTGTGTCAAAAAAGTTCATTGGAGAGCTGCATCTACCCAGTGGCCCCAAGTGCTCGTAGTAGCCCCAGGGGCACATACTGAATTTCCACAAATATAAGGAGTTTTTTTTCAATATTTGTGGCCTCAGAAGACGCCTCGTATTATATAACTGACATAGACACAAACAACAAGATCACTCATAGAAATTGGCGCCAGCAACCTGCCAAACTCCCATACTTCTACACACCTTGCTACCCCAACTAAACCCCCATGGTGAGCATTTAAACTTACCTCACCTTCTCTATGCACTCACTCATTTTGCTGGATATCCATGGAGTGGAGAAAAGTGAACTATATAAATACTGCCAAGGAAAACGGTTGTTACCCTAACGAAGAAGTCCACTTCTCAAAAAAATTTCTCCACCTGATATAACACTTGTTCGACCTCTGCTGATCACCTTCAGCTGAATATTGCATATCACACAAAGCAGCAATTCAACTATAATTTTTAGTTTTATAATGAAACAAAAATTTCTTAGGATGTGAAAGAAAATATGATACAGGAACCCTTAACAGTATCCATAAGTGTGAAATTTTTACACAGGCAAAGAGGCAAACACTTTGCCACCAGGGCACACATAAGGCGTCATTACATTTTCTCTGCAAAAAGCCTTAACACCCCGACGACAGGTGGTGTTGCATGGAGCCATGCATGCATTTCAAAAAATAGGCATTTTGTATTTTCTTCTTCCGCAAGATCAAGGCAGGCAGGCTGTGATGCTGTGCAAACAGTGGTGGCCTTCAAAAGGGAAGGAATCCACACAAAAAGCCATGGTACTGTTGAGATGGCAGTGCTTGATAGGGAGCATTCTGTAAAACCAAACGTAAATAGATTATGTACGATTGCATTGCAAACAGACACCGCATGAATATTTAAACATAGCATCACCAATTATTCAACAGTGCTGGGCCATTCAATGCTACCACTCCAAGTGCATCTTGGCCACCTCAGATTTTAGGAAAAATTACAGCCCATTGTACAGTTGCAGACTGGATGAAGTGGAGAGTATGACGAAAGCCCGTCTGGTCGGGATGATGCATACTAAAAGGAAGAGGTCCAGACACCGACCAAAATGTTTAAAATAGTTTTTTACGTTTTCAAATTCAAATAAATTCAAATAAGTACTTTAAACCATTTTGGTCAATGTCCGGACCTCTTCCTTTTAAGTCGCAGAATGCACAAACAGAATACTTCGCGAAAATTTCACATGGTGCGAGTATCGTTATCTTGTAGGCTAAGGTTGAAACATCACGGCACTGACAAAGCTACAAAGTGTTTCTACGAATGACCACAAGGCCTTCCAGAATGTTTCATTATGTGAGATAGACCATTAATGTTTTTTATCTGCAAAGAGTATCTTCTTATTCTGACTTAAGTATAATAGACCTTCGAGCAATTTCTGAAAAGTATTTTCATCCAGCTTGGGTGGTTTATAGGCGCAAATAACCAATTTAGGAACCCCCATTTTGTAGTGAAGAAAGCTTATATTAAAAAAACCTATAGCTGCAGTGATTAAAAGTTTCTGAAATTTTGAATCAACTCTTTATATCTGCAGAATCTCTTTAATTAGGTATTAGGACGCCTTGCAGCACTGACAAAGAAAGGAAATCATGACAACATATTACAAAAACTAATAAAATGAATGTGTTCTTGATATGTTGTTGTATTATACACAGATTATACAAAACACCAGCAGTAATGTGCATATCTTCAGAGTGCACACACAGTTTACCAACGTAATAATAAATACAGGTCAACATCATAAAGCAACACATCGGTACTGGCGTTTTTCTTTCACATTGGCCTAAAAACCAACCACATGAGCATTCAGCCATCATATAAGCAGCACCTGCTTGCATGAATTCAAGGAACTTTCAGATGTGCAAAATCGTTTAGGAGCTTTTAAGCAATAGGCATGACACTACTATTATGGTTAATTTGTTGCCTGTAAGTGGTAAATCAAGTGAACTGCTAGTTGTCCTTCCGGTGAAGGATATTGCAGAAAATGTGAGGACAAAAAGATTATAGTAGCTATTTGGAACTCATGAATGTTAAGAAGATAATATGCAATGTTACCATGCTGACAGACAGTCAGATAAAAGATGATACAAAGAAAATATTATATATAGATTACACAGATGCAAGCATTCTGCTTCTTTATTGCTGCAAAACTCTGTAGTTATAGAAGTGCTTCATCCCCTGAAAAATATTTTTAGCAATACATTCACTATGGAGTTCTATTGATGATGCATCAGATTTGCATGCTACAAGTGGTTTGAGCTGTTCAGAGACAGACATCTGGCTTGTAAACGCAAGAGCATGACGAAATACTGCAAGTGCTCCAGAAAAATGCTTGCATGGTAAGGGAAATGACAAAAACAAGAATGTGGACGAAACTGCCCCAAAGTCTAATTTTAGCAATGTAAGGTTTTATGAAACATAATTACAGTTCTAAGACAAAACAAAATACCAACATGATATGCAGAGAATGGGTGCTGGACATCAAGCAACCTCACTAAACAATGATTACATACATAAAAACGACACATTCGCAGGAAATTTCACAATACACAACATATAAACTATGTGATTCATGATGCACCCATGTCATACATCATATTGTTCAAGTAACCAACTTCTTTATTCAAGACCCCTGTAGAAGGTTTGTTAATGCAGTTATTGGTTTCTTGGATGGAAAAGACCTAGTATACAAATCTGCACTTCCCTGCCTTATATTTGCAAACTGCATGTGTACAGTCACAGTTTGGCACAGTTTGGCAATGTTTTGTGAGATATCCAGATGCTGTTACCACCTACATCTGTGCACAATGCTCCTGCAGCCTGCCATTACCACAAATCCTGGTCTATCCTACATAATACCCCAGTCACACGGGCACTTTCAAAGTCCTTTGAACCAAAGATCCTTTACTTCAAGGGAGAATGTGCACTGTCACACAGGCACAGCAAAGGAGCCCTACTGGAAGGGGGCTTTGAGTCAAAGGAGTGCGCGTTCGTCCTTTGAAACCTCAAGGCAATACTCCCAAGCCTAGAGGGCGTCTGACAGTAGAAAAAAATAATCTAAAGATATGGAAGTTCAATTTTTACCTCTTCAGAACGAGCTTATAAGTACTGAATACTGTTACTAAAGTACTAAACACTTTCGGGACACCCGCAATCTCCATCATGAAAGCGCCGGTACAGCAACACCGGCACGGCCTGTCGTCAGCAGCAACCTCGACACAACACGGTTGCCATGTGCGATTTGGTTCTTTGGTTAGTGGCTGCTAGGCATCCCAGTCTCCTTGGCTTTTTTCTGCACATCTTTCCTTGTCACTTTTGTTTTTTAGTTTTTACAGCGTTTACGTGTACCTACCGCTACCTAGCCACAACGAACGAAACAAAGCAGCTGAAGCAAAGGCAACAATGAATAATCGACGCCAATGTGCGGTGTACGAAGCGGTACACATGGTGGCCATCATTACAATAAATACATCTGTTTGTGATAAAGTAATGTCTTTACTACGTGTGCATTTTGTTTTGATGTTTCTATGTATTAGGAAAAATAAATGTTGCTGAAAAAAATGTGACAAATTTATTATAAGACGCATTAGAACATATTTTTTTATTACTTTCAAGGTGATGGTAGCGCTAAGGATACATTGCGGTTTCTGTTAAAAGCGTCAACGGAGACTACCTGGAGACCATGTAGCACCGACATATATCCGTTGAACTAATGTCCTTGAAAGCTCAATGCTCCTTAACTTCAAAGGACCTTTGGCATGCTCGTGTGACGGGTATAACACTTGCTGCTGAAGGCATTAAAGGCACTCAAAGGTGCCTCAAAGACAGGCTGAACATTCTGCGCAGGTTAGCGTGTTAGCAAGGCCTGAAACACTTGTAGGACATTGTAAAAGATGTCAATACATGGCAAAATACAACAGCACAACATACTCAGAAAATGTAAGGCTAAAATTGCACACTGATATATAAGGGCCTTCCCAGACAAACCGATAAATGCAATAGCACACCTTCTATTGAAATCTCGAATATAAAAATTGATTACTTGAAAAAGATGTACGGTACATACAAAATAGAATGAGTGATGTATGTTATATGTCACGTATAGTCAAATTTTGCTGAAAATTTGAGCATTTCATGCATGCATATAATCGCACTCATGTACTAAAAGAAGTTCATGCGTAGTGCTCATCCTGTGCATTTCATGTGTTTCATGTTATAGTGTAGTAACTATGTTTCCTAATGCCAGTAACCAACTCTCCCAGCTTTCAGCAATAGTATGCAAGATTATTTATTCTTAGAAGTATGATAGCAGGAAGAAACAAGGATAAAGACCTGTCAACAGGACTAGCATCAACTACAAGCTGATTTGGCTCCTGGATGGAAACGAGTATTAGTAACCGTAATCATTATCAATGTTTCAATGAGGGAGTGGGTGAACCCAGAACTTGCACAAATAACTACAGTAGCCACATGGCTGAACATATGAGCCGTGGGTGTTTCCCTATCTTCCAGCACATGGGGTTAGTTGCAGAGCCCTGAGAGAGCCGAGAGGGAAGTGATTGTGGTTTTCCACATTAGCAAATAAAGATCGACATGTGTCGGAAAATAATCACCATCTCTCATCGAAAACATGTAATTTTTTATAGAGCACTTATCCTCAATTCATTACACAGATTGCGTTAGGTGACTAATTTGTTTTACTACTGTTCTTAGTGCCCCATACAAGATTAACCTTTTCCAAGCCAATTTTATTTTCAGAAAACCACTGAAATTTCTAAAATATTTTTATTAGCTATTCTTTGTGAAGCAGTTCGTTTAAAATTTTCTGCTGCCTTTTACTAGCTCTTTTTCATGTTTTTAGGTTGCAAACAGACAAGGACGCAGAGACTGCGTACATGAAGCATATTTTTTTAAAGAAAGTAAAGCGTGCTTTTGTTATCCTCCATGAAACATGTTATTGCAGGAAGAAAGGTGGTTAACCGAGGGCCCCTATTTTTATTAGTCATATCATAAGAAGCCAACAAACACTGACACCAAGGACAACATAGGGGGAAATTACTGGAGCTTAATAAATGAAATAATGAAACGATAAATTAATGGAAATGAAAGTGGATGAAAAAACAACCTGCCACAGGTGGGGAACGATCCCACAACCTTCGCATTTCGCATGCGATGCTCTACCAATTGAGCACCGCGGCGCCGTTTACCGATCCACTTTCTGGGGTACTTATGTTTCCTTGTAGAACCCTGGGAGTGTTAGCCAGCGTTACCACTCACAGACCTTTGCGGCGGACATGGAACATCCTTTCTGCCGCAGGCGTCACGAGAACGTGATCTTTTTTTAGTGAAGGCAACCGGTCAATAAACCCACACATGCTACCTGAAGGCATCAATGTTGCCTGATTCGAGACACTCGTTATGTAATAAATGAGAAGAAAGAGGGTTAACCGAGGGCCCAATTTTTACTAGTAATATCATAAGAAGCCAACAAACACCAAGGACAACATAGGGGAAATAACGAAATGATAAATTAATCGAAATGAAAGTGGATGAAAAAACAACTTGCCACAGGTGGAGAACGATCCCACAAGTTCACTTTCTTTTTTTTGGGGTGGGGGCAAAAACTGAACACATAACTAATCACTGATCTATCATGCAAGTGGTGTTTGCCTATCTCAATAGTCTATATAAAGACAGAAAACTAGGCTCAGGTGTTTTTATCTCTAAAAGAAAAGACAAGCTTTTATACGGCAACCTATCAGCTTGAAGCCCACGGTAGTAGTTCTCTTCTATGGCATCTAGCTGTTGAGCACGAGTCAAATAAAAATTAATGCAAATGTATTAGTGTTCCATGCTTTTAATGCATGGAAAAGGGACACTAAAGGAAATTAATGAGTCAAGTTAGATTAAAGGTTAGCCTTTTGTAATAACAAATTCATCATTTATACCAAGAACAGAGCTTTTATAAGCAAGAAAATTAGAACTGGAACATCAAAGGGCACCAACTAATATATTGAACCAAATTCTGTAGTTTTATTTGCCAAAACCACAATATGATTATGAGGCATGAAGTACGAGGGATTCTGGAATAATTTTGACCCCCTTGGTTACTCTACTGTGCATACAGTGCAAAACACACATGCATTTTTGCATTTCACACCTATCAAAATGCAGCTGCCACAGCTACAATTTGATTATCCACCATCAGGCTTGGCAGCGCAACACCAAACAGCCCAACTCAGAGCCCATGCTTGTCAGCAACCTTCTGCAGTGAGTGCATCACTTGGTGCTCATGAGGCAGTACTTCCAGCTGCTTTAAAGTGTGCGCACTGCTGGCTTTTGCTGTTTTACAGCCCTTAAAGCCCAACTACAACAAAAGTTAGGGCTGCATAAAAAAATGATTCAAACAGTGTAAATACAAAACAGCATTCTAACAATCTTGATACAGACTGAAATGAATGCCACAATTACCAGTAACTGGCAGTGAGGCATGACTCAGATTGCAGGGCACCTTAGTGTGGCCTACGAGATAAGGGACCACCTGCAGCTGCCTGCAGTGATAAAAACCTGGAGGCGATGTGGACTCTCGTCATAGCCACTAACCACCAGGTTCATGTGTCGTCTGCTAATACAGTATTAAAAGAATATCAAAAAGAAAATTAGATACCAGCCCCGCAGCTTTGCCAAGATCACTACAGTAGTATTTACTACTAATTTATTACCAATATAGCCAAAGTGAAATTTCAATGCATTTGGAATTTAAGCTTTTGCAGTAGGGGTTTTGAGATGTGATAATCGCAATGCTCCTGTGCTTTGTGACATTACATCACTAGATATTTGACAACGCCGTGGTTCTAAGTGTTTTTACATACATCGATATCTTGATTCTTTTACAACCTAACTCTAATATGACACATGAGAATACGGTAGATAACATTTGAAATGTCTTTAATGGGCACGGAAAAGGACTAACCTTTACACATGAGACACGCATGGTGAAAGCATTGTACGCAAGGCTCCCACGTGTCTTTAAATAATTTTTCACTTTGGTCGGTGTCAGTTCTGTTTTTTCCCTTGACTCTTCCTAACCGGACAAGACTTCATCAGACTCAACTTCATTAACCCATTGACAATATGCTGCATATCTTAGGTAAACATTTGATGCTCACCCTAACGCATGTTTCCTGAAGTTACCAACTAAGAGCAAAGAAAGGTTAGCTACTGTATGAACCAGCCTAAATCCATGTTAAGCCCACAATTGCCCAATGTGCCTTGAATAGGCTCTAAAAATGTGTATTAACACAAGGCGCAATAGATTTTGTGCTCACGTTGGCATGTTCATAACAGCTGGCCTCCCTCACTCTCATCATCGGAATCTCAGAATCCCTACTGCGAAAACTTCAGGAGTGGAAAGCAGCAAAGGTAACAGTGCGCAGTTTGAAGCAGCCAGAGGCACTGCCTCATGAGCACAGCAGTTGCACTCACTGAAGAAGGTTAATGACAAATATGGGGCCCCATTCGTGCTGCTGGTTCCGAAGAAGCCATCTAAGCTTTTTTCCCACGCTTGAGTGTAAAAATACAGCTGCTTTTAACAAAAGGCATGCAACACCGTTCATGAATTATGCCATTGGAATGGTTTACCAAATAACCTCTTACTTCTGGTAAGCTCTACACAAGCCAAATTGGACGCTGCACTGATGAAAGGGCAAGAGAACATTTGCAGAATATAAAAACAAAGTAAGACCAATGTAGGTGAGCATTGTAACACATGCACTTGTCATCCACAACTTGAAATATATTCTTGGCAGAAGTAGAAACATGAATTCACAACTGATATCAGAAGCTCTTTTAATATCAAAGAATGACTGTGTAATTATTCTTTTTTTTTCTATTTCTCACAAGTATGTGTATGAATGTTTTTTGCTTTCGGTTTACACAGGTTGCTACACCTCAATTTGTTTGACCCTGTTCCCTTCTTTGCAATCTTTCCTCCCTCCCCCTCTTTTATGAACTTCCAGAGAGATTATATGAATAGTTCCTGCTTTCTTAGAAAACATGGCACACACGCGGTGGATGTGGAACATCCTTTCTGCTGCAGGCATCACAAGTACGTGATCTTTTTGGGTGAAGGCAACTGGTCAATAAAGCCCCACATGCCAACTGAAGGCATCAATGTTGCCGGAATCGAGACCCTTGTTATGTAATGAACGAGAAGAAAGCAGGTTAACCGAGGGGCCCGATTTTTATTAATCATAAGACGCCAACAAACAAAGGCACCAAGGACAACACAGGGAAAATTACTTGTACTTACTAATTGAAATAAAGAAATTATAACTTAATGGAACTGAAAGTGGATGAAGAAACAACTTCCCGCAGGTGGGGAACAATTCCACATCTACGCATTACGTGTGTGATGCTCTACCGATCGAGCTAACACAGCACCATCTTCCCATCTATTTTCTGGGGTATTTATGTTACTACTAGAATTAACCCTGGGATTGTTAGCCAGTGCCACCACTCACAAACCTTGGCGATATGTAGAGCATCCTTTCTGTCGCAGGCATCACGAGTATGTGATCTTTTTGGGTGAAGGCAACTGGTCAATAAACCCACACGTAGTACCTGAAGGCACCAATGTTGCCAGATTCGAGACCCTCGTTATGTAATGAACGAGAAGGGGGTTAACCAAGGGGCCCGATTTTTTACTGCTGGTGTAGTACACACTTTCCTGCGTTTAGGGTGATGCCAGCTTCTTGCAGGTGCTGAAGTACTTTGTGCAGTCGTGCATCATGTTCTGCCTTCGTTCGGCCAAACACTATTATGTCGTCTTGCAGACATGCTTGGCCGTCCAGGCCTTCTAGCAGTCTTAGCATTTCCCTGTGGAAAAATTCAGTTGCTGTGGAAATTCTGAAGGACAATCGGAGGAACTTAAAATGGCCAATTGGCGTCAGGAAAGTGTGGTACCTCTGGGACTCGGGTAACCAGTAACCAATATCCGGCTATAGCATCAAGTTTGCTAAACCAGGCAGCTCCGGTGAGTTTGGCCAGGCAATCATTGATGGTGGGCACTAAGACTCATTCTCACAGAATGTTCTATTTTAACCCTCCAAAGTCACTGCAGATTTGAAGCTCGCCTCATTCATTTTTAGCCACTACCATAGGTGCATGCCACTCTGTGGTTTCTTCGACCTTTATGATGACACCCAGGCTCTCCGTTCTCTCCAACTCACATTTGGACACTCGGCAACATGGGCAGAGGTACTCGCCCCGAGTACATAATAGCACACCGCTTGGCATCAGGGAGTAGCGATATATTGTAATCGGTCCTGAGAAGGTAGGCCCAGGTCTGTAGCCAGGTAGAGGTAGTGGCATAAAATGTTGGCTGGGTCGCTGACGTTGCCTTTTGACTCCGCTACTTCAAGGAGACTTGGTTGGACATTGAAGGATTTGATTGCGGGGGGGACGTCAAAAAGTGCGTCATGCAGCTTGTCTATTACATAAATTTGTTCTTGACACAACCAGCCATTTCAGCACACGGTAGCAGTCTAACCGTTGCTTTTTTTGGTCCTGCCGGGTCCGAGCAGCTGTTCTTTTGCTTGCTTCAGGTTTCCCGTGACTTGTTCGTCGTAGAGGCTTGTTGGCATGGCAGTCACATCTGCACCAGTGTCTACCTTGAAGCCATTGACCATCACATTGATTTTTCATGGCCCAGGATCCTGTTGGTCAGTTAATTGTCCAAGTAAACCTCTTCCAAAACAGCTTGGTATGTGCATTTTGTTCTGCTTTTTGGAAGCGGAAAAGCATATGGCAGCTGTGTTCCTTTTTACTGCAGGCACTGCATGTTTTGCCATTCGCTGTGCACATAGTGTGTGATGGTGAACCATAGGTGTCTTGTTGAGCCATACCACTTGCATGTCAGCGCAGTTTGGTCACGCTGGTTTTTACGAATTATTTCCTTTGCTCTTCGAGAAGCTGTGCATGGTGTCTACAGCTTCAAGTGATTGTAGCTGTGGCCGTAGGTCCTTTTGCTGCTGTTTGATTGTTGCCATGTTGCGAGCAGCGTTGACAGCGGCTTCCAGAGTAAGCTCAGCATTAAGTTGCAGCTTCTCACTTACCTACGTGTCTGTGGGACCGACCACGAGTCTATCACAGATCAGTTCCTCTTTCAGGGCGCTGTACTCCGAGGCTTCAGCTAGCCTGAAGAGTTCGGTGATGAACATATCGGCTGTCTCATGCACATCTTGCTTCTGGCTGTTGAACTTTGCACACTCGTATATCATGTTCATCCGTGTCAGGAAATTTTTTATTAACAGTTGCATTACTGTGTTGTAGTCGAGTTTCTCAGCATCACAGAGCCTGAGCAAGGCTAGGACGTCTTTGGCTTCACGACCCATGGCATAAATGAGTGTGTTCACCTGCGTCTCGTCGTCGTCTTTAGTCTGGAGATAGCTCTATAGCACTCCCTTCTCATGAGCCACCGTTTCTACTCCTCGGGCTGCCGAAAATCAAGTTTTTCCGGCAGTTTGACGACGAACGAGTTTAGTGGAGCTGCGTGCTGGGCTGTGGACACTGTAGGTGAAGCCATGGGTAGCAAAGTTTCGTATTCACCGCAGTGCGCTGTAGGTGTAGACTTCTACTTGCGTGGTGCATTTCTCACAGCGTTGTCGAGTATCCCACCGTTGCCTCCATGTCATGGTCGGGTGACGAGCATACGTGATTGACAAAACGTAAGTGTTAACTGGAACTGTTTACTAGGTTGTGTATGCAAAACAAGCACGGCTACATGCCGGCTCGGCTTACACGGTCTGGTTCGCTCTCCCAGAGGCGTTGTTCCGCATCTTACATGACTGTGTACATAGCGCCATCTCGTTGTGGTAGCTCGCATGACACGGTGCACCAGTGTAACTCAATGGACAGCAACTTCAAAAAAAGTATATTTCGGAAGGCTGCCCAAGTTTAAGCAACTCTCAGTTAACGTTAAGGCGATTTGCCCTCTTATTAACATGCACATTTACGCCACTAGACCATAACCTCTTTGCTACATTATAGCACAGTTTTGGTCCGAATTAAAACACTGATATAAGACAGCGGAAAAGTTACGAATAAGTGCCATAAATACGAAGAATATTAGAAGGGCATACACTATCATTCTTGCTAACTGCTCATTTGTTGAAATTCTGGCAGTCTTCTGAATTATAATTTTTAAACGTGCTGCCCATTGAGTTATGATAATGCATTGCGGTGAAATTTGATAGATGGCCGCAGAGCCAATTCAACATTTGAGTTTCAACCACAGCTAGTTACCCCTATGCTTTTCTTGGCTTCATTGCCTGCTGGCTTTATATGGTCGTGATTTTAAAAAAATGAAGCCCGTTTTCCTTCTCATTCATTCATGCGAGGGTTTGAAACCTCATAGCTTTGATGCCTTTAGGTAGCATGCATGGGTTTATTAGCCACATGCCTGCTCTCTTCAGTTCAGGTGTTACGCGACACCATCGTGCAAAAAAAGATGTTCCACATCTGCCCACCATGGCTCTAAATGGCGCTGGCTAACACTCCCAGGGCATAAATATCATAAATACCCAAGTTAGCACAATTGGTAGTGCATCGCGTGTGTACTGCAAAAGTTGTGGGTTCAGTCACCACCAGAGACAAGGTCCTTTTGTCTGCTTTCATGACTTTCTTTCAATATTTTCTACATTTCAATTTCAACCACAGCTAATTACACCAACGCTTTTCTTGGCTTAATTGCCTGCGACCTTTATATAATCAGCAAAAATAAGGTAACAAGAAAATTAAAATAAATAAGTGGAGGACAGGGTCATCGGTGTTCAAAGAAGCACCTTCCTTTTTGTATCGTTAACCAACATGTGCGCCCAATAGGTAACTCCTCTACCTGCACATCGAATGACAATGCAAGAAATGCAGCTGGAACCCACAGTCAAATATATGTACAGCATACCAATGCATCTCTCCTCCGAAGGTAGTGAAGAGCACAGGTGCCTGTAGAGTTGCGTGCCACGGTTCCTCTTGCCAACCCATGGAAAGGAGCATAAGTGATGCTGTAGAGCTTGCTCCTTCAAGCAGTGTTCAGGTATCCATTCATAATCCTGCATGTAGTGTCCAATGTATTGTGGATATCAAGACAGCTTCAGTCCTGCAGCAAATAAAGTGATCAGTTCTAACCAAAATGTTGAGATGTAGGCACTTTGGCAGGCAGATGTTAAATGTTGAAGTTTCTGGGATGCCAGTGATAATTTCATTAAACATTATATGGGCCACTCATACAGGGATGGAAGCAGTCAAAGAAGTTTTGGAGCAGCTCTGGGAGGTGGCAAATTTGACACACTGGAGCATGAATTGCCCGTTTTCGAGCAGTAAATACATGTTTACATGAGTAGCTTGGTAAAGGCCAATGAGTGAAATACAGGTATATGAAGAAAAGGTACTACAGAGCACTATTTGATTATGGCAGATCAGTTCTGTGGAAGCCTGCAAGGCAAGTAAAATTCATGACAGGAAAAATTTTCACCCACCCTACTTTAGCATGAAGCTACGAAGGAGACCTGTACAGGTTTCTCGGAAACCACCATTAAATTACATACTGGATGTGACAACTAACTGTGGCCAAGAAAAAAATTAATGAGTGCTTTCCGTGAACATCACCCACGCTATGTTGATAGGTTTATGTTTGTGCTACTCAAGTTTCTTTTTTTCCATTGTGAACAAGCAATTAATATGTACTTGTAATGAATGTTTATTTCCTTACTTATCGAATATGGTGCCAATGCAAAGGTTGTGGAATACGCCGAGAAATGACCGATAACAGCGTTACAACGACCTAGTTCATGTGTGGTCTTTTTTTTTTTCCGAAAAAAAAAACCAAACAAACAAGCAAATTTTTCTGTAGAAATTCACGTGACAATGCGCTCCGCATCAGTAATATAAGTGGTCTCAGACAGAAACAGTGTCATCAGTGCACTGCATATATTATGAATGTGCAAACCTGGGGCACAGTCTTGTAAAGGTTCGCAAAGCGAACTGTTACCAAGATCGCGCTACTTTGCATTTGGTAGGGACTGTACTTGCACGCCAAAACTGCTGACATGTTGAGAAAAAACTGCAGCTGCTCTTTCCCAGTGCCCCTATTTGACAAAGTTTTTGTAAAGATTGATGCAATAGTGCACAGAAGCATTGTCATGGTAAGGGCAGTTTATTTTCACCTTTTATTTATTTTACGGGCTTTCATTCTCGTGCCTTCACAAATCCTAGGCTGTCTTAAATGCTGTTACCGGCCATTTGTAACCATCATACAAAGCTTTTCACTGACATCTCATCGATTAGGTAAATCAAGACACTCATCAGATACAGTGAACACCATTCGAGTAGTGCACTCTGGTAATTTTTCATTCTTGGCAACCTGCAGTTGAGATAGCAGAATATCGCAGAATAAATGTGAAGTGACGAAGTGGTCATTGCATGTTTGCGAGTATTTTATATCTGTTTTGACACACTGGTTGGAAAAAAAGACGTGAACGGGCATGTTAATTGCACTTGAGCTATGGTATACAAGTTTCCCTTGTTGTGCAAGGGCGTCTACATTAGACAGACGGGAAGGGGTATCAATGATTCATAATAAGGTTCGTTACAGCGCAACCTAAGACAAGGACAACAGAAGGTACAAAATGACGACACGGCGCTGTTTTGTACCTTCTGTTGTCCTTGTCTTAGGTTGCGCTGTAACAAACCTTAGTATGAATCCCAACCAACTGGCCCAACTTACCGTTCTGATGCGGTATCAACGATTGCTTGGGCGAGCATAGTTACAACCTTCATAAAAGTTAACGAAGTAGGCCCCTTGCCATGCATTGCAAGACTTGTGGATGCAAACTAGTTTTTTTAAAGAATGTGTCATCATAGGATGCAGTAACATTCAACTGATGCGCGAGATTACTGATCAGGCTAATGCCATTGCCAAATACGTTAGGGTGTGCGTGAGTACACCCTCCTTATCTTTATCAGGCAAGGAACTTTACTTTCTAAGTTGGTCGGCACGTTTTCAGTGAACTGCAGCCGTCTGCTTCTTGTAAGGTTGTTGTTTCAGTTGTTTTTCTCATGTGTGCTATGAGCGGCGCATATAATGTGCAGTAGGGTCGTGGAATAAGACCAGTTAGAAGTTAGTGCTCATCCTGTCACCTGTACTTCTTCTTCCATACTCAAACTGAGTTATGCTAAAGCAAGACAAGAATCCATTCAGTCAGTTTGTGCCTTCGAACCAGTTCACCTCCACAGTGCACAATGATGCTATTATAAAGGGACATTGAAAATATTGTTTATTTTCTTTGAATAAATAAAGTTTAGTATGAAGTTTCACACTGCATTTTGCAAGTTTTAATTACCCTAGTATAAATTTGTATTTTAGAATGTGAAGGATGAAAACAAGCATTTCCAACCTTACACATTTCCAATGACATCTAATCACTACAACTTAGAGGAAAGGCGCTACGATCTCAAACAGTCGCAACTTCTATCCGCGGTTGTCGTATATAAAGGCATTACGCACCGAGAGAATATGGTCAAATATTAAAGCTAAAACTACGGTAAAGGCTTGTACCAACACGCCTAAACAAGGGAGAACATTTCAAAACACATAGTGCGGAGGTAAAAAAATAGATCATGGAGTTTTACTTGCCAAAACTACAATCTGATTATGAGGCACGCCATAGTGGGGGGACTCCGAAATAATTTTGACCACCTGAGGTTCTTTAACGTGCACCTAAATCAAAGTACACGGGTGTTTCCGCATTCTGCCCCCATCAAAATGCGGCCGCCGTGGCCGGGAATCGATCCCACGACCTCGTGCTTAGCAGCCCAACACCATAACCCCTAAGCAACCACGGTGGGTACAGTGCACAGCTGTGAAAATTTTTCCTATACCAGAAATAAGTTTTTGGCCAGGGGCTCAAGAACCGGGAGAATCGCGCCCTGTCTGGCGCTGTTCACAGTGCCACCTCAGCCAACTGGGACATTTGCACGCGAGAACGAGAGCACCAAGTCCGGCCATGGCTGGTAAACCCATATGACGATACATTACCAAAATATACAGTAACTAAAACAAAAGGACGCGTACAAACGAGATGTGTCCTTTTTATTCAACTGACATATTATCTTCGCGCCTTCTCCCCCTTGTACGATATAGAGGTTACACAGTTCTGCTTATTCTATCGTCTTACATCATGCATGCGCACTGAGCACATCAATACGTTCTGGATATCGCAGAAGCCGTTGTTCACGTCGTGAGACTCACGATAGCGAAGTCAAATGCGATCCTTCTAGAAATAAAGAAATTGTTTGCCTGCGAAAAACTTTGCAAACAAGAAATAAAATACGAGCTTACCAAAATGCTTCGTCCAGGTTGGTGGCGGCACGCAGTTCGTTGGCGTTCACCGTTGCGCATTACGCTGTGTTGTTAATCACGCCGCCCTCGCTTGTAGGCGTGAGAAGAGCATCAAAGTATTATTCTTTTCTGTCAAATACTGCTGCTTCGTAAGTACAAATAGAAAATTTTGAGTTGTCAAGCCTACCCCAGCATACTGGCACATAACAGCTTTCCGCGCTCAAATCTCGCTGTGGATTCGAATTCGCGCTGCGTGCATTTCGATGAGCTGTTGGGGCGCCACCTAGAAGAGTTTGAAAATGGACAAAACGAAACAAAGTTCTAACATATGTCCGTCTAGATTATTTTATATTTATTTATTTAAGATATAAGGCACATGCTGTTTAGAAAATACTCACGGCAAACAATGTTTTAGTTTAGTTTCTTTGGCCCCTCGGCCCCTCCGATTTATGTCCATTGTCAGCTGGCCTGCGGCCTTTAAACGATATTCCTTACATATTGTGGCTCAATGTCAAGGACATTAAACCTGGTTGAATGGGGTTTAAATGGAGGGACAATATTTCGTTTTGTAGAGTATTGCTGCTGGGGATAAAGCGAGAAATAGGCTGCTTCTCGTCGGCAAAAGGAGCCGGACGAGCAAGTCACGAAATGCAAGAAAACGAACGGCTTGCATGATTACTAGAACAGTCTCGCTTGGTTGACCAGTGAGAAACAGCATAATTAACAACCTAACAAATACAATGGACAGCCGCCAAATCGTTGGTCAATTAGACATGTTAATGATGAGTCAGAGTGGTTGTTATTTCGTGTTTGTCCGTTTGTAAACGTGTTGTGCAAAGCTTCGTTTATTCGATGTTGTGCCCCATTTCCACCAGAAAAAGAAAGAAAGAAAAGCGGCGTGTTTCTGTTGACGCGGCACGCGCAAGTGAAACGGATTTACGGGCAAGCCGCGCGTGTCACGTTCACACATATATCGCTCAATAAAGCATTCAGGCGGTATCGATCGACATACCGGCCGCACCACTGGTGGTAACGGCTATAGTGGTACCGGTGGTAATAAGGGGAGCCGAAAGGACCTAGAACCTCAGGGCACTACAAGAATATATTTCATGGTTTCACACCTGCTTACTGCAAAAGTGTACGTACATGCATGGTATAGCACTGTACTCGTAATGCAAAAATAAACGAATTAAACTTAATTTGTAAACTAAGAAACCAAGGTGAACCTTCAATAATTCACGAACAGGTAGGTTCACACTCAACTGACTCATGAAACAGTATGCTAGCTGTGCCAAGAATCTTAATTAGTCGAGCAATTAAGGGTGGTGACTGTCATGTGCAATGCCTTGGGGAAATGCATGCAGAAGTAGGACAATAGCTGTTGCTCTGTCTTTGCTCATGCCCTATCAACTGATTATTCACTTATTTATTTATTTATTTTTATTTTCACATACTGTAGTCCAATTGGGCTATCGCAGGAGTGGGTTTGTACATTGCATATAACAAAATATTTTTCTGCACAAATCAACTTCAATGCCTTAAAGAACATGATAACTTCAATATAAAAGATACAATCAGTATAATAAACGCAGCATGAATCAAGTAAATACAAAGATTTTTCTAATTTACCTAGTTTCACCTGGGAGTAAGTTCCATTTTTCAATTGTATGAGGAAAGCTATACTTAAACAGGTTAGTATGCAGTTGAAATGGTGCAAGGTTAAGTTTGTGGCTATTCCTAGTAGGTTTCAAATTATCAGGAGGCAGATAGTTGTTCTTTAATGAGTAGTGTGGGGTGTTATTTGAATTCTGCAACAATTTAAGGCATTCATAATCACGCCGCTTGGACAGAGGTAGTAAACCGATTTGTTGTTTATTTAAGTCATTATTCCAAAAATTGGAGAGTTGGAATTTCCCCTCACAAGGCACTATTGGCAATAAAATCACCTACAGTGCTTGTCGAATGGGTGCCGCAGTGCTACAGTTGACCTGCAAAGATGGGGCCGAACCCCTGCTTAGAAAATGGAAGAGAGGCCGAACTCTCTCGAGCCCTGGCTAACTTTGAGCACTGACTGTGTTGAGCGGTATACTATATATTGTACTACCACACAGTACAATGATGTATATTAATGATTAATACAGTAATATTATGTATATAATAATAATAATAATAATAATAATACTGATTCAGATCTGCTACCATATCTGCATCTCCTTCCTTCATGCTACAGAAAATGTCTATGGAATTCTTGCTGTCAAATCAATAAATATATACTTCAGAGCATTGTTGCGTTGTCGTGACAGTGTAGAATAAGGCACTGGAAACATCACTTCACAGCATTAAATCTTTATCGGTCAAACCTGTGCTCAGAAAAACATGTGGCACTCAAAGCACAACAACCCAGCGGCGAGTATGGTGTGTCAAGCGCGTCACATGACTCGTCAAAGGTCGTAACATAATTGCTGGTGCTATATATATATACATACCTTCCGCAAAGTACAACACTATTTGCATCTCACGTTGACTGATATCTTTCAATTGTTAGTAGGTGAAATGCAATCCACAGAAAAAGGATAAACAATTGTATGCATATCTATCAGTATAATCACGGAGTATCAGGCTGGGCATCAACCAAATTGATTCTTAATATCTGTAACTGTGGCGAGGAAAGCATATGTCGCCTTGAAGAAGACAAGTCCACTTGTTGAAACGTTGGCTCCTGCTTTCATCTTGTTCTCGGTTTGCTCATCGTCTTGAATTTCCATTTCCCGCCTTCCCCATGTTTTCCCTGGGTTTGTATACATGGTATTTTAACACGCAGCCTAAAAGATTGCAGATTATTCTCCTGTATGCATAGTTGGTATATAATTGGGAATCAGCAACACACTAAAAAAACGTTTTCTTCTAGCATAACACTGAAGCATACAAAGTTGAAAATTTACTGTGCCTACCTGGGCGTCATTTCACATATTTAAGAGGTGAATCATTTTCCTTTGTGTACATGTGCATTGGGCTAGCTCCCAGATCAAACTATATGTCATCAATCTGCACAGTTGGCACAGTAGGAATTCACAAGACAAATTTTAGCACAGTGCACCTTGTTTACACTTTTCTGCATTTCTGTATGCAAGATATAACACTACAATTTCCGCTGAAGATACTGTGCTTGTTGTGCAAGCCATGTTTTGATGCTAATGGATGGCACCTGTATAATCATGTAAGACTTTTGTGAATATATTGGCACAGCAGCACCTTCTGTTATTTTGTATGTATATTTCTGACCAGCAACACAACCAAGCAGAGGTATATTGTGCTGTAGGCAAAACAAGTGGCCACTTAGATTTGGCAGCTCTAGATGGGCACATCGCATCTAGTCGTTCCTCACCCCACTTTAACATTTACATTTCACCAATGGCAAGGGACAATGTTGGATTCCGTAAAATATCCAATTTCAAATGCACTATGGATGACTGACTTTTGAAAGAACAATGAAGTGATGCCTGGAAACCTGTGTACCAACTTTCTTCCCATATTAGTTACTATAATGCCTTACAATGTGTCTTAAAATTCTTCACATGGTGCACCTAAATTTGGTGCTAGAGTGGAGAGGAGTGCAGTAGTTTGACTTTACCTAGGGTAGCAAAATGCCTCACAACACTGCTACATCAAAGTAGCAGTGTTGCAGCGCTCAACGGTGCCCTTAAAGGCATCAGTTGCGCCCATCACATAACAGGGGCAGGGGGAGTACAAACATAAATGAGGTTACAAAGAAATAGTTACAACAAATAATAGGACAAAGTACAGAACAAAGGTATGCTAACATTGTTTAGGTATTAAGAAACAGAATGTAAGAAATCATAAGAATTGCAAAACAAAAGTTATGCACACAGCAAAATCAAATGTTGAAAATATGCATGCACACACAAACTACGGTATTAATACAGGTATTTATTAGTAACTCACAAAAACAACTAAACAAGAATGTAATAAAAAAGGCAACTAATTAACAGTGCGTAGCACGTCGTAAAATTTTAATGTCAGATTCTGTGGCAATATCAGAGGGAAAGCAGTTCCCTTCACTGATGGTGCAGGGTATAAAGGAGCATGCATATTGTAACGTGCGAGATGGTGTACGCTTGAATATGAGGTGGTGATCCCGGCATGAAAATACGACAGGTGGTGACTGAAAGAAATCATTGTGAAGAGAAGTACGATTATAAAGTTTGTCAAGCAGGCAAAGACGCACTGATTTGTGGCGAAGGGATAGTGCTTGTAAATCAGTACGTGCTTTTAATGATGACACAGAAGTGTAAGATGAATAGTCGGAAAATATGAAGGTGAACAGCCCAGTTTTGAACAAAAGCAATCTCGTCAACAATGTTTACCTGCCAGAGTGCTATATTAGCGATGCGTTTTCGAGCTTTGTGTGGATTAGTGTAGTGTAAGCAAGTTTATGTATGTTGACAAAAGCATGCTTTAGGTTTAATTTGATGATGCCAAGAGGGTGGTGAGCTGCTGCAAAGATGGAGTAAATGTGGTGGTTTCATGCTAAGTCGTAATGTAAATGAAAACCTGTGCTGGTAGTTGAATGTTAAACTGGGATCTTCGAAATAGTCGATGACTTGTGAATTAATAATGTGTTCCATAAGTTTGCGAATTGTACTGGTTAATGATATTCATTGGTAGTTAAGGGGTGATAAACACTCGCTGGATTTGTAGAATGCGATGACTTTAGCCACTCACCAGTCTTAAGAATGAACCCAGGGGGTATGTTGCGACACTAGCTGGGACACATTCTTGAGTAGCTTGTTATTAAATTTGCTGTGACCTGTCGTAGATGAAGTTTTTAATCTGTTTAGTAAGGTAAAAATGCCCGACCCACTAATAACAATTTCAGACATGTCAGATTGCATGGGGAAGTCAGGGCATGCAGTGATGTCTTCACATTTGGACACTCAACAAAACATGTCATTTAGTAACTGCACACACTATAACTCAGGAACTACATCACCAACAGAATTAGGATTATGTCAGGCTGTGAATAGGGGTTTATTACGTGCCATAATCACTGTTATTCATAATAAATCATAGCTGTAAACCTGTTGACGTGTGGATTTTAGTAGCATCTGGCATTCTTTGTCACATAATATGTATCTTTGCCATGTCTTGGATTTTTTTTTATTTGCCATTCTATAGAGCGCTTCATTTTATTTATGAGGTGCTGCAGGCATTTATTGAATGTTTTGTTGCATCTAATGCTGAGAAAAAGGACGAACATTTTGATAAGATTTGCAAAGGTGGCTCTAAACATAACCTAGTTCTCTTCAATAGCTCGACTGTGTCTGCAAAGGTGGCTAATTAACGATTATGCCGAGTAATGTTGGCCCTATTGTAGCACCTAATGTGTTTAGTAGTGTTTTCTTTTTTGTTAAAGAGAAGTTAAGCAGACCTACTATAACTGCATGATCAGACAGCCCGTCCAGGCGAGTAATGCCGGAACAGATTAGAGGATCGCTGGTCGAGATGAGGAGGAGGAGGAATAAACATTTATTTTTGAAACAGTATCCCGGGTTAAGCCCCAGTTCTACTCTAGGTGGGAGGTCTCCTCATTCCAGGAACCCTCTGGCCTTCGCTGCCTCCTTGGCCCTGGCGACGAGGTGTCATTGTTGCTCCAGGCCCTCGGAGACGAGCTTGGCCTCTCACGTTTCAATGAGGTCTTCGCTTTCTTGTCTGCCGTTATATTCTTTCGGTGAAGGCGATGCGTCTGTATCTAGATGCCATGGACACTCGAGGATCAGGTGCGCCAAGGTGTATGGTAAGCCGCACATTGGGCAGTGGTATCCTTGTAGCATTGGGCATAGTCTGTGCATGAGTATTTCCTTGTAGCATTTGGTATAGTCTGTGCATGAGTATTCCGTGGGTGTAAGTGTTACTCTGTAGTCTTCTGAGTGTGGTACTTTCTTCTTCGGTGAGCTTTGGGTGAGGTGGTGGGTGCACCCTGCGTTCCAGCCTGTGATATTGAAGGGTCGCTGAGTAGGTGATGGGTACGGTCTCTGCCCCTGCTGACGCAGACCGGCATCTTGAGAGTAGGAAGGGTTGGCCCGGCAGGTGTGGCCTCAGGCCACGGCGTGTGCTGATTCGTTCCCCTCCAGCCCGTCATGCCCAGGAACCCAGGTCACGCAGGTGTAGCAGATCGGAGCGCTGTCGTGCTTCAATATCTTTAGTGATTCTGTCGACACTAGACCCTTAGCATAGTTCCTGACAGCTGCTTCAGAATCGGAAAAAACTACAGCTGCGTCTGCACGTGGTAGTTGCTAGGGCGATCGCCGTCTCTTCTGCAGTCTCAGAGTTTTGTGCACGGACTGTGGCAGGTGCTAGCTCTCTGCCCTTAGAATCTGTGACGTTCAGGGCGTAAGCATTTCTTTGCGGGTATTTGACTGTGTCTGTGTATCTGGCATCCGGACCTTGCCTGTGTCTTTGCCGTAGGGCATCCCCTTGGGCTTGTCTTCTTTCCTTGTGGAACAATCAGTGCTATGCACAGGGATTTGCAGATGTTTGGAGGAATTCTTTCTTTTCGGTCCGTGGTGGCCTATAAAGGTTTCACTGTAGCTCAGCCGTTGCAGCACTGATCTCCCGGTGGGCATGAGCTTAAGTCATTCTAACTGACTGGCTTTATGAGCTTCGGCTAATTCTTGCCAGGTGTTGTGTATGCCCGTCTTGAGAAGTCTCGTAGTCAAAGCCGTAGATGGTAGGCCCAGGGAAGTTTTGATGGCTTTGCATATTTGAATGTTAATTTTTTTCTACCT
This sequence comes from Dermacentor andersoni, assembly GCF_023375885.2. Taxonomy (NCBI): domain Eukaryota; kingdom Metazoa; phylum Arthropoda; class Arachnida; order Ixodida; family Ixodidae; genus Dermacentor; species Dermacentor andersoni. The sequence continues at coordinate 353,651,447 of NC_092814.1, forward strand.
CTGATGAGATCTAGAATATTGGCCAGTGTACATGATGAACAGTTTGGGAGAGTAATGAGTTGAGGTAACATGAAGTGTAGACAGGAATGAAGGAAAATATGCCATTGAGCGTGAGCAGCTGTGACAGATTCTGTTGTCCAGTTAATAATGGAGAAATTAAAATTGCCATAAATGATCACAGTAGAATGCCAAAATAGCATATGCACTTCATTTAGAATGTTTTGAAACTCGCTTGAAAATGCACAATTTATCTCCGGAGGGCAGTAGTATGCACTTATGAGAACATTCTGCTTGAGCATTGAAGTGAAATGAAAATGTGCTCTAGGAATGAACGAATGCCAGTTGGAACTGCAAGAAATTATTTTTTTAAAGCTATGAGCATGCCACCTTCTATGCGGTTGCATCATTCACAACAAAAAGTGTTGCATGCAGATGTGAAAAGAAAAATTTTATAGGAGATGGTATCGTTTAGCCACGTCTTGATTAGTACAAGAAGAGATGTCACACATGAATCAATGAGTGATGAAAGTGACATATATTTTGACATCACACTTCAACCTCTAGTGCATAAGAATGACAGGTTTGTAGACGTGTTATGGGTGTGTGGTTGCATAAGCTGTCAGTTTCCACGCTTGCATAAGATGAAGGTTTGGCTTGTCATTCCAAAGCATGCTGAGACAGACGCACTGCACAGTTTATTTCCGAGTCCCAAACATATGTGTCGTTGTTGACCAAGAGCTTGTTAAAAACCAAGCAAGCTTAGTGTGAACTGTCTCATACTGACTACAAATTTTAAAATATTAATAAGAAAATAAATATATCTGTCATCCTGATTGCTAAGTTGCTGTTCCTAAGTGATGGAGTAGTGTGAAAGTGACATATTTTATTTGTACATATTGTACTCAACCCACTGCAACAGTAAAAAAAGAAAGAAAGAAAGGAAGGAAAATGTAATTATGTGAAATTATACAGATGGAGCATCCTTTTTTTTTATGCTGAAGTAAACAATCAATATATGCACATGTGAATACGATATATGTGCATGCACTAGAATAACTTTCACCAGTCATATTATGTCAGCAAGACAGCAAGGTGGGCGAATTGGTTAGGATTTATCTTAGTTTTGGTAACAGCTAGCGCAAAGGTACGATGAGTAGAAAACGTTATTAAATACACGAGCAGGGCTGTTAATGGTTTATGAACACTTTTCTGTAACGCTATGTGTTATATCCGCGTCCACAGCGACCAGGCCGGCATGGATAAGCGTAGGTTATGATTGAGCTCTTCCTTGTCATTTCACGCGCTGATAACCACGACTTATTACAATACGGCAGTTTCTTAACGTTTGCTAATCCGGCTTGGGCAAAGCTCCCGTCGTTGTGTGCCACCTCACGTCCGCCGTACGCGATGCCGGCCGGGCAATAATAGATTGACTTTTGGATGGTAGTACGCTCGCTGCGTGAGGGCACCCCGCAGGTGAAGGGCATGGGAAAATAGCCCATTCTTACGACGCGGGGTTCGGTATGTGACCTGTGATTAGCCCGAGGGTTCAGATTAACTGCGTAGCTGTTGCGCGGCCCAATGCTTCGCGCTGCCCGATTGTAGACGGTGGACATTGTAACATATTTTAATTTCGCTTGCGTTTCGCTCGCGCAAGAACTTTCCACGACTCGCTGACTTCCCGTCTGTCGCCAATGAATGTTCCCCGGCCAGACGCTCCTAGGTCCAAGCCCGGCCCGGGCCCGAGTCAGCAATTGCTTGGCCGCCCCGAGCATCCTTGGACCGAGTTTGGCATATGCGGCCGACAACGCTTTCTGTCTGGCCAGCGCTAGTAGTAAAATCGTGTTTTGTCAACAATTAAGTTAGCGTGTTGACGGTACGTGAAACGTCGATCGCTTCCGTATCGCAGCTCTGTTGGCATTAGCTTTTTTTTTTCTTATTGTGTTACACAATAGGTGCGATTGCGATCACTTTATTCCGACGGTTATGCTATGTTATGATAGAGCAGGCAGGCCGGATCGAGGTGCCGTACTCGCTAGGGCCTTTCCTTGCCGTGCTACGCGTACACTATCACCGATAGGTCGTTTATATGGACGGTAGGTAATAATAATAACGATAACCCCGAGAAAGGAATCCATTGACATACTGGCCCTGAAGATAGGTTCATGTTTGCCGAATCGCACCGTATGTATGTATGTATGACTCGGTCGAATTGGCACGTACAGTTGAGAGGCTCTCATGAGATATGCTCGCCGACGACATGCCGATGAAGTGCTGTTTAGTATTTTTCTCGCACACAACTATGTAAACGAACTTCCTATTAGCGTGTAGACGAATGATGAGGGCGGCATATAGGTACAGTACCGTACATATTCGCCTGAAGAGGAACATTACAAATGTACACATGGTATTCACATTTTATTAATTTAATGATGATATATGTGGGCTGTGTGGACCTTTAGGGTGTAGTGTAATATGCAATGTAGGAATGAAGTACTAAGAACACAACAACAAAATTTCTTGTCATATGACCAACTGAGTAAAATCTGCTTTTCAAGTTAACAAACATACCCCACAGGAATGCCACTTGTAGCTTTTTCAACTGAGCTACCACATTTTTAGTCACATATGCAGCTAGGGTATGCAATCTAATTTTAGAACATGGCTTAATTAGCAAAAAGCTTTCATAATCTTGAATACAGTTAATGCATTAGAGGTGCAGCCTTAGTTACTGTACACATTGCATAATCTGCACACTGCAGAGCATTAATTTGCATAATCTGTTTTGTACTTTCTTCTGCATGTGGCTGCAAGCCTTTGTTTTCAAGAGTGCGCCTAGGAAGAAAAGTGTTTGTGTTTGGTTTGGATGATGCACTTCGGTGGCCAAGAGAAGAAACATGCAAATTATAATATTTTTTTCTTAAGATAGCTGCATTGGACCAGCAGGACCTACCTTTCATACCATGATTAGGGCAAGACAGATGGCACCTGACAAAATCCAGAAAATGTATCATCCACTCTGAGTAATTGGTGAGCAAGCTTCAATACCATGAGGGGCCAGTGAGCCTTGGCTTTGGTATGACAGGAACAGTCTTGAAAATCCCAAAACATATGTGCATAAGGGACAGGAGTTGCCTCTGTCTGAAACCCACTGATGACTCCATTATAAATGTAAGCAGCTGTGCTTGTGCCATGCCCTGCTGCTTAATTTCAGAGAGACTAAGAGATGAACGAAAGGCATAGATAGAAACATTGAGAGGAGCATTATTTATGTTCTTTTGCAATATCATGCTGCACTTACCACAAATTATAAACACTGCAATAGTTGTCTCTAGCTTGCTCATTTTAATAATCGTTCCATTCACAGTCTCAACTCAACAGCATAACAGAACGTATTAACTTATTGCGCTAAAGTCTGAGAGTGTGTTGGTTACATATACTACATTTGGTTACATTTACGTATACTGGATGAGTGAGGGGCATATGAACACATTTAGTGCTGCTTTCCAACTGAGATTATTCAATCCATTGAGCAACCTGACTTTAAACTTTCGCAGGTGACTGTTCAAGTCAATGCACATACATTTACCCACATCTACTGTTTGTTCTATATTGATTTCACTTTTACGAGTAATCACTGTGGATTATAAGGGGTATTACAATCAAACATTGAAGGCCATAATTATGAAAATAATATGGCCTTTGAAAACAAAAAGCATAGACAGGCCATAAAAATGACAGCAAAAATAAAGAATAAATTAATTGTTTGTTTAAAAAGAAGCCTAATAAGCTTATTAAATCACTCATGACATGCCTCTTAATTGGCCCTTGAAAGTTGAGCTCCAAGACTGGCATGCTGTGTATATCACTGACAGTAAGCACCAGACTAGCAATACCAGAGTAACAGGGGAATCACCCATTACAATCACCTCTGAAAATTTAGTCAATGGAGTTAGAGAGCTCTTCTAAATCACCTTTCTAGCAGCAGAGTAACACTGTACCATTTTGGAACAATACATTTGTGTTTCTCTGACATGATCCAAATACCTCAAATGGATCCCAGTACATATGGGAGAAGTAACCATGAATGGCCCTCCCAACCTCAATGAGAAGGCCGACCGAGCCGCGTGAGAACTAACCCACCGCATCTCGGACAGTGACGGCACAACACCCCGCAACCCCCGGGGAAAGGGGAAGGACTGCGGGGAGGCAACGACAACGAAGTAGCGATACGAGACAACAGGGACAGACTGGTGACGTACCACGATATACTGACACACTATACGAAACGAGGAGAAACATACCCACAACCCCGCAAACAACTCGACAGGTTTCAAGAAACGGATTGGAGGAGGTTGCAAACCAGAACATTCCGAAACCCAGTACATTTAGACAGAGTAAATTCAACACAATACCCAGACGCGAGCTGCAAGCTCTGCAAGCACAAACCCGCAGACAATGCACAGATCTCATGGAAGTGCACACAGATCAGATCGATATATCTAGAGGACAAGATAGAACAGGACCTTCTCGAGGAGCGATAGCTAAGCGCTCTGACTAGCTCAGAACTACACGACCAGCTATGGGCTATCCAGTGGGCCCGGGCAGCAGTGGAAAGGCTATGCCTCACCGCACATAATGCCCGGGTGGCCTGAGCCTGGGCTGGAAACCTTGCAGATCCTTTTCTCATTAAAGTTATTTCCGTACGTCCCTCCCTGGTTCAAAAAAATTTACCTTCCTAAACGCCATGTGCATCTTTAGAGGCATGACTTATAGAGATACACTGGCAACTTAATCTCTCCCCCATGGATGCTAAAAAGTCTCAAAAGGCAAAATGCTACTCGCTGATAGATGCTTCATATCAAAGAACATTTGCCCTTTTTACACACAATGCTTTGTTTAAGGTCACATTCAGAGCAAGTGAAAAGCACAATTAGGCCTATAATTCCCTGCCTGTAATGATACTTTGTACAAACTTGCTGTGAAACAGTATTGCATGAAGCTACACTGACTCTCTACAACTGCAGAAGATTACTCTCTTCATTCAGGCAGCAGTGACATTTCTTTCCATTCATAATAAGTGAGTCAAGATGCCTCTGCTCACATTATTAAAATTACGTATTTCCTGATGATAAATTGCAGTTAAGAATACTGCGTCCTTGACAGTGCTTGCAAAATTGATGCAGCAATGGCTGTCAAACTTGAGCGTAAAAGCATGTGTCGCATCAGAGCAAACTTTTCGGGGCAGAAAGATGGTAAGTGAGCCTGGCACAAGAGGTGCGGGTAGATACATGTTCTTGATGTTGTTGTGTTCTTTGTTATCTGCCATGGCATTGAAAAGGCCAGAGATGTGTCCCTGTACCTAGTGTAAGCAAGCATTAAAAGTGAGTAGTTGTGAAGCTTGTGTATCTTCTGACAAAGCTATGTGGCTTTACTGTCTTGCTTCAGCTGCTAAATGGCACTCAAGGAATTGGTGTGTCTGTATTTGGGTGAAGCTTGATAAAAATGAGGCTGCCTCATTGGTGTCATGTGTGACTTTACCGTGTACCAGCCCCGTTCTGCAGACTCTTGTCATGTATGGTATGAAGCTCAAGTACAGTTGCAGACATCCATTGTAGATTCCTTATTTTTATAAAGAGGGAAGTACTTAAGGCTGACTGATACTATGCTTCCATCTCTTGTAATAGCAGCGTCTGTACAAAATACATTGGTCCAAAGGAACATCAGTGTACAGCCGTGCCATGGCCTTAAGTCTGTTCTTGCACCCAAGCAATCAGAAGTGACTGCAACATGCAACCTCTTTAATTCACATCCTCATTCACATTGAATTAGCAATGCTGCCGTGGTGTTCACCTGGGCATGTTCTTGAGCAAACAGAGGGAGAGCAGCTATTGCCCTCATCACGTTCTGAATAATGATCTCAATCTAGTCCCTCTGCTTCAGTGAGGGCCAGTAAAACTGAGCCTGATAAATAATATGAGGCTGGAGTACAGACCAAACAGCATTACTGGCTATTTCGGTACAATCTTCTCCACATTTAGATGCAATCCTTCATATCAGGTGGAAGGTTGACATTGGTGTCTTCTTTATTTTGCCTAGCCAATTTGATCTTGTTCCGGATTGGTGAACATCGAGACCAAGGATCCGTACTTCTATTTCTTGTAACAAGGACCAGTGCCGGTAGCCAGGAATATTTTGGTGCATGTGTTGGGGGGGGGGGGGGGGGGGTGAGCATTGTCTGCACATCGTCCTATGCCAGGTAAACAGACATGTTGGGTTCGGGGGCAAGGAGTTACGTTCCCGGTATAGAGCATGCTGCAAAGCAATGCCGGTCTAGCCTGGTGTGGTTGGAAACGCCTTTCTCAAACTAATTGCCAATAATTGTTAGAAAGCTATATTGTGGCTACTTTTCCTTGCAGCAAGGTGTGTATTGTCCAAAATGAGTGATGCACGAATGATGGATGTCGCTGCACCTATTGCTGCCTGCAAATGTGAGCCACCATTCAGGAGCACAACAGTACTGGACGGTAGTGCTAGTAAATTTACATAATTAGCAAGGCTTCAATATGCATACCCTGTAGTTAAATGTCATTTTTGATTAAAATGGCTGTGACATATGAGTAGGCTTTGTTTTTTGTGGCCATTATCTGGCTTTCGCGCAACCCCTGGATGGGCTGTATTATTCTTGCATCCCTCTGACAACAAACATTTGCTTGTGAGTACTTCTTGCTACCTTTATTACTGATTTCTTTTCTTGATACTCAGATCCCTGTCTTTGCAATGTGGCCTCTGGCTGTTTATGTTCTTAGGAATGCAAACTTGTATGATGTTAACATATCTGAAAAGAAGCAGTATACACACTGAATACTTGAATGATAGAAAGCCACTGCTGTAAAATTAATGGTCAATCTCAGAAAGGGTCAGCTGAATTGGCCACAATGAATAATTTACTGAAGCTATAAAAGCTGCTTTTCCGAATAAATTTTCCAAGACAAATACAGCAATATGCGTGTCATGTTTGACGAGAATTCACAATTACCTGAAGCATATTTGCTCTGAGAATTAGTCCCAGGTGCCACAAGCACACTTAATGCAGAAGCTTGAAAGCAGTACAGTGACAGCCACACACCTCTACCACGTGGAATAAAAAAAATCCCAGACGGTAGCACACTACTCACCCAGTTAAAAAAACAAACACATGTTGTCATTTATTGAAATTGCTCTTTATTTTTAAAAGTTCAATTCAGAACAGGTTACTACAGAGTGTATTAATGTTTATGTCGGTTTCCATATTACATGCCCCTCTGTGGCAACAAAATGCTGCACATACGCAATCAGTCATGCATGCCCTCCTACAAAGAGTGAAATGGAAACCGAGTGAATCAAGTGACATGTGGCTCATTTGTAGTTGTAGGTAAACTTGATGGCTGATAGCACTAAGGGCAAGTAATAGTAGTATAAAGTTTATTTCTCTTAGTGGTTTGGGCGGTCAGTGCGTCCCTCAGTCCAGGGCTCCACTGATCTCTGTGGTTTGCTGGGCTTGATCGAGAAGAGCTCTCTGGCTCTCTACATCTTCACTAGCAAGCCAAACATCCCAGTGCCTGTTACTCGGCACTTACGCCGTAAGGGGCGAATTGGAATTTGGAGGCTGTAGTTTATAGGTTCATGTTACGTGGGCAAGAGTTGGCAGCTCCTCGGACCAAGAACATACTTTCATAGAATGCAGGGTGTACCTTAGTGAGTATTTGTAGGTGTAGATATGTGTTAGTCTGTACACAGCGCGAATCCCTGGCCTGTTCTTCCATAAGGTTGGAGTGCGGGCGGCTGTATTTTTGTCTCTCTTTTTCCTGGTTTTCGAAGGTGTCGTGTGGGTCAATGGGAGTTCCTTGAAAGGACTGACTAGTGCTCGGATGCTTATTGCTCGAGCAGTTCGGTCCACCCTCTCATTTTCCTCGAGTCCAGAGTGCGCCGGGCACCAAATTACCACCTGGTGCAATTCTGTGAATTTTGTATGGGACGGTACCCGTCATGCACGAACAGCATGCTGCCTTAGAGTCCATCATGGCCAATGCAGATTGTTTCTTTTGCTTCTGCATCTCGAAAGGCCAGCGCTATGGCTGCTGCCTCCACGGTGCAGGTTAAAGGGTTCTGAATGGAAGTTGTTATCCCTGTGGACCAATTGAAGGCCACTATTTTGAATTTGTCTGTTGCCACTCTACATGCATCTGTGTAGTATACGTCTGGATTTCTTTCACATTTCTTTTGTAAAGCCTTTGATTGCCCTTTTCTTCTGCTTTGGTGGTGTTCCGTGCTCATATTCTTTGGGATTCGTGAAACTAGAATCTCCTCTCTTGTTTGTCTGGGTAGCAAAACTGTTTTTTCTCAGCCATACTGCGCTATCAGGGGATATCCCGCCTTTTGTAACAGAGCCTTTCCTTGTTTTGTAGAATTCAGATGTTCTCTCTGAGGCGTGACCACATGCTGTGTCATGTTCTTCATATGTGTTGTGAATACCAAGAGCCTCCAGCTTTTTGGCACACGTGTTTTTGGGAGCCCTAGCTGCCCTGATGATGGAGCTCACTTTAGACATTTCAGCCTTATTTAGTTTTTGAAAGGGGAGGCTATAGGTCACCCTGCTAATAATTAATGCTCGCACAAGTCTGACTGCCTCCACTTCTTTGAAGCCTCTTTTTTGTTTTGTGACTCTGTGGATCATTTGTGCCACATTCCTTGTTCTTTGTCTTAATGTTTCTAGCATGTGTGATGCCCTGCTGTTGTCTTGGTACAAAAACTCAGAATACATTCAGGTATGTGGACACCAAGGGCAAGAAACAAGGAAGGAAATTGAGATTGGCTGGGTGGTTTCTTTTGATGCAGTGAAACGTAACTAAAGTCCAAGTATGCACACGACATCTGCACATGAACACGTTACTAAAATACATCAAAGCCTGACCAAGCAAACAAATTTGCAGGCCTACTTGAATTTATTCCATTTGTCCTTTTCAGCACTGGTCAAACGTGCAATACATGACTATGAAAACACAGTGTCTGTATACAGAAAAAAAAATTGTAGGCTGTAACTGCCTGAAACTGTGATTTCTAATGCACAAACCTTTGTGCATAGACAATTTGATACAAGGAAGTGCTGGTACAGATTTCCCAGTGAAAATGCATGCAGTTTGAAGCTTATTTCACAAAACTGACAAAATGAACATAATTGTGTGCACACACTGCGTGCCTCCATTTAACACAGAAACAGGCTGGCTGTTCGCATTGTTCATGCTGCATAACAGTAATTTGCCGCCTTAAAATAATGCTGCTGTGACGCAAATCGCTCCCAGTTGAAAAAGACAACAGGGAATTCCTGTTGTACGACAGAAGTTCCTGATGTTTCTTTAGTTGCGACAGACATTTCTGACATTACGACAGAAATTCTGATGTCCCAACAGAATAATCCTGTCGTGAAGACCAAGAGTTCTGAAGTCGCAACAACAACTTTCTATCGCAACATCGATTCTGACGTCGCGACAGGAACTCTCTGTCAGGACTACACATTTTCGGTCGTGGCGTTAGAAATGTGCCACTTTCTGTCGCAGCGACATAATTTCTGACGCCGCGACAGAAGCGCTTTCAGTCGCGACGCTTTAAAATTGTATGTCAATTTCGCATCGGTGGTGTACCCTGTACTTTTCTCTTGCGCGGTATTCAATCGTGCTTCTCTGAAGCCGGCAATGCTGATAGCACAGACACCGGTATTAAAGTCGACGTGGCAAATTGTTATAATTGTGCCGTGACGACGAAGCACCATAAATGCCCTACCGGCCTCCTCAAAATCGGCCGCTGATGAAAATCATATCATCTGCGGGAATGGCTGCGAATCCGTTGTGTGGTATTTGGTAAGATGTGGCACACAGGCCTCTGGACTTACATGTGCCGTTACGCTGACACAGTTAACTTCCCAGAAATATTGCATAAGCTTTTACAAAGCGAAAAAGAAGTTTTGGGTTGTTCCACAAAGTTGCGTGAAAAGCTGTCTCGCTCGGGTCTCATTATTCTGGTACAGCGCTGCCGAGAGATGCCAGTATGCTGTCAGAATGAACAATCATCCACGAATGTTTATGTAGCTATCTTGTATTGAACACAGAATTATATGCGCGCTCAAAAGTGCAGAGCGAGAGACAACTGTCGAAATTAGCAGTAACAACCTAACAGTGTCCCCGGTCACCGTTGTCTATTTCTGTATTTCTTATTTAATATGGATGTCCTACAGCAAAATCGATGTTCTAGCACTATACAATGTACCTGTCGATGGTAAGAACACTTTTACTTTTCTAGAGATGCGGCAGTTGACGCGGTGGAATGAAAGCGCATGTTGACTCTTAAAATGCAAATATAAACATAAACGCAAAGTGTTTGTATAGCTGAAATATGCTCGAAGATGCATATACGGCGTGGCGTAGTGGTAAGATGCTGGGCTCGGGATGCCTCGGTCCGAAGTTCGAATCCCCAGCGGGGAGTTTTTTTTTTTTTTTTTCTTTTTTTTTCTTTTTTCTACAAACAAATTTAGCCTTAAAGAGGTCTCTGTCAATTTTTAATTGAATATTGATCAAGAACTACAGGACGTCACACTACGGACAACAGAACGACAGACTAAAATTTCCTGTTGTGTTTTTCAAGTGGGCTGTCACAACCTATATCGACACTTAAGGCGAAATGGTTATCAAACACACCTGATGACGAAACTCCAATACTGTTTGACCCGCCGTGGTAAGCGTCCTTGGAGTTGTGCTTAGTACTAAGCACGAGGTCACAGGAACAGATCATGGTTCTGACACGTAAAACACGACAATTAAATTGAAAAAGAGAAAGAAAAAAGTTGAAACGTCTCTTTTTTTTGTGCGGCACTGGCTTCTTGAGTTTTATTGAGAGGACCAGTAAGTCTCAACACCGCGACATAAAAGGTGTGAGCATTATGCGCATAGCGCAATGCTTCCGCGCCGTACTCACCACCGCAGCTTGAAAAGGCCGCGTCAAACATGAGGCAACTGGGCAAGCGGTAATCCGAAACGCGCCGTTTCCAAAGCAGTCGACACCGTACGCGGTCCGATTTTGTGAGGACTGTGGGTGAGGTTTCACTAGCCGCTGTCATATCGTGGCGCAGGAGGGAATACCCGAGCACGGCCGCGCGAACCACAAAAGTGTATTGTAGTACACAGATCACGCCAAAGCGATGACTACGCGGTGGCCGATCACCGCCGTGCTGCGCAGTGGGGCAGGTAGCTTTCTTGTGAGGTTCCACACTACACGAAACACTCTCCGACGGCCGCCAAAATTACCTCGTAAGCACGCATATAGACACACACGCTGAACTACGATGAGCAAAACAGGTGCCGTCACCGGCGCCGACGACAGTGGCGCTTTGCGGGCTTTGCCTTCAGTTTCACTTTTAGTTGATGGGAAGACGAACAGAAGCGAGGACATTCTGCGGCCTAAGCCGTCGAAGTTTTGCATGGTCTCGCTTCCGAAGACAGCTCGTCAGATGCCGACCGGGGGTTCTGGCAGCGCGACAGGACATTGTGGTCGACGAGACGAACAAAGCGTCTATTATATTGCCCTAAATAAGTTGGCTTGCACTCCGGAAATGTATAAATTTGCAGAAAGAAAAAAAAATGAAAAGGAACCACTTGGACAATATATCTCTCCTTTCTCGTTTCCTTCTCACAGATGTGTAAAAGAAAAGAAAATAACGCATAAAATAAGAAACAGAACTCCGTTTACGCTAAAGGGAGGCCTGTATCTTCTAAACTCCCTCTTAAAAAGGATGTAGAATTGAGGTTCTGTCTCCTTCTTTCATCCCCATTTTGCGAGGGAGAGAAATGGAGGACGCTGAGCATTTCTACACCACTCTAAGGGAGCACGGTTTTCAGGCACGTAGTCTCAAGGGAGGTCACATCCCTTAAAATGCCTTTTTCGGCTCATTTCTGTTTACAGTGTACCCTATTTAACTTCGCCCTAATTAACACCAAGGATCGTGGGTTCGACTGCCACCGTAGCTCGTGGGTCTAAAATAGCTTCGCCTTAATTAACACCACAAGTCGTGGGTTCGGCTGCCTATGAATTTTGGTGCCATAACGCCGGACATCGGATTTGTCGACCCATGAGCCATTTAAGGCTTTCGCCTTAATATAGTGTACATTTATTATTCCAGCAATAAAATATATATATCCTTAAATACATGCTATAATTATGCAGAGAACGCGAAGAATGAATGAACAATCTGCTCTCTTCCACAAAAGTGCTAATCTGATAACTGACAAAAATGTCACTTTATGACCAAGTCGCTCTCGCTGCAAACAATCGCATTTGGCCATTCACATTTGATTGAACGTAGACAAGTTTTTGAACATGTTTACTTCCGAGTATATTGCTAAGCTTGTTATGAGCATTTCCAAACAAAGACCAGTTTTGTTCTCAACTAGAAGATGACGAAGGTGTCTACAGCAGCCTTCAAGCTATAGGTGTCAGCGGCTGATTAGTGCAAAGGCCTTGCCACCAACTTGATGGTTCCACGTGCTTGGCGGAGTCCCAATCGCCAGTTCTATACTAAAACACGGAGGTCGTCCTGTACGTATTCCGCTACGTTTGAAAGCAATAGGGAGTTTTCAAAACGAATCTGAAAGCATATAATGAATACGCCTGAAAACTGCGCTGCCGTTTTGTTGCTGTCATCATCGCTGCTCCTAGAATCGTTTGCAGCACACGGATAATGGCAAGTGTAACTGGCATAACTGCAGGTGGAAATTTTAATGTTGTTCCTCCCTTTTCACTGTGCTGAAAAAAAAAGAAAAAAAAGATCTTTCCAGTTTTTTCCCCTGCTCTCACATCTCTATTCAATGCGCAATTCCAGGTAAGCGCTCCTTTCGAATAAGATCATGTTACTTCCAAGCATGCTCCTCTTCCATCTTTTCTGTTTTTCTTGCAAAGTGGCACACCATCTATGCTGCTTCAAAAGATAACCATTTGGTTGTTAGTCTTGTCTGTCCCTTCTCGCGTCCTCTTGTTTTGCGCTGTTTCTGCTGTGCTGTCACAGATGCTCTCACAGATCTTGTCAACATCTTGAGCGAAAAAAAAAGCTCTCAGTACGGCTAAGGGCCTGCGAAAAGATGACTACTAAGTCCCTGGTTGAGATGACTAAGTCCCTTGGTTCCTTGTCTGATATCAAGGCTGATGTGAAAAAGTACATTCCATGAACAATGCCATATAAAGGCCGAACTGACATCTCTCAGGGCACCTATAAGCTTTAAAAGTGACAGTTTTGATGAAATAATGAACTAAATAAAATCTCTGAGCTGAAGAGCTGAATGGTGCAAGAAGTGGCAGTCTCGGGTGCCAGAAAGAGAACACGAAGCTAAAGAAAGAATTAGGTGACACAAGAAAACAGCTGACAGACTTTCACTCGAGACGGAACATTTAACTGAAAAGTATACCCCTGTTGTTGAAAACGAAAACTTATAAAAAGCAGTAGAAACAATTGCCAGCTGTTTACGGGTTGGGCTGTCCTGTCAAGAGTTCGACGTTGTACACGCAGTACCGATAAAGGCCAACAATGCTCGAAATGTGGTAAAATTTCGCTCGCGGTCCGTGCGGGACAAGGTACTGAAATCAGCAAAAGTGAGCAGGCTTAACACAACAGTGCTTCGTTTCGAAACAAATGCACTCGCGTTCGTGAGCGAACATTCGTGGGTTGAGGGTAAGATTTTTTAAAACGGGGCCATGCAGAGAAAAAAAGAAGAAAAAAAGCTGGAGATTCGTCTGGCTGTCAGAAGGAAAAGTCTTGGCAAGAAAATCGCACAACTCGAAGGTCCTTCACATCCCATGCGAGGATGCCCTCGCGAGGCTAGTGTAGGTATTTCTGGGACTTCAAGTCTGCCTTTCAGCATAACCATGGCGCTCACAATAACACAAGCCGATCAACTGTTATGCGATAGGAGTACGACTATATTTCACTGCAATATTCGCAGCATAAGAAAAAATTTGAACTTGCTCCTAGCATTTTGTATCAAAGTATGGGCACAGAGTCGAGGGGCGATGCTAGCAACCACGGAAACTTGGTTAAAAAAAAAGGAGAGAAGGTGGCCATTCCCGGTTATGTAACTCTGTCGCATCCGCGCAACCCCTGTTCACGTGGAGGCGGCGTAATTCTTTCTGTAAAGACTGGCTACGCATTCACTGAATTATTATTGCTGAATCGCAGTTCCCCAGATATAGAAGCCCTGTTTCTTAGCTTGTACTGTATTGGTATAATCGGCGTCGTTTATCGGATGCGAAATTATAACGTCGCTTCTTTTTCGATAAAATGGAACAAATATTATTTAATCTTTCGAGGAAGTACAACCCGGCTGTAATCCTTGGAGACGTGAACGTTGACACACACTAGCCATATTAATTATACACTACATAATTCATTCAACCTTCGCAACACGATCAACACTAACTAACCTGATTGACTAATGTGTCGGCAACAACAATTGACCTATGTTTACAAAGCATTTAAGCGAAAAGGAATGCTGGCGTTTACGATGTACCAATATTAGATCACCTTCCTCTATTTGTTTATATTAATGACGGAGGGAAAAAGAGTGCAACGTGTTTGACAATGCTCAGCAAAGTTGGTTAGAACATACTGCAGAATAACATTCTCGCCATTGACTTTGATAGTGTTTACGATAATGATGTCAATATTGAATTTCAGAATGTAATAAAAATTGTTTCCTGTGCCGTTGACGATAGCCGTTCAAACGTAACTTTACGCTTATAGAAGACTCATTTAAGTCCCTGAATGACGAATGAGATATTTGCATTGCTGAAGTAAAAAGATTTCTGCTTCAACAAATGGAGGGCTACACAAACATAATGATTATTATTTAAGCCAGATTAATATGTTAAGAAACCCTTGTCTTTCATGAGAGCATGAATATCGAATATCGCATCGAAATTCAGCGAAAAAAAGCGCCAACAGATTTTATTTCTACGAAAAGTGCAGCAGCAGACTCGGGGCAGCTCGCGCGCCTCGTTCCCGCCTGTGATTGGTCGAGCGCCTCGTGACGTCAACAATGGTGTTCGTCCGGACCAACCGCTGCCGCCACACATGAAGTACGGTGCAAGGTGGTTTGGCGCTGTGGTTTAGTGAGACGGTAATGGTAAATTTCGAGAGCTTGCGTTTCTCTGAAGAGTTCGGCGTTGCTCCCTACATGTACGTAGCCGGCCTCTCCAAGAAGCAAAAGATGCTGGTAGCAAGCAATGCTTTCGACGCGAACTAAAGCGAAGTGTTAGCATCTCCTCGTGTTAGAAATGTTCTTTGGTGAATATGTTTTTTGCAAAGCTGTATTCAGTGATCCAATGAGTTCGTTTCCGGGCAAACAACTGTACTGTTATGTTCCTGCATGCCTCCTCGTGGAACGTAAGCAGGGATGCGATCGTCGGAATTTGTGTGCTGCCCCAAAGCTGTCGGCAATCTACACAGACGGTTTACATGCAGGGAAAGATTTCCGGCTCTTGTAGCACGTGTAGTGACCTTCATCAGCGCGTCATCCGCACGCTACTCGTAACCGGAGCCGTAAAGGCAGCGAATTCCGTCGGCTACGTGAGACAGAGGGTTTCTCTCTGTGCGCGAGGGGGAGCGCAGCGTCCTGGCGTGCACCGGCTTTCAAAAACATGGAAACTTTACACTTGCACTGCGTTATAGTAGCTGCATGTAGGCTGTTTCACAACACACGCGCGAATAGAAAATTAAGGGCGCTTTGCGACGAAACCTGCGTCAAGGGTGGGAGATAAACATATACCTTCCGTTCAGCGTGCTAACACGAAGGAGCTAGCAGTAAATCTAAATCCAGGTTTGGACGAGTTCGTGTATTCATAAGGTCTTCCAAGACCAGTTACCATCCATCCGCCCGCACCCGGGAGTCCCGCCAGTAATGTTTCGTTCGTTCTCTGTCCTCGCTTCACCGTTGGAACTTGAAGCTTCTCGGACGATGATCGGCAGTTGTTGATCAAACGCAGGCAGGAAGCGATGAGGTCAGATGTACAAGAAATATTTATAGTTGAACTTTTCTATATACATGGCAGGTAAAACAAATACATTACAAACTTGAACAATTGAGAAACGCAGTCTCACTCTTCGACGGTCTCAATGACTGTTAGAGCCCAGACTCGTTTTAACGTACATGGTACGGAGGCTCACTGATCTATCAGCAATCCTGATTTCAGCCAAGTCTGAGGGACAGCATGTCGTCCCGATTTTTATAGCCCAAATATACAAAGAAAAAAAAGGCGGTAGGGCCGTTGGCCCGTCCCACAGGTTCAGTTGCCAATCAGAGTCAACCGTTTGTTAAGCCACAACCCAGAGGGATGGGCTTACTCTTAAAAATAAACATATTGGAAAACAAAGCTCTTTTCCTTTTTCCCCAAAACTCCGTTGCCCTCTCGTTTCTACGTAGTTAGTGACGGGCTCAGCAAAACACGCCATGCCCGAACAAGTTATCGCTAGACCGCCTCAAATCCCAACGGCGTCTAGGCCGCAAATGTCTCGGAAGCAGGGGCATCGACACCACGTAGTGCCGCTGTACTCAAAGTTTGGTCGTGTGGGAGACGGATGGCCCTCCTTGTCCTTCAAACTTATTGTCTACAAGACAAAGTTCTCCGAGTGCGTGTTTACAAGACGCCGCCGTCCGAATGCACTCTTCACGTGTACACCGCACCCCTACAGCGTGCACTGTAAGCTGACCTTCGACACCCCACAGGCAGTCGCACCCAACAACACGGCTGGCGATTGCGTTCCGGACGCGTCGAAGAATAGATTCCTTCTCCGTATATGCGGCACGGGGTCAAGTTTGCTAAGCCCTTCTTAACCTCGCCGGCGCCTCCAATTAGTCAGGCACTCGGGCGCCAGGCCCACGATACCGTGTACAGCTGTCCCTTTCAAGGCAGGTCGGTGCGGCTCGTGTGACCGTCGGCAGACTGCCAACGCCCTGCGCACAATACCGACTTTCCGGAATCGGCACTCGCCCGCCTGGCGCCTGCCGCGACGCGTCATCCAACACCGCGTGGTCCGTGACCCCACATAATACAGAAACGGTTGCCCCGCTGACATGGGGGGGGGGGGAAGTGAACCCCCTCTCTATACACACCGCACGTGGCCGATTCGTGACACTTAAGAACACGAACAATCAGAGCGACCTTACACCGCCTTTGTGCGTTCGTTGCCCCTATATTTTCGCGCTGCGTTTAGAGAGCCTGCTAGCAGCAAGTCGTACTCTCACTCATTCACGCATTATTGATAAACAGCACTGTTGTTCTTGAGCGCTTGAAATTCTTTCGATCCACAGCAGCCTCCCACTTAGCTGCAAGCTTCTTGACTTGCGGGAAGCAATGGAACATCGTCGCGGCCGCTGGTGTTCGTGCAACCGTAGGCTGCACAGAACGCTGGCATGATCGGCCCATCACTTCAATTGATGCTGCGCACGTCACTGCCACTCTACATACGCACAAACAAAGGAATGCAGGGTCGAGCGAAGCAGATTATGACGGCACGCAAGTAGAAACAAGCGCGGGCAGGCACGGTCGCGGAGACTGCGAAGGAACGGGACACCAGTGATGACGTCACTACGCCCCGGTTTTCGGTCTCCGCTCGCATCGTCAGCAGCAGCGCGCGGCACTCGACGGGGGGCGAAGCGACAGCGCAATTTTAACCGACGATTACGTCGCTCCTATACAAGGGGAAAATCCCGCCCAAAATTTTACCTGCATGGTTTAAAGGTTTCCGCATCCGTATATAAGAGTCTTATTAGAGAGTTTTAGTTTAGGGGACGCAAGCTGCTTGCGTACGCTAGAACTAGGGGTGACGGTACTGCGCATGCGGAGACACTTACGTCTGGGTCCGCGCATGCGCAGTACCGGCGCCCCTAGTTCATGCATGCGCAAGCCGCTTGCGTCCCCTAAACTAAAGCTCTCTATTGAATTCGACGGACTCGTCAGCTTCCCTTTAAGCATATCGGCCCGCGCTGTAACAGACCTATTTGCGTCCACCGGTATAAGGAAATCATCGTTATACCTAAATGTTTTTTTGTTTCGTGTGCCGCGCGAGGACTGCTTCTTGGCATGTGAGGGAGCAGTTGTCTGCGCTTGTACGTGCATCTTTCTTGTGCAGTTCTTGCCGTTTCGCGCTGCCAATAGTTTCATTATGAAATACCAACGTGTCCAACGTACAGTCCCTTTGAAAGTAATTACAAAACGCGTACGCATCTTCCCTGAAAAACTTCATGACATTGGCCTGGTCAACATGGGTTCGGATCACATCATTCCACTTCAACAGCTGTGCTAACTTAAGCAAAAAAAAAAAAAAATTACCGTGGCATTACACAATAACCTGCTTGCCGCTGTAGTTTGACCTAAAGAAAGCTTTCGATACAGTAGATCACGGGATTTTGCTAATGAAATTAAGACACTACGGTTTCCGCGTCAAAATGTTCATCTTATTTGCTAGCTACATAAGCAAGCGCAAACAAGTGGTCATAATGCGCAATCCTTCATCATCTTTACTAAGCATAAAGAAAGGGGTAATGCAGGGATCTGTTCTCGGACCCTCGCTGTTTTCTCTGTACAGTCGACCGATTCCTTACGAGTACCGCGCGAGCGTCGACTGGCCGGCCGGTCAGCGCCTTTCAACCGCGCGAAGCGACGAGATCAGCAGGAATAGCGCATGCGCACCAAGTTCACTGGAAGCCGTTATCTCCGATGGGCCGGGAAGCTTGCACCGAGTTAATCACGCCAGAGACTGTGTCGTGCTGGTGGAAAGGGCCTAGCAGACGAAGCTTGTGCTTCCAGTTAACTAGGTGCGCATGCGCTACTCTTGTTCATCTCGTCGCTTCGCGCAGTCAGGAGGCGCTGACCGGCCGGCCAGTCGACGCTCGCGCGGTACGGGCAAAGAATCGGTCGACGATGTGCATGAATAACCCTCCAAAGATAACTTTCGCGGAGGTACGCTGACGATACGGTGATTGTGGTTACTGCTAACAACTTATTATACTGGAACATAAAACAAACGCAGAACTAAAAAAGAAAGTGTCGTAAGTGGTTTTCAGTGAACAAATTTTAATGCAATGAAAACTAAATACACAATTTTTCACTCCCATTACAGACTTTTGTTTTGAATCTGTTCGCCTAACAATAAACAACTGCCTGCTTGAGCGGACGACAGATTTCGAATGTTTGGGTGTAATTTTCGACGCCAACCCAAACTGGCAAAGCAATATCAACGCAGTATGCGCTAAATTGGAGTCTGGGTGCAATATGTGGCTAACGGCTAGAAATTTTTTCAATAGTAATATTCTCCGAGTTTCTTATTTCGAGTTTTTTTATTGTCACCTGTCATATTGCGTCCATCCAGGGGGATGGACGTTTAAAACATACGTTGAACCCATACGGAAGCTACAGAAGCGGACACTTAGAATAATAACCAATATTAGATATAATCAACACTAGTGCACCGTTGTTTCATGAAATGGAAATTTTGCCATTTGACATCTTTCGACATCAAACTGCTTTTACCATCCATGGCATCACTGAACACAACAAACATTTAATATATAAATCTTCTTCATCCCGCCTAACTATAAATGTCTCATTACATCATTTCAATCTTCCGCCAACTAACAATGTTTATGGAAAGCGACTAATGCAATTTAATAGAGTGAAAGTCTGGAACGAGATACCACGCCACGTAAAAGGAAAAAATGATTCTCAAGTGCACTTAAATACCTGCTGCAGAAAAACGCCTAAAACTAAATACTCGCAAACACTGTTTGTTCTAGGTTATTTTACATTTCATGCATTTATATATTTTTCCTCCACCGTAAGTGTAATTGGTATGCGTAACTTATTTTTATTATCAAGTATTCGCATTCTATTATATTGTAGTCGCAGTGTACGTAGCACCATGTTGTAGGTTATGCTAATTGCATTATCATGCGTTTTTTTTCCTTTTATGAGTTGCTCTGTATTGATTCACGGTTCATATTTTGTTTTTCGCGTTTATTTTCTTTCTCAGTGGAAATAACTTTATCTTTTAATGTCTTTGTAAAAGTTATTGATGTTACTTACATATTAAAACCGTAAAGTGCTCTCAGGCATCGTGCTTTCTCGCAAGCCTAAAAAGGACACGCTGTACCTTAATGCGCATGCAACTTGAATGCTACTGAGCCAAGAGGCAATCAAATTATCGAATTTCATCTCCAAGCAGTGATTCACCGTACTTCTCCACGACTTCCAATGTCAACACGGCAATTCTCCGAAGTTGAGACAAAAAGAACAAAAAAGGCGCTCTTTGCAGCGGATGCAGGTACTCGTTATGTCATGGGACGAGTTTTGCACATAATTCACCTAAAATGACAACGTTGAATACATATTAAAAAGCCCACATCCGGCATAGTGCTACCAAGATTATTGAATGCGCCCCACCAAGTGACAAATTCTTTGCTAAGGAGCCGTCATATTTCCCTTGTATTTAGTACAGTGGTTCACTCTGCGCCTCCCATCTCGAATGTGGGGTATGGTCGGACGCTGAATTTTTTTGTATTCTTTTGAGCATGATGGCAGGCTATTGTTAACGCGATACCGTTAAACCTTTCAGCGTCAATGACGTAGATATTACGGTCGCCCTAGAAAAATTACGGCGAAATTTTTTTCGAGGTAAGTCCCTAAGAAGAATTGGAATCTACAATAAAATACGCTTGTCAAAAAAATTGGGAAAACAACGTAGTTGTCCATACAGTGACCGAGCGCACGAAAAAGTGAGGGGAGCGCACCGTAAGCGAAGCTCAGCCAAAGCTCGTCCAATCTGTGTCCAGTTGTGTGTTTACCAATTCATCGCGTGAAACCTAAAACACGATTCTTGCAGAGGGACGTACTCGACGCTGCACACTTCAGAAGGCAAAAAGGGCGGCTCCGTCACAGCTCGCTGAACATGGCTGTGTGTTGCTGCAGTCGCACTCGAATACCAGCGACGTCGAGCACGACAGAGAAAAAGAAGACAAAGAAAAGACGTGAAAAGTGGTAGAATGGGCTGTGCGGATGATGATCGTTATTTAATTGGCGCGTAATCATCGCGGTTTATCAGTTTCTTGCGCAGTGGTGTATCAAGATCGTGCCCAGAAACCGTTCTGCTTGTCAGATTCACGAATTTACAAAATTTGAAATCAAAACTCGTTGAGCTGACAAAAAACAACGGTATGGCATTATGCTGTCGAGTACGTAGTCGCGGACGGACTTGATATCCAGCCGTGATGGTTGGATTTCGGTAAGGCGCGATGCAACAACGCCTTCGCAGCTGTATTTTGTAGATCAAATTTCTGCAATCGCAAACATTGCCTTGAGAGGAGGCCTGATAAGCAGAGAAAACACATGACATACGCTGCCCCCTCCCCCCCCCCCCCCAAAAAAAAAGAGGTATACGACCCTAATCTTTGACGTAGGTGTCTCTCAGTGGCACTCGCTCCTCGGCGTTGGTGTTCTTTAGGTTAAGTTTAGGCGAACGCAACGCACGAACCGAATTCGGAGGCAACTGTTTCCCATTATTATTTGGTTGAATATGGAGGCGGAAGACGAAGTGCTTCTCTTGTGGAACACATCTCGCCCGTCTCTGTGCTTTTCTGGACTTCTCACTGCACTTGTGGGGTATACCGCCCCCTACATCGCGGTGATGGATGTACAGCACCCCGAGGACCCTCATGGTGCCCGTTCACCCGCCGACATCAGTTCGAGGAAGCGAGGAAATACATCGAGTGAGAGCGAGGACATAGAACTCTACTCCGCATCAAATGACGAGTCCTCGGAAGACAACTTTCGACTTGTCCAGTACCGCAATGCCAAACGAAGAATTCTCAACGGATCTTCGGCGTCCAGCTCGAACAACGTGAAAACTACACCTCAACGATGGCCTCACTCCATCCTGTTTGTGCCGCAGAACGCTACTGACAACCTACGCGTCCTAAACAGGCAAGCACTATCCGTGTATCTAGAAAACACCGTGCCGAACGAGATCAAGGATGTCAGGATAAACACTAGGCGAAACATCCTGGCAATCGATGTGATGAACCCGAGCGCACTGACCATACTACAACATGTAACGCAGCTGGGTAACATCAAGGTCCGCTCCATCGTGCCAGCGAATGGTGCCACAATAACAGGAGTCATCTATGACATTGACAATGAAATATCTAATGCAGACCTCCCAATTCTCATAAAACCAGCAAGCGAACACAACGTGATTGTGCATGTTGGTCGCCTCGGCAACACACGTTGTGTGAGGATAACCTTCAAAGGCGACTGCCTTCCACCCTACGTGAAGGTCGGCCACTTTCGCCACCAGGTTCGACCATTTATTCCAAGACCAATGCAATGCTTCAATTGTCAGAAGATTGGACATGTGAAGGGTGTTTGCAGAAATTCCGCCGTGTGCTCTCGATGCGCCGAACCCCACTCTGAAGACAACTGCAGCGCTACCACTTTGAAGTGTCTTAACTGTCAGGGTGATCACTGCGCCTCTTCCAAAGACTGTCCCCTGATCAAGAAAGAGATCACCATTCTTAAACAAATGGTGAGAGACAGCTCTACCCACAAAGAGGCCGCGGGGAAAGTGCGGCGAATACGACGTCACCGTCGCAGGACTTCACGACGGAGAATATCAACTTTTCAAGAAAAATCAACTCGTCATGCAGCACCATCAGCGGAAGTCTCCAGCACCCCAAACACCGATGTCGGAAGGGAGAAAACTGCCAGATCTCTCTCTACAAAGTAATGGCCGCCACTTCCGCGTACACGGCCGGCAGAAGAGCCGCAGAAGAAGCCGCCCTCAGTACAGCAAGGTGCTGTATCCGTGGAGTCGCGGAAAACAGATGAGTAAGTGATAGCTCTTATTGGGCCTTTAATGAATGCCATTTGCGCGTTGCTAAACAACATGCACACACCGTCTGCCAGAAGTGCACTTCAAGTACTGGACGCTCTGAGTCCGGTGCTGGCAACCCTTGAGTAGACCATGGCACCCCTGCCACTGTCTTTAAGGGATGAGGTCCGACAAGCAGCTATTTTTCAGTGGAATGCCCGCGGACTCAGATCGTGCATTTCGGATTTCCGTCGCTTCGTGTATGCCAATATTTTTCCGATTATCGTCATTTGCCAGCCGAACTTATCGAACCCGATCAAGCTTTCTGGATATGAATCGTTTATGTCGCCAAAAGTTGGTGAAAACAGTAAGGTTTTGGTGTTTATCCGCCGTGACCTCACTTACATTCATCAGCCTGTGCCACCTAACGACGATAAGCAATATATATGCCTAACAATAAGGAAAAAGAACTTTACCTTTACTTTTGTGGGCGCCTACATATCTCCGTCAAGTCCATTTGGTCACAAGAGACTACGAGACATCCTATCCTCAACTCCCGATCCCTGGGTCATCATTGGAGATTTCAATGCCCATCATACACTCTGGGGAAGTTCGAATGTCAACGCGAGAGGCAGAGCTCTGGTATCTTTCGCCTCCAGTAATGAACTTTGGCTGCTGAATGATGGAAGCCCTACGTTTCTACGTGACCCCACATACAGCAGCTGTCTTGACTTGGCTTTTGTATCACGAAGCCTTGTCAGACGTGCTGGGTAGTTGGCGGACATAGAGACGCACGGAAGTGACCATATTCCCACGTCCGTCAAGATCAGAGGATTGTCCCCTTCCAAAATGCGAGATACGATCCAAAGAGGGGACTAGTCTAAATTTCAGTCTGTGATGGAAGAACACTGCCACGCCAATCCATCTTTCGACTTGGAAGAGGCAATCAAGAGCTCGGTGCAAGACACTATGCGCACTCTCACATGCTCTTCGAAACTGACGGAATTTGATGCGGAACTAGAACGCCTTCGAGCAATTCGACGACGTGCTGAACGAAGATACCGACGTACGATCGACAGTGGACGATTTACGGACCGCCAGACGCACGCAAAAGAAGATCCATCGCCGGTTTGACAAGCTCAAATCGCAACGTTGGACTGCATTCTGTGAGTTGCTAGATCCACGCAAGCCTTTATCGCAACTATGGAGAACGGTGCGTGGTCTTCGGACACCCCGTAAAACGGTTCCCATTCCAGGATCTTGCCCTCTCTCAAAATAGACCGGAGATTGACGTGGCAGAGGATTTCTGCGCCAGATTATCCGGCCAACTCACAGCCCCCACATTCCAACGCCTTCGAGTAGTCCGCCACCACGTGATCACCGCATGGATTTACCATTCTCAGTTCACGAACTTAAGGCAGCATTAGCTTTGTGTGGCCGTACATCAGCATCAGGACCTGATGGAATTTCCTATCGAGCTCTGTGTCACCTGGGTGAGCGAGCGAGAGGTGCTCTCCTTGAGCTGTATAATGAATCTTGGAGAGATGGTGCGCTACCAACAAGCAGGAAGACAAGTTGCCTTGTTCCAGTGCTGAAGCCTGGCAAGTCGCCGTTGGAACTCTCGTCATATCGCCCGATCGCTTTGGCGAGCTGTGTGGGCAAAGTAATGGAGAAGATGGTCCTAGGACGCCTGGAGTGGTACTTGGAGTACGACAACACCTACCCGGATGCAATGGCGGGCTTTCGACGTGATCGATCATCGATCGATAACGTCGTCGACCTGGTCATCTACATTCAGCATGAGAAATGCCGTAAGCGTCTCTGCGCTTCTTTGTTCCTCGACGTCAAAGGAGCGTATGACAACGTTACGCATGAAGCCATCCTCTCTGCTCTCGCAGACGTAGGAGTGGGTGGTCGGATGTTTCAATGGATACGGAGCTATCTCTCCATGCGATCCTTTTTTTGTAAGCACCGAGGAAGGCCATACTTCTCTACATTATAGCTGCCGCGGCGTCCCCCAGGGTGGAGTACTTAGCCCTATGTTATTTAATCTAACTCTAGTTGCTCTCCTTGAGCACGTGCCAAGCACACTCATGTTATCAATGTACGCGGATGACATCTGCGTATGGACGTCTGCAGTAACACGCCTACAGTTGCGAGCGGGAATTCAGAGAGCCGCCGCCCAAACTGCTATCTACCTCCGTAATCGAGGCCTGGAAATTTCCTCCGAGAAATGCGCACTAGTGCCATTTACGCGCAAACCCATGACGAACTACAGTGTAATGATAAATGGCCAAATAATACCACGTGTTCGATCGCACAAGTTTCTAGGCGTCATAATCGACAGGGACTTGTCATGGAGCCCTCACGTATCATATGTGAAAAAACGGTTGATAGGTATCTGCTACCTTTTCAAGTTTTTCACTGGTAAGACTTGGGGAATGTCGACAAGTGCCATGTTACAACTGTACAGGGTGCTTTTTCTAGGCTTTCTGCGATACAGCTTGCCAGCAATAACCAACATAGGTAAAACGAATCTACGCACAATACAAAGTGTTCAGGCTCAAGCGCTCCGGATCTGTCTAGGCCTGCGTCGGAGTGCATCAACAGTGGCTACGATAGCAATCCCTAGAGACCACCTTGTAAAGGCCCACATTGAAATTGAAGTACTCAGGACCCATATAAGGCATCTAACCAGGACTCCTCGTCACCACTTAGCCTCTCTACCAGCGGACAGACCTCGAACATCTTTCAGCCAAGCGATTACCGTACATGATGAATCACTGCCATCTTGTTTCACTCCGGCTGCGAGACCTTCGATTTCTCCATGGTGCCTCACTCATCCAAAAATCAACCTCGCAATACCTAGCATCACGAAAAAAGCTGATCTATCATTACCAGCCCTTAAACAGCTCACTCTGCTATTTTTGTGCGAGCGCTACCGTGACTATACACATATCTACACTGATGGATCTGCCTTGCCAAACAGCTCCGCGGCGGCAATCGTGATACCAGCGACAGCCACAACAATCAAATTTAAGACGACTCACGCGACAACGTCAACGGCAGCAGAGCTCGCAGCGCTCTTTACTGCCCTTCATTACATTGGCAATGAACAGCCACACAAGTGGACGGTATTCTGCGATTCAAAGGTGGCACTGCAGTCTCTACTGTCACCTTTACGACGCGGACCGCACGAGCAGCTAATATTTCACATTATAGAGACGTTACACCGTATAAGTGATGCAGGCCATGAAATAACCTTCCAATGGCTTCCAAGTCACTGCGGGATTATCGGCAATGAACGGGCCGATCAAGCTGCCCGCTCAGCCCATATTGAGGAGCACCACGTACCAATTCCACTTTCTAGAACTGACGCAGCACGGAAGCTCCGTCTACTTGCTCGGCAGTGCACCACGTCGCAATGGAATGACCCACATTTAAGAAATACTCGACTGTACTCCCTTGATCCAAAATTAAGTCTCCGAGCGCCATCACAGCTTCGCCGTGGAGACGCCACGCTCTTGTATCGAGTATGGTTGGGCGTTGCCTTCACCAAAGCATATATGCATTCCGCATAGGGATGACCGACACCGCAACCTGTGACCACTGCGGCCATGACGAATCAATAGACCATATTTTGTGCGCTTGCCCGCAGTACAGTTCACAGAGGGAATGCCTTCGCCACGAACTTCTTTTTTTTTTTCTTGACCAACTGGACGACCAACCGCTATCGGAAAAAAGAATTATACACCACCGAAGGGACCTAATGTCACAGAAGAAGGCCGTGCAAGCGCTATTGCGCTTTCTGCGATCTACCGGCCTTCGCGAACGTCTTTAACTGGAACGCCTTTCGTGTGTGTGTGTCTCCATGTGTGCGTGTTTTTTGTTTTTGTTTTTTGAGCGTTTTCCTCTCTGTCATCTTTCCAACCCCTATCTCCCATCCCCAGTGTAGGGTAGCAAACCGGAGACTGATATCTGGTTAACCTCCCTGTCTTTCCTCTTCATCTCTCTCTCTCTGGTTAAATATCGTGCCACCTACTTGTGTGTGACGTCATCAGTGAGATCATTACTTCCGCTTTCCAATTCTGGGTTTATAGGAATTTCGCCAAAGCCGTGGTCACGTGTCGGGTCTCTAAAGTCTACGATTCTGTGCTTTGGTGTGCGGTAATCAGTGATTTCTAATTAATTTTAATTATTCCAGACTTTTGAGTAATTCAACTTGTAACTAAACATGTGCTCTGATATCGTATCTATAATGAAACCCATGAATTTTGTACTGTACTACTTTTTTATTTTTTTCTAATTTATTTTGAATTTTCTCCCCAGTCGTCTCAGGAGGTGAACCGGAACTGCTGCAGCGTAAGAAACAAGAGTGTCACTCGATGCTCGTGCCACAAAATAAAAAAAAAAAGAAACGAAAAAAAAACACGCACACACGAGTACGTCACGGATTTCCACAGCGTCTACGCGAGTTTACACACGGTGTCCCACATAACTTGAGCCAAGAATTTAAAAATGACAGGTGCGTCGGAAGTGAATTGAACCGAATGCATACTATGCGCAATAGCCTATAGTAACTCAGACAATTTTTTGTTTGTTTTGCCCATAACGCACTAATTAGTTAAGTTTAATTACCCAACTTTTTCATTATTGGCTGAGGACCCCAAGTATGATACGCAGATTTGTAGAGCACCTTCAGAAACCACCGATCGAGTTGTTTCCTTTACGACACGTCTCACGTAGCCCTTTTTTGCAGGTTGCAAAGAAAGCCCGCGAAATATGAAAAAAAGCCACGTGACGGAGCGTTTGCGTAGTGGTATCGCGCTGCTCTCAAGCATGCGTTCGGTGAACAAGGTCGGCTCCCGTCGGATGACGGCGCCAACGCATGCTGCTGGCCGAGAGCTGCCGAGGAGATAAAGAACGCCCTGCCGCTTCCCCGTCGCCAGTGACGGTTTAGCCGACCTTGGTCACAGAACGCACGCTTGAGAGCAGCACAACTACGCAAACGCTCCGTCAAGCTTTTTTTTTTTTCATATTTCGCGGGCTTTCTTTGCCACCCGGGGAAAAGGACAACGTGAGATGTATCGTAAAGGAAACAACTCGATCAATGGTTTCTGAAGGTGCTCTACAAATATGCGTATCATACTTGGGGTCCTCAGCCAATAATGAAAAAGCTGGGTAATTAAACTTAATTAATTAGTGCGTTATGGGCAAAACAAAAAATTGTCTGAGTTGCTATAGGCTATCGCAAATAGTATGCATTTGGTTCAATTCGCTTCTGACGCGCCTTTCATTTTTAAATTCCTGGCTCAAGTTTTGTGGGACACCGTGTATATTTGCGCGTGACTCCGCGGAAGCAAGCATGGTGGCATCGCTTTGTGCAGGACTGCGTTGTTGAGCACTGAAACCGGTGTGAAAGCATGTACCGGGTGATGAGGAGAAACCTGTTTACCAGGATCACATATGGTCCCCTGCATTCCGCCAGTACAGGGTAATTATTTGTGGCCGTCGTTCTCCATATGTGCGTGATGCTCTCGCGAAGTGTATAACTCTTAAAGCAGCGCAGTGGAGCGAAGGAGGTTATTTTATTTTTTGTAGAAACGCATTACTCAGGATGGCGGCAGTAATTGTGCGATATTTGCCAACAAATTCTATAATGTTACCAACTCATTTACCAGATAACTTTGGCGCGCATGTAATCGCAGAGTTGGAACTGATGAGCGCTCGATGTGCGTCCGGTTAGTAGAAATCGTGTGTACCAATCTGGATGTATTAGTCGCCAAAATATCCCGTGAGAAGTATTGGTGTTCTGCATAGCACATGGGAAATGCCTATAGTGGGAAAATTAACCCCAGTGTAGTCGTGCCACGTTTTGGGTGTGCTTGTCTCCAAACTTGCGCTAGCCTTAGCCATACTATTAAAAGAAAACAACTTTGGCCCGCTGTCGGTTCAATTACTGAGTTATGTGCGCGCTAAAGTTAATAATTAAAGAAAAACTTATTTCGGCAAAGTGAGTCGAATAACTTTACCGAACGAAGTAACTTATTGCGATTGTCACTGATGCTCAATGCCGCGAATAATGTTTCCATGAAGAAAGAATAATTAAAACGTCCTTGTATGTAGTGCTCGAAGCCCAGCTACTCAAAGTCAGCTTTGCTACTACCTCTGGTATAGTGCATGCACAAACTTTAGGAGTTAATGATCATGTGGTAGTCGTTTCGGTTTAATAGTTCACGATCGAGAAGCAAGACGAAAGAAGTTGTGTGCTGGTTCATGGACAACTGCGTCAATTAAGTTATGTTCGCCGAGTTCACAACGCCAAAGACATTAATTGCCGGGCTTATACTCACAGCCTCAAAACCGGAAACCGTCCGGACGTCATTCGATTCCTGAGCGTCTCTAGGAAAAGGGACGAAATGCGCTTAAGCCTTGTGATACTTGCTCATAGACTACACAACTGCAATATGAATTTTTACTTGCGAACCTGTGACTGAAAAGTTCGGCGAAAGGACTGGCACGTTGAATACACGCTAACACAAATCAGAAAGCATGTTTCACCACCTTGGGGGCAGCGCGAAATCAATCGAAGGAAGAGCTCTATTGGGGACGAGCGTACGAGTCTCGGCATTGTTGTATCCAGCAGCATGTTATGGAGATGGTGATGAGCCCCCGTCGTCTCATGGAATCTCATCCTCACGAATTCACGAAAAGCTTTTCAGCTCAAATTAAATAGCGAAGTAATAATAATAATAATAATAATAATAATAATAATAATAATAATAATAATAATAATAATAATAATAATGATAATGATAATAATAATAAATTTGATCGGAAATGCCAGTAACATGATAATGGGAGCTTTGCCATTTGTTGGGCGTGTTGGTAAACTGACTTGGAAAGCACATTTAGCGCCAATGAACAACAAGAGCAAGGCATTGTGGTGTCGTCTCCCTTCTGTCCTTGTTCGCTGGCGCTAAATATGCTTTCCAAATGGGAGCTGTTGACACCATTCGGTCAAAAGCTGTTGCACAGCTTCGTGTTGGGAAGATCAGAATATCGCCACCGTACGCCGCGAGAGGGTACAGCAGGCCCGCTAACAGCGAGAAAAGAAATTGCTGGCTCTCCCGTAATCGACAGTAGATGTAAGCATGAAATGGTGACCGGCAAAGCAGATTGATTGGACATGACACTAGCCACAACCTTAAAATGGGCGGAGTGCATGTTCGCAAGGGCACACTCCACCACACCACACCACACTACGCCATACAGTGCACTGGTTGATATGGACGCTGCCCAGCTAGAAGAAGAAAATCGCCTGAAGGAGGCGCCACGCAGCGTGGCGCTCTCTCTCCAGGTGGCGCAAAACTCGCGCCGCGGAACTCACGGACCGCTGGCGTTCAAAAGAGCACAGGCAACCCTATCTTAGCGCCAAAAGATGACAATGAAGTGTATGGGGCCCTGCATCTGCCTTTTGAACATTTCTATTGGAAATGACAAATAAAACTTCAGCGTACTAGAAGTCACAGCTTGAGTGATATTGTGAACAAACATGAGGAACAACTCGGAAGCAATATGTTTTGTAACTTGTTTGGGCAGTAACATGCGTATACATGTAATGCGGTCCTGTACAAAGAGCTGGGGGCCTGAGACCGCATTTTCTTACGTTTCGACTGCTTGTCCGGATGATCTTGTTTTGACCCGCCGTGGTTGCTCAGTGGCGATGGTGTTGGGCTGCTGAGCACGAGGTCGCGGGATCGAATCCCGACCCCGATGGCGGTATTTTGATGGGGGCGAAATGCGAAAACACCCGTGTACTTAGATTTAGGTGCACGTTAAAAAACCCCAGGTGGTCGAAATTTCCGGTGTCCTCCACTACGGCGTGCCTCATAATCAGAAAGTGGGTTTGGCACGTAAAACCCCATAATTTAATTTTAATCTTGTTTTGTTCTCGCATCTTGCCCGGATGTTCTCATTTGGGTGCCTGTATAATGGCTCTGGCTTATGGCTCTACGTTACTTGAAGGTCGCCTACAACGGGAGCTAAAAGCATTTCATGCTTAAAAACATGGTATATATTTAAAGGATGCTAATATATACGAAGATCTGCGTCTGTTTCACTGTGTCTGTGCTTTATTTTTCTGCTCTGAGTTTCAGCGCGTTAGAGGTAACACGAACCAACTAGACCCATTTATTGCTTTGCTATAAAGCCCCATCCCAGGGTCAGAGGAATACTCTTGTCATTATTGCGATGATTTCAGGTGGTCAACAGTGGTGGAATCAACGGATATCTCCGTGGAGGAAGGGAAAAAATATACTGAGGAGAGGCCCTACCCAGTCCACGCGCTAGGTGATAAGTGTGAAGGAGAGAGCGTAAACTTTATTTTAATATCAATAAGATTTGAGTCCGGCGTCCTTTTAGTGGGTCTGGGCACCCGCCGCGGACGCGGTTCCGCGACCTTGTCTCGAAGCGGCTTCCTCGGCTCGCTGGACGGCCCAGAGTTGTGCTGTCAGGTTCGAGCTGAGCAGTGAGTGTGAGCAGTGAGTTCGAGCTCAGCAGTGAGTGTGAAGGTAGTCGCGTGGTATTTTTTTGTTGTAGCGGCCATATTGTCGAGGTACAATGGCGGTTTTGTTATGGTGGTGTGAGCTCATGTGTGTGTGCTGCTCCGTAGTTCTCGTACCACGGCAAAGGCGTCGTACGCGCAGGTTTGCGTTAGTCTCCGTGTTTTGTGCCGCCGTGTTAACTAAGCCGTGCTCTCCCCGCTATTGCTGCTGCCAGGTTGGGACTCAAAGATGTAAAAAGCGTGAAGCGAGCGGGCGTGCAACGCCGTATACACCACCTACCGCGTCACTGACGAGGGACAATTTGGGAATATTGTTGCCGTCTTCGGTGGATTCATGCTAGCGTGTCATGACAGACTGAAACCGCTATGCTTCAAAATCTGTACGATAAACGCTTTGTAGATCAGCGACGGTGGTGCAGTGTTCCTGCTTTCTACAGCTGACGATGCATTTGTGGTACGCAAAACAGCCATGCGGGAGGATGGGAATAAAGCGGTAGCTATAAGTAATTAAAGGATCAACTCTGCCTACCGCCGAAAACTTATCTGTGCGCCCGAGGGGCACAGGGACCTGAAGGTTGGAGGATTCGGTGCAAGAGTGAACAAGGTTGAACAGAAGAACATACGTCTGCGCGCACATCAGACGGCTGATGGCCTCACGTAGCGGGCCCGGTCAACGCGCTAGCAGTGCGCATACGCGCGCACTGTTCTGCCCCGCGTGGCACCTATCACACAACTTTGTTTCCGTGAAGCTTCACTTACCGTGAGAAGAATACACCTGAAATTGCAGTCAGGTATCTAAACGTGCTCTCCTCTGCTGGTCTGTTCGTCGGGACGCTGTGGCGCGTCACGTCTCCGCGCGGTGCGTGGTCATTCGAAATTGGTTCAATAACAAAGCAAGACGAGTCCTCAAGCCACGACGAGCATACGTATTTGTTCTCGCAAACTGCAGCTGGGCTAACCATAGGTCCAAATGTCGGGACGTACGTAAAGTGTGCTGCCGGTCATCGCCTGTGCATGCGATGTGAGAATGCGCAGATTTATTTTCACAAAGGCCGGCAAAAGTAGCGGGGGGCCGGTCTCGTGGCCTGATTTGCGAAGTTCACTACGAAGTTATTTCGACGCTAGAGCACAATACTCAGACTACATGACTTTGGCAACGGTATAGCGATGGTACATAGCGATAGGGTTCGCTGATCGTATCGCTACGGCGCGCGCGCGTCCGCGCAGCCCGGAGGGTTTGCACGTGGTTGCACGCAGGAGGGGATGAATGTAAACAAGGGAGTAGAATTTGTCCCGGCAAGATGGCCGAGTAAAGCCAACTTCCGGAGTCACGGAGGCTTCGCAACAAGTGACGTCAGGGTCTCTCCCCATTTTTTTTTCCTTCCACCATGGATATCTCTCAGCCTGGAGCCAGCGTATAGATTTGTCTCCGTCAGGCCGATGGCAGCAAGTCCCCTTGTCGAAACGTTGGCTTCCAGGCTGAAAGCTATCCCTCGGTTCGACCATTAGCTTCAAACCTCCATCCTTCCGTGACCCTCCAGCTGATATATTCTGTACATCGTCAAAGTTCGCCATATTGTCGCTTTTGATTGGACAACAGGGCGGCTACGGCTCCTCTGATTGGCTCAAAACGCCGGCACGGCGGAATGCGACAACACGGTGGAATCGGGCATTGCCCAAAATAGCGCCGCCTGTCTTGCTACGCTGACTTTGGCAAAGGTGCACAGGCGATAGCGTGGCGCTCGACTACAGAATGCAGGTGCTGGCGACCGCCGACGATGCGGTGACCGGGACGGTGCTGCGATGGACCGGAGGCGCAACGGCTGGCGGCGACTGGTGCGTGGCAGCCGGTGCGCAGTGCTGCGAGTCCGTGTGCCGGCGCAGGTCCACTTTCCGCTGGAAGGCGCGGCCGCAGATGCGGCACGCGAACGGCTTGAATCCGCTGTGCTTGCGCGTGTGCGTGATCAGGTTGGACGACTGGCTGAACGCCTTGCCGCACACCACGCACTTGTGCGGCTTCTCGCCTGCGAGGCGACAGACAGGCTTTTACACACACACACACACACACACACACACACACACGCACACGCACACGCACACGCACACGCACACGCACACACACACACACACACACACACACACACACACACACACACACACACACACGACAGCTATTACGCTAGAACTGTTCCTAAGAGCAAATTCTAGCCAACTCCAACGATGGACATACAATTAGCTAAGGAGGCCGGCCAATGACAAAGATCGCTTACGAACGGAAAGCGTCGGGAATTCGTCCCCAGCAACTTGTCCGAGAGGCGGTTCGCCTACGTTATCCCCGGCATCGACCGGTCGCGAGCGGTGGGTGATAAGAAAGGAACGTAATCGATCGAAAGGAATTATGACATTATACCGGCCGTGCACGCTTCGCTGCGGGATTTCTGAAGACTGTCAAAGTCCGCCATATACGCTATCCTGTAGTGCAGTTAGTGGCTTCGTTTTATGGTAAATGGCCATCGGCACAAAACAGCGAAATATTTAAGTGGCAGTGTAGCGAAGACAGCGGTCTAGATTGTGCGTCCGGGAGAATGCGACCGAACGACCTTTCAAAAGAGAATAATAAAATAAAAGTAACTAGACAAACACATCAGGAATAAAAAGTCGCAGTAACCATGACGGTATACAGTCGGATACTCTTTCAACAATTATTTGATTACGCGACTAAACTGATACACAGATTGGCTTAGCTTGTGCCATATAGAATCGTGCACGAATATCGTTTCTTACTGAAGTTTTGGGCCTAATCACTGGGAAAAATTCACGAGAGGTATTCAAGGCAAACCATCGACGCTGAGAACTGAACGAGAATCTTCGTATATATCGTACAGCTTATAAGTATATCTATACCACAAGGTTCTCACTATGGATTCCACGAACTACGTCTCTACGTTACAAGCTCGGTTACTACGCGGTAAATGCGGCCGTGACAAAAGCGCAGCGTGAAAATACGCGACACAAAGCAATTTAAGAGACCGGCCCACATGTCAGAAATTTAACAACGCGTTCACTCGCTAAATTCTCGCTCAGGGAATCTGCATGCGCGAGAGCATGGCGCACCACCCACCGGTGTGTATGTAGGTGTGCTTCTTCATGTCGGACTTCTGGTGGAAGCGCTTGCCGCAGAAGTGGCACGGGTAGGGCCTCGTGTCCGAGTGGATGAGCAGGTGCGTGGACAGCGTCGAGGAGCGCTTGAAGCGCTTGCCGCACTGGCCGCACGAGAAGCAGCGCTCGGCCGCCGTCTTGGCCTGCGCGAGACGACGCGACGCGCTGCTTGTAACGTCGTCTGCACTCTCGCCGAAGCGTTGCTCGGGCTAGCATTTCGTTCTTATTCTGTGATTTTGCGTAGGAGTCAACGGGGTAGCCAATCGTGGTGACGGGGATGTTATAAGCGCAGGTCAATATAAGCAAACAGCTTTTACGAACGAAACTCTTTGTGAATTCTGCCCTAATTTCCCTGATCACGAATGAACGTGTCCAGGGAAGCTGGGATCTAGGGAAAGTTGACCCGAAGGTTATGGCACGAAGCTACAAAAAAAAAAAAAAAAAAAAAAAAAACGCAAATTGCACGAAAGTTTCCCTTTCACGAAATCAGGAGCTCAGCAGGTGGTATGCGTGGTTATAGAGCGAATTATTCGACAGATCGAAGGGCAGGAACCAGAGTATCGAACCGTAACTGTACGGAAGACGGAAGAAAAAGAAGCTTTATTTTTGATCGAAACGGAAGTCAATCGCACAACCTTACGATTTTTTTCTCACCCCGGAGTGAAACTTAAAGAAAGAAATAACGGTTTTCGGTTCAGGCTAGCCACCTTTTCTGGAGCTTTTCATCCATGCATTGTTTGCACTTGTGCCTCAATTATGCTACCTCATTTACCTGTTTACAAACACATGCCAATTTCCCGCGATTCTAGAAGTACCAGCACCGTTAGTACGGTTTGCTGCGCATCGCGTCAGGGGCAGGGGGGTGAATGTTAGTAATATATGATCATTGAAAAATATCTATGATCGTTCAAAAATACAAGTGCTTCCTAGCTTGGTGATGGCGTTTGCTCGGACTGGTATATAAGTTGAATTAAGTGCAATAGAAATGACATATTGCTTCTGACATGCGCTTTCGCAACGTGATCTTTAAATCGAAACTTTCTACCCGCCGTGGTTGCTTAGTGGCTATGGTGTTAGGCCGCTAAGCGCGAGGTCGCGGGATCGAGTCTCGGCCACGGCGGCTGCATTTCGATGTGGGCCAAATGCGAAAACACCCGTGTACATAGATTTAGGTCACGTCTTAGTCACGTCCTTCGGTGCGGTTTCGCCGATTAAACCGGCTATTGTACCACTGAATGTTGACCAATAAATATTAGAAGTGAGCGCGCCGACGTTCTGCGTAAAAAAAAAATCAAAGCCCCTTTCTTAAAGAAAGATTGTTCAACGCGAAGCTTTCCCCCAATGGGGCAAACTTAATCCATGTCCAAAGCCAACGACCACGCAACGAACCCAGGAAATGCGGAGCGACCCGATGCTATGCATATGTGACTTGATTGCTTGTTTAGGATTGTATATTTCGAACGTTTATATTGAATGAAGACACATTTCGTTAAGTTGCACAGCCTTTATTTTAGATCATGTAGCGGTGGATTACACGCACACACTTGCACAGTATTGCCTTGCACGCTCGCGCTTATGTTCGCATACGGCAGCCTCTTCTTCTGCTGTGTCCTGCACCCGCGGCCTACCCATGGTGACGGCCGGGAATGCATTGCGTGACGTGCGTAATACAATGCAGATATGTGCAGTTCGTCTGGGCAGCGTGGCGTTCAACCATATTTCTTTAAGAAAGGGGCTCTGATTTTTTTTTTTTTTTTCTAGATTCTAAGACGAGCCCGTATTCACGCGCACTTGCTATCTCCGATAAGCAGGGAAGCGCAGTTAATCGCGGCAGGGGTGGTGTCATGCCTAGCAGACGTGACATGCACTTCCAGAGAACTTTGTGCGCATGCGCTACTCTTGCTGAGCTCGTCCCTTCGCGCCGTTATCAGGCTCTGACCGGTCGGCCAGTCGACGCTGGCGCGGTACTGCGAATGTAAACTGTAGTGTTCCACGCAGGTGTGTAAGTTAGCTTTCCTGCAGTGCGTTTTCGGCGCTCACGGACGTATCAGTGAGACATAGAAAGCTTCGCTTTAAAAAATCAATAAATCAGTGCACAAACGTCGTACATATAATGCCGGCTTACATGAATCTCTAAAGCACATAGACCTGCAAATGAAAGCCCGCACTATATTCAGCGGCTTTTATTTTCTACAATTTCCAATATTTGACGTGCGCGATACTTATGCAGCTGCAAGTAGGTGCCACGGGAAGCTCCGGCTTATATGTCGCAGAATTTTATCGGCAAAGTAGCGCCAGTGAGCACATCTTTGTTGGGCGTGAGAAAACAATAAATCACGACATACAACTTGTACATACGACGCTGAACAGTATAAATCAGGAGTCCCCATGTAACTTGAGCCAATATTTTAAAATATGCAAATGCCACGTAGCTGGACAGAACCAAGGTGACGTTGTTTGCCGTCGCTTGGAGATACTCAGTTTAGTCTTTTTTTGCATTCCGCTTAATTACATAATTCGTTTTAATTAATTAATCATCTTTTCAAATAATATAGTTACAGGAAAAAGATTAATGAGAAAATTGTGGACAACGCGAAAAACTCCCGATACAGCTTACTGTTCCTCAATACGTGCTACATAAAAGTGTTTTTTCAAGCGTGAGAAAAGCCCGCGAATGCACGCAAAGTGCATATGTAGATGTAGATGTGGCCTATCAGTGGCATATACCCACTTTAGGGGATTGGCCAAGAACCAGGTAGTTGCATATAATAATAATAATAATAAAAAGTGCCTCGAGCGGGCAGTCGCGCGGCAAGTTTTCGTCTTCCGTCGCGCGCTAGCGTCCGGGGGAGGAGAGGAAGGGGGGCGGTGACATTGTACTGCTTATTCCACGGCCGCTCGCGCCATATCTTGAATGCAGGGGCGTAGCCAGGGGGGGCTTATGGGGCTTCAGCCCCCCCCTCCCCCCGAAATTTTTTCGTGCTGTCCATGCACCGCCGACCAAAGCAACCCCCGGCGCCGGAAATCATTCTGGATTTTGTCTAGAACATCTTTTTCACGCTCGAAAAGCCATTTCACCGCAAAAATTGCGAACTCGGGCTGGATTTCGTGGCAAAGTCCATGCACCGGGTGTCACATAACTGCACATAACGCAAGCAGCCCCATCCGAGCACAAAGTTTCAAGGACGCTTTGATGGCGAACGGGCTCGCCGCGGCATCTCGCGGAGGCCGCAGAATCACTCTATCATTGAATCTACAGTACGCGTGGATGTCAATTCCGAAATTTTATGGGTACAAAGTTCTCATAAATTTTTGATGTGAAAGGTGCATTGGCATTTCCAAACGTGGGCTTTATTTAGATTTTCAATTGCGGAACTTTGTAAGTTTAATCTTCCCATAAATATTTGACGCCTAAGGTTCATTAACTTTTCCAAAGTCGTACATCGAGCCATACAACAAGACAAGCCAAATCAACACACTATCAGACAAGTTGACAAAGCCCGCAGCGAGGCCCGATGAGACGAAGTGTTGTGGTGCTTCATACGTGCCATCATGTCACATAAAAAAATATCAAATTTTTTTTAACCTGCGCCAAAGCATCCAGTGAAGACACTATAGCCAGCCAACGAAACAACGTTCTTATTTATTTTTTCTACTTTGACGTTTAATCGCGAGTACACATTGGAGCCTCTTCAATTTTTTTGTTCTCGCTCCCCTACCTGCGGGCTGCCAGAGCCAGCCAGAGCGCATGCCTTTTTCTCGTGTTGCCCCGACCACCGCGCGGCGCACTTCGGTGCGCGTTTGGTTTTCTCTGACCGAGTCTATTTTCGTCTGGCAGAGTTTTGGACGCTTTCTAGCTAGCAGACGAGAAAAAGAAACAATGGTCGCTCGCCGCCATCACTGTGGGGACTCGACGGATTGCACCGCGTTCGCTTGAGCGCAACCTTTCCAGAAAGTCTTGTCTCGCCGGCGTAGGATACCGATCAGTATGCGCATGGTTCTTGGTGGACCAAGCGTCTCGTGTTTTATTCGATATCCCTTTAATAGCCACATTAGTTGCCCAAAGTAGCATTCGATTGTGACCAACATACTCTCCTTTGCGTTTTTTTTTTCATTACGGTGCCCCCGCCCCACAAAAAGGAAAAAAGAAAGAGACGTTGTTGCGGCGCAGCGAATTGTCGCATGGTGAAAGTTCTATTTTGTTACTTCTTTTGCGGAAAGTAATAGGCTATGGGACGGGGGAGGGGGGGGGGGGGGGCTTCAGCTGCCGGATACTCTTATTATATTATTGCGATAGCAATTATATGGACACTCTAGGCGCATTCCTGCCGTCGCCGTCGCCCTCATGTTCCGCAAAAAAGTCCAGGGGCGATAACATCGTGACCGCGCGCCGCATGCTGTATGTGCGAGTGAAAGCATGTGGGGGGTGGGGGGGAATGGGTGAGCCGACGATGGTGGCTCAGTCTTGTGTGCGCAAGGGAGAAAAGTGAGGAGCAAGCGCGCCGCTTTCCGTCGCGCGCGATACATCGGGGGGAGTGGATGGACTGGGGAAGGGATCTAGGATTCTGTGAATCTGTGATTGCGCAACATGTTTGTTTGCCTTGTTTGACCCATTATATACCGTGACTTTTTCTTAGATGCGTAGATTTATTGGAGACTTGTACGTATGTTTAGATACCTTGTTGCGAGGTTTTGTGCATACGTGCAGTGAACTTTGTTTCCAGTGGCACTTTTTTGCCCTTTATCAAGCTGTATCTTCGCATTTCTATATTCCATTGTATCTTCGCATTTCTAATGTACGAGGGCAGGTGTTAGGATAAATGTTGTTTAATGCGCTCATACACTGGGTTGAACATGGTTGCGTGACGTAATGTACGCTCCATAAGTTGTGCAGCGTGGTGCCGTGAGGTTTTTGACAGCTGAAGGTGTTTCCCAAAAAGAAATTAGTCACCGTATGGTTGCCGTGTACATTGAACATTGCATTTCATTGGCCACTGTGAAGCGTTAGAACAAACGGTTCAAAGAAGGACGTGAAAGTTGCAAAGACGATCCCAGACCGGACCTAAGCCATCGTGCGATCACCCCTAACAAAATTGCAAAGGTTGATGAGCTGATGACACAAGAACGGAGGATAAGCATTGATGAACTGGCAGCGCGTGTGAACATCAGTCACGGTTCGGTTCACCGTCACCGTTCCCGCCATTATTCATGAACATCTCGGTTTTCGGCTCTTGTGTGTGCAATGAATGCCCAAGATTTTGAACCACCGCCAGAATACGGATAAGTTCGGCGCTGCCTTTACTCATCTGATCCGGTATCACAATAATAGTGACGATTTCTTGTCTGCAATTGTGATCGGAGACGAACCATCATGCCACTACTACGAGCCCGAAACACGATGGCAAAGCTTATAAAATGGAAACATTCGAATTCATCACCCCCAAAGAAAGCAAATGCCGTCATTTCCGCTGGAAAGGTGTTGTTGACTTTTATTTTTTGATCGTGAGTGGCCATTACTGATAGAATTTGGTACATCTTGAGAGACTATCAATTGTTTCCGATATTGTGAAACGCCGGATCGGCTGCGTGTCGCAATCAAGAACAAACTACGTGAAAAATTGACGAGTGGGGTCATCTTGTTCTACGACAATGCCCGTCCCCATGTCACTGATGTGGTAAATACAAAATTGGCAAAGTTCAAGCGGGAAACGCTGCAACATCCGCCATACAGCTCAGACCTGTCACTTTGCGACTTCCACATTTTGGGGCAACCGAAAAAACAGCTCAAGGGAACCAGATTCGTCTCGGACGATGACGTGAAAGTCAGTTGCAGACGTTTTGAAGCAACAACCCAAGGAGCTTTATGAGACGGGCATTACGCGACTCATTAGTCAATGGAACTAATGTCTAAATGCTCATGGAGGCTACTTTTAAATAAAGTATCCCATTTGTGATATATTTGCATTGGCTCACTTTCATTTGACTCGCCCTCATATATTCTGCAGAACTCCTGCTTTTTATACGTGCTCTCTGTTGCGACTATAATTTCGGTGCAATCACTCACGATATTCGACCGGTGACAGCTGCTCCTGCGTAATACACTGGAACAAATGACAGCGTCATTGAGATTTTTCACTGGCCGTTGCATATGTACAAGAATGTAAACAAGGATCTTGAATGACAAAGTTTCACTAACATATTTGTCCTCAACTTGTTCATTTCATGGCCTTTACATTTTTCATATCAGCAGCATGCACTGATTTGCTGGTTTCGAACTGATGTAGTTCTAAAGTTCGTGTGATATTTTCTTTACTTACTAAATAGACAAAAAACATGGAAGCATTGACGTCAGTTATGTTGGGCACAATTTTTGGCACATACGAGTTTAATATTTTATGAAAAAATACACATTTTACTTGTATTGACAGTGCGTAGCGTTCAAGAATTCGTTTGCAGCATCTTTGGCAATGGCAATGTAGTTATTATTCATG
This sequence comes from Dermacentor andersoni, assembly GCF_023375885.2. Classification (NCBI taxonomy): domain Eukaryota; kingdom Metazoa; phylum Arthropoda; class Arachnida; order Ixodida; family Ixodidae; genus Dermacentor; species Dermacentor andersoni. Next base: position 353,692,599 of record NC_092814.1, read on the forward strand.
TATTTGATCCTTAGGCAAATTGTTTAAGAGAAAGCTATAGCTCGGGCCCAACTCCGACGCGGCCTATTCAGATACTTGTAAAACGCAGAAATGCTTTTCTGAGATAACTCCTGAATCGCTTTTAATGAAATTTGTTGCATTTGAGAGAGCAAGTTAAATTCTGGTGTCTGTTGGAAGCGGAATTTCCATTTAGGGCCCGAACTTTGTTTAAAATATTTTGAAAAATTCGAAACTTCGAAAGAAAATAGAAGCACAAAGTTTACAAATTAATAGCTCTCCACAGATATCGCGATTCTGTAAACGGCATCCATAACACCATTCAATGCGGACAAATTCGATATGTCTATTTGTATATTATGTGAATTGGTTATGTTATATTCAAGGGTTCTGCAAAAGCCGTATTTCCATAATACTTAATTTTTTGAGACTCATGTGTAACATCAGTTTTGTCCGCTGTAGATGTACTATTATGTGCAATTCACAGAATTGTGATATCAATTTTCATTGCTGATTTACAGAGTTGTAAACTTCATTGTTTCGTTTTCTGAAAATTTGCGATTTTTGCCACTTTTCAATAAAATATTGACGACCTAAATCGAAAATTCGAAACAATCACCAGAATTTAAGTTTTTCTTTTAAATGCAACAAATCTCATCAAATTTGGTGAAGTGGTTGCCGAGAAAAACGAATTCTCCTTCTACATGTATTTAGAGAGGAGCATCCGACCTAATGTTTCCTCTTAGGAGGAGGCCGAGCAGCATTGTGAGCCCTCCCCCCCCCCCCCCCCCCCCCGAACGAAATTTCTGGCTACGTCACTGCTTGAATGCTATCTGCTTGATGGTAGAGTTTAGGCGTTTCGACAGCTCATACCTTCGAAACTCAGCAATTTGAAACTTCGAAACTTTAGCAGTTCGAGCGCTTTTTCACTACCTGAAGGCAACAGACTTGAGTGCCCGACTATAGGCATCCTACACCTAAGTTTTCTCTCTCTCTCTTTCACTCCCCATTCCCCTCCCCACGTGTAGGGTAGCAAACTGGACTCAGTCTGGTTAACCTCCCTGCCTTTCCTTCTTCCCTTCTCTGTCTCTTTCATATCTTTGTGCGTGCTGAGTTCTCGCCTCTCAGTTTGCGTTGAAGCGATAGACAGCACGAAGGTCACTTCGCTCGCTGCTGCTGCCACGCTACGTCACGCCAGTGTTTTGACAGCGAGTGTCCGCGCGCATCGAGTGTGATGTGTTCATGTTTGTCTGTGCGCGCTGACAACATCCTTGTTAATTTAGTTATTTAGTTAGTAATCGAATGTTTGCAAGTTTATACGGCCGATAAAACTACTATCCTTACTTCGTTTAGTTGTTTATTACATTGCTGTCGCAATCGATGCTTCGCATTTCGGGCAAAGCTGCGACACCATATTGATGAAAGAGCCATCTCGTTGCATACGGGAATGATCTTGCTCACGCAAAAGTAAAAATGACCTTATATGACGCATGTTTGTCACCATGCCATTCTCAAGGGTGGACCGCAATTCTTTTATCGACTAGGCAATGCGAAAAGCGAGAGGCACACGAAATTTGCCACGAACGTCAAGTTATAAGCTCGATATCCATGGGGCATTTCGGACGCCGTGTGGCATCTAACGTATAGTCGGGCGAACTGCCTGCCCAGACAAGGCGTTTTCTTTACGCGAGAATATCTGCATCGAATCCGACGCGTGGGCTTGCCAGACTGCGATGTGTGCAAAGTGAGAACATTGTTCCTTGTCACTACTATGCGCACGGCACGCCTCTTCTTCAGCAGCTTGCAAGCCGTTGAGCAAAAAAGTGCTACTGGGGACTTGGCAGCTAGGACATAATATCAACGAAGTGAGCGGCTCTCTCAAAAATTTTTGTTAACGCCAGCTTAGATTGAAGACTGTGACTGGGAGATTTGGTCATGAACGCGTATGTAGACACATTCTACTGGCTATCCTCATCATCACATTTCATTACCCCTCGTTCTTTCCTCTTTCCTTTCTCTCGATCCTTAAAGAAGAGTAGCAGGCTACGGGACTCTCTACGTTTCCTCAATATATTGTGCTCCCTCTCACTAAAGCCTCGCTTCAAGTACACTTCTGCAATGGTGACGGATTCACATTTCTTTTGCACCTACTAACTGCGTGCGGCCTTTGGAACAACACGGGTAATCTTTTGTACACGACAAATTTAAGCTGGTTTGCCGTCATTATTCTTTGGCTATGCAAATTAACTTGAACCATATCGAACGGGTTGAATTGTTATGTTTTCGTTCCGGGGTTGAACCCGAACTAAATTGTTTTCGCCGAACGGGAACGAAAACGAGAAAGAAAAGAAAGTTTTGTTTTAGACGCAGGAACATAAAGCAAGTGACTTGTATAGAAATCTACAAGGTGAAGCAACTTTCCCTTTCGCGAAACTTAATTTACCTTGCGAGTTTCTGACCCGCCGTGGTTGCTCAGTGGCTGTGGTGGTAGGCTGCTCCCGGCCACAGCGGCCGGCCACAGCGGCCGCATTTCGATGGGGGCGAAATGCGATAACACCCGTGCAACTAGATTTAGGTGCATGTTAAAGAACCCCAGTTGGTCGAAATTTCCGGAGTCCCCCACTACGGCGTGCCTCATAATCAGAAAGTGGTTTTGCCACGTAAAACCCCATAATTTAATTTTTTTTTGCGAATTTCTGGAGTACTCATTTGCATACCAGACACGAATGTGTACTATATGAAACGCGTAAACATGTCAGGTGCGGAGAGAGGCTAGATGCATTCGCGAAACGGCGCATGTATCGCGCTTCTTCTTCTATTTCGCTTCGCGCTTTAGTAATTTTGAACTATAGGTCTGAATTCTGCTTAAGGACCTTTGCATAGCAGGCGCACCTATACCGCCGCGAAAAATGCGAGTCGCAAGATATCGCGCTTCCTACAATGCTACTCAACGTAAGCGTAAACTCACGCACTTTGCCTTCCATATCTCTCGGAGATACGTGGGCACTGCTACGCATTGTCTTTTTCCACGACTACCACAAACCTTGAAAGAAGGATGCGGCGCGCACCGGACATAGTCGTTGCCAGGAAACGAAGCGCGACGGTGCTTGTCGGCGGGGTCGTAAAAATCAAGCCGAGTGAGCTGTCGCTACGAATCGAGGATCACGAGTGTGGGACTGTACGGCCTTATCTCACGTCGCTTCACCAGGTTTGGGCATTGCACACAAACAGGCGCGATGCGTCGATCACCCGATTGCGACCGTCATGTGTCAACTTTGCCTACAGTATACATTACGCCGGTGTAATGCCGCAAAAAAAAAAAAAAAAAAAAAAAGCGGCCGGGAGTCGAAAGGATATATCCCGCCCGCCCTTATTCTCGGAGGAGCCACTCTCCCTGCCAACAGAGACGACGTCACTGCGTGGTCGCCTTCGCGTCAAGCGCGTATACCGCCTGCAAATCACAAATTACCAACGACAACGTGAACTCGGGGATTGCCGTGAAGCGAAGAGGGCACGAAACTGCCTCCTAAAATTCGTCGCCAGACAAGGGAGAGAAAGGAGGAGGCGTAAGTCGGGACGTAACGTGGACCCTCACTTTCTATGTGAGAGAACGTAGATGTTCGCTTGCGGTCGGGGCTACGGGAGGGAACCTCCGATGGGTGGAGGGTACCTCTCGCGCCAGCGCATCTCAACATTTCACTCGCTTATCTCCGCTATTACGGTTTAAAAACATTCTTGCGGTAGAACGGGCGGCACTTTAAAACCTTCTCTGCGTAACCGAAAATTGAGACTGAGCCTGTTGAGGGTCCCTTTAATGTCGGCGTAGCAGGTGAATATATTTGCTCTTCTGGCGCTCACACTTCAGATCAACTGGCTAATTAGGCTGCCTCTCCCTGCAAGGAGTCGAGTAGGGATGAGGGAAATATCGATGTCAGGGTACGCCCTTATCCTTTTTTATTTATGCGATGACAGCGGCCATAGGAAATCTAAATATCGTACACTCTAAGAAAAATCCCGGGGAAAACGGGAGTAACTGCGCCGTTAGTCCTAAAAAGGGCGCTTTCGTCCCTCAAAGGACTAACTGCATGAATGTGCGTGCCGTGTGCAAATTTCGGAGAGTAAGTGTTTAGTCCCTGCTCGGAAAGAGAGCAATGGGAGGACGAACGGCAACAGTTACTCCCCAGGCACTTCGCTGTTTTCGTCCGTGTCATGGAGCGATGCGGCGAAAACGGTATTGTCTATAAATCGTGAATGGTTCGAAGTTCATGCATTGTCTATTGAACTACATGCAAAGCAGCACCTTGTCTCTTTGTGAGAAAATTACGTGAAACTTAAAACTGCAGAATGTGAAGAAGCATGCCGTTCGTGCGCACCCCATACGTGAGCGATACACGTTAAACGCGCAAGTCATTGATAGACGGCTAGATTTTCTTGGTCAATAGTACCTAAGTTCCTTCCGTTCCAAGGAGGTTGCGAACTGAAGCGATGTGTAGCTCAAACGGCACACGCTAAGCGACAGAGAAATTGCCCTTCTGTGTTGTCTTCGGTGCCCCGTTTGAGCTCGCTACACGTATACATGGCGTAGTGCCTCAGTTTAAAACACCCTGAAAATACTCGGGCTGATTTCTTTTCGCAGTCGCTTATGGTTGCAAGTACACTCAACGTTAGACTCTGACTGCATAGCTTGCACAAAATACGGAGTCACTTTTATATTGCCGCACTTGCGTTCTCATGCTTAACCTTGTCTAAATATCCCCTCTTGTCAAGCAAGCGGCGTAGTGAAGTGGTTAGCGTACCTGACTTGTAACAGAAAGGACGTGAGTTCGAATCCTGCTCTCGGGCACGTTTTTTTTTTCAGCTCATTAATTTTTTTATTAGGGTATAAATGCCTAATTTAATTAATTCCACCTTTGCGGATCATCGGAACGAATTACAGTTACTCCCTTAAGGACCATCGGGCAGGGGCAACTGTTAGTCCCCGAAGGAGTAATCGCATGGGGAGTAACAGTTCATCCCATGTCAGTTCGTCCCCAAAAGGACTAATGGGTGTGGCAAATCAGTTAGTCCCCAAAAGGACTAACCTCCCTACCCCTTTTAGTCCTTTTTTTCTTAGAGTGTACACCGGTGCCCGAGCACACATATGTATTTACCATAATAAAATATTTTTTTTATTGGCGCAAGGGCGAGATATGGCCAAAGAGCGCCACTACGTATACAGGTGTTTCAGCGAACACTTTCGAAAATTCTTAAAGGTCGCCTATGTGGCAGATAGGACAATTATATTTCATGAGGTGGTCTACGCGAAGCGGCGCACACTACTGCACAAAAAATTTAAATGCATAATCGATTAATTAACATAAATTCACGAATAAACTTTCTAACTAATTACCTTATGGCCCATATTGCAATTTACAATGAATTCTAGCCGTGGAGTTCGCAAGGCGGATCCACTTGGAACGAATTATCGGGATCAGATCAGTTTCGAGATATAAATTCCCGAACTAGTTCCTTTTATGCTTCAATGCACAAAACAACGTTTTGTTAAGAAGGTAACTGGAACGCCAATGCATTTGTCCGCAAAGTTTAGGAATTAATACTTCGAAACCGGTGTCATCCTGAGAATTCGTTTTTTAAATTAACGTATTAACACCGTTTTCGCGCCCACCAAGACAGCATGCGCTGTGTCCTCGTTACCATCTTGTTTTTTTTTTGTGTGTCCTTTGTCTGCGCAGTGCACCGATCGCCTGGTCATCACGAAGTCAGCCGTTCAGTTCAGTTGTGGATCCTTTGAAATCCTTCTCCGAACGCCGGTGTCTAGCGCGCGAAACACGTACGCCCGTTTGCACTTCGCATTCTATTTTCGCGTTTTTTGCGCCACAGCTTTGAAACGAGCAAAAATATAACTGGGGGAAATGTAGCGAGCCGGGAACTGCTAAATATGATGTTTTCGAACGTAATGTACTATTTGACATCTGAGCTCACGCAATTATGCAAGTAAATATAACTTTAGCCAACTTATTTTGACTGATTAGCTTATCAATGATAACAGAAAAAATCACTAGCCGTGCACAAGGCGAGTGCTTACAAAATACCGGCACCATTGTCGTATCTCGTTTGTAAACGCGACGCCCATTTACGAGCGACAAAGTCAAGTCTCCTCGCAACAGGATAGATGCTCTATGCGGAAGGTCCTCCATTTCGGGATTGGTATACCGCACCTGAGCCGGCTGCGCTTGCAGGCTGGCGGCGGCAGCGGTCGACGGTAACGCCGCCGCGGTCAGAGGCTGGCAGACGCCCCACGAAAGCAGCTGCAGCGACAGGCATCCCCCGCAGCACGCTGCCGCCGCCGCCGCTGCCGCCGCTGCGAAGGGCACTCCGTGTGCCTGCGGGCCGGCAGCGAGCGGCGATGGGTGGTGGATCCCGTAGCAGGGCGTCGGGGGCAGCAGCAGCAACTGCTCGGCCACGCCCCGGGACGGGTAGCGAGGCATGGGCTCGTGGTCGGCCTCGTGCTCGCCGCTGACGCCAACCTCTGCGATAACGTGCGCCGATTATCAAAAGGTGCAGGTACGAGGCGAGAAAAGACAATGGGGGGAAAAAGCAGGCAGCCGAAATGCTCCTTAGGCTTTAGTAATACTCCAAGACTACGACTTGGGCGAGCTAGTATTACTTCACAGTGGGGAGCGAACACTGTGCATCACGTCTTTGAAAGGGGTCAAGAAATGTGCGGATCCCATGCGCTCTGGGAATCGGTTAAAAAGCGTAGCTTTCCCTGGTCTTTACGTGGAACACGGTTCTTGTTTAGCGGCCATATGCAAGGATATAGTACGCGCGCGCGCGCGCACGCACGCACGCACGCACGCACGCACGCACACTTGAGCTTAGTTGTGAGCTTAGTGAACTATGACAAGCATGTTCGCATACGGCCCACATTGCTCGAGTGCAGCGCGGAGCGTTCTCGCGTTGTCAAGGTCGCAGCAGGAATACAACGATGGGCATCCCTGCTGTGGACTAGTGTACGGGTCTGGCGCCTTGCTTCGTGTATGTTTACGGTATCGCTCTCCTTGGGGAAACCTTGTTCGGCGAAGACTCATCCACACTTGCTGACATCGTGTAAAGACGAAAGCACATAGTGGGCCTGCGTTAGAGCACGGACTATCACTCACGCCTGGTTTCTCGTATGGAAGATCAAATACAGTAAGAGCCGCATGCCGAAGGCCGCCAACAATGGACAAACTTCGTTTGCGAATGATGAATTCGGCGTCAGTTCTGTGCGAGTATTGCGGAGAAGAACACGATGCGGGAGGACCCACCTTTGAGAGATAACTGGTCTGTGGCTGAGGGGTGCGTGTCTCGTAGGATTGCCTCGATGGAGAAACCGAAGGCCGGCTTCATCGTGGATGTCCCTGAAGAGTAAGAGAGAATTAAATTACAGCAGAACTCATCGCGCGACGATTGTCGATGGCAATGAGATTAGCATTCGAGCAGTGTAGTGAGACGCCGTATTCCCGAAGTCACGTTTAGTTAACATCTGTAGTGGTCATTCTGAGACTTCCGTTGGTTCGGCTATACGGGACCTAAATCGGTGTCCTCCCACGTTGCTTTGGCACTCGCTTACCAAGGTCGCCCATGAGTATGGCGGCATGATGGCAATGAGATGACGTTATTGAAGGGATAATGATCGTAAAGCAACATCGTGACGACGACGTAAAAAATGGTACGGCCAAGACTACATGAAAAGAGTCGGATGACGAAGTCAAAATGACGACGACAAAATGACCGCGATGGCATCACGACCAGGGTATGACAACGAATGCATGACGACGACTGCATGACGACGACACAATGACGACGATGACATATCAACGGTATGCGGACAATCGGATGACGACCGTGGAGTAGCCACTGTATCATGAAGCCTGTACGACGACGATGGGGAGACGACGACCGCATGACGAGAGACGACTGACGAAGCTTGAATGAGGATGATGCAATGAGCACGATGGCATCGCCATCACGAGAACATATCTATTGGCCCAAGCTAGACAACTTGGCTTACTAGGCTGGCGTAGGAGGCGTGACGACGAGGGCATCACGAGAGTCTGGTTACAAAGCTGGAATGAAGACGATGTAACAAACATGACGGCATCACGACCGCAACCAAGTGGCCCATTCTGGTAGACAACTTGGGACACTGGGTTGGCGTAAGTAGATAGATAGATAGATAGATAGATAGATAGATAGATAGATAGATAGATAGATAGATAGATAGATAGATAGATAGATAGATAGATAGATAGATAGATAGATAGATAGATAGATAGAAGGTTAGATAGATAGATAGATAGATAGATAGATAGATAGATAGATAGATAGATAGATAGATAGATAGATAGATAGATAGATAGATAGATAGATAGATAGATAGATAGATAGATAGATAGATAGATAGATATTCAAAACACCTGAAGTAGGCCTCATCCAGGCCTCTGTCTAAGCAAAATCTAGCTCTAGATTTTGCTTAGATTTTGCTCTAGCTAAGTCTCTAGCTGTCAGTCCCGTCGTGGGATTAGCCGGGTGCGCGTTTTATCGCGTTTCGTTGGACCCAATAAAAGTTTACTCACTCACTCTTTTACTCTAGCGGCTGCCACGGCAGTTTGACATGACCGAATCGCAGCGGCTCCGCAGCAGATCGTGTTATGCTGATGTATTTTGCATTAGGCCAATGGGGAACCAACCAGATGTTTACATACTGTTTCTATATCATTCTTTACATAGGTTCTTATATGTTCTTATAATTCGGTTTAACCAAGTTTGTCTTAAGGGGAGTCTACTACCAAAGTTGCTTTCATTTGGGTCCGTATTCATGCACAAAAAAGCTATTCTACTAGAATCGTTGGTAAAGAAAACTGTTTGGCCAATTTTGCTGCTGGGCATACTATTGGCGAAGGGGATATGCCAATGAAAAAAAAAAGCTTGCGGCGCGTCTCTTTTCTTCTTCTGGTGCAGACCTGGTCAACCACTCTCTACCGCAAGCTGTTCCGAACGAAAAAGCTCCGTGACTTGACGGCATGTTCGTTTTTTTTTCGTTATCGCCACATTTGTCACTATGTTCTGCTGTCCTATTCCTGTGCAGACTTCTGAGTGCCTCCAAATAACAGTGGCGGATATGCACCAGCAAAACATGGTAGACATTCGGTAGCGCACATCGCTGTAAATTTGAAGGATGACACATTCGCGGAAAAGACGTTGTACGGGGCATTCGTAGCAGTAGCCCCGATTATAATGCGCTCAGATACTCAGCTTCTTAGATGCGACATCCCTTAAACTTCTGAACCTGCCTGTCGATGAAAAATCTGTTCTCCCTTTGATTGCAAGTTCTTCCTGCGCTGGTACTCAAAGTATTATCCTGTAAAGTTGTTTCTAGTGCACTTACGACAACTGTGACCTAAATTTTGCGTTTGTTTCTGCCTTGGGTTAACTCGTATATTGATAAAATGTGTCCCTTTACAGAAATGGATATTTTTGAAGAAGGCACCCTCTATTCGTTTATGCACATGTTTTATTTATTTGTTTGTTTTTGCAAAATATTCACAATACCGACGATATAAGCCGGTGGAAAGCTGTGCCATGAAATAAATCAGTCTGTTACATTATGGGCTTAAAAGACAGTCATCCTACAATCAAAAGTAAATGTAACGCCTGGTGAAAATTTGTTGGTTCTAGGGTAATACAACGGGTAACACTTGGAGTAGTTTCAGTAAATAAAAGAAATCACGCAGCAACTCCTGTGGGAGTTGCCTAAGTATGCGTAAGCATTGTGCCACTTGCTCGTCTCCACGCAGCCCGGTGTAATTATGAATGTTATAAAACTTGATCCGAATCACTATAAACCCTTATCAACCCTTATCGGTCGTCACCAATTTTATCGGACGAGATCAGATCTTTATCAACACTTATACGTTGTTATCAACCTTATCGAACTCTAGCCGAACCTTATCAACCCTTATCGGTCGATATCAACCTTATCGCAATCGATCCGATCTCCATCAACCCTTATCTGCCCCTATCAACCTTATCGGACTTGATCGCACCCTTATGAACCCTTAGCGGTGCGTATTAACCTTATCAAAATTGCTCCGACCAAGATAAGCCCTTATCGCTCTGTAGCATCTTATCCATTCGCGTTGAACCATTATCAATCGTGATGAAACCCATATAACCCGTCATCACTCCTTATCATCCTTATCAACTCATTGATTGCTTATCTGTCTGTGTTGCGCGACGTGAAGCGCATGAGCCCTTAGAGATCGGTACCATTTCGGTCGGTGAACGAACGCCCCAACGGAAGGCGCATCCCGCGATCACCGAAATGCATAGGGTGTGTGGCGTGTTTGGCCTTAAATTTTCGCATTGTCGGAATTTTCCTGATGTCTACAATGCTCCAAGTCAGCTCTACATGTGGTACTAGGGATGTCTTTTATTCCACCATCAGCAAATCTTTCAACAAAACCGTCATAAAAGCTGTTTTTCTTTGACATTCGTTTTGTAACGCCGCTACAACACATTCATATGGTTCAGATACGTTCCCCATCTGCAAGAGTGGGTGCTTAGCCCAGCGGCTAAGACATTTGACTTCTGAGTGTGGGGTCTTGCTTCGGAACTCACCACTGCCAATGTTTTCCTTTCGAGTTTATTTTGTTTTATACATTATTTTCTTTATAGCGATTCGTCTTACGTGATGGATGGACGAACGGACTTCCTCATTGGGTAGACATAGAAATGCTTACGCATTTAAAACATCAGGGAACACCGTAGGTGAATTTCCGTTGGTGCGCTTCTGTTCGAAATCTTTCACGGCACAATTTGACCGTCAGAAAGATTGTAGTGACAGTACAGAGCTGGAGGTAATGTAATAATTATATTCCTATGGCTATTTCTTCTCGCGCTTCACCTGTAAACCTATATCAGTGCTCCGCCTACGTTATCTCCGTAATAGGCTGGCCCTAAATCGTGTATGATAAGAAAGAAATGGAATCGACCGAAAGGAATGCAAACATTATACCTGCCCAGATATGATTCAAACTGCGCTCGAGTGTTTCTCACTTTCGAACGGACGCTTTGCCTCTAAAATACCCATTGAGCAGCAGAGCCAGCTTTACAGTAATATAGGAACTGGCGGGGTTTAGTGCAAACGGTGTACCTGTCGAGAGTCCACTAGCTGAATCTTGATTTGAGAAGAATGAGGCTATTTTTATACTTTAGTTTCGTAGAGCACGCTGTCTGACGTCAAAATGGGTCAACGCGCTTTCTATATCATATGTGCGTGTTGTTATTCTTAATTATTTTTTAATTGCTTGTGCCAGGTAGATTAGTTCTACTGGCTGAGGTGGGTTACTTGACTAGGCGGACATTAAGTGCGTAAGAAATGACAATTAGCATTTATCTAATAAGAAAACATTAATACTATCTTAAACTCATTTAGTCACGTGTAACGAATTGATGCCGGTGAGTTAATTTTCAAGGGAGATTCACGTGGAAAGAATTTTAAAATCGATATGAGTTCTGATGTAAATGCTGCCATACCTGCGGCAAAATGCATTGCTGTTCCAGTTACCTTCCAAAAAATCATAACGCCATCTTAAGCAGAGCTGAAAACCGTCTTTAACTGGCACATCAACGCAATTCGTCGCCCAATTTGGGAGCGCATATCTTGAAACTGGTGCCAGCATTAGAATTCCTTCTAGGTGAGTATGCACTGCAGACTCATCGGCTTCACTTTATAAATTACAGTACGCGTTCGAAATTTACCAGTTTAAAAGCAGATTGGTGAAACATTGTGAATGATTAAATTCACCATTTCAATTTTTCGTGCGTGTAACTACCCTATTTTTGAGGAATCCGGCTCGAGTACTAGAATTTTGCAATCTAGCCGCCACAGGTGGTAATTAAAAAATTACGTTATCAATACGAGAAAAGCTGATGGTAGTTGTTGGCCACAGAATGGTGGTTTATGTCTGCGTAACCACAGCTTTTTTTTTTTTTTTTGCAGTGTTATTTCAGGTGCCTGTGGCGTTCGCCGACCTAGTGGGGCGATAACGCCGAAAAACTCGCTCTCATCTGACGCGCCCATAACAGGCTGGCCTTTGCAGCACTGTACTACACTCGAGCGCTGCAGAACATCTTATTTCAGTTCCGGACAATGCACTCATGCGTCACTTCCGGTATGCAGTTAGAAACGCATTCACGCGAGAGCGACAGTTCGTGTGCACGTGCTACAGGTGGCCATATATGCAATCCGCCGTCTCACGAAAACCATTCGGTGTCACGAAGCTAAAGCTGAGTGGGGTCGGCAAAGATATTCCCTTCAGCCACGAACAATCCGGGATAGGTCCCGTGGGTTATTCGCAACCACAGTGGTCAGGCGTCGCTGCGACAGTTAAGAGTGCCGGTGCCACCCACTCTGGGCTCAACCAAAACAGTACAATATTTTTAAAAGAACCAGACGCACTTCTATCAGCTCCTGTGACTGTAACAAGGACGGTGTTGTTCATGTCGACATCACGTAAGCGTCATAATAGCTGTATAAAACCAACTAACCCAAGCGTCTCTACTCCTCTAACAGCTCGTGCTTTGATGCGGCCGGCCAAACACTACCGCATTCGTGAACGCGAATGCACGGGATCCCGCCTTCGAGCACTTAAGTGGCCACTCATACGGTGCGTGTAGGTGTTCTTTTGGCAAAAGTTGCACGTTTGAACCTTTTGGATATGTTATGAAAGGCAGCGTTGAAAAATTATGCAGATTCCACGCACTGTGAGAATCGATGTAAGCAAAGCTTTCTGTGCTGGTTGCTTTGATTGACGATAAGTAGCGGTGATGTTGACGGCGAAAGCTTAATTTCTTCAACGTTTAGGCTAACATGAGAGTGGTGAGTTGATGTTAAGCGTTACCTTGCATGCACCACTGCTGTTTTTCTGCGTAGTACACAGAACACACAGGGAGAGGTGTTTGCTTGAGGTGTTGTTGTGCGCCATATTTTATAACCTGTGAGAGCGTTGAGCGTTGTCATTTCCTCCCATGGCACATCGCATTGTGACAGAAGTATTAAACTTGAATTGGGTTATGGGGCTGCTACGAGCCAAAAGCACAATCGGATTATGAGGCACGCAGTAGTGGAGGACTCCAGACTAATTTTGACACCGTAATGTTTTTTAACATGTTCCAAAATCTAAGTGCACGTGCGTTTTCTATTTCGCCCCGGTCGAAATGCGGCTGCCGCGACCTCTAGCAATGCCATAGCCGCAAAGCTAACGCGGCGGACACAGAAGTATTGATTTGACGGTCGACCGCTTCCGTAGTGTCGCGTAGACACTGCGGAACAGTTTAATTAATGCGACTCTGCTTCTGCTCTCCCTGCGTAATTTGTCCGCTTGACATGTCTGCATGGTGTTTATATTTCAGAAATAGCAGGAACGTACTGTACCGTACCGTGAACTTAAACTTATTCAGTTGCCCCGCAACCGCTGTCGTATAGTAGTAGGGTTTCCTTGCCTTCCCACGTCACCTCCCCCCTCTCTTATATGGGGACTGCCTCTCCTCCTCCCTCTCCTTGTTCTCCTCTTCTTCTTTGTACAGTTCTATCTGCGTCCCCTCTGGCCTCGCACATTAGTAAAAAGGGAAGGGCTGCAGTTTCTGCAATGCTTCTGAGGGGAGTCGCAGATAATTACAGCTGTCAAGCGGCTAATGTGGCGACGGCCAGGGAGCTCCAGAGGGCATTGTGCAAAGTCGACGCGTTGGACTCCAAACGAGTTTCTCGCGTTGCCTTTCCTCTCTGACTCGCTCCTGTCTTATATACACACGCTCTCAACCACCCGCCGGCGTGGTGTGCCAGACAGCAGCAGCCACAGCAGCAGCAGTTGGAAAGCTTCGCTTTAAAACCGCAACATGGGCTTCTGGAAACGCCCTTCTCTTCTCGCTTATCTACGTGTTACCTACTTGCTATTAGAAGGCGGAAGCCCCAAAAAACGCCGTCACACATAGCATATAGCGAGCGGAAGAAGCGTTCTTTGAGCCGCACACTGCGCGGTTGCACGGTGCCACCCGCCGTTGCTTACGCCTCTGCAGCAGAGGCCTGAAGCTCGCGTTAGGCATCGGACCACATACATGCCACAAAGCTCCGCGCGAGTTGCACTGTGACGCGCTCGGCGGAATGGGAGGGGGAGTGCTGCCCTCCATTTTTTTAATGGGGGGAATCTGGCATGGTAGTTTAGCTGGGGAACGGGTGGCCATCAAGCGGGCCGCAGACAGGTCTGAGCCGCATGCAAGCTCATGCTAGACTGCAGGTAAGCTCGGACGCGGGAACGCTTACACTCACGCGTTCGTTCCCGTAGTCGAACGCGGCTGTGGAGTGGGCAAGGCTGGATCATCCGAGCTGTTGCAAGTAATGAAGCGTACAGTCACCCGCAAAAGTTTACGAGACGCGGGATTTGCGAAAAAGCCACATTTCCGCGAAGCCTGTGCACGCAGCTTCTAATTAAAAACTTTGATCCGTAGCAGTTCTTGCGAACCACACTGAAATCATTAAATTAGAAGCGCTGCGCCTTAACAGAGTAGAAATCCGCATTTGTCGTGAAACCCGTGCCCCGTAAACTTTTGCGGGTGACTGTACATTCTTTTCCGCCTCGAATGCATAATTTGCGCCGAATGAGGGACCAAATTTACAAAGCGTTTCGTTCTTAAATGTCCTTTGCTATGGGCTGGAAACGTTCGCTAAAAATAAGTACAGCACCAGGACTGGCTGGAAATTGTTCTCACGGAGAATTTTAGCGTAAAAGCGGTCGGCGTCAGCAGTGTTTTGTAGCACACAGAAAGGAACCAGGGCCTGTATTAACATTCAAGCTACTACGCTAGCTTTTGTCGTAAGTGGAAATTCTTGCCAACCTCAAAGCTAGACCTATCATTAGCGAAACAGACCCTCCAATGGCAAATATCAGTTATGAAAGAAAATCTTTGTGAATTTGGCCCCACTGTTAATTGTCAGGCAGCGATTCTTCTCTATAGGAAATGCTCTGATCATTCAGGAGCCGTTGCTACACCAGGGAAACAAAGAAGAAAGAGCAAGCTTGTTTATTCTTCTTCTGGCTAGAGAGATCCTCATCTTTAGCTTCAGAAACGCACTGAAATTTTGATTTATGCTAATTGGTTCATTGGTAAAGTGCGGAAGCATGACAGCGACGAGCAGGACAGACGTGGACGAGTCATGCTTCAGTGAGGCAGAGTATGTTGTTCGGCAATCGATAGCTGCCGCGTATTGATGGTCTGCTGTGGAGAGAAGACCATTTCAGTTTCGGCATGAACTGCCTGAGTCGTGCATCACCAAATATACCAAGTAAAATAATTTATCTCCTTGGGTGGGTCAAGGACAACGTGCGTCCGACGGTACATCAATCATGCGTGTCTCTATGACGAACACAGAGCAGGAAAGATAAAATGCCCTAATTAAAATAAAAGCCTTCGAAGTCATCTTTTATCACGCGCATTACTGTCATATGAAACAGAACGATCGGGGGCATGATTCACTGCAAAGGGGAAGCAAAGGAAGAGTGCTTTTTACGTACGGGTGATATCTTACATAAAGTAAGGTATCAGTAAGCTTGAAAAACTGTCCGTGAGTGCGTAGCGTTCTCGAAACGTTTTGTCCCCGCTATGAGGTAGTGTGAGAAGAGCGCTTCGGCTGCTGCCTTCGTTTTACAAGAGAAGCCTGCATATTGGGGTATCTATGTATGTATGTATGCATGTATGCATGCATGCATGTATGTATGTATGTATGTATGTATGTATGTATGTATGTATGTATGTATGTATGTATGTATGTATGTATGTATGTATGTATGTATGTATGTATGTATGTATGTATGTATGTATGTATGTATGTATGTATTTATGTATGTATGTAGTTGACACGGAGCTCAGTACGATGCGCGTTTAAACCACGATAACCCACTCGTCTCACCATTCACTTTCCAACCCAGTATCACGGAGGAACTTCAGGAGGAGCCGCAGCACCTCCCTCTTGAATATCCATTGTCTTCGCGGGAAAAATCTATCACTTGCATTTTAGTGTGGTGCCGTCCTGCGCTCGAGTTCATCTAATAATATATTACGCCTTGCTTCACATTCAGGACACTTTATTATGTAATGTTCGATGCCATCAAGAGTTTTACAATGCACACACGACGATGATGAGCCAAGTCCTATCTTGTACCGCAAAGCTGAAGCTTGCGGTGACCCTGTCCAGATGCGACATAGGAGAGCTGCATCAGTTCTGGTAAGCCCTTTAATCACACATGGCTGATGCGATGGAGACCATAACGAACGGAAGTGGCTTAAGATGGCCTTCTTCACGTCTATTTTTGCGTCCTGGGGACCTTCCTTCGTTGGTTTGAAATGCAGCGCTTTGCGCGCCATCCTGTCAGCGCCATACCGTGCCTGCGATGCCGATATGGAAAGGTACTCACTGGAATGCTTTGGTAAATCCGACATTCGATGATTTTTTTAACAGCATGCAATGCACGCTTCATGCATTTTTCAAGGGGAATTCCGCGCAGTAATAGTTCCAGCGCCACCTTGCTGTCTGAAAAGAGAACGACAGGTTGGGGCTGACAGGCATTCAGTTTCCGCAAGGCTGCAGCAATGGAGACACTTTCACGTGCCGGTAGAAGACACGACGCCGCCAAGTCTGGCATTCCACCAGACATTGAGAGTTGATATCGCACACGCCGCTGCACTAGCCCCATTGTCCTTGTCATCGTCAGAAGATGCCTGTCGTATATTCCGTCGAGGTGTTATACCACCAAACATTTTGCTTCTGCTACAGGTGTAAGGCGTTTGGTGCGAATTATATTAGGAATAGTAAGTTGACATTCCACACTCTCATGCCACCATGATGGTTTCTGATGGTCTAATTTTTTTTAATTAAATCGCAGGCCCAGTACACGAATTGTGCTGAGTGCCACAAAGACGGGAGGTTCCATTCGCCTCCGAAGTCTCCGGAGAAGCACTCTTCCTGCCTGAGTCTTGCTGAGGCGGAGCCGTTGCAAGAGCAGACGTTGAGTTGCAAGGAGGCAGAAAAAGGGCGCCTGTGACACGTGCAAAAGCTTGTTGCTAGCAGCTGTCTTTGGCAAACCAAGAGCTGTCCTAATAACTTTCCGATGTAGCGACTCGAATCGATCGCACTGGGACTTCGATGGCGTTATTAACGGCAACTGGAGGAGCACGCGATTCACCACCGGGGACGAGTGTACCTTCAACGTCGAAGAAAGATGACTGCCTCAGCGTGCACCGGCCATCCACCGAACCGAGTACAAGCGCGGTTACAGCTACGATACGGTGGTGTATATACAAGTCTCCAGTACATCCTACAATCAAGTATAGTAAGCCAAAAAATATCTTATGTGACTTTTACTTATGAGTTGACATTCTCATCTTAATCCGCGTTATTCTTCGCCGCACCCCAGGGAACAGCAAAAAACTGTACTTGTCTGCCGAGATGGTTAATCCTACCGATAAAAGATAGGCTTGTGGCGACACTACTGTTCGCTGAGCTAACATTGCCAGGCGCCTGTGCTGGTATCCGAGTAGCCAAATGCAGTATGCATACGTATACACGTGTACTGATTGGCATGTATTCGTCGAGGTATCTTTTAATCCCGCCATGCCCACATTAAACAGCAAAGGCGACAATACACTTCCGTAGTACGCCTCGTGAAATTGCTATCCCTGTACTCAGTACCATCCCTAGTTTCATCTGCACTTGCCGACCACTGATTACCGGGGCAGTGGTGGAGCGGTAAAGGTGCAGCGGTGGCGTAGAGGTAGAACACCCGCCTCGCGTGCAAGAGGTCCGTGGCTCGAATCCCGGTGCCGCGCAATTTTCCGCCGGATTAAAAAAAACCGCGTGTTGATAAAATTGCATAAACAGGCCTGGAGTGTGGCCTGATCCCGGTGACCAGAACCGCTAACGCACTCCCTCACCCCAGAGCAGGATTGGCCACTCTGGTGCAGTACTTGGCCACAACCTCCTATATGAACACAACACTCAAACCCCGGCCCCTCAGTCCCCAGCAGCTGCGAAGCAACTGACCACGGCGGCGGTCAGACCTGCGACGCAGCAGAGGGTGCTCAGAATCCCTGGCTCCGGACAGGCCGCCATTGGGATATGAACCTGGCAACGTTTAACGCTAGAACCTTATCTAGTGAGGCGAGTCTAGCAGTGCTATTGGAGGAATTAGAGGTCAGTAAATGGGATATAATAGGGCTCAGTGAAGCTAGGAGGCCAAAAGAAGCATATACAATGCTAAAAAGCGGGCACGTCTTGTGCTACCGGGGCTTAGCGGAGAGACGAGGAGTAGGATTCCTGATTAATAAGAATATAGCTGGTAACATACAGGAATTCTATAGCATTAACGAGAGGGTGGCAGGCCTTGTTGTGAAACTTAACAAGAGGTACAAAATGAAGTTGGTACAGGTCTACACCCCCTACATCCAGTCATGATGACCGGGAAGGCGAAAGCTTCCATGAAGACGTGGAACCGGCGATGGGTAGAGTGGAAAGAAAATACACTATACTGATGGGCGACTTCAATGCAAAGGTAGGCAAGAAGTAGGCTGGAGAAAAGGAAGTGGGAGAATATGGCATAGGCACTAGGAATAGCAGGGGAGAGTTATTAGTAGAGTTTGCGGAACAGAATAATATGCGGATAATGAACACCTTCTTCCGCAAGCGGGATAGACGAAAGTGGACGTGGGGGAGCCCGAACGGCGAGACTAGAAATGAAATAGACCTCATACTCTGCGCTAACCCTGGCATCATACAAGATGTGGACGTGCTCAGCAAGGTGCGCTGCAGTGACCATAGGATGGTAAGAACTCTAATTAGCCTAGACCTGAGGAAGGAACGGAAGAAACTGGCACATAAGAAGCCGATCAATGAGTTAGCGGTAAGAGGGAAAATAGAGGAATTCCAGATCAAGCTACAGAACAGGTATTCCGCCTTCACTCAGGAAGAGGACCTTACTGTTGAAGCAATGAACGACAATCTTGGGGGCATCATTAAGGAGTGTGCAATAGAAGTCGGTGGTAACTACGTTAGACAGGATACCAGCAAGCTATCGCAGGAGACGAAAGATCTTATCAAGAAACGCCAATGTATGAAAGCCTCTAACCCTACAGCTAGAATAGAACTGGCAGAACTTTTGAAGTTAATCAACAAGCGTAAAACAGCTGACATAAGGAAGTATAATATGGATAGAATTGAACATGCTCTCAGGAACGGAGGAAGCCTAAAAGCAGTGAAGAAGACACTAGAAATTGGCTAAGAATTAGATGTATGCGTTAAGAGACAAAGCCGGCAATATCATTACTGATATGCATGAGATAGTTCAAGTGGCTGAGGAGTTGTATAGAGATTTATACAGTACCAGTGACACCCACGACGATAATGGAAGAGAGAATAGTCTAGAGGAATTCGAAATCCCACGGGTAACGCCGGAATAAGTAAAGAAAGCCTTGGGAGCTATGCAAAGGGGGAAGGCAGCTGAGGAGGATCAGATAACAGCAGATTTGTTGAAGGATGGTGGGCAGATTGTTCTAGAGAAACTGGCCACTCTGTATACGCAATGCCTTATGACCTCGAGCGTACCGGAATCTTGGAAGGACGCTAACATAATCCTAATCCATAAGAAAGGGGACGCCAAAGACTTGAAAAATTATAGACCGATCAGCTTACTGTGCGTTGTCTACAAAGTATTTAAAAATCAGGAACACCTTAGACTTCTGTCAACCAAAGGACAAGGCAGGATTCCGTAAAGGCTACTCAACAATAGACCGTATTCACGCTATCAATCAGGTGATAGAGAAATGTGCGGAGTATAATCAACCGTTATATATAGCTTTCATTGATTACGAGAAAGCGTTCGATTCAGTCGAAACCTCAGCAGTCATAGAGGCATTACGGAATCAGGGTGTAGACGAGCCGCATGTAAATATACTGAAAGATATCTATAGCGGCTCCACAGCCACCGTAGTCCTCCATAAAGAAAGCAACAAAATCCCAATAAAGAAAGGCGTCAGGCAGGGAGATACGATCTCTCCAATGCTATTCACAGCGTGTTTACAGGAGATATTCAGAGACCTGGGTTGGGAAGAATTGGGGATAAAAGTTAATGGAGAATACCTTAGTAACTTGCGATTCGTTGATGATATTGCCTTGCTTAGTAACTCAGGGGACCTATTGCAACGCATGCTCACTGACCTGGAGAGGCAAAGCAGAAGAGTGGGTCTAAAAATTAATCTGCAGAAAACTAAAGTAATGTTTAGCAGTCTCGGAAGAGAACAGCAATTTACAATAGGTAGCGAGGCACCGGAAGTGGTAAGGGAATACATCTACTTAGGGCAGGTAGTGACGGCGGATCCGAATCATGAGACGGAAATAATCAGAAGAATAAGAATGGGCTGGGGTGTGTTTGGCAGGCATTCTCAGATCATGAACAGCAGGTTGCCATTATCCCTCAAGAGAAAAATGTATGATAGCTGTGTCTTACCAGTGCTCACCTACGGTACAGAAACCTGGAGGCTTACGAAAAGGGTTCTACTTAAATTGAGGACGACGCAACGAGCTATGGAAAGAATGATGGGTGTAACGTTAAGGGATAAGATTGGGTGAGGGCAGATTGGGTGAGGGAAGAAACGCGAGTTAATGACATCTTAGTTGAAATCAAGAAAAAGAAATGGGCATGGGCAGGACATGTAATGAGGAGGGAAGATAACCAATGGTCATGAAGGGTTACGGACTGGATTCCAAGGGAAGGGAAGCGTAGCAGGGGGCAGCAGAAAGTTAGGTGGGCGGATGAGATTAAGAAGTTTGCAGGGACGACATGGCCACAATTAGTACATGACCGGGGTTGTTGGAGAAGTATGGGAGAAGCCTTTGCCCTGCAGTCGGCGCAACCAGGCTGACGATGATGATTAACGTACTTATGAAACGTATAGGTGGCCTGTGGCTCCCACTCCTGCTAGTCGATGCAACTATTGAGCCCCGGAGGGCGTTGTCGTTGGCCTTTGATACGTCAAGGAAGAGTGCAAGTGCGGAGAATCCGTTAGCTTGCTGAAGTTAGATGTGGCTTACCAAATTAAGTATGTTGTGCTGCCCACTTGAACGTTACCGGAAGCCAGTCATACACGTTGTAAGAAGCTTATGATGTTCAAGCCACCATGTCAGCCTGACACAGACGAGCTTTTACAACAGTTTCATCATGCATGAAGTTAGGGAAACCGGTGGATGTAAGTTCAAGGCTATTCTGTCCTTTCCTGGCTTAAGTATTCGTACAACTCATGCCAACTTCCAAGATGTCAATACATCTCCATTTATCTAGGTATGGTCAAAGTACGACAAGATATGGTTATTCTGCTAAGGTAGATAGGAACCATCTGATTGGTGATTCCGTCTGGCCCCGGCCAACACCGGCGACGCAAGCAGCCCATGGCTGTGTGCAGCTCCCTCAATGTGAAGCCCCATTATTTGTTTAAGGTATCATCAATAGAAACGCTGACTGTGGCCTTTGGAACGAAGATTTTCGCGAACTGAAATTGTCGTTATACCATTGATGCCACTGATGCGTGGAGGGCAAGCTATCAACTTGCTTATCAGGTACAATCAAATGGAAAACTTGGAGAAGTTATCGTATGCCAAGAAATTCAAGGTTTAGTTGCCATCAAAACCATCTATGGATGAACGTTACTATAGCTACGAGATGGAAACTAGCTTGACATCGAAGATCATGATCTATCTATTGATGGCAAGTATGCTGACCCATTCATTTCGTATGGTATAAATGTCATGGTCGTCAGGGGAAGAAGCCGAGCCTTCAAAAACGCTGTGAAGATTCTTATAGAGCCTGGTAAAGAAAGAAGATGGATATGAAGCGGTAGCATCACGCAATTAAAAAGCCCGACATACTATTTTCTGCTTATAACCAATCGTCACAATCAACCATTTGCAGAGCGTTGTTGAGGGAGTTTCCGGATGTGACATAGCAAACCGTACTTCAAAATAAGCCAAGGGATTCAGGTGGCTTCAAGTATACCCCCGAAAATCCAAAGCCTGACCTAGTATCAGAGGAAGCGGAACCACAAGAGGCGAAATGCAAGGCCATGTTGGTCTTGCATAGGGCCTACGTGGTACTCACTTTTGCGCTGCTGGGTAGTGATGCAGCACGCTTTGCGTGTGCCGCTTCCTGAACGCTGATGGTGATTGCAGTGTCCAGCAGTAGGACAGCAATGACGACATAATGTAGTGCGCTAGCAGTAAAGTAGAACACACGAGAAAACGCACGAGTGTATTGCCTGAAATGCTTCAGCTACAGGTTGCCAGAATAATCTCTGTTCTTTCTTTTTTTTTTATTAAGAAAGGTGGAGACTAACCACCGGTAATAATGTCACTTCATTGTTTTTCTTTAGACGCAACAGGACTTATCAATTCAAACGAAATCGCGGATGTGTACCATAGATAACGGTCGGCAAACATAGATTCATTTATAACTTATACGCAGTTTCTATAGAGTGATTATAAAAATAAAAAGACAGGGCGTTCATAGTCAACATAATAAAGAAAAGGTTCTTCATGTACTTGCGCCTTGCCAGACAAGTGTGACATTTAAGAGTTCTAGCAGAGAGGCCTTTCTTCTTAACTATTCTGTCCGTTGTGATTTACAATATCCGACTTGTTCTAGGCAAACAACAGTAAAAGAAGTTAGAAATCGTTATAAGATAAGCAAAGTGCATCTGGGTTACATGTGCAGGCTCTCAAAGTAAGGCTGGTAGAGGATGGAGGGCAAGCACCTAAACGGGGAGGGGAGGGGGAGGGGCTATGATAGTGTCGTCTGTACCCGACACGTTCAGTCGTAATGTCGCAAGTCACTACTGTCATGCATTCGCTAAATCACCAACTTAAGGAGTTCCACATGCAGTCATGTGAACTGCATTGTAGATCACTTCTCCCCTATAATGCGCACTTTTTCGCTGCTTGCTTCGCCGCTTATAATTATCCAACGCACCCCGCGAAAACTGTTCTTCAACCAGGCGTCCTCGTGACCATCAGCCTGGTTAAGGCCGCAGCAAGAAAAAGGTCAATCACAAACATCTCCAACTACCTTTGCCTTGCGTCAGCCAAACTCGACGAAATCCACGAATTTTCTTATCTAATTAGTGCATCTAATTTTTTTGCCACTTCTGACTGCCTTTTCTACCCTCCGTGTTAACGCCGCTGCACTGACAGGCCTTCAGTCACGTCCCGTACAAAATTCGAGACCTGCCGTACCGAAGCTTCGTTTACATGAAATCGACGTGAGCGGTTGAGTCAGAAGTTGGGCTCACCCAGACCAACCCGACCCCGTTTGCAGGAATTTCGGCAAGCGGGTCCAGCAACCCCCCCACCCCTCGCAGTCGGGCTGACTAAACTTGTCCCAACGATTCTTCAACCCTTCCCGCTGTCGTTTACGTGAACCCGACGACCGTATTTCGTCATGATTGATAAGCCGACTCGCCTGGACCTTGTTTGGTTCACGTAAACGTAACTTTGATGTCTCTCTTGGTAGCAGTGACTAAATGATTGAGATCGTAGTCTTTGATAGATGGGGAAGGACTGTCGCAACAATATCATACGTGAAAAGGGCTTTGCACTCATAAGTGCTGTTTGAATTGTCCGGCCGCCTTCACTAATAATATGTCCACCATCACGAATGGCTAGCATCTGCTCTTACGAGCAATTCTAGCGCAATAACTTGTTTTGTGAATACGGGTGAAGGCGTGTAAGCAATCAAAGGCCGACATCACGTCTTCAAAATTAGTTTGCCCTCAAAAAGTATTGTAGTTATTATTATTTTTTCGTTGAGACCTGAAGCTAACTCACCGACAATGAATGCATGCAGGAGACAAGTCAGGAGCAATGACCCGCTCCCCGATTTTCGTGGGAAAGAAAGGATAGAAATCGGCGCTTCACGCGTTTCTTACCTGTTGCCGTGCCTCCGGTGGCTGTGCGCGGTCCTGCTGATACCGAATTCAAGAGCTTCGATTCGTACTACGTTCCCCGCCTTCGCGATCGATTAGGCGGGCAGACTTTCCACTTGGACCCGCCTACTCTCCTTTCCGATTGGACGGTGCCGTGTGTCGGGGGTCCAATTGCACGCCGCTCGATGCGGGCAGGTAAAGCTCGACTCTCTGCCGCCCCCTCGCTTCCTAAAAGCTTTTCGCGAAAAGAAGCTTGCGTAAGCGTGTCCCTTGTGCATGCGGTGCAAATCCTGCTGAGCCGGCGTCACTTGCCGTCGCTTTCTTTCCTAACGCGCCAATGAGCGGCGGAGGAACTCGGGATTCGGTTCTCGGCCTGCGCACGCAGAACTGCACTGCGTGCGGGCCACCGAAACTCAAATGCGAGAGGGGATTTCGAAGCACTAATGGGAGCAAGGCGGCGCGCCGAGGCTTAAGCTCACATGGCGCGTGGAGGACCCGTACAGAGAGAGAACATCGTGGGGTGATGCGTAATACCGCGTTACTTCATCTGTATTTGTGTTTTTTCGCACTCGTCTCTGTGTGCCAGGGAGTTTCGCGTGTGCTTAGACGCCAGCTGAGTCTTTCCTCTCGTGATTGTCTTGACGTCCTATAATGCGCTCGAAGTAGGCGCATCCCACGAAATCCACTGAAAGGTACCGCTGCGTATACTTCCGACATGTACGGTATACTCGGCTTAATGCCTGTAGTCGCGACCCCATACGCGGCCGAAAACTTGACCTTAGCGGTGCGACGAGAAGGTAAGAAAGGGCGCCGCGCAAAATGCCGACGCTGCGACCAGACACGCAATAGGAGTGTCGCCATTGCTGCTCTCTTTTGTGCTAGCAGCGAATGGAAACTGAGATGGCTTGTTGGTGCCGTTTTGAAGCTTCCCAGGCTCTAAACCTTGAATAGCGTTACCGGATATCTGTAGCACGCAGAGTTTTCTTCTTTTCATAATGCGTGAACTACACGTGTGCTTCTATAAGCCTCTCCATTCTAACACATGCAAGTAAAAAGAACATCTTCAAATTTCTGTATCTCTTCTTCGTACAAACACGTGTACATGTTCACAGAACACGTTCTCGTGAGCCAATAAGGTATGCTTTCTCGTCCTGACTTTCGAAGAATCCTTTAATACGTTGGCATCAGGAGTGTCAAAGTGGAAAATAGGATATGTGTGTGAAGTTTGAGAAGCCGGTAAGATGTTAGAGGTAGAGATGGGAGTGCTTAGAAGAGCGTGTCTATATATATATATATATATATATATATATATATATATATATATATATATATATATATATATATATATATATATATATATATATATATATATATATATATATATATATATATATACATATATATATATATATACACACGTCACACGTGTACTTGTTTATCGAGTGACCACGTTTCATTGCCGAACTGCGAAATGCGAAGGTTGTAGGTTCGGTTCCCACCTGCGGCAAGTTGTTTTTTCATCCACTGTAATTTCCATTAATTTATCGTTTCTTCATTCCATTTATTAAGCACAAGTAATTTCCCCTATGTTGTCCTTGGTGTCAGTGTTTGTTGGCTTCTCATGATATGACTAATAAAAATCGGGCCCCTCGGTTAACCCCCTTTCTTCTTGTTCATATATATATATATATATATATATATATATATATATATATATATATATATATATATATATATATATATATATATATATATATATATATATATATATATATATATATATATAGTCATATCTAAGGAAGCCAAAAATGATACGAAGGACAGTATAGGTGAGATTATTGGGATTTATTAATTGACATACAAAATAGGATAATTAAGTGAACACGAACGTGGAAGCCACCCATCGTTCTGCTTTCACAGGAGTGAGTGCAATTGGGGTTAACCGCCCACGACATGAGCTTTTCAACCACTTTTGAAAATAAAAAGTTGGTACAATAAGTTTGCGTTGTTGTACAGACCTTCCTTATATGTACATCACGTTTTGCCCTAAGTACACGCCTACGTCATGGCTGGTTGGCACCCGTCGTCATTGTTCTGTCGATAGTCGAGCCAAGCCAACTCATCGAAAACGAAGGCGAAGGCAGCGCCACTTTTCTGCTCACTACAAACGAAGGCCTACCTGCACACTGTAAGCTAGAAAAAGAAACTGATAATAGAAAAAAGTGTACTGCATTTCGATACTAATAAAGAGACCAGGAACCGCGTACAAAGTAGAAGGTCACGTGATAGACCTCATGCATCTTCACGTTTTTGCCACGTGGGATGCCAAAGGTAATCTTTCTTGGATTTTAGTGAAAAAATTAAATATATAAATTCACGTTTAATGAGAAAAACATGGCTCGTTTTAACCATTATGATAGGCAATCTTTTCATCAGCGAGGTTATCTAGATTCATGTTCTGAGCGGTTGTCTGTCATTTTAACCAAATCAATTTCCTAAAACTCTCTGAGCGCTCTTTTCAACAGCGTGTTTAAAAAAGACAACGTTATTATATTTTTAAACTAATCTTAGAAGAGGGCGATGATTGCGAACTACAGCAAAAAAAGAAGTTGGTTCTAAGTGACGATGTCACCCTGATTTATAGCACTTTACGACAAAATTAAATGAAAGTCGTGCGGATACTTATTTATTTATTTATTTATTTATTTATTTATTTATTTATTTATTTATTTATTTATAAAGAACATACCGCGATCAAGTAGACAAGACAGGAGGGTTACATCTGAAGACAATGTTCATATGTGAACAGTGGAGAAATTATACGCCGAAACTTGATTCAGCACGGGCTAAACCTATAAATACTATACGTAAGGGCTCAACGCTTATAAAATAATAATAATAGAAGTGTTAGGTAGGGTAAATTGCAGTGATCATAGGTTAGTGAGGGCTAGGATTCACCTCAATTTGAAGAGAGAAAGGATAGAATTGGTCAAGAAGAAACAGGTCAACCTAGACGCAGTGCGTAAAAGCAAAGAAATTCAGGTTAGCACTTTCAAACAAATTTGCATCCTTAGAACAGAGAGATGAAGATGACATAGAGGCAATGAATGAAACCATAACTAGGCTGGCTTCAGAAGCAGCAAATGAAGTGGGAGGTAAGACCCCAAGGCAACCAGTAGGTAAGCTTTCCCAAGTAACAAAGGACCTAATAAAGAAACGACAAAGAATGAAAGTGTCGAACTCACGAGATCATATAGAATTCGCGGAACTGTCAAAACAAATTAAGAAGGAGAAAAGGGATATTCAAAATTATAACGTGAGAAAGGCTCAGGAAGCAGTAAAAAAAATGGACGCAGCCTGAAAACAGTGAGAAGGAAGCTAGTTATCGGACAAACCAAGATGTATGCACTCAAAGATAGACAGGGTAATATCATCAGCAATCTCGAAGATATAGTAAAAGCAGCGGAACAATTCTATATTGACCTGTACGGCACCCAAAGCAGCCACGACACCTCCATTAGAAGTAGTAATGAACAGGTTACAAAGGCTCCTTCTAAAACTAGCGATGAAGTTAGAAGGACCTTGCAAGACATGAAACGGGGAAAAGCGGCAGAAAAAGATGGACTACCAGTCGATTTAATCAAATTTGGTGGAGACATAATGCTTGAAAAACTAGCGGCTCTTTATACGAACTGCCTATCGACTTCAAGGTTCCCAGAAAACTGGAAGAATGCCAACATTATACTAATCCACAAAAAGGGAGACGTTAAAGAATAGAACAATAATAAGCCCATTAGCTTACTTCCAATATTATATAAAATTTTCATCAAGATAATATCCAATAGAATAAGAGCAACACTGGAATTTAGTAAACCAAGGGAACAGGCAGGTTTCAGGAAGGGGTACTCTACAATGGATCACATCCGTGTCATCAATCAGGTAATCGAGAAATCCGCAGAGTACAATCAGCCTCTCTATATGACTTTCATATATTACGAAAAGGAATTTGATTCTGTCGAGATACCAGCAGTCATAGAGGCATTGCGTAAGCAAGGAGTAGAGGACGCTCACGCAAATATCTTTGAAAGTATCTACAGAGATTCCACAAGAAAAGTAGGAAGATACCTATAAAGAAAGGGGACAGACAAGGAGACACAATCTCTCCAATGGTATTCACCGCATGCTTGGAAGAAGTATTCAAGCTATTAAACTGGGAAGGCTTAGGAGTAAGGATCAACGGCGAATATCTAAGCAACATTAGGTTTGCAGATGGCCTTGTCCTGTTCAGCAACACTGGGGACGAAATACAACAAATGATTGATGGCCTGAACAGAGAGAGTATAAGAGTGGAGTTGAAGATTAATATGCAGAAGACAAAGATAATAATCAATAGCAGGGCAAGGGAACAAGAGATCAAGATCGCCAGTCAGCCTCTAGAGTCTGTGAAGGAGTAGGTTTACCTAGGTCAATTACTCACAGGGGACCCTGATCATGAGAAGGAAATTTACAGAAGAATAAAAATGGGTTGGAGCGCATTCGGCAGACACTGTTAGAGCCTGACTGGAAGCTTACCATTATCATTGAAAAGGAAGGTGTACAATCAATGCATTTTACCGGTGCTGACATACGGGGAAGAGACTTGGAGATTGACAAAGAAGCTTGAGACCAAGTTAAGGACCGCGCAAGAAGCGATGGAACGAGGAATGCTGGGCATAACTTTAAGAGACAGAAAGAGAGCGGCGTGGATCAGAGAACAAACAGCGAAAGCCGATATTCAGTTGACAATAAGAGAAAGAAATGAAGCTGGGCATGTCATGCAATGCATCAGTTATATAACCGGCGAACCATTAGAGTTACAGAATGGGTGCCAAGAGAAGGGAATCGCAGTCGAGGACGGCAGAAGACTAGGTGGGGTGATGAAATTAAGAAATTGGCAGGCGTTAGTTGGAATAGTTGGAATCAGTTGGCGCAGGACAGGGGTAATTGAAGATCGCAGGGAGAGGTCTTCGTCCTGCAGTGGACATCAAATAGGCTGAATAATAATAATAATAATAATAATAATAATAATAATAATAATAATAATAATAATAATAATAATAATAATAATAATAATAATAATAATAATAAATCATTTATTTACTGTGCCCACGAGAAAAACTAAGGTCTGAGTGCTGACGCATGCATTAAACAAAACATATTAAACAAAAAAGAAAACGAACTGCAGGGGAATATAACTAAAGAAAGCAATGATTAAGAAAATTTTGAAAAAAGAGACTCTACATACAGCAAAGCGCAGTGTGAATAAAAATGAAAAGGAAAAAGGCAGTTGAATAATGTGTAAAACTATGACAAAAGCTCGGAAAAAGGAAACAATCATAGGAAGTTGTGAAAAATATTGAGATCATGAAAATAATCGTTATAAAGGCCCAGTATTCTGTGGACGGTTGAATGTAGGTCATGACAGCCAGGAACATGGGCCGAAAGGTCTCTGGTGGTCTTGCGTGGAATACGAGACATGATACAACTGAGCAGTTCGGGGAAGGTGACATATCGTGAAGGAGTTGGAAAGAAACAGAAGGTCGGCGCGATTACGTCGGCAGCGAAGGGCAATGACAAAAATCGAGCAGTGCTAAAACAAGGTCCAGCATAAGGAAAACGGTGGCGGTATATACTTACAAACTTTTTCTGGATTCGATCTATTATGTCACTGTCACATCTAGAAAAAGCCATTCCAGACGACCGACGCGTATTCGAGTTGAGGAAGACAGATCTTTGTGTAGAACTTGCGGAATGGTGTAGGATAATTGAATTCTCTCGAGGGTCTGCAAACAGAGCCCAGAGAGCGCATACCGTACATTGCAACGCGCTTAACGTGAGCCGAAAAGTGTAGGGTTGTGTCAAAACGCACACTGAGATCATTGACCTCACAGACCTTACACAATGGTACAGCAACTACAGAACAAAAAGAAATGCTTGCTATTTTGCGTGTGAAAGTCGTGACTTAGGTCTTAGCAGCATTCAAGGTGAGGCTAATTCTTTGCTCCATTTAGAAAAAGAAGCAAGTTCCGACTGCAGGATGCGACAGTCGTAAACGCTGTGAAATTTCTTTTAAGAAATAATAATAATAAAGTTTATTTGCGTCTTCTGTGGCTCTCCATCAGTGTTCTACTGTAGAAGACGAACCTATATGTCCGTGACTCTATTGGGTCGTTCTGCGTATATTTGTTACGAAAAAGAACGGTCAGCTCAAGCAAAACAGTTGACTGGCCACTCGTAAGCTTCGACAACATTTCCCTTCGAGAGAAGCTCCCGGATTCTGTGCAACATTCCTGCAAATAACGAATTTGCAAGCACAAACACAGCTGCGAGTATAAGCAGTCAAACAGCATGACCGTCGACACGGCAGAATCAATATTAGATCGTCACGACGAACTTTCATAATGCGCAGGAAAGTGACTGGTGGTGGAATGGTGAGCCGCATTAACGTCGCCGGGCCCACTAAGCCTCAACCGACTGAACTGGTGCGGCCAGTCTATGCACCCCGAGCCAGGTGACGTTCCAGCCATTAGTGTCGGCGGAATAAGTGGACACTCACTCACGGATATATATATATATATATATATATATATATATATATATATATATATATATATTGCAGGATGCTCACTCACGGGCCTTTAGTCGCGGTCATACGTGCGCATATACGTTCACAGATACTCACGCGTGTTCGAACTCGCGCTCGCACTCACGGGCACACACTCGCGTTCATGCTCACCCTCACCGACACTCACTCCCGTGCGTACTCGCGCACTATCAAACTGACTGGTACTCACGTTCATGTGCACTCATTTGAGTGAATGTGCCGACCTGCAGGTGACAGCAGATCCACCTGCGTGGCGTTGATGGCGGACCGCTCTTCATCCCATTGTGAATGGCGGTAGTGAAAGCGAGAAATTATAATTTTTTCGCCTTCACTACTATACCGTTCTCTTCGCTGCTGTCGATGCCTGTTGCAGGACACATAGCTGATGGTGATATACACGGCGGCAGGAATACCTGTGAAATGAACGGGATTTTCACGCTGAGCACCAGTAACGCTGCCCCGTTGCCTTAGGCGCGAGAAAGATACCTTGCGAAACATGCAGCTTGCTTGCTCTAAAATGTCACGGTTTTTAAAAGAAATCGGATCGCCACGGAAGAAAGTCAGCCTTGAATGACCCATTGTACTTTAACCATTCTCTTCGCTAGCAAACAATTCACACCTTGATCCTTTACAACGCTCCTTCCAGCAGTCATGAGAAAGAATAAAAATGGAAAATTTACAGTGATCGGAGGCGTTGAAGTTCAGCGCCCTACAGCACGTGCAATGTCCAACATGCCTGGCAGTCGAGCGATATTGTTATTGTGGTCTCAAATTGGGCCAGCGGTAACTGGATAAGAAAATGGTAGGAAACGCAGTGTTCATTGCTCGATCTGCCCTTGAGTACTTATGAAGCTTAATTTGAAGCCAAAAAGAAGGCATTCCACGTTTTTGATATTCCCTGAAATTTAACCCGTAATAAAATTACGAGGATAAGGGTGAGGTGATAATGCACCTCCTTTTCTGGCGGGCAATGCAATGCCGTTGAGCAGTATAGGTACAGTAATAATAATAATAATAATAATAATAATAATAATAATAATAATAATAATAATAATAGGTATATCATTGCTGAGTAGTGGTAGAGTTCTCCGGTCAGAACGGTGAGGTTCTTGCATGGTGTGAACCCAACTAGCGGAGATGGGGTTTTTTTTTTCTTATTCGAGTCGTCCGAGCATGATGTTGCACAGTTATCCTGACTCATCGCCCATAACTGCTTATCGCAGTATATAAGAGAAAGTTGCCAGCGTATCAACCATCTGTTTCACGGTGCAAGTTCGGGGCACAGCTTGAGTCTCAAATATACTCAGCCTTCCATGCCAGGCTGGGCCCTGGCCCTGGCCGTATAGGCTTGCTCTGTCGGGCCGCATCGGGCGTGTGTGAAGTTTGCAACGCTGGGCCGGTCCCACTCCGCAACAAAGTTCGTTTGGTATCAGGCGTTCCTAGCGATGAAAAGACAAACCGAGAACACTGTTGTGCCGCTTATGCCTCCCCGAACGCGCACGCGCTTCGGTGTAGTGAGAACCTTTTCGTCGAAACACGATCGCATGCACACTGCGTCTTGTGGTTCGTCCTCCCGAACAAAAGCGAATAGCGCACGTCCATCTCCAACCCGCTGTGCGCGACTGGCCGGTACTCGCATTTAAGGTGTCACTGCGCGCTGCAGTGACGCCGCAAAGAGTTGGGAAGAGGTCTGGGTGACATTGCGGTCGCAGCTGCCAGCTTTCGCGTTTTCGAGAGCGCAGAGTCACAGCGCACACGCTAGCGATAGAGTAGAGCTTAAATGCGAGAGCGCGACGAGGTCATTCTTCCCTGCCTGTGCCGTGCAAGAACAGCACACCGCTCCGCACTTGTTCGCCTGCACAAAGAAGACGTTGACGAACCTGGCGGTGCTCTCGGCCAGAAATGGACTGAAAGCGCATATGGTGACTCCAGAGCACGTTGAAACATTTACTGAACTGCATATACATGCACACAGGGTGTCCCACGTAACTTGAACCAAGGATTTAATGAAAGTGGTTAAGAGCAGCTGAATGTAACCACAGACATATGGTTTGCCGTCACTTGGCACTCCTTAGAGTATTTTTTTTAATATTCCGCGGAACTAGTTAACTAAGCTAAATTATGCGAGACTTTTAATATTCACATTAGGGCCAAGTGAGTTTCGTTACTTTATAGAGGGGGTTCAAAAACGACCTATCCAACCTTTTGTGGCAACGTACATGCTGCGTGGTGATTTTTTTTTTTCGACATTTACAGAAAGCCCGCGAAATATGAAATAAAACCACGTGACTGCGCCCATGTGCTACCGTATTGCAGCGCTGTCAACCGCCCTTCTTGCGGAAGAACCGTGGGCGCGGACCGAGGCGTAGTGAGGGGCCGCGGCTACAGGCACCGGCTTCACAGTGCGCCAGCATCTTTGACGGTGGCACAAGTAAAGGAAGCGCCGTCGCCCCCGATAAGCGATAGGCTCGAAGCACGGTTGAGGGTGTTGCAAAACGATAGCGCACCAACGCAGTCACGTGGGTTTATTTCATATTTCGCGGGCCCTCTGTAAACGCCGAAAAAATTCACCGCGCAGCATGTACGTTGACACAAAAATTTGGATCGGTCGCTTTTGAACCCCGTCTACAACGTAACGAAACGCACTTGGCATCAAAGTGAATATTAAAAATTTATAATAATCTCGGTTAATTAAGTAATTAAGCGGAATACCGTAAAAGAAATCTCCAAGGAGCGCCGCGTGACGGCAAACCTTATGTCGTCAGTCTCGCCCAGTGCGGTTAACTACTTTTCCGAAATCCTTGGTTCAAGTTAAGTGAAACACCCTCCTCTGTGTGTATGCGTGTCTGTGCTGCGAACAGCTCATGCTCTGCGTATACACAGCGTTGTATCAAATCCCGCTGGCACCGCCACGGGCTGAACGCGGGCCACCGCGAGGGCTGCGGGGTTATTTAGCGGATCCGCGCAGCTTACTGGAAGAGGCTGAAAGCTTTCCGCGGTCGCGGTCCCGCACACAGCGCCACCGGCACGCGACGTGAGCACGCGTGTACTTACCGTTTAGCCTCCCTCTCCGATTCCCAGGGCAAACCGCCCCCCCGCTCGCTCAATGCTTTCCCTGGGGCATAACGCGAGGAGCGTATCCGACGCTCTCGCCATCCGGTAGGGTGGCACCCTGTTGCCGATGGGCCTCATTAGAGACAAATCCGGCATTCCGCAAGCAGGTGATGTAGCGCAAGTGTGCAATGGTTCACTGCAGGGGGCTACAGTTCGTGAATATAATGTTACTTTGTGAGTAAGTGCCCCTGAGGTCCGACTGTGAGGGGTACCTACGATACAATACTTTTTTTTTGTCTTTCTAGAACTCATAGCCGTACGACAAACGTCTGCGGAACGCGAGAAGATACGTCTCAGTTCTAAAATACAGTAAGATCGCACTTTTATTGTTTTAATTAAAACTTAAGTTCATGTAATCTAGTCCGTGGCAGCTGACACGTTAGATTGCGTGCATTAACGTAGAAGCGAGGTAACTTACCTCCGTATTCAGAAATGGGCCTCAACTTGAAGCTCATGCTTGACTTGATATATTTGACGCCTGGTGCGAACGCACCCAAGACGCTCATTTCGTTTCTTTTGGTACGTTCACGACAGGTGTCATTTAAATCAAGTCAAGCATGAGCTTCAAGTTAAGATACCTTTCTGAATACGGGGGTAAGAGTAGCAAAGGATTCAGCAAGTTTGGGAGCATGAATGCGCATGAATGCGAAGATTTTTCCACTCAAACGCGTAGGGCGGCGGCATACACTGCACAGAGACAGAAGCAGTGGGGCTGTAAAGTTCATAAAGAAAACGTCTCCCCATTTTCCTTTTTACTGAGACAGCAGATAAGAGATCGATACTTGCTGTGTCTGCCCGTCCGTACGCCATTTCCGATACGCAGACGAGGATATAGTCGTACAGGCCACTTCGCTGAACTTTTAACTTCTCCTTCGCCATATACAGCGAAGAAGGAAAAAAAAAATTGGCCGCGTCTCGGCGTTCTCCGCTTCAAATGACGTCTATAAGATGTAGGTGTTGTAAACCTGCACAGCTTTTGCAGGCGCTTTTATTCGATAGAGGTGTCGGGAAAAGTACAGCGTTCTCGACTGAACAGGCACACATGTGACTCCAGCAGTCGTCTGGTGCAGCGTCTGCGCATAGCGTTAAGAGTGGTTAATTGCTTTGCGTTGTCGTTCCTCTGCAGGTACTCTGCGTATAACGCCGCACGTAGTGTCTCCCGTATACCTTTTGAGGGCCTCTTCGAGTGGTCGGCAAAACGAGCAGAGTGCAACAGAAAGAAGCGCTTACACAATCCATTCCGTCCAAATGGCCAGATTTAGCACAACCGCCTCTTACGGGTTGCTCCATTCACTCTTCAGGTGCTTCAGGTTCTCAGAGAACAAAGAGAATTACCTTAACATTTGCATATTAAAGCGAAACTTTGCAGGCGAACTGCTCCAGGACTTTGCTGACCGTGGCTACTGCTGTGTGCTGCTCCGAGTATAGCTCATTATACAGAAAATGAAATAAATACTTGCCTAAAAGGTAGCATCGAACCTCTGCTTTTCCTGCACAAGAGCCCGGTGTGCTAACAATAGGTCAAAAAGCGCCCGCCTGCTCCTTTCGCGACAACGCGAAGTAGGTCTTTTAGACTATTGGCGCGTGCATGACACACGCACGCGCGCGCGTGGCAATTTTGCATTTGGCCACAGCTAGACCCTGGAATAAAACGGGCGAAAAAATAGCCAACCTTTTGCGTCCCACTTCTCCCTGCGTACACACCTCTCCTGGCCATCCTTTTCTCCACAAACATCAAACATCGCATTCGTCCTCGTGACATGACTCCTTTGACGCCTCACAACCTCCATCAACTGCTGTTTGCACTTCGGCATAACCTGTGGATGGTGTGCGTCTCTCCCAGAAGCGTAAGCGACGGCGCCGCAGCGAGGGCACGCAGCGATGTGCTGTCATCTGCAGGCGTTAGTGTCGCGCAGATGCACTTCTCCGAGCGGAGCAGACATTAAACGTCAAGCTAACGCTGCCTGTTTACAACACTGGTGCGAGTCATACGCATTCATTACTTAATTAATCATTATATCTGCAGCTGATTACGCAAGACAACGAATATGCCACCGCAGGGCAGGGGAACCACATATAACACCAGGCTGAGTACAGATGCAGACGCTAAGTAAACATTCTACTAAATCTCCCAATACCTATACAGTTCCTCAGTAGAACACACATTGCTCGTGCGTGTGTTATCGTGCAAGTAGATTTGCGTTTGCGTGCAAGAATTATGTGCAAGAATGTGCGCGTTTCGTGCCTTTCCTGGCCCTTGCCTGTGCATCCAACTTGAGTACACTGGGTATCTGTGGCTGCTACTAACAATTTCTGTCTCACCTCAACCGTCAGTTTGCTAAGTTATCGATCGACATTGCTCTGGCGGCCATGTTCTACGAGCCCTACGCATCTCGGTACGGAAGCCATTGCGCTTCGCATAGTCCTGGCTGTCTTTTTTTACGAAAGTCTCCACACGCGTCTTTCGCATTGCATGCTCGCTGCTGACCGAGCATTTGATCTCTCCACAGACCCGCTCCGTCTCTTTACCTTCGCTGCCCAATAGCCGTCCGTGGGGTGAGACGAAGCGCCGAGAGAGGCATTTGAGCACGCGAAGTTTGGATATCCATTATTCCCGCCTCCAATCTTCCCGGCATATTTTCTTTTTTTCCCTCACTGTTGCGTGTTGTTTCTTCGCGTGAACACGGTCGTACGTGAAAGCGTGCGACCCCTGACACACGGGCAGAGACAGCGAAGCCGAAGCGTCTGTAATGCACGTCGCGGGAGCTGCTTCACTGCCGAGACCGAGTCCTGTCGATACCCTCGGCGCACGGGCAGATTGCGACCAGGCGGCGGAGGAAGCTTTCTGATTGCACCATCGCCGATACGCTGAGCGACGCGCGGAGTCGTTGCTCGCGACGGACGCGGCTGATCCTTGCGGCCCCATTAGGAGCCACGAAATCCGATTAGTGGGCGGAGCGCCCGGCTTAGCGTGCGCGGCCGCGGTGGAGACCGCGACTCCTGGGCTTCGCGACCACCTGCATTATGGACGAGGCTCCAAAGTGTCTAGCTGCGACGGAAAAAATAAAAAAGCGCCAAGCCTTTCCACACGTAACGCGATACTCCCCTGTCGAGCGAGCCGTGGAGTCACGGATGCCGCGGTTTATGGATTGGAAAAAAAAAAAAGGAAACAAAGTTCTCAGAAGAGAGGATCCCTCCGGCGCACGGGATGGGTCGGTGTTGTATATATTTACGGACAACACCGGGCGCGCATTTGTTTCTGCCCGTATACGCCGCATCGGACCACTCTGAACGTCGAACAGGTACAGTAAGGGGTAAATCTGGCGCGTTGCGGACTCGCGCGCGCGTTATATATGCAGGCGCTGACGCGCGCCTTATCGGACCTCATCGCAGGTGAGCCGTTTGGCTGACAATCCAGGTCGTACAATGACGTTTTTCATGCACACGCGAGATACGGTAGACTGGCAGTGCAGCTATAGCCTTCCACCGTGACACACAGTCACCTCATCTGTGCATGCGCAGTCGCAGTGGCAATCCTCTAGCTTGGCTTTCTTTCCCTTTATTTCCTTTTTTTAATTACGCATTGCTTCGTACAACAGCCGTACGCGAAATATATAGGCTACACTGGTTAAACACCAAGCGAGGGGCTAGTCGGCGGTCTAAATTAAAACCTGCGAGTTCTGGTAACGGAAGTCACACGGAAAAAGGAGTTTGCACGATGCAATTTTACACTGAAACAAAGTAAACGCGAGAGCTAAAATGTGCGAATGGGCGGAGCAAGCGTAAAGGGGAAAGTCCCAAAGCGACACGCTTGGGCTGTGAGAGATACCGTTGCGGAGGGCTCGGGATTAATTTCGAGCACCTGGTTTTCTTGAACGTTCGTTCACGTAAACCTAAGTATATGAGCGTGTTTGCATTCCGCCTTTATCGAAATGCGGCCGCGGCGGGCGGGAGTAAAATCCGCCACATCGTGCTATTGCCACGGTGCCACCGCGGTGGGTCTGCTTGGACGTTTGTTTTACAGCTATGGGTATGCAACGTGACGAGAGATTAACTCTCAGTACAACACTTGCATCGACTTCGTGTTTATTTATTTATTTATTTATTTATTTATTTATTTATTTATTTATTTATTTATTTATTTTGAGGAAAGCTGCTAGCACCTTGCGTTTCGGACCTCTGTAAACTTTCGTACGTAAAAGTAAAAAACAAAGGGGGGGTCGGCAAGAAACAGTTTTTATTAAACGCGCGCCTCTATGCCGCTATTTTTTTTTTTCGAGTGCCAAGGAACTAAAGGAAGCGCCAAGTGAACTAAACAGCATATTTGGCCGTCGAACAAGGAAAAAAAATGGTAGGCGACCCTAACCTTTGACTTAGGTGTCTCTTAGTACTATGACTCGCACCTCGGCGTTGGTGTTCTTTAGGTTAACTTTAGACGAACGCAACGCACGACACGAACTCGGAGGTAACCGTTTTCCGTTAATTAGCCCGTTAAACGTCATGCCACCATCTTGTGTGGGAAGTCATTACTTCGGCTTTCTATTCCGGGTTTCCAGGAATTTCGCCAATATCGCGCTCACGTGGCGGGTCTCTAAGTCTACGATTCTGTGCTTTGGTGTGCGGTAATCAGTGATTTCTAACTGGTTCTCATTATTCCTGACACTTCAATAACTCAATTTGTAACTAAACTTATGCTCTGATGTCGTATCTATAATGACATCCATGAATTTTCTACTGTGTACTATTGTTTTTTCTATTTCTTCTGGTATATTTTGAATTTCCTTCCCGATCGTCTCAGGAGGTGAAGCGTAAGTGCTGCGTAAACAACAAGAGTGTCATTCGATGCTCGTGCCACTAAAAATTGTCCTTTTCTGCGTGTATTGAGAACGCAAATTACGCGCTGCTTGCATTCAGAATTTAACTGCAGTCGGAGCCTGGCCGTCACAGCAGCTATCGTCGCGTTATCGAGCCGATCATCATGATTGGCGGGCACCCAAATGCCGGCCAATCATGAAACGCTCTTACGTACAAACAGTTTTGTGAATACGGGCCTCGGTCAACGCCTCCTAGATAGCACAAGGCCGGTGCAATTCGATCTGTGACGTCATGCTACCTTGCCCGATTGCTTTAGAATCTAATGGGGACGCTCCCGGCCGGGTAAGCTGCGATGATTTTGACGTCACCGCTCTCGTCACGCCGGGCTTGGCCATGGAAATTCTGGTGCAGTTAAAATGACTTCATGAAGTAGAGTGCTTAGGCCTGCTATCTAGGAAGCGTTGCCTCGGCCCATATTTTGTAAAGTTGCATTTGAATTTCCATTCTTCTTATCATTTGTCACGCCGACTGGCCGATCTCAGCGATAACGGTGGAACGGCGGCCTCAGATCCAATAACGAATGGCGCAAAGAATAGAAAATAAAATCAGAGCACTAAAAGAAAGTCGAAGTTTCAGCCGGAAGACGAAGCATTGATCGCTGTAGCAATGTATTACCAGATCGCTTTAAAGGTAAGATAGAGGACTCTGGTATCAGACATACACGAAGGTTCGTAGTTTGTATTACCCACATAAATTGCAGTGAATATTCGCTTGGTAACCAGATTAACAAACATGGTGTCAGGCGTGCGCGGGCAAACATGAACATACCTAACTCGATAACCACGGACACTCGCTGACGAGTTCGAGAGCGCCGGCAGCGCGGAAAGAATGCTTCCGTCGCGTCACGGAAACTTGAGATTGTGCGACCTCCCAACACTTGGTGCGCGTGAACATAGCGAGCATGAAGCCACCACATACCGGCCTTCTCGGGCCGCCCTTAATCGTCGCAGCCGCCGCAGATTGTCTCCAAGGCGTGCAGCCCGCGCATGCGCTCAGCCGCGAGGACAGTCATGCGCAGCCGCGGCCCGGCTGGAGGAGGAGACGCGCACTCAACTGCCCTCTTATCGGATGTTACCGAACTTGGACTTTATACGGAATATCGTGGCGACGCCGAAGCTTCGCCTGTAGTGTCCATATAATCGCTACTGCAGTAGTGTGGGCCCTAACAAATCAATCGGTAATTCCAACTGGCCTCATGCACTCGGTCGTAACCACATAAGGTTTCTTTTACTTGCTGGCGTGGAAGCCAGGTTTCGCTGTATATCGCTGAAGGTCTTCCGATTTAGCAGTGAGTCCATCCCGAGGGCTTGGATCCTGAGCAAGCATTACTGCGTTTTAGCTCTCGTATAGATATACCGGAATTCAAATAAATATAAGTTTGCAATCCTTCAATATACTTTCACTGTGTGAGGAGAGACAAAGTATAGATTGTCGAAAGAAGAGAATGAATAACGATGCCAACGGCGTGTAGCACATGGACCCCGTTCACCGCGGCCGTCCCACATTTAGAGGCAGCCACGAATGCATGTGGGCGCGGACCGAGCCACGTGCGCAGGGAGCCCGCATGCAAGTACTGTTTCCCTACGCGCGTATGATGTCATATACATCACAATCGCCTAGTGCACGAGCTGGTGGCAGAAAACCCGCTCCGCAGCGCGCGCAGTCACGACGCCTAGCTGTTAAGCTGACAAATATTGTACCCTCGTCCCGGTTCTGAGCGCCTGACACTCATGATAGCCATCGGCTTGATAGCGAGACGATCGCAGCGGCGATGGCTAATCATAGACGATACTTGGCCGTCCACGGTGTAAAGACATGAATAAAAATGCATATTTGAAAAAAATGTATTCGCCTAATTCTTTCAAAACAAAACTAACACCCATTGGCCGTCTTACTTTTTACAGCGAAGCTGTATATAGCTAGCCGATTCGTCCATCCATCTGTCACCTGTACGCCGAAAACTCCTCCGGTGCAACCCCAAGCACATGTGCGAAAAGAAAGAGAGAGGCGCGGGATTGTCTGCCTAGTAGTGACGTCGTTGCTCTCCGTCGCAGCCGTGCGCGCGCGCTACAGTTTCTCTCCGGCTCCGAAATGGGTCGGCCACGCGCCATACGTACTCCTGAGCAGCAGGCAGCTTTCGATCAGCAACGCCGCGAGCAGAACCTGGAACGAGCTCGTCTACGCCGTGCCGATGCTGCAGCCCGGGCACAAGAACAGGCTCGTGCAGCCGAGCGCAAGCAGCAACTGTGTACCGAGGATCCGGCAGCCTACCAAGATGTCGTTTAATTAACCGTCGGAATTAACCTAGTGATAAACACCGGGGTCGCACGTTTCATCTTCGCTGGTTAACCATCCGCTCGGAGTACTTGAGCGGTGATTTTTTATATTTCAGTTAACAAAAGGTTGATTAATTGAATAAGCATTTATTGAAGCGGTTGTTGCATTTGTTCTGGACGGCTTCCTCAGTCGACGAAGCAGTGGTCGTCAGCAGCCCTAGCCACCCTGTTGGTCTGCCTCACGAACCGCTGGCGTTGAAAAGAGCACAAGCAACTCTGTCTCAGCGCCAAAAGATGACAATCAAGCGTATGGTGCCTTGTATCTACCTTTTTAACGTCGCTATTGGAAATGGCAAATAAAACATCAGAGTGCTAGAAGTTACAGCTTGAGTGATATTGTGAACAAACATTTGGAAGGTCTCGGAAGCAATATAATTTAAAAGAGTTGAATGCTGGGTTAGTTGGTATTTTGGCATGAGAAACATATTGAAATATAGCACTACGGGACCGCACAACAGAAAGGATTGGTGTTCGTTTTCCTTTCAGTTGTGCCATCTCGTTGCGCTATATTTCAAGATGGTTCCGAAGCAATATTTTTTCTAACTTGTTTGCGAAGTAACTAGCGCATGTAATGCGATCTTGACTGGTTGCCCGTATGATCTCGTTTTGTTCTTGCAACTTGCCCGGATGTCCTCGCTTGAGTGCCCGGATAACGGTTCTGGCTTTTAGCTGAAGGTCACTTGAAGGTCGCCGACAATGGAAGCTTAAAGCATATCATGCTCAAGAACAACAGTAATCGCAGTTGTACAGTTTAAGGCATTATAAGGCTACCAACGCCCATTATATTTCGCCTTCTGTGCAGCGCATTGTCACATTGTGAAGCCGAGGCCAAAAAAAGAAAAAAGAAAATAAGCGTGTGTTCGACAGTATTCGCAAAGATGACAGGCCCTCCTCCCACACCTCCACCCCCTCACTTTCTAAAAAAATGCTAGGCGGATAGCACAATGTTATACAAGTATTTCGAATGATGACACGCGAGCTTTACACGTTTCAAATGGGAACAGTTTACTTTGAAAATACTCAAGTAGTCATCATCCTGTCTCGTCGTGATACCTACATCGTCGTTAGGCATCGTGCCTTGCAAAACTCTGCGTTCCTCCTCCTCCTAGGACCTTTCTGTTCCCGATCTCCTTCCCGTGTTCTTTTGTTCTTTTCGCATTATTTTTCTCTTATCCATCGCATTTCTTTTTCCATCCCCCTGTACACGCTAGCGAACCGGAGATATTCTCTGGCTAACCTCCCTGTCTTTCCTTTGCCTTTCGCTCTCTTTCCTTCCCCATGCAAAGTAGCCCGTAGGAGACCCTACAGAATGCTCTGCATTCCAATAAAGAGCATTCTCTCTCTCTCTCTCTCTCTCTCTCTCTCTCAGCGTTCGCTACTTTCCTGTCAAAAATGTTGTGTTGCACTGATAACGCGTATGCCGTTCGGTACCTGGAAGTATAGCCGGGCGCGTAGCGTAAATAGGTAACATAGATGACGATTATTGTTCTAGGACAACGTAAGTCTCGAAGGGTGCAAAGTTTTCTTATAGACACTCCAGGACGCTCCACTTCCATCATCTGACGCTCTGCGATGCTCTCGCTCTGCACCCGTCTAGGCTGCATAATGACGTGTTGTTTGCGCGGCGCGACGCTTCTTGCGTTCCTTCGAGCCATTTGGAAGTACGCTTCTGCGCATCTGTTGGTGCACACACATGCTGTCCCTCCTGATAGATGCCCGCGATGTGAACGATCGAGGCCAATAATTCACTGCATCAAAAGGAGGGCCGCTAGCGTCTGAGCATTAGCA
Organism: Dermacentor andersoni; assembly: GCF_023375885.2. NCBI lineage: Eukaryota > Metazoa > Arthropoda > Arachnida > Ixodida > Ixodidae > Dermacentor > Dermacentor andersoni. The sequence goes on from NC_092814.1 coordinate 353,735,415, forward strand.
AACTGTCTACCTGAATACCTAGGCGCCACTCTTCGAGTTGCTGCGCATAGAAGTTCGGGCTCCACGCGCGGTCGCCCGCGGCTACACGGGCCAATGTCCACCCAAATTAAAGATGAACCTTGGATAAACTGCGATACACTGCCGCTCCGTGCCGGGCGATGCAGCGCTTCGCTCGCCAGTGCATGAAGAGTGCCCGTTAAGGAGAAGGCGGCGCTGCCGCTGCGACGTGCCGCAAAAGGGCTGCAAGCCGCGTCGACCGACGCGCACGAGGCAGATAAATGGCGGCGAGCAGCCAGGCGGGAAATTTGACGGGTCGCGATTGGCCACGCCTCAGTCGCTGCTCCTGGCACCCCGATCGGCTGCTCCCGCGTAAAAACGCACCCCCCCCCCAAGCGCTGGCGCGCGCACTACCACTTTCGCTGTCCCGGCTCCCGCTTCTCACCCACGGCGCAAAACCCGCTTGTCGCGGGAACGGCACGTGGCTTTATTTCTTTTTTTTATATTTTGTTTTCTTCCACTCCCGAGCTCGTTCTCCCGTGCAACAGCGCCTGCCGAGGTTCCGTGCGCGATTCTCAGATGGCCATTTGTTAGAACGACAGTTACTGATGTTCGCGTCGTGCAAGCGGACGGCTTCGTTCCCGTTTCTTACACGATACTTTAACTGGCAACGAGTTTTCCTTTGATTGGTGAGGAGCGGGGCGATTCGCGCTGCTTTGTGCGCGCGCTCTTGTGATGTTGTTCGGAGAGCACGAGCTTCGTTAAGGTGGAAGAGACAAAATGTTCGTCATTTTTATGAGGATGCCATATTGTCTCGTGACTTGCAAAAAAAAAGAAAGTTGAGAATTACTGAGCTGCAGTTGGCAGTAAGTAAGAAATCGTGGCGCCCCTCCGAAGCCCGCCCATTAATCAAATCGCGGCCACGGGTCGTATCCCGGCCCACCGAGGTTATGGGGTAATGTGTCAATAAAAGATGCGTCGCTCGCCGCAGCCATTCGCGTTATGCCATATGTTTCAGTGATGACTGCCTCGAATGATTAAGGGAATTCGAGACATGACACTTTGCCCTGACCGATCGCTTCCGGAGCGATCAATTAATGACCTAACGAGTGACTTTCGCTAATTGAATTTAAATTATCAATGCCAGGCAGTCGATGTCAGTTAGACACTTGGAGCTAATGCCGAGCCCATGATAAATGGGCGTTTAAAACGTATTAATAGCGCCGGCCTATTAAAAGCACGCCGGCACGAGCAGTCCCGCCTTATTTAGCGCGCGAAACTGAAATCGAGCGCGTCAGCAGCGTGCGTAACCGCGCCTTACAATTACGTCACATCCCGAAAGCCACGCCGCTAATGAAACGCAAGAAAACCTTGGGGCAACTATTGGCCTCTTCGATTTGACTGCACTTTCTACACTATAGTTCAGGGAGTGCAGCGCGCGCCGCCATGCACCGCGCTCTTCGATTTGACTTGTTGCGAGGCAAGTTCTGCACGAGTTCAGAGTTCTCCTGTACTCGGTATTTTGGAAGTGCAGGCGCCGCGTGCAAGCTCTCGACAACGGACGACATGGCGCAGCGCTAGTTCATTCACGGTGCACGGACGCAAACATCTCCCGCTTTGTTGACAACAGTTCCTGTACAGCGGCAGAAGAATGCGAGGTGTACAAGTTCGTTGCTTAAACGGCTGTGGGGGCAGCTTAGTAAAGTCATGCGACGCTTTCGATCGCGTGCGTTTCTCTTGGAACGCGTTCTTTGACGAAATAACAGCATCCACGGCGACCATTCCGTATACGATGACTTACGAGAGACGTTTGATCCAGAGCGCAGTCATCGAAGTCGAAGATATCCTTGTAGCTCGCTAGGAGGTGGTGGAGTTCCGCGGCTTGACAGGTCGGAAGGTCATGGGCAGTCACCTTGGTAATTTCGTCGGGGACTGGACTCACCGGGCCGGTTACGAGAAAGGACGAACCAGTTTCAGCGTCTAATGCCACGATGTCGCATGCGTCAAGCGCTAACACGTTAGCCACTGATATGCCTTGCAGGAGAGCTTGGGTTGAGTTGCTGAAGTTGAGGAGCGGGAGCTGGGCGTGGTTGTCGACAACAGTCACGAGGGTGTGTAGCCCACCAATATTTCGGGTCAACAGCACGTCTACTTGGGGAGGATACTACGTAGTCGCCGTTGGGGACTGGTGATGATTTCGTCAAGGCAACACACGCGGCGGCTTGCGGTGACAACGGAACGTAATCGACAGAGCATAAGCGGTGTGACGGTGAAGGTGGAACATCAGCAAGTTGAGGAATCTCAAGATCAAGGACGCCGGTTGCACAGTCAATGATAGCGGCATGCGCCGACAAGAAATCGAGTCCGATAATGACGTCGTTGGGGCATTGCTCGATGACAGTAAACAGAACCGATACATGGTGACCGGCGATGGTGATGCGAGCTACGCACATTCCGATGACCGCGGGACTTCGGCCATCAGTGACGCGAATAATACCAGTAGCGGCAAGGGTATTTTCTTGAAGTGAAGTTGATTACTCATCACGGAGTTTTGTGCCCCAGTATCGACGAGTGCGGGAACAGTAAGCCGTCAACGTCAACGTCGATCAAGTTTCGTCGTGTCGGCAATACAAGGAGAGGATTTGGGATGGAAGTCGAAAATGCAGCGTCACCTCTAAGAGCTGCATCTCTTAGTTTCCCTGTCGCAGGTTGAGCGGCGATGTCGGGCGTCGTCGTGGAGGCGAAAGAGACGACGGACGACGCGCTGGCGGCGAACGGGACTGGTGAACTCGGGGCGACGGGCAGCGGCTGTGCGGCGTAAGGGTGGCATCGACATTGTACGGCTCAAAAGGCTGGAAGCGGCGATAGCTATCACTGTTGCATGACTGAGTGGGGTGGAGACGGCGATAGTTGTCGGTGCGGCTAGCAGTGTTATCCCGGGTGAACGGTGACACCCAGCGGTTGTTGCAATGGCGCGCGACGTGACCGATACGGCGGCAGTTGAAATAAATTGGCCGATCATCTGCCATCCGCCATTCAGCCGGATTCTGAGAGCGAGGATAGAACCATTGTTCCTGGGGCGGCGATCTTGGGCGAGGCGGCGACCTGCGGCGAAAGTCATGTGTCCGAGGATGAGCAAAGGTGCAGAGGGCGAAAGCCAAGTTGCCGAGTTCCTCCCGCACAATGGACTGGACCAAGGAAACGGCCGGCACGTGAAAATCGCCGTGGCCGCTGTTGGGAAGAGCAGGAGCCGTTGCTTCGATTTCCCGACGGACGATTCGTGTAAGTTCCGACGGCGGCGACGACTGCACACGAGGGACCTGTCCGTCTCTTCATGATGACGTCGGAGTGGTGTTCGGTAGCCGAGCGAATGTCCTCGAAATACGCCGGATTTTGGCCTCCTCAAAAGCCGGCATTCTTCAACAATTTCATCGATGGTCGCACAATTTCGGCACAGTAATAGGTTGAACGCGTCGTCTGCGATTCCCTTCAGCACGTGACCAATCGTGTCTGACTCCGTCACGTCACTGTCCACTTAACGGCAAAGAGCCAAGACGACCTGAATGTAGGATATGTATGGTTCCGTGGATCTCTGAGCGCGGATGGATAGCTCTTTCGTTGCGGCTGCCTTTCCACCCATGGGCTTCCCAAAAAGCAACTAAGTTTTTCTTTGAAAGTGTCCCAACTTCCAATCTCCGCGTCGTGGTTGTCGAACCGTACCTTTGCCTTTCCTTTGAGATAAAAGAGCACGTTCGGCAGCATCAGCGTTGGGTCCCAACGATTGATCTTACTGATGCGTTCATAATCGGCAATCCAATCTTCGACGTCAACTGCATCCGTACCGCAGAACGTCCCTGGGTTTTTAGAATGCGCGTAAGGACGATCGTTGACGTTGTTGTCGTGGCCGGTACAGGCGTCGTACTGGACAGTGCAGGCGTGGTTGTGGTCTCCTCTATCATCATGATGACCCCGACTCGACGACCACTGCGGAGCTCCGGTGTACAGCGCTTCTAGTACCCCGCACCTCCACCAAATTGTCACGGGGATTCACGAGTACACGGGGAAAAGACGAAACCGTATAGTAAAATATTTACAGGCTGCTGCTACCGCAGAATGGCTGACAGCACCTCACGCGGCGTGTCCCGTGTTCTTTCTCTGCGCAGCGAAAAGGTCCTTTAACGACATGCTCGTACGTGATGCCTCGTAACAATGTACACTCTTCAAGCTTTCGGTACACGTCACTCCTGACTTGGTTCCCGTTCTCTCCAAATATAGAGTTGCTGCCTCCTTTGGTTCTTTGAAGGAAGTGGAGAAAAAAGTTGTACAAGTGCTTGTATGGAATGACAACGACGTCATGAAGGCAATAGGATAACCACGCTGAAATGACGACGACTACATGACGACGATGGAACGATCACGACTGCATTACGGCGGTGTGACCGCTAATCCGTGACGACAACTGTATGTGACGACGACGCAATGACGACGAAGGGATGAAGACAGCAGTTTGATTACCTTGGTGCGACTACGACGTGATGATGATGACGGAATAAAGATGGCGGCGGGTCGACGGAGAAATAACAACGGTGTGACGACCGCAAAGGGAAGGTGGCGGAACGATGACGACGACTTAACTACGCAGGAAGAAGCACGTTCGTGGTGGAGCTCCCGTCCTTGCTTACGCACATCACCTGCCACCCTGGGCCACCTCGGCTTTCACTACGTTTGATACCGGTGTGCATTAAGCCCAGTAACGGCCAGTCGTGCAAGACGCAATGCGTGCCCTAACAGAAATTTCTCGAACGCTGTCGTCGGTGTTATAGCGCAAGAATTTTGTCTAATCAGATGGCGTGCGCGAAGCGAATAGGGGTGTACATGCTGTTACATACATTCTGGAAAGTACGCGAGCACCAGCGATTACGCTGAAAAGTACGATGAGTCATTTATAAATATCTGACGCACTCTACCCATCGAATCAAATTTTGACGACCGACTATTATGCTCGCCGCTAACGTTGTGCTCTGAGTGCTGCTTGTTTTCTGTGTGCCACAGGTTCGCCCAATAAAGAGTTAACTTGAACTCATGCCTTTGTCAATGTCCTATTTTGCACCGTCTGGACGTGCTGACAATCTATATCCCCAAATATATCCGCTGAGATACTGACCGACCCAGAAGCACACAGAAGCCAGCAGCAGCATCAGTAGCCAAGCTAAACCCGGAAGGTAGGCAAGAAAGTTTCTCTTCAAAAAAGCGGGCTAAAAAGCAAGGAAGGCGACGAAATAGCCGTGTCTCACCTCTCACACTTTCAAGAGCTGGGAACACTGCCTCCTCAATGAATTAAGTTGCCTCATTATTTTCGACAGGCGATAGCTACACGCCTATCTGCGAATGGTTATTCCAAGCGACACCGAAAGAAACTGTGTACGACTTACGGCGCACAATATTACGCTTCTGCTGAAACTACAAAATAAAACATAAAAATCACCGCTCAAGCACTCCCTACAGATCGTTAACCAGCGAAGCTGAAACGCGCGTCCCCGGTGTTTATCACTGGGTCAATCCCGACGGTTCATTGAATGACGGCTTGGTAGGCTGCCACATCCTCGGTACGCAGTTGCTGCTTGAGATCGGCTGCACGAGCCTGTTCTTGTTCCCGGGCTGCTGCATCGGCATGTCGTAGATGAGTTCGTTTCCTGTTCTACTCGTGGCGTTGCTGATCGAAAGCTGCCTGCACCTCAGGAGTAACCCGCCGTGGTTGCTCAGTGGCTATTGTGTTGGGTTGCTGAGCACAAGGTCGCGGGATCGAATCCCGGCACGGCGGCCGCATTTCGATGGAGGCGAAATGCGAAAACACCCGTTGTTACGTTTCGCCTACGACGCGCGGTATAGCCGGCGCGGATGCAACGGACGCCGGGGCTTCGTTCAAAGCGGCGGACATTTTGGCCCGTTCAGCGCTGCCGCAACGCCTCCCGCCAAGCGCGTCCAGGCATGTTTCAATGCCACGTGTCTTCGTGTGTGCGTGTGTGTGTGTGTGTGCATGTTGGTGCCCACGCTTGTCAAAGCGCGGCAGCCGGGGAGAGGAGCTCCCCAACTGTGAAGCGAGGAGGTCTGACCGGCGCCGGCCCGGCGGATGCGTCACTACACTCGTCCCAACGTGTCCGTGCGCCGCCGTCACGCGCGCCTCTATCGAGGCGTTCCTTCTTGCCCTCGACTCCGAGAGTATAAAAGCAGCTGCCCCCGGACGCCAAGAGAGGCTTCGAATTCTTCCGTCGAGTAACGTGCTCTCCCGTCTCTCCACTTCGGTCGACCTGACCGGCCGCTCTTTTGCGATGCTATAATAAACAAGTTGTTCTGTTAGCAATCGACTCATCCTTTGCCAGGACCTTCGGATGCTTCCAGTTGTGCCCCAGGCCGCCAGGCCAACGCTACCCTTGGGGCTTGCGACCCAGATGCAACACCGTGTACTTAGACTTAGGTGCATGTTAAAGAACCCCAGGCGGTCAAGATTTCTGGAGTCCTCCACTACGGCGTGCCTCATAATCAGAAAGTGGTTTTGGCACGTAAAACCCCATAATTTAATCTAAGGAGTACGTTTGACGAGTGGCGTATACCCATTTCGGAGCCGGAGAGAAACTGCTGCGCGCGCGCTCGGCTGCGATAGAGTTACTGTATACGCTGCGCTGTATACTCTAGGCTGCGATGGAGAGCAGCGACATCACTACTGGCGATGATGATAGTGATGTAAAGAAAGTAAGGACGCTTAATTCTGCACCTACTGGCGCAGCTAATCGCGCGCCTCTCTTTTTCTCTCCCTACTTTTTTTTTGCTCATGCGCATAGGGTTACGCCTAGTTACGCCGGAGGAGTTTTCGGCGTACAGGCGACCGACAGACGGAGGGACGAATCGGCAAGACATATACAGCTTCACTGTAAAAATTCACCTGGAGTTAATCAATGATTGGATAACGCCAAGTTCTGCAGCTGCTATATAAGCGAGCACCGTGTTGAAAAAACTTAAATGAAGGCAATGCTACAAAGCCAAAGGCAGGATAGGAAAGCGATAAAAAAAAAGCCAGGTCTCACCACTTTATTACTACTGGAGAGTGGCACTTTCAGGAAGGAAAGACTATATGCAGAGTGTACAGAATCTTAAAAAAAGACAAAAATAACAGAAAAAAGAACACGGATTAATCTATGCGAATAAGACCAAGTCGACATTGTTCAGCATCTTGTTGAGAAACCGCCAATAACTTTTTAGTTACTGATAATAAATGAGTAAATAAAAGCAATTAACTAACTTTTCAGTGGTTGTTTTAATTATCAAGGTGCTAATTAGGGCGTTGTAGAGAGTCATAATAAATTTAAATATATTTCCAGCCAGGCACACGTCACGTGTTTATTTTTTTCTTGTAGTTAGGGAAAGGCCGCGAAGTGCTAAAAATCCTATGTGACTGCATGCGCCCCCGTGGGGACGGAATAGCAGCGCCATCACAAAGCCTCAGTGGGAAAGCAAGCTGGTCATCGGTTACTGCACCGATCGTGTTCTTTCCCCGATGGGCGAACAGCTCCTTGCGATTATTGGGTGTCAAGGCGGAGGAAGTGCGCTGCCCTAAACGGCGATCCTGATGAAACCGCAGTCTGTCTAATAGCGACGCTTTTGCGTGCGCACTAGAGTCATTGCTAGTGTACACATTTTTCATATGTCACTGCCTTTCTCTATTTGCCGGAAAACGTAAACACGTCATGTGTACCTCGTTGGAAACATCTCATTTTGGCCTCTCTTATTTACTGTTCTGTACGCCCACCTAATTGTCATCTTGACAATTAGACGAACAATTTAAAGTTAGATAGTTAATCTCAATAAACACTTGAATGACAGGCATTAAATTTACTTGCGGTTTCTCCACACGCTCTTAACAACGTGCACTTGGTTTTATTCATCTAGAGTGATCCGCGCTTTCTTTTTTTAACTCGGTGCATGTTGCGACTGGTGGTTCAAAGACGTGGAATTTACTTTGCCTCGTGGAGGAGTGAGTGAACGGGAGCCCGCGTCCGACATTCAGGACGTTTTACAAACATGTTTATATTTACATATGTTCAAGAAAATGCAAAGTAATACAGAAAAGTTGACGACGAAGTTGTAGTCGCCGCTCACTCCCGCCGCCCGTTGCTCCATGCAGCAAGTGATACCCATTGTCAAGCAATATAAACACCTTGGCGTATACATCAACGAAGGAAATAGTTACTCAAGCACCCAACAAGATAATCCGAAAATAAAAGGAAAGCGGAATGCAGCAATAACGAAACAAAGGGCACTTTGGGACCCCAATAAATATGAGGTGCTGAGTGGAATCAAACAGTCATGGTGCCAGCGCTGACTTTCGCAAATGCCATTCCGTGCGTAAAATCGGATATATAGTCGGGGCTAGAAGTCAACCAAATATCGGTGGACCGGTTGGCAGTGAGAGCCCACCGCAAAACCACGAATGAGGCAATGCAAGGGCACATGGAGTGGGCCTCGTTTGAGAGAGAGAGAGAGAATAAACTTTTTTTATTCGGTGAATGAAGCTTTGGAGAGGCGTCCTCATTCCAGGATGCCTTGAGCTCGGGCCGCGTCGTGGGCCCTCGCAATCAGCCGTTGCTGATCCTCGAGGTCGGAGCTGGCCAAGGCTCTCTCCCAAAGCTCGTTAGTGGGGTAAGGGTCCGGAGGATTTAATGGAGCCGCTCTGCAACCCCCTACTATGTGCCTGAGGGACCCGGGCTCTGCGCAGAAGCGGCATTGCGGAGAGAATTTTGTAGGGTCTATGAGGTGATTTCTGGTTGGGTGGGAGAATGTATTAACCTGTAGAGCTCTCAGGCATCGCTCCTGCTCTCTAGGTAGTGACTTGTGTGGGGGTGCATATGTTCTGCGGGTGAGCTTGTAGTGTTGTGTGATGTCTTGGTAAGAGACTAGAGGGTGCATGCGCTCGGGTTCAGATTCCTCGGCGTCGGCTCGGTGGGTCAGATCTCGAGCCACGTGGTTGGCGACCTCGTTGCCAGGAATGCCTTGATGAGCTGGCGCCCAGATGATCATGACTGATCTCGTTGGCGGCTTTTGATTGATGATCCGGAGCGTAGTGGTATGAATTCTGCCGCTAGCAAAGTTGCGGCACGCCTGTTGGGAGTCGGTCACTATGACTTCAACCTCTGTTTGGGAGAGCGCGAGGGCTATGGCCGCTTCCTCGGCTTGGAGGGGATTGTTTCGTGTGAGTGAAATGCTGCTCCGATGTTCTGTGTTGACGACTACGGTGGCTGTTGTGGCTGCGTGTCTGGAGTAAGAAGCCGCGTCCGTGTAGGCTGTAGAGGGTAAAGTCCCGTATCGCTTGTGTATGGCCAGGGCCCGGGCTTCCCTTCGCTCTGCGTGGTGCGCTGGGTGCATATTGCGAGGTAGAGGACGTACGGTGATGTTTCTCCGGATGGCATGGGGTAAGCTCACAGTCTGAGGCGGCGGATGGCTCAGAGGGGCAGAGAGCCCCAGGCGTAAGAGAATGGACCTCCCTGCTTCCGTAACCGCCAGCCTTGTTCGTTGACTGGATAAATGTGCCTCGATCAGCTCCTCGGCCGTGTTGCGCACACCTAGTCGTAGTAGGCGTTCTGTGGAAGTACTGGTTGGCAGGCCCATCGCCTGCTTATATGCCTTTCTGATCACTGTGTTGATTTTCTTCAGTTCTGTCTCGTTGAGTAGTGCGTGTGGAATAGCGTAAGTTATTCGAGACACGACGAAGGCTTGGACAAGCCGAAGCGTGTCCGCCTCCCCCATGCCTCTTGTCTTGGTTGTTATTCGCCGGATCATGTGCGTAACTTGGGCTGTTGTATTCTTAAGCTTTTGAATTAATATTGTATTGGTGCGATCCGACTGGAAAACCATTCCCAATATCTTTACGCTCTGAGACGGAACGATGGTGTGTCCCTCCAGTTGTATGTTGATAGTGGGCGAGTCGGATGTGTGCTTCTTTCGCGGTGAGACCAGGAGTAGCTCCGACTTTTGGGGGGCGCAGCTGAGCCCGCATGACTTAGCATAGTCGCTCACCACGTCTGCAGCTTCCTGCAAGCGGTTCTCCATTTCCCCGATGGACCCTGTGGACGACCAGATGGTAATGTCGTCGGCATATAGGCCATGCCGGATCCCTGGGATGTTATCGAGGAGCGGCGGTAGGCCTATTAGGGCGATATTGAAAAGGAGAGGGGATAACACTGCGCCCTGTGGTGTGCCGCGCCCGCCCAGTAGGAAGGGGTTTTTGGCTTTGTCCCCGACCTTTAGGATGGCTTTTCTATCTGAGAGGAAATCTCTGATATAGGAGTACGTCCTGGCCCCACAGCCCAGCGCGTTTAGCCTCTGTAAGATTGCTGTATGCTTGACGTTATCGAACGCCCCTTTAAGATCTAAAGCGAGGATAGCCGTGGGGGAGTTGCGTGTCGCTGGTACAATCACCTCCTCTTTCAGCTGAAGTAGGATGTCTTGAGTTGAGAGGTGTGGACGGAATCCTATCATCGTTGTTGGAAGTTTCCCCGAATCCTCCAGGAATGGCTGTAGCCGGTTGAGAATGATGTGCTCTAGGAGCTTTCCTACACATGAAGTGAGGGAGATCGGTCGTAGGTTCTCAATGGCTGGTGGCTTGCCTGGCTTCGGTATCAGACGAACCTCGGCTATTTTCCAGTCCTCGGGAAGGTTTCCTTTCCTCCATACTTCGTTAAGATGAGCGGTAAACTCTACTAGCGAGGGGCTGTCAAGATTTACAAGTGCCTTATTGGTAATTTGGTCCATTCCCGGGGCTGTGTGGCGTCTCAAGCCCATTATCGCCGCTGTTACCTGATGTAGATGAATGTCCTCACCTAGGAGCTCGTTAGGGGTGCCGGTGTAGGGTGGCAGAGGCTCCGATGTCTGTGTGGGGAAGTACTGGGCTTTGAGAGTCAAAAGGAGGTCCGCCTCGTTTCCAGGAAATTGGTGAATTACTCTCGTTTGAAGTCGCGGAAGCGCAGAGCAAAATTTGTTTTGAAGAAAGACTCAGAAACATGGATCAAAATTATTGGGCGGCTGAAGTGTACAAGTATTATAAACACAACGAAAAACAAGCGAAAAAGAACGTCAATTTCCCGGCTCCCCTCCTACCCTCTCTACGGAAAAATTGGAAAGAAATAAGCGTGACGCTATCGACGCCATTTTTTTTTTCACATCGATATGCAAAAAATATATGGACAGGCTGTCGATGTATCTGATTAATTTGACCATAAATGCAAGATTAAGCCAACTTGCCGCAGTCAACGTGGCATCAAATCAGATTTTCTACAGTCACAGAGCAAATGTTTCCACACAGAAAACACGCAAGACAAGATGCTCGGGCACTGACTATTCCGTGCCGGTACCGCCACTGCTTGGTTTGAGAACTTCGTATGTGGAAGAGGAACTTTCTCTGTCTCGCGCGAAATACAGTTTAAATTTGACGTTGTTATTTTGGGAAGCTGAAAACGTTGTCCAATTTTGGAGGGTTAAAAAAAAATTCTGGAGTTTTACGTGCCAGAACCACTATGAGGCACGCCGTAGTGCGGGACACCGGATTATTTTTGACCACCTGGGGTTCTTTAACGTGCACTTGAATCTAAGTATAGACGTGGTTTTACATGTCGCACCCATCCAAACACGGCCGCCGTGGCCTGGATTTGATCCCGCGACCTCGTTGTTACGTTTCGCCTACGACGCGCGGTATAGCCGCGCGTCGTAGGATGCAACGGACGCCGGGGCTTCATTCAAAGCGGCGGACATTTTGGCCCGTTCCGCGCCGCCGCAACGCCTCCCCGCCACGCGCGTCCAGGCATGTTTCAGTGCCACGTGTCTTCAAGTGTGCGTGTGTGTGTGTGTGCATGTTGGTGCCCACGCTTGTCAAAGCGCGGCAGCCGGGGAGAGGAGCTCCCCAAGTGTGAAGCGAGGAGGTCTGACCGGCGCCGGCCCGGCGGATGCGCCACTGCACTCGTCTCAACCTGTATCTCAGCGTGTCCGTGCCCCGTCACGTGCGCCTCCGACGAGACGTTCCTTCTTGCCCTCAACTGCGAGAGTATAAAAGCAGCTGCCCCCGGACGCCAAGAGAGAGGCTCCGATTTCTTCCGTTGAGTAACGTGCTCTCCCGTCTCTCCACTTCGGTCGACCTGACCGCCCGCTCTTTTGCGATGCTAGAATAAACAAGTTGTTCTGTTACCAGTCGACTCATGCTTTGCCGGGACCTTCGGATGCTTCCAGTTGTGCCCCAGGCCGCCAGGCCAACGCTACCCTTGGGGCTTGCGACCCATTTGCAACAACTCGTGCCAGCGGTGAGATTGCAATAACGGGAGTCAGCGCTGAGATTCCAACAACTGTCTGCCAGCGGTGAGATCGCGACAACGGAGGCCAGCAGCGAAGATATGCGGTCGACTGTATGCTGAGCAGCACAACGACCATCCGGGAGCAGTGCAACGAGCCCTGTGTGATGACTGGTTGCCTGCAGCGGAACGACTGCGCTGAATTCTTGGCTGCGAGGTTTGGTGAGTGCGGGACTTTCTTCTTCTGAGTTTTGCCAGGCTTTTGTTAGTGTCAGAAACAGAGCTGGTAATTGTGGTTGTCGTTGCTGCCGGGTTAGTTTGCGGCAAGACAATAGTAGGCAGTAGAGAAAGCAGCATTCAGAGCAGCCATCGATTTGAAGTCGTTGCGCAAACCGAAATTGCTGGAGCTTGCAAGAGAGTTGGGTCTGGATGTCTCAGACAAACTCAGAAAACCAGAACTGCTGAGGGCTATTCTTGAGTTAGAAGCTGAGGATGACGAGCTGTCGGAATGCCTTGAGACCATTGAGGAGAGGGAGACGGCAAAAAGACAGGAACTTAAAGAGCAAGAAGAGAAACAGGAGCGCGAACTTAAAGAACAGAAAGAGAAAGATGAGCGCGAACGAAAAGAACAAAAAGAGAAAGAAAAAGAAGAGCGCGACCGTCAACACGCTTTGGAAATGAAGCGTCTCGAGGTAGAGATGGAACGCGCTCGTAATGGAAGTCAGGCACACGGTGCAGGAGAACGAGTATCGTTCAAAATGACTGACCTGATGCGGCCGTTTAAGCTTGGAGAGGACATTGGTTTGTTCCTGGTTAACTTTGAGCGAACGTGCGAGAAGCAGGGGTTCTCTCGGGAAACGTGGCCACAGCGCTTGCTCACTTTGTTACCCGGCGAGGCGGCCGACGTAGTCGCTCGCTTGAATAGAGAAGAGACAGAGGATTTCTACAAAGTGAAATCGAGTCTGCTAAAGAAGTACAGGCTGTCAGCGGAGGCGTTCCGTCGGAAGTTTCGGGAAAATGAGAAAGGCAGAAGTGAGTCATATACAGAGTTTGCCTACAAGCTTATGTCAAACATGCAGGAGTGGCTCAAAGAAGAGAAAGCGTTTGGTGACCACGAGAAAGTTCTGCAGTGTTTCGGGCTAGAACAGTTTTATAGTCGGTTACCTGAGAACGTGCGGTACTGGGTCTTGGATAGGCCAGACGTTAGTACAGTGGCTAAAGCCGCTGAGCTAGCCGAGGAGTTTGTGACGCGTCGGGCTCGCGGAGCTAAGGACGGTCAAAAGGGTGAATTTGGCTCCAAGTTTGAGAGGCCGAAGTTCACGCCCATGAGAGCAAAGGGGGACACACGTAGTTCGGATGTGAGTGAAAGCAGTCCGACCGAACGTAAGGAGACGGCGGCAACCGAAGCCGAACGCAGAAAGCGGTTCGAGACGAGGCAAGCGCGCGTGTGTTATACGTGTCAGAAGCCGCGTCATTTTTCGGCGCAGTGTCCGGAAACAAAAACAAAAGTCGTGTTTTTGTCATTATGCAGCACTGACGAGAACATGAAGCTTCTCGAGCCTTACATGCGAGACCTCCTCGTGAACGGGAAAGAGTGCCGAGTGCTTCGCGATTCCGCAGCTACGATGGATGTAGTTCACCCCTCTTACGTAGAACCCGATATGTTCACGGGCGAGTGCGCATGGATCAAGCAAGCCGTGGAAGCTCATAGCGTGTGTCTGCCCGTAGCAAAAGTGCTTATTGAAGGACCTTTAGGAGCACTTGAGACGGAGGCCGCAGTGTCATCTATGCTGCCCCCCCAGTACCCGTACCTATTTTCGAACAGGTCCGATCACCTCCTGCGCGAGAAGGGGCTTTTGTTTGGTGAGGCTAGCGTTCAGGCCTTAACCAGATCGAAGGTTCGGGAGCTCGCTGCAAAGGCGGTAGTTGCGGGGCCGACGTTGTCGAACAATGAGAAAGGATCAGAGGCGCAGCAAGCTGATATTCAGAGCACGTCCGAACTGAATAAAATTGAGCCTGTAGCGTTGAAGGCACCAGATACTGGAGAGGAAATGCCCGACACGGGAAAGTTAGAAGAGCTATCTGCAGATTTGCTCATCGCGCCTACGTGAGACGGACTTAATAGGTTGCTAAAAGTCAGCCGGTTGACTTTGATAGCCGAGCAAAAAAAGGATGGCAGCCTAGAAAACATACGCTGCATTGTCGGAAGGTATCGCCAAGAAAAATGCTCGCTTTGTGGAAAGAGGTGGGGTCCTGTACCGGAAGTATCTAGACCGCAGGGGAGTGGAGTTCGATCAGCTGATCGTGCCTCAGTGCTACCGTCAGGATCTGTTGCGCTTGTCGCATGGGGGTTCGTGGTCCGGACACCTAGGAGTTAAGAAAACTAAGGACCGTCTCTTGCAAGAGTACTATTGGCCAGGGTGTTTTCGGGACGCAGACCACTTTGTGAGGACATGTGACACCTGTCAGCGGGTGGGCAAACCAGGGGACTAATCGAGGGCGCCGTTGAAGTTGGTACCTATCATTACGGAGCCTTTTAGACGGCTCGTTATTGATACAGTGGGACCTCTGCCGGTAACAACCACGGGGTACAGACACATTTTGACTGTGATCTGCCCAGCGACAAAGTTCCCTGAAGCAGTGCCGCTTAAAAAACTCAGCTCAGTTGAGATAGTCAATGCATTACTGTCCATATTTGAGCGAGTTGGTTTTCCTGCGGGAATCCAGTCAGATCAGGGCACGGTGTTTACGAGCGCTTTGACGACAGCCTTTCTCGAAAGGTGCGGGGTAAAGCTGTTACACAGCTCAGTGTACCACCCACAGTCGAATTCCGTTGAGAAGCTCCACTCCGTCATGAAGCGCGTGTTGAGAGCATTGTGGTTTGAGCAAACTGACTGGGAGCTGTGTCTGCCTGGGGTGACGTTGGCATTAAAGATCGCGCCGCATGCGGCTACGGGGTTTTCGCCAGCTGAGCTAGTGTACGGTCGCTCGCTGCGTTCTCCGCTTCGCATGCTTCGAGACGGATCACTGCCCTCTCCAATGGCTGCAGACCATCTCTTCCACAAATGGCCGCCTTCTGCGCTGGAGCCTCGCTTTGCAACAATATTCCTTTGAGGTGCGTTACAAAAAGGGGAGTCTCAACGGTAACGCCGATGGCTTAAGTCGAAACCCCTAACGTAAGAATCAGCCTCAATGTTGTTTGTTACTGATGTTTTTCTTCCTAAGGCAGGATTTTTAACATATTGCTTTTGTTTAGTGTTTCAAAGTGATGACGTGCTTTCTAGTGCAATTTTCCAATTTGTGGACGCGTTCTGAGTGCTGCTAGACTACTGTAAGGAACTAGGCAGTGGTATAAAAGGGGAAAGAGCCTGACAGGACTTGGTGAGGGTTGTTTCGTGCTTGCTGACTGAGCGGTTGAGTTTCGGCGTAGTTCTAACGCTTGCCGGGAACGAGAACAAAAATGTCGACTCTCCCGAAGTCACTTTGCAGTGTCCTGTGTGAACCTGAACGAGAGAACGAGGCCTTCTCGGTGCGCTGCGCTCAAGAAACGCCAAGGGACGACCGACTTCGGTTATGAGCATCATCGAGCGACATCCCTCCGGACAGCGGATGCAGTCCCCTGACCATCGGGATCTCCTTCCCCCGGCGGGGCGGTCTGTTACGTTTCGCCTACGACGCGCGGTATAGCCGGCGCGGATGCAACGGACGCCGGGGCTTCATTCAAAGCAGCGGACATTTTGGCCCGTTCCGCGCCGCCGCAACGCCTCCCCGCCACGCGCGTCCAGGCATGTTTCAGTTCCACGTGTCTTCAAGTGTGCGTGTGTGTGTGTGTGCATGTTGGTGCCCACGCTTGTCAAAGCGCGGCAGCCGGGGAGAGGAGCTCCCCAAGTGTGAAGCGAGGAGGTCTGACCGGCGCCGGCCCGGCGGATGCGCCACTGCACTCGTCTCAACCTGTATCTCAGCGTGTCCGTGCCCCGTCACGTGCGCCTCTGACGAGACGTTCCTTCTTGCCCTCAACTGCGAGAGTATAAAAGCAGCTGCCCCCGGACGCCAAGAGAGAGGCTCCGATTTCTTCCGTTGGGTAACGTGCTCTCCCGTCTCTCCACTTCGGTCGACCTGACCGCCCGCTCTTTTGCGATGCTAGAATAAACAAGTTGTTCTGTTACCAGTCGACTCATGCTTTGCCGGGACCTTCGGATGCTTCCAGTTGTGCCCCAGGCCGCCAGGCCAACGCTACCCTTGGGGCTTGCGACCCATTTGCAACAACTCGTGCCAGCGGTGCGATTGCAATAACGGGAGTCAGCGCTGAGATTCCAACATCGTGCTTAGCGGAGCAACACCAAAGCCCACTAAGCAAATAGGGTGGGTCAATTTTTGAAGTGCCCAAGAGCAAGAAATGCAGAGAATAAAGATTTCCATGGAATATTTCGTTTGTGTGTGCGCGCGCCCGCGTTTTCGAATATTCGCTTATCTCGTTCTCTGGCGCCTCGCCTGACGGCTGGGGCGCGCCTTCGTCCCCGCGGGACGCTGCGTGTCGCTTGTCGAGGT
Organism: Dermacentor andersoni; assembly: GCF_023375885.2. NCBI lineage: Eukaryota > Metazoa > Arthropoda > Arachnida > Ixodida > Ixodidae > Dermacentor > Dermacentor andersoni. Next base: position 353,752,289 of record NC_092814.1, read on the forward strand.
GCGTGCGTCGTGTCCGTCTAGCCACCTCACCAGAGCTTCGCTGTTGAACGACTTCTACGGTACGTGGGCTCTGCACGATTTTGAAGCGAATTGTCGGAGGCGCTTGTGGCCTACGTGGAGTAAACGACCGGAGAAGGAAGCGCAGGAGCGCAGCCGTTGTCATGCTGTCGTGCGGTCTACCAAAACTTTTCGAGGATAATTTCCCGCGGCATCATCAAACACGTACCGTTATCGACGTCAGCTGTACACACTGCGCGGGCATCTTTAGTGCGTTGATCTGATTTCTGCGGTCTGCATTAGTTATTCGCTTACTTTGGCAATCACATTCAATATACTTTCCGTTACAATTTCTTCTTCTAGAAAGTAGAGTGCTCGCGCGTCGTTGAATATTCATTGAGCCGATACCAAATGAAAAGCTGGAAGACTTAACTCGTATAATACCAGTTGCGCCAGATTTCGCTTCACTGTTTCGCATTTTAAGCGAGAGGCCCCTTTTCTTTTATTTGGCGACAACATTGTCGAACTGAAACAAGTAAATGTATAAATTCGAGCTAGCTCTTCCTCCCGCGGTGCATCTCGTTTAAAACAACAGGGCTTGATTATTAACAGCCACACATTTGTTTCAGTTTGATTAAAAAAGAAAAAAAAACAATGTGTACGTTTGTATGTACAGTGTGATAGGTTTTGGCTAATTTAATGTGTCACAATTTCAAATCAATAATTGAAATCGATAGAAACACTATAACAAAACAACTTAAACTGCAGGATAATAAGTTTCTATATACTTAGTAAAGCTTCACAAGCTCGGTTTCAAAGGGGTAGTGTCTGCAGAAGTCGCGTTAACGACACGATAAGTGCTAATTCAAAGAAAAGCAATCAGGGCACAGCTCAAGGAGCTTACTACGAATTGATTTAGATAAAATTGACTTGTAAATACAGGCTCTTCATGAAGGTCCTCGCGTTGCAGAGCACGCGCTTCGAAAGGCCGCTCGCTCGCTCGAGATGGCCAAGACGCTTCGTGCAAAGCAGGCTCGGGCAACACTGTGCGCACCATCAAAACTGTTGTCTGAGCGAGGAGCCAAGAGCCAAAGCCGAGGGCGGATGAGGCGAGAAGAAGAAAACACCGCAGCGGTGGCTATAGAACCGCTGCGGGCTGGCGGCAGCTTGGCGGAGGAAGATGGCGCCAACTTCAGCCAGCAGTGTCGACCAATCAAAAAGCAGGTGCTCTCAACTTCAGTTGACATCGACGTCAAACAAAGCGTTCTTGGTGTGATACGCTCATGAACCATGTGTGTGTGTGTGTACGCGTGAAGTGTGGTTTTCAAGGCACACACGTTAGTATTGAAGTGCAGCAGTACAAAGAAATGATTTTAGTAGCAGCGGTTGATTAGACAGGCTAGCTGATATATAGAGATATTTACATGCGGTACATCATACATGCATCGTTTGTGTAAATTTTCATTGGGGATACATAGTGTCGTGTTGGACTCGGGGTGTTTGTCATGCGTTTGTTTCTTCTTGCGCAACGGCGGAAAAAGCGCGCCAAGCGTCTCAAACCCCTGGCTTGCCTGCGAGAGACGCGTATCGACGCATGTGTGCATAGCGGAATGGTTTTTATACGAGGCTTGCGTGCTAGAGGGCCCGCGTTGAAATCCTCCGTTGGACAATGTATCATATATTTATTAATTACTTATGATGCCGCACTGTGTTTGAAAACGTTGAGTTTGAGAAGTCACCAAGCCGTTTGAAGCCAAAAGGACGAAGTTTGGGCAAATTCATTTACTAACCATCAGTCCAATGATGGCTGAATCGGTCTACTTGCAGTTCCCATAGCTGCCGCAGTTATCTAGTCGTCTCTATTAATTATTGTATGAAACTTAATGCTTGAAACGGCAAAACTTATAAGCTATACCTCTTTTCTGCGCTTTCCCTAGATGCCGCCACCATCCCGTCAAACGCGTTCTAGTGCAAACAACCCTTAATTAAACAAGTTTTTAAGAGCTTGGCTAACATTGGCTGGACACCCTGACGAGACGTTCTTTGAGGGATCGTCAGCAATTAGTGCGCAGGCGCGAGAGAGAAAATCTGGGGGCTTTTGCTCCTTGAATATATGACTCTGCCTAGGCACTACGGAGGTTCTTGGCGCGTCGTTTGTCTCTAGGCTAACCGACATTGCGGAGTGGGTCGAGTTTGTTTATACGCTCCGACGCTGGCTTCCCCTCGCGGTGAGGCAGTGGGCACGGACGCCCCATTTGTTGATCGCTTTGTCTGAAGGTTCGTCGGACAGACTTTCTCGCGCCGGCGGCGCTGAGTCAGTCATGCCGGATTACACCTTTCTTGCCCCCTTACGACGCTCTACCTTCAAAAAAAAAAAGAATAAAACATTTTTCCGGAGGAGCAGTACATCACCGTAAGGTGCGATTTCCAAAGTACATCACCGTTAGGTGCGATAAAGCTATGGTCCGGCACGATTGACTTAGCACTAGAGCCGCAGGTGTGAGACAGTCTGTCCGACACAACGGTCGCCAAATGGGGTGTCCGTGCCCGCTGCTTCACCTATTTCACCGCGCCGGCAGCCAGCGTAAACAAACTCGACCCCACTCCGCAATGCCGGCACACCTTGGGACAAACGCATACAACACGCGCTAAGGAACCTCCTTCGTAGTGCCTAGGCATTGTCGTATATCCAAGGAGCAAAAGCCCCCAATTTTCTCTCATGCGCCCGCTCTTACTTGCGCCTGCGCACAAACGGCTGGCGATCCCTCAAATGAACTTCTCGTGGACACCCTATGTAGACTGCCCCAGCTAACGCTAGCCGGCTGTTCAACAACAGCAACAAAAATCAAAGATTAAGAAAAACAAGATGAAAGATACGATCATCAGACATACAGCGTTCGGTGCTCAGACTTGTGAAAACCAAAGATAGGTCTTATGATTGTATCTTACACTTTTAAATCATCTTTTTCGTTGAGCAGCTTAGCTAATGCTACCTGGGACACACGGTACATCTCCTTAATCTGTGTGTGTTCAGGAGGTAAAATTAGAAGGTTGAAGGAGAGTAGCTGGGCCGTAGATTTATTTTTTCCATATTGAATTTCATTTGCACTAATTTTCACACAAGGTGGCATACAAGTATGCACACCGTTCGGGCCAAATATCCAATTCACACACGATTTTTTTTATACAGACAGAGCTCAGCATAAACAGCGTGGAAATCACAGAAATCTTATTGACGGCGTCTTTCTCATCAAATGCACTGCATTTCGTAAACCAGTGATGAAGTACGTTCACCGATAATGGATAGGGCATGTTTTGCAATGTCGGAGAGAGTTATTACGCATTTGAAAGCGGCACAAATCTTTGTCACGTCAATTATGGGTCCATAAACTGTTTGTGAAGTATGTTAAACTCTCACACCATCAAGCTTTCAACCTCCTCATCGACATGGCACATGAACTTATAGGTGGAAGAAAAAAAAATACTCGATAATCGAATACCAACTGTAAAACATTTGCTGCCTGCACTTATTTCCTTATCAATGCTGATGTTCTTAAAGTCATGGTACAGTGGCAACCAACTGAAAACGCAACCGCGCATGGACAAGAAACGCTTCTGGCGCGTCTCGATTAATCGGGCACATGAAGCTTGACTCATGCACAAACTGCAGGAGCTTGCATGACATACAGCGAATGAGCACCCAAGCACTACCAGTGCATGAGACTAACAGTACAAACATTTAGACTTCTGCAACCGGTACGAGAAAAAACATGACGTAATGCTTTACCGAATGTTTTATTAAGTCTGCCTTTGCTATAGGCCCAGTAGGTAAGAGTGAAAATATTCGCGCGATAATTGTTATTTTACACACGGTGAAGTAGGGGAGCAGAAACAACGCATACGAAGCCGACGAAATGGAAAAGTGCGCGTTTGCGCAACTAACCCCGAGCATGCACTCGTGTTGTCCTTTTCTCGGCTTCCTCTGTGTTGTTTGCACTCCGCTACTTCACTGTGGAACCTAACCAACTTACCCAAATGTCCACTTTGCTACCGTTATAGCAACCGCCGTAGGACCTAATCTACAAACATTTGAGCAAGGAGCTTTGTTCTTCGCGACAAGAAAGTATGCAAAAGATATGAGGCAAACGACAAAAATGTAGAGACAAAAATATTCCAACTTTACAGGGCTAGAAACATCTACAAGAACGCGAGTGCTGACAATACTTATTAGAAAAACATACGTTCAAGATCAAATCACGAACAGTTTACGCAACAGCGACGCTCAAGGTTGATATGTTAAAGGGAACAGAAGAGGTGCTACGGATCATCAAGAAAAAGCAACGCGAATCACAAAAGGCTTCACACGCATTGAAGGTGCTGCTATGACAGCAGTCAAACGAAACAAGTGAACTCTTTCCTGGGCTATTGTGCGCCTCCATTGCAGGCCTTTCAAGCTGTGGCTCAGGTGGCGACGAAACGCGCCGGCGGATTCGGCGGTGAGTGGCAGTCCCATGCTGCATCATCCAGCTCCAGGTAGCGCCTCACGTGGGCCCAGCAGTCTTGATTAAGGCCGTCCAGTTGCGTGTGGCCGTCTTTGCGTGGCAGACACGTGACCTGTTCCTTGACGACCCCAGTCAGTCGCATCAAGTCGTGCAGACCCTCGATGCACCGGAACTTTTGTCGTATCATGTCGGCTGCCTCGACCTTGTCGAAGGGCAACACTTCGGTGAGCTCTGCCATGAGGGCTGCATGGCGGGAGACTCTGTCAAACCTGCGGCGCATAACCCGACGAGAAATGATGTCATTGGTTTTTAGCAACCTTGAGGGCATGCACTAATGTCACTGCGCGTAAGCACCAAGTCACGGTACGTTTTCAGATTTCGCGCGCCTTCCTTGGAGCACGGAAAAAAATGAAACCACAACGGCTATCTTTTTGGACAGAATAACGTTTGTTATTGTCTCCCCCTCTCTATGCTAAAAAAACGTTGAATTTCTTGCACACATTACGTTAGAAGTTGGCTGATTCTTTTACTGTAATTAATGACTTTGACTCGTAATAAAATACTTTGAGTTGCACGAGAGCACGCGCAACAATAGTCGCTTGCATTTCTGCAGCGGGTACCCAGATTTTTAAGGCCCTACACTAATTAGCCGAAACATCTCGTACAGACTCCGATTACGCAAGACAAGGGATAAGCGATGATGTCTAGCCCTACATTTGTTTAACCAGGCTGATGATGGAGGAGGAGCTGTACTTACCGGTCGCACCGTGCGTGCTTCAGGAATCGAGCTGCTCGTGCCACAAGTCCCGAGTTCCTCCGCGCTGTGTCGCACACGGCCAACCAGTCGGCGGCCCACTCGCAATCATTACGCACGTAAGGCCTTGAGGTGGTGTCGCTGTAGAGCGTGCGGTTCTTGAAGATGCCGGCGCTCAGGCGGCGCATGAAGTAGAGAAGTGGAGATGAAAACCAATGCAATGAACAGATCTTTCGGATTGCCGCGCTCTGGATTATATAGCATTGAAAACGAATTAGACATCTTCGCCTAATTTGGCATCAGCACCACTGCCAAGCTCAATGATACTCCTGTTGAGCAGTAGCGACTGTGAAAGAGCTGGACACCATTTGACTGATTCGGGCAGAACATATAGGTTACCAAACAGCATGTGGAGCCTTTTGAGCGTAGATGTGGTTGCTATGTATTCAGCAATAAGAAAATAAATCGTGCTGTGCCAGTGTTCCATTTTGATGCTTAAGCATTCAAGTGGGAAAACGTAAGCTGTTCAAAAACTGCAAGAAAGTTAGGTTCGTTGTAGTTCGGCACACACGCTTCAAGTTCAGCGCAGCGCTTGCATTCAGAGAGTGCCAATGTGTCTAGTCCGCAGGGATCCCTGAAAGAAGCTTTCTCTTCACTGCCGCTTCGTTCAAGATCCTTGACGACACTGGCTAAGTGGCCGTGTTCGTTTTCTCGCACATCAATGGTCACCATCTGGAGGTTTCTTTGTTTCGACAGAACACGGAATAATGATGCCCATTGTTCAACTGTGCAGATGCCGAAACTCAACGTCGCATATTGGAGCGTGTTATGCGAAATCGCTTCAGCCCATGTGACGATATCCGCAAGCATTCCAAGACGAATCAGGTGTGTGGTTGGTAGTCTACTATAGCGTGTGGCGAAAGATAAAAACTGAAAGTTTCTCAAATCTTTATTTTCTGCCAGCATCCTTGCTCCCCACTCAACGCTTTCCGAATCCAAAATGAAGTCTCTTGCTTCTAAGCTGCAGACTGCGGTTCTTAAGCATACCTCTGAAAACCAATTTCAACGTTTTGCCACGAAGTAAACTGTAGCTGTCGAGCACGCTCAAATGTTGTAAGGTGGCGGTACTGACCAGAAATTGATCAAATGAAGTTGGGTCTCCTCCAATTACATTGGACCCCAGCGTCAAATCTCACAATGTTGAGTTGGCTATGAGTGCTGTAAAGAAGACACCATCGCTTGAATTCTTTATAATTGTGGCATCAATGATACATGGAGCTTAGTCAACGTTCTTGTAGTTTGGAAAAGAGTCGAAATGGCTGGTGCAATGTGCATATCACTTGAGAAACCCCCCAAGTTCCAAGTTACTCGAGGCATTTCAGAGAGAAGTAAACTTTGTAAAAGCTTGATTGTGCTTTCGATCTGTGACAAATGCTCCAAAATCATATATTTTATAGAATAATTCCCATAAAGTGCCTTCAAAAATATATCTGTATGCAATTTAGAGCCTGTCACACTGTTCCAAGGCTTCGGAATATGCACAGACACCATGCAACGATGCGTCTTTAGCAGCCGGTACACCAGAGTTACGGCCTCATGTAGTTTGTCGTCTAATTTCCGCGAAGGAACGTGTGATAGGGAAATCCACCAGGCCAAGTTGCCTTCCGGTCTCTGACATCTCGCGGAGCTCCAAATTAAGTCAGCAGAAAAACTCGTTCCATACGGGTAGATGGGGGACAATCTTGCACGTCGTGTCCTCGGCTGCCATGCAAAAAAAGGCAACAGATGCTCTAAAGGGTCCTTGAACGACCTTTATCTCAAGCCCCTAAACCGCCTTGAAACGAGTGGGATATCTTCAATATATATGAATATAATACTGAATATTTTTTTTTAAATACCTCGTACTAAGGTGTTAATACGAGCGCCGTGTTTACCTCTCTCCTTCTCATCAACACCCTCTGTGCCGACGAAGCGGGGCGTTACAACACCAAGCTTTCATGTTGGTGTTTCTTTGAAACAGACGGGTGCTATTGGCGACCCATATTTACGTTCGCCCTTACTATTGCTTCGCAATATTTGAAAATTTAATATAACTATAATCGTATAATGCCCGGTTAGTTTCGCCCTTCGAATCGATAGTTAGTACTCGCAAGTGGGAATACTTTTCGAATAGATTTCCGATGCTTTAAACCCTCAAATGTGTGCGATCAAACATAAGATTAGAGTAAGAGTACGATGAATTTCACCCTGGCGGCCATATTAAGCATAATACGCGAGGAGTCACGTGGTTGTGTACGCTGTACATTGCTCAGGAGGCGAGGCGTTTCTTTTTCTAAGCCGTAATCCCTCACGACCTACGGAAAAACTTGGATATACGCGAGCAAACCGCTTAATTAATAGTGCCAAATGTGCCATTTGCACATAACGCTTCATAATGTGCATTGTCATGACAGACACTTCGTAACATTATAAACTCGAAGATATGAACGTCTTTTTTTTTTTGTTACCCGCGAAAACGAGTTTCCTAATTGGAAAACAATCTTTTGCTTCATTTGATTCACTGCTGGCGCTTCGTATTCGATTCGGCTTGAAAAATTACTACACGCACAGGGTTAATCTCGTCAGAACGCTGCGAGCGACTGTCTCTTCTCGTGCTGAGTGGAATACTTATCGCTGCGCTTACTCTATCTACAGCATCTAGGCATGTCTTGAGGTTCGGACAAAACGACGTCCCTTTGCTCGCGTGAGTACGTTGACGGCGGGGAGCATCGGCTCAGCGATAGAGGCCACACACCGCACTTGCGCTAACAAGATTGCTAAGGTAATGAGTTCTATAATAATTGGCCGTGCGCCTAGAAGACGTGTAAGGTACGGAAAGCCCAGGTGACCCACGGCCTTCACACACCCTTGCACTGCAGCACCTACGATATCAACTGGCGCGTGAAAACCTACAACAATACGCCTTGCCACGCGGCAAAAAGAAACGCTCGTTCGGAATTTCGTGATCACATCCGTGGCTATCCGTTGTCCAAGTGGTGAATTTCGCATAGATTATAACGTAGCCGCTGACACATCAGTGTAATAACGTCCCTCTCCGATTCCAAAAACGCAACACTAAATTTTGCTAGAGGCAGGATGCACGAGACTGCCTATTCCATTTTACAATCCCTCTCTGCCGAACTACACCGCCAGGTGGAGCTGATTTGGGTGCCTGCGCAGTCGGGAAACTTAACGAGGGCGCCAATGTCCATGCACAAGGACTAATAAACCGGGCGGCGGCGGAATCGGACCAGGATCATTCGAGTGAGAGCGTGCTTATACCTTCAACAAGCTGACGCAGGCCTATACAGCCGAACGCCAGCTCTACCCCCCAGCCCACCCATCCCTTACTCACCACCACATCCTGTGCCGCCACTTCCTTTCCCCCTTTCCCCCATGCCGCGCGCGCCGCTTACTTTTTTTTTTATTTTTACCCGCAAGCGACGAGTTTTTTTGTTTCTTTTTGTAGTGCGCTTGTTACGGCGCGCAACGCGCCAGCTCGCAGGCAATGCGATCGCTACGCCGCGCATTGGCATTGTTTGCGAGTGGTGCGCCATGGCTATGCGTTGGCACGCACGCAGTCTTACCCATACTTATACCAGCATGTGCCGGGACATAAAAAAAATTCCACTTCCAACACAACAGATGTTTAGTCTCGCTTTATTGACTTCGTTTCCGAAAACAGATTTTTCTTACAACGTGGTGTGATACACGCTCAAAAAATGAGCGAAAGTGAAAGGTGCATGACATATACAAGAGTACTAAAGACAAAAGTTCACAGATGGTGAAATAACAAAAGAAAGCGCTAGGAAACGCGAAGGCCGTTTCATGTACACACATAAAATAAGATTTTTATATAACGTCCTCAAGACCGAAATGTAGACGAGCTCCTGATATATGCACTAAGATATTGCACAAAATTGGACGACGTGTATGACATAGTCATGACAACTATAAAAGGGAAAACTCACTGGTAATGGCAAAAACTATGACACGCAAAATACCTGAAAAATAGAATAAAATGCTAACATTGTTTGATTGAGAGCCCCATACCAAAAGAAAGCTTACTTATAAATCTGCACGAAAGTATATGAAATGCGTGACATGTTCATTACTGCTGAACAAATTGAAAAACATGGCAGAAAAAAATAACATTGTACTAAAAACTGAAACACACATTATCACATTATTTTGCACTTGGCCACAACTTGAGTAACGGTGGCAAGGGAAACAGAAGGTAGTCGGCTTTTGCAGCAGCACATAGAAAACATTCGCAGAAAGGCTTATTCCTCAATCAAAGACCAGGTAAAACAAGCCAACACGACTTTTCTTTCGACCCGAATGCAATGCTTAGCAATAAAATTACGTCACTTAAGGCACTAAGTCGTACCTATACTGGGCTCTCCTTTGTATAATAAACACGAACTGCAAAAATCTGCATGTAGGACGCTTGCAATACTCATGCTTTCCAGAAGAAAAAAAAAAAGCGTATCATGCCTACACATGAAGGTTGTTCGCGCGGTTTTCCCATCGGGGGTTACTGAGATAGTACACAAACACTAACAGTAATTTTTCAGCTCTTAGTATGTTTGTAGAACGCGACACACAGAAAAAGCAGTGAGGGCGGTATGGAAAGCTGGGCAAGTTACTGAAGTTGCACAATGAGACTTGGCACCGAAAAACACAAGTCACAGACCAGGTGACAATGAGGAGGAACATCTATTTGTCAGCTTTCTCTACCGGGAAGAGGCAAGTGTAGCACAATCAAGGCACAACGACGTCCGGAGCCTCATGGAGCACACAAATGGACAGGGCTGTGTTCGTGTATGTACAGTCTGTTTCATACTTAGGGGAAAACTCGGAGCGCGTGGCATCGGCGATGCGGCGAGCGCTGGAGTCGCGCGGCGGAAGCAGCTCGCGCAGGCGCAGGCGCTCTAGGGGCGGGGTCGTGATCTGCGTCGTCTGCTACGGCGGCGCGCGCTGGCCGCATTGTCGGGAAGAGTGCTACGGTCAGAGGCAGTGTGCGTATTCCAGTATTACTGCGGGAACTGAGCCGATATTCCTTATTAAGCGTTGTACGACGCCAAACTCTGAGCTTTCATTGGCCACATTTGAGTTCTACGAACTTCTTTTGACGACATGCTTCTTTCGTTCTTTCGAAAGGCCGGGGTACTTGAAGCGAAGCGTGGGGGGCGTCCACAGCAGCCGCAACAATGGACAAATCCTCCTCGTCCGTTATGGCCCTTGGTGGACGTCCGCGAAGGGCATCCTTGATGCGCCCTTCTTTCTTGTAGGCCTGCAGTATCCTACTTACAGCTTTAAGCGACCGTCCGGTCATCTCTGATATCTTCTTTTGAGCATAGTTCCTAGAACACAGTTCAATAATCTTCAGTCGTTCTTTCTCCGGTACACGGGCCATGTAAACAAGGCTAACGATTTTGCACCGTTCTGGTCAGATTAAAAGGCTGAAATTAAGACGGACAAGCGCCAGCTTTATTCAGATCAATCTTGAATCCTCTAAACCTTCCTGTATCTGTAGAAAGCCGCACCGTTCTTCGATCACCAATGAGCGAAGGAAAGAGACGACGCTGCATTGGCTTTTCAAGGTCATTTATATTTTATCTTCAGTAGTTTAAAGAGCGCCAAATCACCACAAAGTCGACCATCGTCAGCGAGTGGGACGTGCTGCGAATGAACACATGACTTACCGACTCAATTTGCAACTCACTGCCCTCTAGAATGAACGCTGTCATCGCTACCGCTGGGGACATGACGAGATACTAAGTGATGTTCGGAGCGTGACGCGTGCATTTCCTCGTCAGCTGGCAGAGCCTGTCTTTTGTAATGAACTATTGTCGAGAAGAAACACTTTCAGCTCAATGCCTTAACCTAAAGTATTCTTTTATTCTTATCCGTTTGTTTCATCGTGTTCGACTCGCATAGTCATTATATTGAGTGTGTTGTTTTCCTTTTGCGTCAAATAAAGACCGAGCACGTTGCGCGCACAGTTCGGTGTCCCTTTCTTATTTCAGCGTGTTACGGTAACACACACAGCGAAGAAATATACGTGCGCGCACAAAGTACCCCGGCCTTTCGAAACAACGATAGAAGCATGTCGTCAAAAGAAGTTCGTAGAACTCGAATGTGGCCAATCAAAGCTCAGAGTTTGGCGTCGCACAACGCTTTATAAGAAATATCAGCTCAGTTCCCGCAGTAACACTGGAATACGCACACTGCCTCCTGACCGTAGCACTCTTCCCGACAATGCGGCCAGCGCGCACCGCCGTAGCAGACGACGCAGATCACGACTCCGCCCCTAGAGCGTATGCGCCTGCGCGAGCTGCTTCCGCCGCGCGACTCCAGCGCTCGCCGCTTCGCCGATGCAACGCGCTCCGAGTTTTCCCCTAAGTGTGAAACAGACTGTACATGCGCCTTCTGATGTCCTTGGGTCTGAGCGCTCACCTGTTGTCTTTAGGCACCCGGAACAACCTTGCAGGACTTGTTTTTGAGGTATTTGTGCACCACTGCACGATGCACGAGCGGTGCGAGTCGTGAAACGGGTGAAACATCGCGGAGCACAAGCACACAGCTATACCGAGGACCACAGAACTGACGAAACTACCCACGCCGGTCAACGCACAGCAGCGCACGCTTCGCGATAACAGCAGATAACGAGACATGAAACGTCATGCAGCGGGCTGAGCTGGCTCCGGGTCGGCGGCAGGGTTGCCAGATTTGGCTACATTGCGCCGAATTGGCTACTTTTTGAGGCTGTTGGCGGGAAAAAATTGCCTTGGCTACTTGGCTACTTTTGAAATGGCTTGACTATTGTAAAAATTGGACAGAAACTTGTGCAAATGTTTAGGCCAACGCACGATCACGGCACTTCAAATCTTTTCAACTGGTCCATCAGCATCGTCAATCTGACTCGGGCGCTTTCATCTCAAGCAAAAAATTTCCCACAGCGTGTTCCACTTCGCATTGACGTTCCGCGTCAGGCCTGCTACACAAATGGGCTTCTTAGATTTTCGGAATCACGTGAGCTGGGATCCTAAGACAACCCGGAGGTGCCCGAAGTTTCCGAAATCGAACACTCGGACAGCTGGCCGCGGGATAAACGTGAACATGCTACCAGCATGGCAGCGGCCGGTATGGCCGGCGCGCTCTCGGCGTTGTCGGTCCATTCATGAGTTGCCAGCTTGAAAATACACAGCTGTATTCGGCAATACGATCACTTATGCGAGATTTCGAGCGACTTTGCACAACGTAACAAACAGCCTGCGACGCGTCCGATGCCAAGACGCTAAATCGCGCGTAAATAATCGCGAAAGCGATCGCTCGAGGATGCCTCGAGCTTTGACATTCCTCCAGCAATGATTGACAAGATTAACTCAAACATTTACACCTGAACTGCAGCTGTGATTCTGATTTGTGATAATATTCTAGTCGTATTACATGCTGATCAAAGCGCTATTAGCTGTAGTAACTTATACACGTTTCACAATATTTTTCTGTATGTTCCTAAATTTACTAAAAGCAGCTTTAAGTGTTGGCTGTGATAACGTCTTCAGATCGAGTTACACAATAAATGATGATGCCACGTTTCTCCATAACGTGGCTACTTTTTGGCTACATTTCTGTATCTGGCCAAAGTTGGCTACTTTTCTGGCTACTTTCCAAGACTTTTTGGCTACTTTTCAGATTTTGGACCTGGCAACCCTGGTCGGCGGGGCCGCACTAGGCCGCACGGCATGCGCGCGGAGACAGTCGAAGGGGAGGGAGTTGCGAGGGAAGTAACGAGGGAGGGCGATTGGAGAGGAGTTGAGGAGGGGGAAGGGCTCGGCCACCTGGATCGGCGCGCGTGCGCGCGACGATCTACGAGGCCATGCAAGGGAAACTGATTTTTGCGTTCGCCCATTACAGAGATGGCGCCAATTACCTCTGCCACCTAAATTTTTTCCAGTGACTCTACTGCCACCTAGTGTTCCTGTATATGCTCCCGCAGGGAGCATATACAGGAACAATACTGCCACCGATACCGGGAAGTTTCCCCCCACTGGCTGAAATGGGATGCGGCCAGTCGCAAGCCGAAATACACAGACGCATCGGGGGAACAGCGCTTTTCTCCGAGCGGCGGAGTGGGAGTCTCCCCGGTTCCAAGAAAGGGGCTAGGCGCGAAGAGCCGCGGGAGCGGCCAAACATGCCCTCTACCCGCTACCCACCGCGAGCGAGCACGTGATCAACGCGTGACAACTGCGCGGCCGCTCCGTAGATATCGGGATGCGCGTGCGATCCTGCATCCCCCCCCCCCCACCTCCTTAAAATCGCCCTTTAACAGCGAAGAGGCCGCCGTCACGTGAGGCTTTCCCGAGAGGGACACTACAATCTGCAGTAAAATTTGGCTGAACCGAGACTATAAGGAAACCGCGGATGCGACAACCAGGCAGCCTAATGTAAACTGCAATACGTCATGTCGATGAATCCCGTCGAATTTAGTGTAGTGTGCACAATAGTAGTATGACTTTGCCAATACGTCTATACATAGCCGTGCGGCACGGCGTCTTTCCGGATGCAACCCGTTACTTTTGCCACAGGTTTATGTTCTGTTTCTGTGTCATCCGGTACATTAATGTTTAAAACAAAGACAATTATCCTTGCGGACATCGCACCTCCGTTTAGGTCCGCTGAGTGGCGATTTTATGCTCCCTGCAGTCTTGTCGTTCCTCCTCGTTAATTACGAGGGTCATGGACACGAATCGCCGTTCGAGGAATAACCGGACATCGGAGAAGTAGACGGCAACAGCAGCGCTGGTAGCGACATTCTCCTTGTCTCGTTGAACGACGACGTCAGAAACTGTTTGTGCAGCCTCAGTGATCGCGTCGGAGAAAAAAGAAAGGCCACCGTGTGTTAGTGACTATTGCCGCGAGTGCCTACGCCGGTAGGTAATTAGAATATAGGCAGACATTGGAATAATAGTTGTGTGCACCGGTTAAAACACAATATCACGCCACCAACACCTCTGCCCATGCCTCAGCATTAAAACCTTCAGGTACAGCCGATGTACTTCAAGATGCCTTCTTGGAAGCTGCCCCGTTGGCTTAAGTAGTCGCATGACGGATAGGATAGCTTCTACGCGCGAGTGACTCCCGTACTTTACATTCCTGAAACAAAAATGCGTATTCGGCGGTTCAGCGCGAGACGTCAGAACAAACAACCCCGGTTACGCGGCTTGGCGAGTCCTATGAAAGTGGCCGTGGAGCATAGTATGCAGGGTCCGTTTGGAATCAGGTGGCCGCGCCTTATCTCCCCCGCGCGACGTATCCATGAGAACCGTTTGTCGGTGTCGTTCACCCTATCCCGGTAGTGGACGTGCAGGTACTTCAGTTTCGGCATTCTCACGGCCAGTTGTTCCACGAGCTCCATCACGATGTCATCGTATATGGGAGCTTCCGTTTGCAGGCACAAGTACTGGAGCCATGGGACGTGGGTCAGGTTATTCTGGAACGAAATATGGCGCGCCGCATCGGTTTGGTTGCGCTACGCGCCAGGGATGCACACAGGAAACACTTCAGTTCGGTCAGCACAAGGGGGTGGAGGGGGGGGGGGGTCGCTTGTCAAAAGAGCATGTAAAGAAAACATGTCCCCACGTTGTTATATCGCTTATATATTTGCAACCGCACTACCCACGTACCTTACTTCGGTGTCGTTGTAGAGAAACGAAGCCATCACTAGATCATGCATGTGTCGCGTGCACAAATGGCGCCGTTGTCGCGGCACGCATGGGGCGATTGGAGCTAAGTATAGCCTCTCGCTCGGCGTTCAGAGAGGCATAGCTCGGCAGTACGTTTATCGATCGGAGCGGAAGTACGTGGTCGTGTTTGAGAGAGCAGCTCACTGTCGTAGTAGGTATAGTCTGTCAAATTCAAACCGCTGCTTATCGGCAGTATAAGGGGATAAAGTGCGCAAATTGTTGCTGAAATTTAACGATTGCCCGGCTATGGCGCCTCCGCGTTCAACACGTAAGGCTCAGAAATGGCGGGGAGAGACTCCGGCAGCAAGACAGAGGGATGCCCAACGCCTTTGAACAACGTGCCCGCCTCCATAGGGAGCGCAAGCGCAGGAGGTTAAGGCAAGCGCAGGAGCCCCGACCATCTACGAATGCGGCGGGCTCGAGCGGCGCAGGGCAGTCTCGGGCGCCACCAGAAAGGGGGGGGGGGGGTCATTTTTGTATCCTAGGGACCAAATGCCCTCTGCAAAACAAACGGGTCGACTAGGAATAGGGAGCGAGCACAATTACAAATTAGACCGTAAGATACCAACTAGCTGTGGCATAAGTTAAGCACGTAAGCTTTGTAATGCGTGAATAAATATAAGATGTGTATTTGGTTACATCATACCTGTACACTATGGTGCCCTTACACCCTCTGCAGCACGCAGAAGACGTTTCACGCACCCCAGTGCGGCAGCGTCTCTGGTATTGCTCCATTCGCGTCTTATTATTATTTTTTTGCAAATTTAATATCCGGCTCATTTTATATTGTCTCCCATAAGCTTAGCTGGAAACGCGCTTAGAAGTTACCTCTGGAGAACACCAGACAGCTGTGGAGGAGCCAATAAGCGTAGAGTACATTGCTATAGTGCAACTTTACTCAAGTTCGATTACCTACACACAGGATTGTGAAAAACATCACTGTATAATAGCGAGCTCCTCGCCAACCGCAATATGTAGTTTGCTCAATGCATTTTTTTTTTTTTTTGCACGACGCGATTTTAAACTGGAGCAGAAATTTCCTGCTTTGTGCCCTCCCAAGAACTGGAACATTAGGATCAAGTAGAAGCAACTAATCAGGTACCTTCCCTAAAGTTCATGATAAGAACACTACAGCAGGAAGACCTCGCCGCCAGTATGCAAGAAACAACGATAAAGCAACTCACTACCAGTCTGGTGCCGAAAGGCAGTGTCTTGTCCCGGAGCACAAGGCAACGCAGATACTCGTTGCAGAGCAGCAAGTCTCCAATGTCTACGAAGTCGTTGTGCGACAGACCGCGGCAGTTGTCCAGATGTAGTTCATCAACCTGCGTGTTCACTGGAATTAGTTTATAAACGAAATAACGAATCGAAATAAAGGTAAAAAAAGCGAATTGACAAGCGCAAGAATTAAGCACAAACTGGCGATCGAGTGTCATCGGGTGGCTCATAGGGAACTTGCACAAAGCCGACAACCCTGTGTTGCCGTCAGGTGACGCTCGTTTTCGGCCGCCATTGTGAAGGATAGAGACGGCCAGGCTCTGGAGAGCCGGTCGGCATACCCCAGTGCCTGCTGTGTGTTTCGTGCCGTTTCCCCAGTGTAGCCATACATGTAGCCATACTGTTGCGTGCTACTATGCAAGCAGTGCGACTACGTGAGAAGTTCCAGCCGTAAGGTGTGTACATGTTAAGTGCACAATATTCAATGCAGCGTTAATTGCACCGACTTCACCTGTGAACTCAACGCTTCGTGGCCGTGCTGATCGTTTGTCCCTATTCCATACCAAATGTAACAGTTAAGTATGGCTGCTTTGGTTCACCAGTAACACAATATATTTAAAGGAATGTGTACAGAGCACACGTGGCTAGTTGTCAGTTTTTCGCACTCGTACACACAAGTACGCAAGTGCACCAGCACGCAAGTACACCAGCACGCAAGTACACCAGCACGCAAGTACACCAGCACGCAAGTACACCAGCACGCAAGTACACCAGCACGCAAGTACACCAGCACGCAAGATAGCGCAGGATGCCGCGCTTCTTGGTCCCTCTTTTTCGTGTAGTTTGCTCTGATGAAATATTGAATGACTTAACTCGGACTTGGCGAAGTTGTAGCTCCTGCAGTAAAGCCTCACCCCGTCGACACTTTCGCTTTGTAGCAGATAGCGACGCGTTCGTGGGTCCAGGCGCGGTAGCATGCCAAGCATTTCGCTCATCCTGTTGCGGGCAACCAAGTTTGCATTTACGGAACCACGCTATGTGGTAAACACCATCGCGATACGTCGTGCCGCCGACACCAGCACAGAAGAGATGGCGCTGCCGGCTTTAACGCCGCACGACGCCAGAGAGCGGCCATAAATGACTTATCGCCGCAAAAGGAAAGTGGGCTTGCGTTAACTCTACTGACTGTATAGAATAACATATAGCACATATGAAGAAAAATGTGGCCACCTTGAAAAGTATCCTCCAACTTTATGCGATATCAGCGTACCCTGCAGCAACAACGAGGGGAAACGCCAGTTCACATGTGCGTATACGGCACCTTTAGCAAATAAACGATGTGCTGTCATAAATTAGTTTTTTTCTTCGCTTTTTTTACAGATTAAGCTACTCAGTTTTGAAAAAGAGATGTTTAGTCCCGATACGAATCCAATATGAATAGTTACGAGCCTGAGTAAGCTAGGAACGATTGAGATGTCCTTTCGTTCACCTTTGATGTTGCCGTACTATCTTGCTGTCTAAGATTTCGCGTCTGGTAGTGTGCATTTTTATTAATAGAAGGACACGACTGCTCATGGCTTGTATGTAGGTGTAATCGCAGTGCGCTGCGCATGGAGTTTTGATAATAAACCGAGAACATATCCCGAGTCAACAGCTCCTATGTTGCGGCAAATACAGGAGTCAAAAAGTTGTTCACTGCAAATTTTGTTCCAAGCTCTTACAGCACAGCTGAGTATCCTAAACCGACCGCAGCTTAGTTGATGCGCAATACGCCAACGCACAGGACACGTAATGAGGAGGGAAAATAACCGATGGTCATTAAGGGTTACAGACTGGATTCCAAGGGAAGCGAAGCGCAGCAGGGGGCGGCAGAAAATTAGATGGGCGGATGAGATGAAGAAGTTTGCAGGGACAACATGCCCACAATTAGTACATGACCGGGGTAGTTGGAGAAGTATAGGAGAGGCCTTTGCCCTGCAGTGGGCGTAACCAGACTGACGATGATGACACTAACGCACTTCGCGCACAATATTTTAATTACTTCCATCTATTTTTTATCCGAATGACTATAGTTCGGTGACCGACAAGTTAATACTCGTATATAATGGCTAGCGTAACTGAGTCGGCAGACCTTGATTTATATAAAGCTTCGACTGTCGTCGCTCCTTGTGCATCTCTAGGAACCACCGGTCTCTTGCATGGTCAAAAGAACCGATGATTGCCGAAAGGCAGTAAAAACAACAGACATCTTTAATTGCACTGGAAACAATTTCTTATTGACAGATATTGCTCGCACATAACCACCTTCATGAGAGAGAGAGAGAGAGAGAGAGAGAGAGAGAGAGAGAGAGAGACAACTTCATGTAGTCGCCTGCAGAACGACACCATGACTAAATGGCGCCGTGACGCGGGCCCTGACGTCTTCTCAGCGGGTGGTCTCTACTCAACTCCAGCGCGTGTTACTCCCGCGGTCGGTCGCCCTGAGGGGCAACGTTCCGTCGGTTTCGCTCGGCCTTTGTCTTTCAAGAGCCGCCGAGACCTGCTGAACGGCCCAGGTTTGGCTTTCGTGGTCGTAGCATTCCGCCGCAGCCGCGAGTCGCGGCGGAATCGTACTTGTCGTAGCCTCATTGGGGAACTTGGTGCAATCCCATAGGATGTGCGTCAGGGTGGCCCTCTCCCGCTGGCACACGCGGCACACATCACTCACATATAATTTAGGGTATAGATGAGTCATTAACACTGGGGTGGGTAAAGAACCAGTTTGCAATTGTCTGAACAGCACCGCCTCCGCTCGGCTCAGCCCCGGGTGCGGGGGTGGGAAAGTCCTTCGAGCCAGGCGGTGGAACTGTGTGAGTTCGTTGAACGTCGTCATGCGATCCTTGGCACTACACCACGTTGGACGGTCGGTTGCAGCGGCGCGGTTGGTTAGCGCTCGCGCCACTGCGTGTGCCGTCTCGTTGTGGTTATCGTGCTTCTCGGACACATCGTTGCCCGCGTGCGCCGGGAACCACTTGATTCTTACATACCGATTCTGTCGTTGCAGGTCAGCCGAGCACAGAACGCGCACAGCCTCACCACGCACTTTGCCCTTTGCATAATTCCGCACTGCACTTCGCGAATCGCACAACACTGTCTGGCACCCGGGGTCGGCAATGGCCAGGGCAATGGCCACCTCCTCCGCCTGACACGCCTCGCGGAGCCGTAAGCTCGCCGCTGCCCTGGTCGCGCCGGACGACGCCTCGATGACGGTAGCTACGAACGCCGCGCAGTCTCCCTGGTATTCTGCCGCATCCACGAACCTTGCGTGCTCGTCCTTGGCGTGAAAGTCGATGAGGGCCTTGGCCCTCGCCGCTCTTCTCTCCCTGTTATACTTTGGGTTCATGTTTCTCGGGATGAGGTCCACCCGAATCCGGCGCCAGGTTGCGTCCGGGACAGAAACGTCGCTACTCGCCGCTTTCGCTCCGGGCGTGAAGCCCGAGTATTGGAGTATGCGCCTGCCGGCTTCGGTCATAGAGAGCCGCTCCAGCTGGGCGGTCCGTTGCGCTTCCGCAATTTCCTCGAGGGTATTGTGTACCCCCAGGCTCAGGAGCTTGTTGGTGTTCGTACACTCGAATAGTCCGAGCGCCGCCTTGTAAGCTCGGCGTATCAGGGCGTTGATTTTATTTCTTTCACATTGCATCCAGTTGTGGAAGGCTGCAACGTAGGTGACGTGGCTGATTACGAAGGAGTGCACAAGCCGAATCAAGCTTTCCTCCATCCCGGCCTTGCGGTTGGCAACCCGTCTGATGAGACGTATTGCATTGGTAATCTTGGCTGTAAGGCGGGAAATAGTCTCACCGTTGCCCCGTCGCTTGTCTATAATCATGCCGAGCACCCGGATTTTGTCGACCTCCGGGATCACGTGGCAGTTCCTCGTCACGATCTTGATGGCCTCGTAATCCCTGGCTTCGCTCTTCTTATGTCTGACGTACTTCGGTGGTAACACCAGCAGTTCTGACTTGCTCGGTGAGCAGATCAAACCGGAACCGTTCAGCTGGTCTTCGATCGCGTCGACGGCTTTTTGCAGCGTGCTCTCAATGTGACCATCGCTGCCTCCCGGAACCCACAGCGTGATGTCATCGGCGTAGATGGTGTGCCGGACGCCCTCGACGCGGGAGAGTCGCTTGGCCACCCCGATCATAACGAGGTTGAATAACAACGGCGAGATGACCGAGCCCTGGGGGGTCCCGACACTGCCGAGCCTCTTCTCTTGGAGCCGTAGATCGCCGGCGCAGAGCTCGGTAGTCCGCCCCGTCAGAAAGTCCTTGATGTAATTGTACGTTCTTGCGCCCATGTTGAGTTTGGACACCTGGGCAAGGATCGCAGAGTGCTTCACCTTGTCGAAGGCGCTCTGCAGGTCCAGCCCCAGAATGGCCTTGTTGTCTTTCGTTAGGGTGTCATCGTCAATGATATCTTTCTTCAACAGAATCATCGCGTCTTGGGTGCCGAGGAAACGCCGAAACCCGATGATCGTGGTGGGGTATAGTCCCGACTCTTCCAGGTAATCCTGCCACCTACACATGAGGACGTGCTCCAACACCTTGCCCACGCAGGACGTGAGCGAGATGGGCCGGAGGTTGTCCGTGTTCGGCGGCTTGCCTGGTTTGGGGATGAGTATGGTCTTGGCAGTCTTCCACTGCTGGGGCAGTGACCCCGCACTCCAGCACTTGTTGTAGTAACCGGTGAGGTTTTCGATGGCCACATCGCTGAGGTTCTTCAGCGCTCTGTTCGAGATGTGATCCGGGCCGGCCGCCGACTTGCTGTTTAGTTCGTGCAGGGCCGCTCGCACCTCCTCGACGCTGATGTCGCGGTCAAGCTTCTCGTTCGCTTGACCGCCGTACTCAGGATGCCTTTCCGTGGGTGTAACCGGAAGGTACTTGCTGTTTATGCGTCCGATTACTTCAGTTTCCCCGTTTTCCTTGACTGCTCTGTGAATGATCTTTGCGAGGCGGTCGCGTTGGTGGGATTTTGTTTTAGTCTCATCGAGCAGATGCCGCATCAAGTTCCAGGTTTTGCCGCAATGCATCTGCCCGTCCGCAGCATTACATATTTCATTCCATTGTTGCGTACAGAGCAGCCGACAATGAACTTCGATGGCGCTATTCAGCTCCGCCACCTTCTTCCTTAGGCGCCGATTTAGTCGTTGCTTCTTCCACCTGTTTAGGATAGATTGCTTTGCTTCGAATAAGTGCGCGAGGCGGCTGTCAACCTTGTCGACCTGCTCATCCGTTTCTATGATTTTGGTCGCCTCCTTGACCTTCCCCGCGATGTGGGCTGACCATTCCTCTATGTTCTCGATTTCCTCCATCTCCGTTGGTAACAGGCTACGGAAGGCATCCCAATCCGTAAAATTATGTTTTCTGGTGTCCTCCGAGGCCTTGACCTCATCCGGTATGATGACCTCTACGATCTAGTGGTCGCTGCCGAGCTCTGACCCCGTGTTGCGCCAGGAGATATTCCCCTTCTCGTCGTTCTTCACGAACGTGAGGTCCGGCGTCGTATCCCTGGACACAGAGCTCCCAATCCTTGTAGGATCAGTCGGGTCTGTGATGAGGGTGAAGCCCAGGTCTAATGAGTCTTGTAACAGGTCTCGCCCCTTGGCCAATTGCTTGTTATATCCCCATGCCGGGTGTGCCGCGTTGAAGTCCCCGCAGGCGACGAGCCTGTGAGTCCCCGCCACGGTGCTGGCTCTGTGAAGGAGCGTCTTGAATTTTTGCTTCCAGTGTGAAGGGCTACTGTAGACGTTAAGCAGAAAGGTGCTGTTCTTCATGATAAATTACACTACTGAAGTAGTAAGCTAGCGCGCAGTGCACTCTGCTCGAGCGGCTCCGGCGTGGCACATATAGATGTCAAAGCACGCCGAACGCCGCTGGTCCTATACGACGATAGACTGCTGTGCGTCCACAATTCGCCGGCGTAGCCACGGTGTACGCAACGCTCGCGCTTTCGTTCGTCTATCCTGCGCGACAGTTGCGGGAAGCTAATGTTGCCTTTGGCTCTATTCTCAATACGCATGGCGATGGCGGCTGTACGATCGCCATTATCCATCATGTTGGCTCTGGTTGGATGTCGAGAGGCCACGTGTTTTCAAATTTGTGCCGGGAAGCGGAAGCTTTGTAAAATTCAATTTTGCGTTTTAATCAAGATGACAAAAAGTGACGTGGAGCTGCAAATTTTATCGACTAATACGTTTTTCTTGTCCTTGGCAGCTATATTGCGACATTAGCGCTTCACACGCAAAAAAAGAAAAAAAAGTTTGCGGTAGCGTGGTATACGCCCTGCAATGCATGTGCGATTTCGCGAATGTGGTGGCGGTCCAGCATAGCCGCCTTAATTGTCAGCTTGCTGATTGGTTGATCGAATATCCAGTGAGAAGCATCATAGGAAGGGCCGTTTCGTAAACGTCAATTTGACGTCACGTGACGTTGCGTTGGGCCGCCATTCAGCGTTTCAAACTAAAGCGTTTCGACAGCGAGTTTCCGCGGTCATCGAATGAGATGCGTTTGTTTGCCTGTGCGGGCGTGACACCATGACTGTTAATTTGGTTAGTATGCCTATGTTTACAGAACTACTATCCTTACTTAGCATAGCTGTCCACTAATTTGATATCGCAATCGATGCTACGCCTTTCGAGCGAAACCGCAACTTCTTTTTTTTATTAAAACGATACACAGTTTGAATATTTCAACGAAAACAAAATACATAGCCAATTTTATACACGCGTAGTGAGAAAAGACACGACAACTCTATTTTACTTTTTCATTATCAATAAAAAGCTTTTTTTCAGCGCCCTCTATAAGACGCCGCTATCACTCGCGATGTAATGCGGCACTTGAAGTGTGCGGAAATCCGCGCTCGTAAAGTTCACCTGTTACAACACGCCCGACGACACGTTGTGTTGTTCTGCTTGTCGATGTTTATCTGAATTTGGTAGCACGGGTAGTTTAATCGTTTCTTAACCTGTTCAGTCAAAAGTAGTGAGTTGCGATCGCCAGCTAATTACTCACTTCACCTGCTTTCGTGTGCCTGCGCTGGCCGACGGACTTCGCGTCCGACGATGGGACCAGCACTCCACACCCAAAGCTTTCGTCGGCCTCCAAAGAAAGCATGTTCTGTGCAGAGGTGCAGTTGCGACACCCGTAAGGCTGGCCTTCTGCTGCATCGCTTTCCACGCTAAAAGCTCGAAACGCCCATCGAGTCAAACTGCAGGGAATTTGAAAATAGAGCTCTAATGGCAGGCCACCAAAACAATTTTCGCGCCTTTGAATACAAAAAAAGGATGTCACTTCTGTTTTTAACGAATATGGCGTCACATTACTTTTCCTTCCGCCGTAAATGTCCCCTCGTCACACAGATGGCGGTAAGCCCCATGAACTACCGATGAACCGCCATGTTTTGAAAGTATGAGCTATGGAAGCTTCGCTACCTGGTATATTTACCTTGGACACGCACCCTTCCCAATAAAGCGGATATCTCGTATGCAGCACATGGAGGAAGCGAGAGGCGCTTTTGATGGAATAATCGTACGCATTGAGCTAGCTGCTTTATTTTAATGCGAAAGCATTATATGACTCATGAAGCGGAAAATCCGGCTGCGTGGCAGGAGATAGAAAGAAGGCAGGGATGTTAACCGGTCAAGAGTCCGATTGGCTACCCTACGCTGGTTGAAGGGAGAAGGGGAAGAGAGGGGTATAGAGACGTGCATGGACAGTACTAGAGTCAAAGCCGCTCGTACAAACCAGACGTTCAGAAAGCACAGAAGTGCCTTCACTGCCTCCTCAGCCGATAATCGGTGGAGACTGTGTTCTAGTACCGTCTGTTCACTAAGAGGACGATCACCTAGTTTCCCGAGTGTGTTGGACATAAAGTGACTGTGATTCAAATGGGGGACAGTGGAACAATAAGTGGTCAATATTCTTCTCGTATCCGCAAGCATCCCATGCAGGACTGTGAGACCTTCGAATAAGCGTTGAATAAGCTTTCGTGAAGGCAACCCTCAGCCACAAGCGACACAGAAGAGACGCTTCGCGTCGGTGCAGTCCCGCCAGAGGTGGCCGGAAATGGTACAATGTCACGTTGTTACAAAGATGCGTTCGCGCGTTCGTCGTCGTGTTCTTCCACAGCTGCCTCCGATGCCGCTCATCACGCCAGCGTTCCCATACTACCCCTCCTTCTGCGAAGGCGCTGACGGCCCTGGCCCACTGGCAGTCGGTGCGGTAATTTCAGTGAGTTCTGTCGTGCACTCCGATGGATGAACATTTGATGGAGATGGCACGAAAAGTCACGTGGTCTCAGAGACAGACCGCGCTGGTGGCCAATCTATATATAGCACCGCGCATCGCGGCGCTGCCAGTCCGTGCGGTGATTTCGATTAGTTGTCGTGCACTCCGATGGACGAACCTTCGACTTCTCTGTCAATAGCTGCGCCCGGCTCCTTCGGACGTCCACGCAAGTACGCGAGCGGGACCAAGGCATGTGATACGAGAAATGATACAAGGCAACATGAAAACAATACCATTACCTTTCGTAAAACGAGTCGTCGTCGGGAAGATGCCACAATGTTTTCGCATTCATCCAAGTATAGGGATACGTAAGTGCCCTTTACTACTTACTGAGGAGGAAAACTGTTGCTTTATCAAGAACGTTGCGTTCAGTGCCTTCAGTTCAGTTTCTTAGGGCAAACGTCAAGTGCCAAGTTACGAAGAAAAACGGGTACATCAGCGCCATTTTGAACGCGTCGCGCCTATGTCACTGCCCGAAGAAAATGGCGGAATATCCAGAATATAGATCCCCTTGTTTGCGCACAGGCTTGTTCGCACTATGCAAAATTTCTGAGACAGTGATGTGCGGATTGGTGTGCGAAGCTGCACAGGTTCACCGCGACCAATGCTGCGGGCAGCACCGCGAGTGATACAGAACGCGCGTATCTACGCTTGCTACCAACCCGTCGCTGTTTCGGGTGAAGCAGAAATATCTGCCACATCGAACAGAAAGCTCGGTATGCACTTGACATTATCCGCCAGGCGCCCTAGCATCGTCCGCAGTTACCGCCATATTGCGCGTGTAAAGGTCTGCTGAAACTCACGTACTGTCCTTACAAAGTATGTCTGTTTTGGCTCTGAATTTGTGCGTCGTTTGTCAACGATACCCTTGGGCACGTACGCACGTGAGTTATTTGAATCGAACAGAAAAATTACATTGCCGAAGAGAAAGAAGGTGCGGCTGCGTCGTTGTCCCGCTCGAACTCTTATGAAGTTCATCGTAACGTTGGACTTGTGCCTCATCGATCTCGCTGTCCATTAAGTACTACCTCGCGAAGGCGACAAGCTTTGCGTTCCGCGAGAAACTAAAAGCTTACAACTCAATGGACGGTTACGATTATCTGACGCACGGCTGGGTGCAGCAGTCCAATGCGTCAAAGTTCTTGCAGACAGCATTGCCGCTGTTGGAAAAATAAGCAGACTTCCAAGGTTTATCTGGAATCGCGTTTCTCGCACAGAAAGCCGTGGTAACTCTACAGATTACGTAACCACGGTGACTGAATGTCGCGGCTGGGAAGGGAGACGAGTTGTCCGCAGCTGTCTTAAGATGGCGTGTTTGTGCATGCACTCGAACGAGCGCAGGACATCGTGCACGTGTTTAGTACGTAGAGTTAACTCTACTGTTTAGTGCTGGTTAGAGACACGCGCTTCTTTCACAAGAATTAAGCATAAACTATTTTTTTAACTTCCATCGCGGTATTTAATTCCCACCGCGGTAAGCGTAACCGGTGACATTACGGATTCCACGGTGTGCTGTGTCCACCTATGTCAAGCGAAGAAGCATTATAACGTTGCTTCACTTAAGAAAGAAAGAAAGAAAGAAAGAAAGAAAGGAATTGTTTACTGCAGGCCTTACGGCGCGTTGCGGTGTGGTCGGTGTTCCGGCAGATAACGCGGCATAGTCACTACACCCTGCTCCGTGCTGTCAGCTCTGTGGTCTTCTGGCACGGATCCTTGATCCCCCTAGGGTGTCGT
The DNA here is from genome assembly GCF_023375885.2 of Dermacentor andersoni. Taxonomy (NCBI): domain Eukaryota; kingdom Metazoa; phylum Arthropoda; class Arachnida; order Ixodida; family Ixodidae; genus Dermacentor; species Dermacentor andersoni. The sequence goes on from NC_092814.1 coordinate 353,778,606, forward strand.
GAAGAACCTAACCTGAACAGCATTCTGATCACCTGGCTTCTTTCTTGCGTGGCTGTTGCAGCCAAACACGGCACAGTTCATGGCTCCTGACTCAAAGCCACGGCACGTTTGATCCCTTGTGGACACGCTGATACACGTTACAAGACTTTCTGTTCAATAAACAGGCACCCATGTCGCCGCTCACGAATCGCTGTGGCGTGTGTGCTGATGTATTGGCTACTGATAAAAGGCACTGACCACTGTCCACCGTGCATGGGTTGCGAGACGTTGACGGAAATGGAAAAGACCATGATTTATAGTGATAGGATCCAGCACGCTGTTCGCGATTTAAGTAGGAACTATAATTTCAAATTGGCAAAGGAAGTCTCAAAATCGAGTAAGTCGTGCGTCGTGGCGGAGAAGTCGTACGCTTGGTGTAGTATAAGAGAGGACTGTACGTAAGTCGTCTGTTATTAGGTACAGCAAAATTATTGGTTAAATTTGCAGTTCCTACATTATTGGACACTTATACGCTCTATCTTATGCGTTTTACGAAGTAAGAAAACTCGACGCTATAACAAGCGGCACACGCGTCCCACAATGTATGGCTGCACCCATACATGTCGTACGCTCACGAGTTTGGGAGTAAGTACTCAGAGTTGTGCAGTCTCCCTGTGAAACACAAAATGTCATCGACTATAGTTGTGCCGTAAGTTAGTGTCAGCTCTACAGCATATTAGCACACGAGTGGATAACGCAACACGCTGAACTTTCTGTCACGTGCAAAAGCGTCGTTTCCCTTTCGAGAAGTTGGCTTGACTAAAAGAACCCTACTGTTGATAACCAGAGCTCGTGGAAAGGAAACCACGAAAACGCGTAGATATTGTTGAAACAATTTAACACTTCGGAAAACACGAATCGCCGAAACATCTGCTTAATGAAGAAAAATAATTTCTTACAGCTACGGCCGCACTTTTCTGCCTCCCACCAATGCCGGCGTATAATCGCTATCGCGCTCAACTATCACCGTTTTCAGCGGACGACTACATTCTCACTGCAGATAAAAAATAAGATTAAAAATATTCCACGGCCTTTTCCGCATTACCACTTCATGATTATACACTGACCCGTAAGCTTTCCATTGTACTAAGAAAATGAAGAAATGGGTACCATGACTGCCACTCCTTTTAAGTCGGCACGGCGACTTCAAGGTTGGATATCAGCAGTTCGCGCGAGATAAGCTCCGATATTTCTGCGTGTGTGATAGGACCGGCAATACGGTATAGTACACTACAAATATAGCTTGGCTATAAAATAGTTTTTCTACAGTAATTACTAGATGGAACTCTGGAGCTGCGATTCTGCAGCCGCCATGGCAATGGTGGTTATAGTAGATGGATCTTCGTGCTTGAAGCTCGAAACGTTCTTGTGGCTTTATTACGATTTACGTGCCTTCATTGTCCGAAACTTCAGAGCAATACATACTTGCGTAAATGTTGGAAGGCCCTGTGAACATGTATAATCGCTATTAATTACAGTGGTTCAGCTCGTCGAGTTTGCCAAATCGAAACGAGTTTGCTTGCCCGCGAGAAATTCATAAGGGCGTTCTATGCTAATTATCGACGTATGCGTCCGCGGCGTAATGGTTTCAATATCAGTCTTCTGTACTAGACGTTCTGTTTTCGAATCCTGCTATCGGACAATTGTAATGGTCTTTAATTATTTATAGCAGTGCTTTGGTTAAAATGATGAGTTTACAAAATCAGAAGGGCCAAGTTTAGGCAAATCCATGTACCCATCATTCCAAGGAGGTTTAAAAGGTTTTGAAGTGGAGATGTCTTAAAAGCGAAGCTACGCCGCCGCCGTCTTACTTGGGGCACTAAAAGAGACATCAGAGTAGAACGCCTTTTTTTTTTTTCACTCCGATCCTTTTTCTTTCAGTAGATTAAGTTCGCTATACAGATCTTGCTGAACGTTTCTGTGCGACTGGTTTTAGGAGAAAATCTGAACGCCGCGGCACATTTTGTGGGAGACCATAGTATCAATAGTCAACGAAATGTAATATTTTAACTAGGAACAACGGGCTTTTATTTTCTACTTACTCTAGCAGTTACAGTAGCAAAACAAAAGCACTAACGTTATGAGCGGACCATAGCTGTCCCGGCACTCTTGCAGAGAAGTAGGGCAAGCGGTGGCTTCACGTCTGCTGGTGAAAAATTGCGAGCTGCCACTTCAGAATAAAAAAAAAAAAATTGCGTCAGTCTCACGCTGGCTGAACCACCCCTTAACAGCTCCCGTAGACACTAGCGCCATAGTTCCCTCTAGTAATTCGTGTATGAAACTCTATGGACTACAGTGCTCAGCTGCCCTAGCGATGCTTTCGCCGGCTCGCGAATTGAGATCAGTGCTTAATCCAGAATGAAGGACTCGTAGACTGTAACCGCAAATCGTAGCGCTGATGGCGCCACCTATAGTGACGCTGAGCTCAACTAGAGTACAAACTATTGTTGCAAGGACCAATTATGTTCCACTTAGCTGGTGCAAATTCGGCAACACTTATTCATGAACGGTGATTGGCTCCTTTTTTCTCATTCAACGAAAATAGCTAAGAAACGCACATACACAAAACATTTCGAAATAATTCTACAGACCTCTTCTGTGGCACGTCACACTGAGCCGGCGTAGCCACATTGTGACGTCACTGGCTCGCGTGCAGTGACCCTGGTTGGCACAACAGCCGGCGCCGGCTTTGTACTGTTGCAGTTGCGCAGTGTTAGGTGTATGTGGGCGCCGCGTGTGATCTTGTAGGGATATTGTAGTAGATGTTCCCAATTTATTGGTATGATTTACTTTATTACTTTTTTTTACTTATCGTGGCAAATGGTCGCACACGCCTCGTATGGTTCAGTCAGATTGTAATCTTTGGCCGTCAGCGCGCCCCTTTGATAACCTGCCTACGAAGTGCATCGGTGTCATGCCACGTAGTCGTGTTGCCTTGCCGTTCACCCCAGTGCGCGATAAGAAAGACTACAAGCCTTGCTGTAATTTTCATGTTTTCGCGTAGCACGCCGACGCCCAATTGGGAGAACGAATTAATAGGGAAAAGAAAAGGGCGAAACTACGAAGCCAGGGGGGGGGGGGGGGGGGGGCTCATATTTTTATTTGTACTGTGACGTTTACGAAATTGTATCTCCTGTTTGCAATATCTAGTAGTCAATCCAGTCTATTTGCGCGGTCGATGAAAGAACAAGTCAAATGGGGTTTTTTTTTTTTTTTTCCCTGCGGCAAACGCTACCACCAACTGTAAGTTCGCCGCGCGTCTTGAATGCTAACAACAATTGACAACAAGTCAACGTGCTGATATCTAAATGCAAAGGAGCGATCTATAGCCTATTCAGCTGTTGAAAAAAAAAAATCTCTTACCAGTTTACTTTTGTACAGATCAGGCGTTGTAGCTATACATTGTAAACGAACAATCCGACCAGAACAAGAAGAAATCACGGCCGGCTAGATATATTCCCTGACGAGCGCACTAAAGAGCATCTAGAATGCTCCGAGCAACTTTATTGCTCAGTAGACAATCAAAACTATATTCGCTTAGCGCAAACAAGGAACGACAGAAAGGGACAAGCGCTAAGTGACCATACTTTTTTTGTGGTCTGCTGAGCAATACGAACTGATTAGCCCAGAAACATGTACTTCTGCAACTGCTTTATATTCTTATGCGGCGATCAGTACTATTCAACAAGCGGCAACGTTTATGAAAGATTAAGATGAAAGAAACCTCCTAAATCACGGGATAAGATCGCCGCGGCAAAGCGATGTCACTTGCTCCGACTTTCAACGCAAGAACTATTGCAGCGCCGGCGCGTCCAGTGGTGGGCCCTCGCGACGAATAGTTGTACTAGAGTGTAGTTCGACAGTTCTCAGCACACCTGTATTGAGCACCCGGACGTCAAGCTTTGACCTCGGGCCCGGCTTCAAAAAAGCAGCTGGTAGGCTGCATGGGCTCTAAGAGTCGCTGAGAGCCACAAGCTCCCGGCCGCCCTACGCGATTTCGAACCGACCCATCAATAGGCAGTAATAGTAAGGCTCAAGAATGAAATGTTTTAACCAGCATCACGGATGGATGAATGTTATGAGCGTCCCCTTTGGAACGGGGCGGTACGTTGCGCCATCAAGCTCTTGCTAATATACTGTCTAACGTCCAACCTAGGTTAAAAAAGAAAAAAAAAATTAAGAAAAAACACGATGAACTCCCATAACTAAATTTTCTGACCCCCTATTGTGAACTTTGTTTTTGTGCGTCTCCGTTTTTTGTCGTTTCCCTACTTTTCTTTCACCAATCTTCCAATCGCCTCTTACTAATCTTTATTGAGGACATCTTGACGTTCCCCCTGCTCTCACTGAACCCAAGGGCTTCAAGGAGTCCAGTGGTGCCTAAATCGACCGCTGGGCAGATATCTTCACATTCATAAAAACACGCTCCATCGTTTCCCTAGCTTTACCACAGCCAAGCATATGCTTCTTCCTCCTTCTACCTCGCTTTATAAGTGCGTGTTCTAAGGCATCCTGATGTCGCTTCGAAAAGTAATGAGCTTCCCTTTGAGTTTTCATAAAATGTTTCTTTCCTGATTTCGTTTTTTTCCTCTTACGTAGTTACTCATGGCAAGTTTCTTTTCCATTGCAGCCATCCATGAGAAAATTTCAGCCTCTGACTTTCCGCTTGACGTTCTTTGTTGCTGTGTTGGTCACCCTGCAGGCCGCATACTTGCTGGTAAACATCCTAGTTCTTTTCCACCACTGTGAATCAATATTTTTCTGTACAAATACCTCAGCACTCTCCCAGCCAATTTACTTTCTTCCATATTCCTCAGTGGTTCTTCATAATTAATTTTCTTGTCAGATTCTCTCATTTCAAAACTTGTCCAGCCCATAATCGTCCTGCACAGTTTCATTTATAGTCTTCCCGTGAGCGCCCAATGCGAGGCGTCAAACTGACCTTTGGTTACCATCGAGTCCGGATTGTAACCCTGATTCCAAGCGAACAACCGCATTTGTAAAAGTAAGTCCTGGAACCATTACATCTTTCCACATACCTCGGCGGACCTCGTACCTATTGTATCCCCATAGCACTCTGTGCTTCATTATGGCTGCATTTCTCTTCCCCTTTTCTATTGTTTTTTTTCCTTTGTTTCCATATATCTATCGTCTTCGTATATCCATATACCAAGGTATGTATATTCTTATACCCGAGGTATTTGCTGGCCCTGTATTGCCACTGTCTGTTCACTGTTTTCATTGAATACCATAACACCCGATTCTCTAACGCTAAATTTCGAACCTCAATTTTCGCCTTCCTGTCCACAGATATTAGCCAGACGTTGCAAGTCACTTTGCTTGTTAGCTAGCAACACAATGTTCGTCCGCATAAAATAAACCTGGAAGCTGCTGCTCTACCACTGTACCCGACTGTTTGTATGAGATATTGAACCCGATATTACTTTTCTCTAGCGCCCTCTCCATCCTCACCGTGTACATCATAAACAGCAGTGAGGATAAAGGGCACCCCTGCCTCCGTCCCTTGTTGATATCCACTTTCTCCTCGCTCCTCATCCCTCCCCGTTCAATGCAAACGGTATTTTCTTGGTAAATCTCACTCAAAAGCTGTAGACAATCGTCGCCTAAGCCTTCCCCGTCCAAAATATCTCACAAAATGTTGCGGTCTACGTTGTCATACGCTCCTGTAATGTCTAAAAAGGCCACATATAACGGTCTGCTTTCTACTCTTGGTATTTCAATACGCTGAGTGAGAACAAGTAAGTTATCATCCAAACGCCTACCCATTCTGAAGACATTCTGAAGTTCTCCCAAAATGCCATTATTATCTACCCATGCTTGCAGCTGTAATTGGATTGCCTGCATTGCTAACCTGTATATTACCGATGTAATGGTCAACGGTCTGTGCGAGTGGATTCTGTTTTTCTCCCCCTTAACTTATAAATTAAATTCATTCTACTTTGTCGCCACCTGTCTGGTATTCGCCTATGTTTTAAAGTTTTTCCCCACTGCTTTCACCAGAGCTTCCTTACCTTTTGGTCGTAGTTCATTAATCAGCCTAACGGCAACCTCGTCTAGCCCTGTGGCTGTGCGCTTAGGAATTTTCTCTTCGGCTTTCTTCCAGTTGAATTTTGTCAGCGCCAGTTCCTTTTCCATCTGGTTCTCTTTCATGCTCTTTTTTTTTTCTTCAAATACAACCTCGTCACTGCCTTGGAAAGATTCGGCTGTTATTTTTCGGATGTAATTTAATGACACGTACTTCCCCTTCCACTTTGTTTCCATCTTCGTCTAGGATATGTTGTTGTACTGTTGTTGACTTCCCACCTTGGGCTGCACTGGCGCCGTCTACCGACGCTTGGTTCTAGACAGCTTGCATCTGAACATGCGCCGTCACACTGATGAAACTGCTCTAATATTTTTCGTCTTGCGGGTTAAAAGCTTAAACAGCTGGGATTCTGCGATCGCCTGCGAAGGCGACGCAGGGCTCACAGAGAAAGAAAATCAACAGGATCGGACACTCGACGAAAAGAGGCTACAGGAAATAAGTCACGCTAGTATTCACATCAGCCGTTAGTATCAGACGCGAGCATCGGAAAAAAAAGTATGTGAAATGAACTGATTGTTTCATTTCTTGTCCTTTCCCGCTAAAACTGAAACAGTTTCGCGTATAAAGGAACCTACACATGGCCACTTATTTTTCTTGCGTTATCTAGCGACAAGCCAATAAGACGTAGACACCTGCGCCATTCGCCAGATACGCCACCGAAGCGAGCGAGGCCGGCTGCGCATGCATGTGAAGGTTCGGCGTCACGTTTGTATTTTTATGCAGCTCTGGTCTCTTGGGCTTCCGGCGTATTTTTGCGTTCCTGCTGCACGTCGACACATCAGTCCTGCTATATTGGACTCTGGCAAGGCGAGAAATTCTGTTTGACAGTCTGCGGTGCATTTCAAGCAGTTTAGGCTTAGGGCGTGGCACCGGTCGTTGTGATGCAGTCAGCGGAAAACAGCCCGGCCGCTGTGGCAAGTTATTTTGGCGTGTACTGGATCGTGCTGCGACATGTTTGCGACGCTTTTTATGGACAACATTACTGTAACTTATTTCGCCGCTTTTCGGGGTACTTCTTTGGGCACGCTGACCGCAGCGGGTGTTGTGACGCAGCTAGCAAAATACAGCTCGGCCGTTGTGGCGCAGTTCGGCATGTACTGAATCTTACTAGGACATGTTTGACTCTTTAAATGCGCCCCCTCCCCCAACAACAACATGTACTTTCTTTCGGTACTCGCGCTTGCAGAAAACGAGACGAGCGATCGCCGAGGTTGCATGCGCCTGCAGAACGCGCAAAAGATAACGCCGAGGAGCTAAAAAACTTGGAGCTTGTAACTCAAAAATTTAAGAAGCCATTCCACCCCGTGAGAAGGGTTGACCAGTGAAGCTGTTAAAAAAAATAAATTATGGGGTTTTACGTGCCAAAACAACTTTCTGATTATGAGGCGCGCCGTAGTGGAGGACTCCGGAAATTTCGACCACCCGGGGTTCTTTAATGTGCAGCTAAATCTAAGTACGCGGGTGTTTTCGCATTTCGCCCCCATAGAAATGCGGCCGCCGTGGCCGGGATTCGATCACGCGACCTCGTGCTCAGCAGCCCACCAGTGAAGCTGTTACTGTGGTATAAATTATGTTGGTATGTAACTACACATATAATTACGAATGCGAAATACAAAGAAATATCACGCGCACACTACGTCGCACACTACGTCATGGATACACGGAGCTACTTCGGAAGAGCTTTTACGACGCCGCTCTCAAGGCGCAGATGTTGTCGACGCATCTGCGACGGAACGCCGTGTAGGCGCAGGTGGCCGTTGAACACAGCCTCGACGCGAGCGACGATATGCGTTGACCGGGGCGCAGTGCAAAGGAGTACAAAACAAAAGACGTTTGTAATTTGCGATCGAGCATACTTCCTAGTTAATTAGCTGCATGAAACATCGAAGGACTAGTTTTATTCCAGTGGACAAACATGGCGCTGTCCGTTTCCCTCCCGTAGAAGCCGATGTATTGATAGCAGACGGGAATTCTACAATATTTACAACTTCACTCTGCACTAAAATTAAATTATGGGGTTTTACGCGCCAAAACCACTTTCTGATTATGAGGCACGCCGTAGTAGAGGACTCCGGAAATTTCGACCACCTGGGGTTCTTTAACGTGCACCTAAATCTAAGTAAACGGGTGTTTTCGCATTTAGCGCCCATCGAAATGCGGCCGCTGTGGCCGGGATTCGATCCCGCGACCTTGTGCTGAGCAGCCCAACACCATAGCCACTGAGCAACCACGGCGGGTCACTCTGCATTACATAGTTGTGGAAAGTAAATGAAACTCGGCGTAACGTTATAGTCGTCTTCGCGGCTAAAGGTCATGTAATTTGTTTCGCGATAGGTTCGATAAAAACAAGAGTTGCATCCGTTTTCTGTAACCACACTCCCTCCGTAGATGCCCATATATTGACAGCAGACGGGAATTCTGTAACGTTTACAACTTCACTGAACGAGCTAGTTGTGACAAGTAAAAGACTCGGCGTAATGAGAGTCGTATTAGCGGCAAATTTCAGTACGATTTTTTTTTCAAGAAACCTACATTAGACTGAGAACTACGGAGCATTCGCGAGAAAGTTGGCTTTGCCGCAAGCAGTTTTCTATTCGCCGCCACGATTTTTTTGGAGGGTACCCATAGACATTATGGAGGGTACCCATCACACCGCTGCAAAATTCCATCTTGTGAACCACTGAAAACAGGCTTTGCACCCACGCATTTGTCTTGAGTACGAGTAGAAGGCATTCTGCGAACGTCTAGCATGGTATGGCTGGGAGCCTGCGTTGTGCCCACCTCTGTGTACGCGGCATGCCATCGTGTCGGCCGAGGCCAAGTTGTGTCGAAAACGTGCAGTCGCCCGTGTATTTGTGGTCCTGAGTAGGAAATAAGGCCCAGTAATGGGGGAATGCTTCGAAATGGGTTGTTTTCATCAAATTTTAGGTATAGGATGAGTCTGGCATTTTCTACGCGATGTTTGTAAAAGCGAATTGCCTTTGTTCGTAATGTCGCCCATTCGCCAATTTCGCACATTACGCCTCTACACGCAGTTGAGCTATAACGTATAAATACCAAAATGGCACATGCTTGTAATTCACTTCTTTCAGTTGATGCCGTCTGGTGGAGCTTCGCACGTGAACTACTGCTGCTTAACTGGTACCACAACATTGTATGAACGCACAAAAAGCCCGGAACGAGCACTTATGTAGAGCAAAATAAACATTTCCTCGTTTCACAAGACGTGTTCCGTCTACTTTACGAAATTTCACGTTGCACAAATTCGATGGATTCCTTTAAAGATGGCTCGCAGTCGTGATTGCTGTACTAAAAAAAGTCGCAGCGTCGCCCGAAAGGGGAGCCGTCGGCCCCCCTAGACTCTGCCCCCATAGCAGATCTATTTCAAGATAAAGCCCGCGTGACGCACGCGGCTGCGGCATACGCAATTGCCGAAGTACAAGCACCCCCGATCGCCCCTCCCCCCGCTTCCTTGTGCCCGACGTGCTTCCTCCTCGCTTTCCTCCCTAGCGCACCGAGATTGAGCCGCGAGCGTCGGCTCACCCTCTTACACTTTCACTCGCACATGCAGGATTCGGCGCGCGGCGACGGTGTTATCGTCCTTGGACTTTACACGGAACATCACGCCGACGGCAGAAGTGGGCCTGGAGTGTCTGCATAATTGCTGTTGCAATTAGAAAAATGATTCCGCACCAAGACAATGCGCGGTTGTCCAGTAGGAGTAGTAAACAAATGTCGCGCCGATCAGCGCAGCCGGCGTAACGCGTACCAGCTAGCGTTCAAAACGCGCGCGCCCGAAACCGAAAGTGTGGTTCATGTTTTCACATCAGCCGCTTGGTGCGCTCCAGTCAATTGAGTTGCTGGACTCTATAGTATCGGCTGTGGTTGTGTTGTGTGGTGTGTTACGCCGCCTGTCGTCTCGAGGAGCCTATTCGAGGTGGCCTATTCTACCGTTCCAGAAATGCCGGCAGGCGTCTTGAGAATCAGTTAGAATTGGGCATGTAGGAATAGCTGGGAACGAAGAGGCGGACAGGGTAGCTCGAGGGTTTGCAATCCGAGCACCCGAAGAATCCACAATCCAAACTCTACCGTCTGTTCCAAATGAATACTCGGCTTTATTGGCACACCTACAGGGGAACCAGGATACGATATCCTCCCTCACATAAATCACTCACGAGGGCGGAGGCCACTGATTGGAGACAACTCCAGACAGGAACTTTCCCCAACTTAAACCTACTGAGTAAAATGTATCCCACCATATACGCAGCTAAATGGCCTGGCTGCGATCAAAAGCCCACCTTGTATCACACCACATGCGAATGCGAACTTATAACAGCAGTCCCCAAACCATAAATCAATTTGAGGAGCAATGGGATACACTGCGAGCCAGCGACCGCTGCGAGGACCAAATTGGTTTCGTGCAGCGAGCACGCAAGGCAGCTGAGGCTGTTGGAGCCCTGAACAAAGGGCCCCACCAATGCGAAACCCAGTCAAGAGCGTCCAAGGAGACCCTGACGGACTACAACAAAAGATCCTGCAGAGACTAATAAATGCTTTTTTTTTTATGATGATAATGAGCTCTATGGGAGTGCCCGCTTTGATTGAATGTCTTTCTCTATATGCAGGGCCGCTGAGCAAAGTACATACAGATAGCACGTCTCGGAGCGCGCTCTCCTGAGGGTTTAGCTGCGGGTTATCTTCGCTTTTACTCCTCGATCCTGCAGAGCCTTTACCAGCGATCGCAGGCTGTTCAAGCTGTTGAAGCCTCACTAACCGGCAAAGCGAAAAGGAATAATGCAGTGCCATATCACAATGGCTGCGCATGCTCAGATGTAAGCTGTCTCGAACTAAACGTCATCTGTATAGACGGTCCCTGTGCAAACCAAAGCACGGTGTTCGAGCGCTCTAGACAAGTCTGTTGACGATTGTGCATGCAAACCATTCAAGAGTGTTAAGAGCCCTGCTATTTACGTCCTGCTCTCCAGGTGGTGGTTCATGTGCGAACGAGCTCACAGTGTAATTGCCGCATTCAGCGCCATCACGCGCTCGCGCTGACCGTCTGCGACTGAAATCCCTTACCGCCCCCTGCTCTCCCTTGCCAGCGCGTTGTCGCTCAGAGGCGTGAGATGTCGCGCCTCCGCAACCTCTCCTCGCCGCGCTGCCGCTGTTTAGAATGCCGCCAGGAGCGGTATTTTCTAATGTTCCATTTCATTTTCCATTCTTTTCACGCTTCGTCACTACAAGTTGGACATGACTCGCACGCAACCATTATTGATGGGATCGGTAATTCAGGGCAGAACGGGTTAGGAAAAATTGATAACGAAATAAAACGTTACAAATTGCGAACCCCGACAGCAATATTCTCGCGTGCCACGATCAGCGCAGGGGAGTAGAGCGTAAGGTCCGTAACGACCTTGCGATTTGCAAGTTTACTTGGGCTTGGACCAGACACCAATGGGCTCAAAAAGGTAGTAAGAGCAAACAAAGAAAACGCTACCTTGCAGTGCTCGAGGAAGCGCAGAGACACCAGGTTGGACAAACCGCTGAGCGTCAGTCGGCGAACCCTGCGACGAAACTCTGGAAAGCCAACGTGCAGCTTGGCCACACCATTGGGGTCAAGCCGGCACTCGAGCTGGCACACGGTGCATACGGCGGTGTCTTCCCGCCGTTCCACGCGCACGTCCAGCTGTACGAGCTCCCGGCAGGTGGTGGCCAGTGTTTGCACCGCGTTGGGGTGGTGCAACCCGCATGGCGCCGTCGAGAGCGCCTGCAGGAACCGGAGTTCTGCGGATCGGAGCAGTTCCGTCAGGTCGACGTCCCGTCCGAAGTGAAACGAGCTCACGTTCAGCTCGACGAGGTGTTTCAGGACGAGGAACAGCTCGCTGAGACCACTGAGATACGCACTGTGAGCCATTGGGAGATGCTCGGCGGTGGAAGGTTGCTCCGTAAGGAGGACGAGAAAGAGACAGCGCACGCTGGTCCAGACGTGTCCTTGAACGGCGGCGCTTATTCTGTCCGATAGGACATCCGCATCGTGACTGAAGACTACGGAAAGCTGTGACGAAAGCTCCTGACGCGTAGTCTCGAGCGCGAGGTCGCGTAGCCAAACGCAGCTGCAGGAATCCAAGAAATCCCAGTAACTGACATTGGCGCAGGCGAGTGCACGTGTGCTGAAGTGCGTCATGTTGAGTGACGCTAGCTCAACTGTCGGCGGAATGTCGGAGGAGAACGTGAATTTCTCTAGCTGGTAACTCGAGGCCAGGACTTTACTCACCTGTACAACACTAGTGCAGAAGCTTCCACTGGCGACGTGCACGTGAAGCTCCGTCACAGCAGGGCAGAAGTGCAGCAGCCACCTGAGGAGCTCAGCGTGCCTTTCGCTGCTCACTTCAACGTATACGCTTCGCAGGCTGCGCACCAGGGTTAACGGCCGCCGCCGGTAGGATTCAGATATTGTCTTGATTTCGTTACCAACCTCGCAACCCGGGATCGTGAGCGAGAACTCCAGCTCCTCGAGCTGCACAAGCCGTTCCTGTAGCAGCGACAGCAGGGTAGTCGCCGGTATCGCGCAGCCGAGGCAGCGCAGGGACCGCAATCTTGAAAAGGACCCGATGTACTTAAGCAGTACGTTCACATCAGCCACTATGCAGTTCGTGACGTCTAGCTCTTGCACTTCTGTCGCCGCGCCGATGTGTACCAGTAGCTTACGAAGGTAACATGACTTGCTGTTGGCGGGAAGGCGCACGATCATGGTGGCGGTCTACTCTTGCTTTGGTGCTACTACAACGAGTCACTCTTGGCCGTAAAGCAGACAGGGGTACGCCTTGTTAGCGGGCAGTGAGCGACTGTATGTCTTAGTGCGGAATGCGTTCAATGCTCCTGACAGCTGATATAATGCCACGTATACAGTCACAAGCCTTGCGACCGTGTTCGCAGGAGCTCATGCGCGCCGCTCGGTATACGGGCAGAGCACTCTGGGGAGCGGCGGCGCATTCGAGCAGCGCGTAACTTTGACGGATGCACTCGCTGATCACACAAGCGTCGACCGCCACGGTTTCATGACGGACAAGTAGTCACGGCGCATGAGACCACATGTGTTGGCAGTGACGGTAGCAAACGACGCGCGAGCGCGATTAGGGGGGTGCGTCCGATAAACCTACAAGCTATAGCACTATATATAGGGAACCGGCGCTGACCAGGAGGTGCAACGGCAGTTTGAATGTGTAAGTAAAATATACTGACACCGTTCGGTAGGGAAGCCACGAAAATCGCATGAAATATTTAACAATGACAGACGCACGCCTTTATCAATGTTTGCTGAGCCCGATGCGCACAGCGAAGTTCTGTCCATGACCATGCGAGTTGCTAGGAGCGCATGCGCTGCTATACGCCCTACCACCTCGGAGGCCAGACAGATCAGAAGCTGGACGCACGTGCTTCAAAATTAGCGGTCAATGTACTGATGCAAAATCAATCCGTGTGTTACTGTGAACTGCGTCCACCGCTCACTAAGCTTCGTGTTACGGCGCTACTGTCGGCGAGCAAAATTTGAGCCCTGGTTGTCCAAAGTGCGCCAGCACTCGCCAGAATGCGTTGCCTGTATTGAGAGGTACGTTTTCACGGTCATCAAGCCGATACAGCTTCGAATCGCATATTGTTGTGCAGAGCTATACTGATAGCGCCATCCCCACGTGTGTCCGCAGAAGCTGAAATGATTTGGATATTGTCAGTTACGCTACGCTACTAAAGAAGATAAAAGAAGATACTGACTAAAGAAGCTATTGATAGCACACAGAGGCGCTGACCAACGATAGCACAATGGCGCTGACCAGAACGCTTTTTATAACAACTACTACATTGTGTAACGCAAGACAGGCGCGCTGAAAGTGTGACATCTCGGCGGCAACAATAGCCCACATCTTGAAGAAAAAAATTGATACAACGAGGGAGAAAAGCTTAGTAGATCCATACGTAGTCTGTCCCAAAAGTTCATGCAGTGAATCGGCAGAAAAGAGGTGGAGGGTGTTGTGGCAGCGCCATCTCACTTTTTCCACTCAAGAAGAGCCCGGTTGACCTCTAGTGCGAGCCGCAATGCTGAATGACGAGGCAGAATCTTATGCGCGCACTTTTTCTGCACTCCATTTTGAGTCTTTGTCGACGTGGGGATCGATGAACAGATGGATCAAATGATCAACATAAAGTTTATTGAGAAATTGGGCAACAACGGTGCAGCTAAGAGAGATGAAAGAGATGGCAAAGGCAGGGAGGTTAACCGGAAGATAGATATCCACATGGACGGTTCTCATTTCTTTCCGCCTCACGGTCCTGGCGGGCAGCACGCTTATGGGACCGGCACCACGGGAGAGCAGAAAGAAAGGAGATACGCAAGCGCTTGGAACGCCGACAGAGATAGTCATAGTCGACGCATAGTCGAAGACATTGTCGACGCGGGTCAAAGTGTAGTATCTGTCCTTATCAGCTTAATATCTAATACGGGTTGTATTTGGACTTAAGATGTTAAACTTATTTTAGCAAGTTGGCGGAGTGCTTAAAGGCTGCTTCATCTCCGCCACGAGTCGGCCCGGTATTGCACTATCTTCGGGATCGGTCCACGTATGGGGAGAAATTCTCGATATACACGGCTCGATAGGCGCGCACAATTTTTTCCAGAACCTAGTCATATACAGCTTCGCTGTAAAAACACACACACACACACACAAACGAATACAAGAGTGTCAAAGTCGTTCAAGCAGGTCGATCGACCGGAGGAACCTCAGTAGCGTCATCATCGCTTTCTAGTGTGAAGATAGCATCAGCCGGTACTCCAAGACTGTCTGCTCAGAAAGAGGGCGGTCATTGAGGTGTACCAACGCCGTCCCAAGCGAATGTCTCTGGGAGCTGTTAGCGAGGACAATAACCGAGGATATTATCGATTGTTTCCTCGCTGCCGCGACTATCACAAGCAGCACTATCAGCCATTCCGATGCGGCAAGCAAATGCATTCGTGAGACACTCCAAGCCATAGTCGGCAGAGAAAAGTTGTCTCGATTCGGGACAGTCCAGATGGAATGCGTAGTTGGAGGGATGGGTCCAGGCGGTGCAGTCGAATATGTCGGAAACATGGCGTGTTCCAGATGGATCGTATGGCATCACGCGCTAGTATGTGAAACTTTGTTGCTGCGTCAGTTCTTGATAGCGAGACGAATTCCTTCACAACATCTTCATGAGCCCTCCT
The DNA here is from genome assembly GCF_023375885.2 of Dermacentor andersoni. Classification (NCBI taxonomy): domain Eukaryota; kingdom Metazoa; phylum Arthropoda; class Arachnida; order Ixodida; family Ixodidae; genus Dermacentor; species Dermacentor andersoni. Next base: position 353,793,986 of record NC_092814.1, read on the forward strand.
CGCCGCTTCATCGGTGTTTTCGTTTCCCATGATGCCGCAGTGACCTGGAAACCACTGAAAAGTGATGTCATGTCCCTTCTCTGCTAGCTGGCGATATAGCTGCCTTATTTCCAGCAAAAGTTGGTCTTGTAGTCCAGGACGTGGAGTGGATAGCAAACAATGCAGGGTTGCATTCGAATCGGTGAAGAGGCTCCATCTTCGTGGTAGATCTTCATGAATCGTGCTAAGTGCGCTGCGAAGTGCAGCAAGCTCCGAAGCAGTCGATGTTGTCAGGTGAGACGTCTTAAACTGAATGGTCACGGCTTTTTCTGGAAAGATGACAGCTCCTGTAGGTCCGTCAACAGTTGTCGAGCCATCAGTGTAAATGTGAAGACGGTCCTTGTATGTCTCCTGCAGCATGCGTAAAGATAGCTGCTTGAGAGCTGGCGATGAGAGTCCTGCTTTCGTTCGAATTCCCGGAACCGAGAGTTGAACTTGTGGGCGAGCCAAGCACCAAGGAGGTGCCAGGAGTCTCCCGGCAGGCGTATAATCTCTAGCAAGACAGTCACGGCATGCCGACATCTCCTGGCAAAAGGAGACACTGAGACAGTCTTTCGGCAGCGCGGCGAGGTGGTGGTAAGGGGCGCGGGCAACGTGCTTGATGTGTGCTCTGAGCACTTCCATCATATGAGTTGTGATTGAGTAACCTTGAGCTATCGCAATTCTCTCCGCTGTTGATGTGCAGCACGGCAATCCAAGACAAACACTGAGGGCTTGCGCCTGAGCACTCTCGATTGTATGGATGTTATTTCTGCAGATATTGTTCAGTACAGATAAGCTGTGCCTCAGATACCCGAGAAATAGCGTCCTGTAGAGCTGTAACATCGCGTGTACTGAGGTATCCCATGCTTTCCCTAAAAAAAAAATTTGAAGATGTGTGAAATGGCCGTTAGAAGTTTCTTCAGGTAGGCAACATGGGGACTCCAGCTGAGGTCTCGATCAATGATCAACCTTAAGAATTTGTGCGTTCTGGCGAAAAATAGATTTTGCCCATTGATAGGTATGGTGTAGGAGATCATCGGCTTCCGTATAAACGCGACCAGCGCCCATTTCTCAGGTGAAATCTAGAGACCTTGTTCACCAAGATACGCCGATATTGAAGTCGCGGCTTATTGAAGCCGCGCACGCACCTGAGTACGTGTTACGCCTGGTGTCCAGACGCAGATGTCATTGGCGTATATTGATATCTGGACAGCACTTGGCATGCGTTCCACGAGACCAACAAGAACAAGAATTAATAGTGTGGGGCTTAAGACGCGACCTAGGGAAGCACCACTGTGTGTGTAGTATTGAGAGGTCAGACCATCATCGGTCTGCACAAAACAAAATGCTTCGTGTGTAAGTAGTTGCAAGTCCCCCGGTACACTCGGGCACCAAGACCAACCGATTCTAGAGCATCAAGTGTAGCGCCATGAGCAACATTGTCATGAGCTCCTTTTACGTCCATAAACATAGCGACAGATAACCGTTTACATATCTCTTTTGACGTTGGACGTAAGTGATCGATGACATTATCAGTGGAGTGGTGGTGACGTCGAAGCCCGGCCATAGAATTTGGATAAACTTTGTAGCATTTCAGGTGCCACTGCAATCTGGCAAAAATCATGCGTTCCATCACCTTCCCTACGCAGCCCATTGCCGCCCGTGTTGTCTCCTATGTGTCTTCGTTTTGTGTGTATTTTAACTTGCGACAAAAAACACGTCGTTCAGCAAGCGCGATTGGGATGTATGATGTGAGCTCTAGTGGTAGACTTGCGAGGTTTAAGGAGCGGTACCAGATGGCTTGTCTTCCATTTTTTGAGGAACGTTTCCATCCCGCCAGGGTCCATTGAATATATATTCAGCAACACATTTCGTGCTCGCTCACGCAGGTGGCACAAGATGCGGTACGATATGCCATCTGGTCCAGGCGACGACGACCGATTACACAAAGCGAGAGCCGCATCGAGCTTCTCTGCGGTGAAAGGCAGGTCCAAGCGTGGATCCCGTAAATGCGGCGTGATGCTATCCGTGCCAAGGGGGCCTGTGTACGTTGACTGACCTGCAATCTTCCTGCAGAAATCTTCCGCTACCTTGATGTCCTCTCGACATTGGAAAAGCGCCAGGGCTTTGAAGGGCATGCGTTGCTCGGGAAGTACACGTTGGCCTGGCACGGTTCTTCATATGAAAGAGAGAGGTTTTCAGACGTCAAGGGATTCACAAAATTTTGCTCACCTTTGAGACTCCAGTTTGTCCATTCGGCGCTGGATCTCCTTTTGCGTTGTAATGTTTGGAGTCGGGCATGAAATAGGTGGTAGCTGGCCCATGCCGTCGTCCAACTTATCCACGCTGAGGACGTTGTTGAAGGGAGAGACTAGTTCTCATCGAGAACGAGGAATATGGGTTTATTTACAGTATTTACATGAGAACGTTACAGTTCATCAATCTAACATGACTGCAAGAGGAATGCACACTCAGCAGCCGCACAACAGCTGCTTATAAACACTCTGTCCTCCCTAGATCCCAAGGTGAGGGAAAAACGGCCGTTCAACCTGCTACAAACTCGGAGCGTTCAAAGTCATCGTAGCCGACCCGCCTTTAAGGCTGAGGGTTACACACACTCCCGAACAGGTTTCACTGACCACGCCGAGGTGAGTGAGTTCTCGGAGACACGGTGCTTTTCCCCAAGCAGGCGCCTCTTCATCCCAGTGTCACGACCGCTCGATCCAAAAGCACAAAGTCAATAACCGAACTTTGCATCGAGCGGCCGTGCCAGTGTTGACTCTGCAGTCAATGGCCGCCGTGTCTGTCCACGATTTCCAAGCCCCGTGAGACGGCTGCCAGATATCTTCTCCCAGGATTTTCACCGCTTCTAACAAGCCGTGGCGGCCACGGCGAATCCACTAATAATGCTTGGTCCGCCGACCGCGTTGAGTCATAGCAGCGGCGCTCGCTTGGGGACTCGGCGTATTGTTGTTTTCCCAGAACGAGTCATCGCAGCGGGCCGGGCGCGTTCCAAGGTCTGGTTCTCCGAATATCGCCACCCCCACCGCTGCGGCTGGCTGGGAATATTTTGTAGGTCGGTACGCTTGCAGGCCGTTCGTAACAGCGTGCGTCTGGCTATTCTTAGATCATGTACGGACTTTGTGCGTCGGTATCTTTGGGAGTCGTGAATTGGAATGTCTCCACTCTAAGCATTGCCGTCGTGCTTCAGGCTTGTAATGGTGGCACCATGATTCGTCCCCAATGACAACAGCAGCCAGAAGTCGTCACCCTCATTGTCTCCGTCTTCTGGCGGTGGCTCAAAATCTTGGGCAACTATTGCGCACACAAGAGCCGACGACTGAGATGTTCATGAATTATGGTGTGAACCGAACCGTGACTGATATTCACACACTCTGCCAGTTCATCGATGCTTATCCTCCGTTTTTGTCTAATCAGCTCATCAATCTCTGCAATTGCGTTAGGGTGATTACACGGTGGCTTTGGCCCGGTCTTAGATCGTCTTTGCAACTTTCACGTCCTTTGAACCGTTTGCTCCAACGCTTCCCAGTGGCCAATGAAATGCAATGTTCAACGTCCACGGTAGCCATACGGCGACTAATTTCTTTTCGGGAAACACCTTCAGCTGTCAAAGAGCCCACGACACCACGCTGTTCATCTTTTGGAGCGTCCATTATGCAACGCAGCCATATTCAACCCAGTGTATGAGAGCATTAAGGAACATTTATCCTCACACCTGCGTGTCACTTTTTTAAATGAGAGATGCCTGGGCGCTACGCGCACTCCTCGCAGATAATGAACCGAACAATTATTGCGCGGATTGGTTGGCTCACTTTCATTTGACTCGCCCTCGTACATAAGAAATGCGAAGATACAATGGAATATACAAATGCGAAGATAAAGCTTGATAAAGGGCAAAAAAGCGTCACTTGAAACAAAGTTCAGTGCACGTATACACAAAACCTTACAACAAGATATTTAAATATACGTAGCCAAGAAAAAGTCACTGTATATAATGCGTCAAACAAAGCAAATAAATATCTTGGGCCAATCACAGATCACAGAATCCTAAGGCCCGCCGCCCCTCCATCCACTCCCCCCGATGTATCGCGTGCAGTGGAAGGCGGCGCGCTTCCTCCCCGCTTCTCTCTCTTGCGCGCGCCAGACTGAGTCACCATACCATCGTCGGCTCACCCCTGCACCCCCCCCCCCCCCTACGCTTTCACTCGCACATGCAGCATGCGGCGCACGGTCATGATGTTATCGCCCTTCGACTTCATATGGAACATGAGGGCGACGGCGACGGCTGGAATGCGCCTGGAGTGTCCATATAATTGCTATCGCAATAATGTGATTAGGGTATCCGGCAACTGAAGCGTCCCGTGGACCTTTACTTTCCGCAAAAGAAGTAACGAAATCGAACTTTCACCATGCGGCAATTCGCTGCGCCACAACAATGTCTCTCTTTTTTTTCTTTTGTGGGGCGGGGGCACCGAAATGAAGAAAGCGCAAAGGAAAGCATGTTGACCACAATCGAATGCCTACTTTGAGCACCTAATGTGGCTACCGAAAGAATATCGAAGAACATGTGAGACGCTTGGTCCACAGAACCATACGCATACTGCTCGGTATCCTACACCGGCGAGGCAAGACCTTCCGGAGAAGTTGCACTCAAGCGAACGCGTTGGAATACGTCGAGTCTCCACAGTGATGGCGGCGAGCGGCCATTGTTTCTTTTTCTCGTCTGCTAGCCAGAAGGTGTCCACAACTCTGCCAGGCGAAAATCCCCTCGGCCAGAGAAGAACGAACGCGCACCGAAGTGCACCGCGCGGTGGTCGGGGCAACACGAGAAAATCGCATGCGCTCTGGCTGCTCTGGCAGCCTGCTGGTAGCGAGAACAATTCAATGTGTCCATGCGAATAAAAGTCAAAGTAGAAAAATAAATAAGAACGTAGTTATCTTTGCTGCCGTTAGTGTCTTGACATGGATTCTTTGGCGCAGGTGAAAAAAATGCTGATATTCTTTTCTGTGACATGATGGCACAAATGAACCGCCACAACGCTTCGTCTCTTGGACCTCGCTGCGTGCTTTGTCAACTCCTCTGATAGTGGGTTGATTTGGCTTATCGCGTTGTATGGTCCCATGTACGACTTTAGAAAAGGTAATGCATCCTTGGCGTCAAATGTTTATAACAACATTAAACCCACAAAGTTGCGAAATTGGAAATCTAAAGCACGACTTTGGAAATGTCAATGCACCTTTCACATCAATTGTTTATTAGAACTTTCTACCCATAATGTATTGGAATTGAAATCCATGCGCTGCGTAGATTACGCGGCCTCCGCGAAATGAAGCGACGAGCTCGCTCGCCATCAAAACGCCCTTGAAACTTTGTGCTCGGATGGGGCTCCTTATGCTTGTGACTCCCGGTGCATGGGCGTTGCCGCGAAACCCAGCCCGAGCTTGCAATGTTCGCGCTGAAATGTCTTTCCGAGTGTGAAAATGACATTCTAGACAAAATCCAGAATGATTTCCGACGCCGGGGGTTGTTTTCGTCAGCGGTGCATGACAGCACGAAAAAAGTTCGGGGGGGGGGGAGGCTGAAGCCCCATAAGCCCCCCCCCCCCTGGCTACGCCCCTGTACAACACATCGCGTCACGACACTGCCGGCTACTCACCCTTCTATCTTCTCTTTTGCCGCTATCCTTTAGTGCCCTTTGGCACCTTGCTCCCTTCAGATCCGGCGTCCACGTCCATGACTTCCTATGCGCAAGATGCCATCACGCGTGCGCTCGTCGCCCGCACGCTAGCCCGCGCTCGGCTCTTGTCATCGCAGACCGCACAAAAGTCCATTTACGATCATCGACACCGGGATACTGCTTTTCCGACGGGCTCGCTCGTCCTTCTCTGGCTCCCATCTCGTCGTGTCGGCCTCTGTGAAAAGTTAATGTCGCGGTACGTCGAGCCCTACCGCGTGCTGCGCCACGTGACAACTGTCACCTATGAGATAACTCCCATGGCATCCACTTGATCGACGGCCACACTACGAAGTGACATCGTACACGTTTGCCGCCTCAAGCGTTACAACTGTGATAACTCATTTTGACAACAACCAGAACTGGGACGGTGCTTCACCGGCCGGGGATAATGACACAAACAGTGGCGAAGACAAATACGTTGTAGTGGAGCTGGGCGTGGATAATGTCACGAACAGTGGCGAAGACAAATATGTTGTAGTGGGTCTGGGTTAGAGTATGTCCTGTCGGACTGAAAGACCTGCTAAAACCTTTGTGCCCGATCCAATCTTGACTAGCCAAGTGCCTAGCCCTTTACTGTTGAGTGAATACGCCCCGTAACAATATATATCCATAGCAGTCTGGAACTTCACCGCTCTCCTTTATCTTTTCTATCTTCAGTAAACCCCAAACCTCTACATTGTAGTTACCTATGCCTGTAACGAATCCGGTTCTACCAATCTCTTCACAGCTTTTTTCAACCACTCCTGAAAACGTATCTTCCTTACCTCCATTGCTGACCAGGTAATGCTTCCATCCACTTTGGATCGTTCGATGTTCCCTACGGGTCTGGCTGGCTAAATATCTTGGCATTCTAGTACGATATATGTTCTGAGTGCTTCAGCGAGCTCGCCGAGGCTCTGCTGGGTACGCAAACCGCGAGACTGAGAGGCACCCCTACGGGACGAGCGCTCCTGAGGAGGTTGGGTCGGGATACGAGCGGACTGGCAGACAGATACGCGGACGTACCGGACCACCTCAGGAAAACCATTATTGTGGGACCACTGCCGAGAAATATGGATCCCAACCTACACGAAAACAGGCGAAAAGCTAGGGCCGAATACGTTGAGAGAACGCTAGCCCTGCTAGACAATACAGTATACACGGACGCCGCCGTATATCTACACGGAAGAGAACGCGTGGCCGCGACGGTAGTGGTTAACAAGGAAGGAAACCCCATCACGTATGCCAAGGCAAATGTCGCTGGCACAGCGGAGGCCGAGGAGATTGCCGTAGCGCTGGCGGCAGCGGAAGGTTATAGAACAGGCCGATCTCTCAACATACAGACGGACTCAAAAGAGGTGTGCAGGAACTATACGAGAGGCAGAATCAGCAAAACTGCCCTCAGAATACTCAGCGGAGCCACCTCCGCCGAGAAGGAAAAGCCCAGGCACAAACTAATCTGGATCCCGGGTCACGTAGGCATAGGGGGGAACGAAAGGGCAGACAGCCTAGCTCGAGGCGAAGCGTTCCGAGCTGGGCGGTCGGATGCCCCGGAGGCTTGCGAGGGGGGATACGCAGAGACCCTGAACTTACATAGAGGAACTAGAATTAGATATCCGCCACCACACAAAGACCTCACAAAGGAGGAAGCGACCAGCTGGCGCAGACTACAAACAAACTCCTTCCCCAACTTACACGTGCTCAATAAGATGTTTCCGACGTAATACAGGGCCACCTGCCCTTGGTGCGGTGCCAAACCTACACTCTACCACATCACCTGGGAGTGCGAACGCAACAAAGCATTCCACAAACACGAACACCCGAGTGCGGAGCAATGGGAGAGTCGGCTCACCAGCAGCGAGCTCACGGCCCAAAGGGCCCTAGTGCAGCACGCGAGCGATGCAGCACGACTCAGTGGAGCCTTGGAATAGGGGCCCACCCTTGCTGAAGAGGAGTCTCAAGTCGCCAGCGCCAAGAAGATGAAGACGACGGAGACCTCGTAACCGCGAAACTCTTGAAAGACTCAAAAGTTTTCACTCACTCACTCACTCACTCTGAGTGCTTTCACTGCAGCAGACATATGCCTCATCCTGTTGCGAATATTTGCCCCGGTATGCGTTTGTCCTCATGCAGCCAGTTTGGGCCTCAAATACTACGACACTGCCCTTTCCGTTATCATGTATATTTTGTTTCTGATTTCTTTCTTGCCGTATGTGTAAATATCCACGGCCTTTTTTTTTTGCTTCTAGCCTTTGCATCCAATTTACTTTCCATTTCTCTCACTTTCTTTTTTGATGAGTCCTGATTGTCTATTTACGCTTTGAGTTGCCCTGTACGTGGTGGCCAACTTTCTTCACCTCTTCCTCCATTGTGTGTCCACGCTTTTCAAGTACGTTTACTTGCGCACTTTATCCGCACATTTCTTTTAATCCATGTTCACGAGTCTTTCCTCAAAACTAATTTTGCGCCGCGCTTCTCTAACTTCAAAAGAAGCCCAAAGCATGTCACCATGCACTGCCTCACTTGTGGTTCTAGTGTAGGCCCCCAATGCGAATCGATCTCTGTTCAACTTCCAGCTCCGACAAGATCTGATTTTAAGCATAGGATGGCTTTTGCGGAAGTTAGCGCTGCCACCTATTACTCCTTCCCAAAGTCCCCGTACCCACCTCATATTTATTGTGGCCGCAAAGCGGTCTATGTTTAATTATTGCTGCATTACGCTTCCCTTCAGCCTAAGGTTACCTTAGTGGATGTTTAAGCAGGTATTTTCTCCATTTATGAATACACCCAGGTGTTTATATTGCCTGAATGTGGGTATTGCTTGCTGCTGAATTGACAGGACGTCATTACTCGTTCTCCTAATTAAAGATCGTAGTTCCCGATCTTGTTATGCTGAAATTAAGGTCTAGATAGCTCGCTTCCTTGGTATACGCATTCGCAAGTGTCTGTAAACCATGTGAAAAAAATTCACCGGCAATTACAATACTCCCTAACGCGAAATTTTAGCGCAGCTCTATACTTGCTTTCATTACAGCCTCACCGCTCGACTGAAGCGGTCACTGCGCCTTACCGGCACTCAACGACACTTTCTGAGGCTACCCACGTAACCTTGTGCCTACTCGAATGCACTCAGTGAAGAAGTCTTTCTCAAGCCACTCCTCGACGTCCGAGTCCCCGAGGAGCGTTACTGAAGTGCGGTCAATGCCCGATTGTGAATACGGGGGACGTCTCGCCATGCATCCGTCTACGTCTGTCTATATACTACTGCTTACTACGGTGGAAGAATATGAGAGGTGCATAAACTGAGCGGCAGCTCCGTAGAAAGAGCGTCTCCATAACTCGCTATAGTTTCTGGTACGCTACTGGTAAATGGCACGCGTACTTCCGCGCCCGCGAGGAGCCGCTTTTTACATTGAGCTAAAGGAAATATGAGAGCGTATGGTCGTTTTGCGCGTGCTTTCCCAGTAATGCGCCGAGCTTCTTAGCGCATGATGGGGAAAATGCTTTGTCGCGCGCTGTAATAAATAATAATAAATAAGTCGTGCAAGGAAAAGTCCACGTTTTTTTTTTTTTTCGCCAGAAGACGAGCATTGCCTGAACAGTGCATACCATCCCGCGTGATTCCTTCAGTGGACAGACTATGTCAGCGGAAAACCTTCCGAGAACCAAGTAGTGTGCAATGGATTGACAGCGCAGGGTAATCTAGTTGACTGCTACAATGAGTACAAGTATTTTCATGTTTTACCGCACCAATAAAATGTGCTTGTACATGGAAGGGCATATGCTTGGGCATGTTGGTAATCCATGGTAACAACTTCGTTATCGCACAAAAAAGAACACAGGACTGAAAGGAACGACGCTGACAAAGCACTAACTTCCAATGCTTGGTTTATTTTTCGGAGCAGTACATGTATATATAGAAAACAGATAGCAGTACACGCAGGCGCATTTGTGCCAGTTTTGTATTTTCAAAACTTAAGGGAATCCCTTACACTATCCTTCAATGGAACTGTGGTGGTATCCGCAACAAAAAAGCCGAATTCTCTGTTTTGATCGCTCAAGACCCAGTCCCGGATATTATATTGCTGCAAGAGGCTAACCTCTCGCCCCATCACCCTGAGGGTTTCCCGCGTCTTCAACCAGCCTTCTATACCACCCCGCTATACTCTCGCCAACAAACTCTGCCTCCCCCCGGTCTTTCCTACGTCCTGGTCAAACACTCATACCAGCAACGCAAGTATCAACGTCTCACCTAAACACAGTAACTCGCGAAATCACAACAGTGATTGTGCAGTTTGGCTTCCAGCCACTGTCGGTGTCATCGTTGTACTGCAAACCTGCTCCCGGTGACACGGACGCGTCATGGCTTGCCCGAATTCCAAACCTCACTCCCCATCTCTGTGTCATTGGAGGTGATTTCAATGCCCCATATCGCGCATGGACCTATAGTCACGATAGTGTCCGCCACAGGCGCCGACTACGGGGGGGGGGGGGGGGGGGGGGGGGCTCCGGGGCCCGAGCCCCCTCCAGATTTTCCGGGGGGGGGCGCTCAGCCCCCCCCCAGGGCGTTGCTCCTTCCCCCTCTAAAGCTCTCTCCCCCTCCCCTCACACACATATATACACACACACACACACACACACACGCACCTAAAGTGCCATTACGAGAGCTTTGTCACCCACATAATTTGAGGTTTCTTTTCAATCTCCTCGACCTTTTCACTTGAAATTTTACTGAGTCTAATATCTTACTGTATCATCGTTGGCGCGGACGTGCACGACTTTTAATTCATACTTTCGTTTTATTTCTGCAAATTCAGACAATAGGAAGACACGGGCATTGTAAGCTCTAGCGGCGGCTGCCTCATCCGGCTTTTCTCACTTCAACATCGTTTTAAATTTCCACTGTAAACGCCATGCACATACACAATATATTTAAATCTACACGTAAACAGGACAAAGTTTATTATACTTTGGAAAGAGATGGAGGTAGCATATCAAAAATTATTACTTTTGTGGTATCAGCAAGATGGAGCACCAGCACACAGCAGCAGCCGAGCACGAAACTGGTTGATGCGCCTTTTTATGCGCAATAGATTGGAAGGCACGGGCCTGTAAATTGGCCGGCTAGGTCACCTGACTTCTCTCCACTAGATTTCTTTCTTTGCGGTTATGTGAAAGATCGTGCTTACATCATCGAAACGGACGTTAGATTAGTTCAAGGCAATGATAACGGATGTATGCCGTAGAATTCGCTCTACACGTTGGTCGCTTCCCAGTCTGTTTATTTCGCTTTTATTTTTTGACACGAACCTGTTTTTGCAGCACGTATACACTTTCATGAAAAATAAAACGGTCGCTTTAATTTGGCTTTGGTCCGATCGAAGCAAGTTTCTGGCGCGAAATATAGGCTTGCGCGCATTCTTTTGGTGCGGTGCGAGTAATGCCCGGATTTTGAAACATGCCATTAGCCCCGAGAACGAACTACAGGGGCGCTGCGAGCGCCGCTCGCGTGACGTCAGGGCAAGGACTCGCGCCTGTCGTCTGCTACAATTCGGGCGTTGTCCGGGCGCTTCTGCAGTGTTTTCGTTTGTTCGCTCTCGTTCTCTCTGCTTGTGTACTTATGGTGGTCGTCTCAAATATATTTTTACGACGTCTTCCTTTGCGAAAATTTATTCAAAGAGCTAATTTCTTAGACAACAATGCAGCTCTCAAAGGCAACGCTACAGTGCCAGCCGAAGAAGCGCAAGAGAGCCTATTGCGGGTTTTTCATGCGCGTATGGACAATCGCAAAAGCATAGCATACAGGAATCCAGTCTTGATACCATACTTGCCGTGGTGCAACAAGTATGTCACAAACGCTGGCTATATATGACTTCTACAACAGTTACGTTGATTTTAATCTGCTAAAACAGGTTTGCTCACGACGAGTAGTTCATGGTATAATATCGAATTTTTGCATTTCTTCACAGAAACGCTCAGCAGTAACACGGGGACTTAACTAATATTGGAGTTTAGATTCTACAAGCACCACTTGCTTCTTTAACTGCTTGTCAACATTAGGCGGTTCTTCCCGTGTTTATTTTAAGCGGCGGAAATATGAAGTAACGTTAATGAAGGCTTACAGCTATTTACAGAATACAAATAGGAATGTACCAATATATATTCCCTTTCCCGTGCTACACGTTCAACTCACTTGAGAAATTTACTGGTGCTTGTTGCTTGAGGAATATACATGACGAATCTGTATGGCGAACTGAGACAGGCTGCTCGGCCCAATTTTTTTATAGGGAAGTATGCCTGTTGGACCGCATGGCTGCAGCCAGAAAGAAGTCGAAGCGTCAATCATTAGTAGTATAGTACATACGGAAGATATCGAAATTCCCCGGCGGAGGGTCAGAAATCAAGTGAAAGTATATGCAAGGCTTGTGGTGCTTTCTTTATGAATGTTTGCGATTGGATTGGAGCAAACTTTATTTAGCCTGTAGTTGGGCAAGGTTTCAGTTGGGCAAGACTTTGTTTCTTTGATAAGTGACCTTTTGTGTTGCGTTCTCCTGTTGTGTTTGTGGCATAGGGACGATCCTTTTTGCGAGGGGGGCATTAACATGTGGACTTGTTCATCTTTTTCGGGTGAGCGGTTTTCACCGACTAACAAATGTTATCGCGCAGCGCGGAACGCGCCTGCATGTATCGGAAGTTTCTGGAATGTTATCGATGGTTCTATCTGCTGTCTCTTGTCACCAAACCTTGTGTAATCTGATTGCATGTATGTGCGACGGGAATGGTGTAGAACTTTCTGCAGGGCACACGGGCACCAGCGATTACTCTGGAACGTTCGATGGCTGGGGTATAAAAGCCGACGCACCTGACCGGCCCATCAGATTTTTGACGATCGCCGACAGTGTTCGCCGCTCTTTCTGCACTTTGAGTGCAACTTGCTTTTGTGGGCACAAGTTCGCCCAATAAAAAATCAGTTTCGTCATTCCCAATTTTACAGCTGTATTATTCATCGTCACTATTACGTGAGAATATCTATCTCGCCCGCGGAAAAAATACGCCTGACAGAATTGCCTTAACCGCGCAACTGCCAACGCAACCGAATACGCCAACCAACTGGCTCGTGGAAATTAGCCGCGGAATAGCGAATCGTTTGACAGCCACACAGGAGCTGGCCTCGTTTGGTGCATCTTCAGAGGACTATCACAACGCACCCACCTTCGCACAGCAGAAGACCTACCTCTTTCCTTCCGAATCACCACACAAGTGGCAGACATCGCCGGAACCGCTTTTTTCCCAGTGAACCCCCCTCCCTCATACAATCCTTCGATTATTATAACCAAAGCCCACCTACGATGGACGACGGTATGAACTCACTTTTCACCAAGGCGGAACTTCGTTCTGCACTGCTTTCCAATAAGACGTCCAGCGCACCAGGCCCGGATGGTATTACATACGCTATACTCCGCAACCTTCCCGATAATACCCTGGAGGAACTTCTTGCTCGTTTTAATCATGTTTGGGACAGTGGTAAGCTGCCCGATTCGTTGCAGCTATCAACGGCCATCCCCATTCCCAAGCTCGGAAAATCGCCCTGTTTTGAGCAACTTTCGGCCTATATCATTGATTTCCCAAGCTGGAACGATTATGGAAAATTTTTTTATGGAATAATGTTCGTTAACCTTTGATGGCGAGCAAATATCTCAGCAAGACAGGGTTCGAGTTCTAGGCATCTACATCGATGCAGATGGTGGCGCAGCAACATGGCTTCGCAACATCACTCGGACCTGGCATCAGATACTCCACCTAATCCGCCGCATCTCGTCCAAAAACTGGGAAAGCGAGGGGCGAACTCTCCGTCGCCTCGTGAACTAATTTCACGTGCTGTATACGGCTATAACTTCTAGTCTTACCCAAAGGCAACTACAAAAAATCGAATTGCTCAACCATGGTTGTCACTGGCCTGTCGCGTTTCACCTTCTTAAACCGCCTTGCCCAAATGGCCCAGATGAATCCGGTCGAGGCAATAGCTGAGGATGCCAAGCGAATGCTTGGATCAAATCCATCTAAGATCCACGGTATCCGGTGGCAGCATCCTCTCGCTTTTTCATCTGCCAGTCCCCTCAACGCCTTTACCGTCTTTTCCTGCTCCGTGGGATTGTCCCCTGACCGGGGACTTTGCACCGATTCCCCAAAACGTGAATGCCGATCCCGCAGAGAGGCAGATGTCTCACGCAAGGCGTCATGAAGCAGAAGTTCGCGACTCTCCTCCCCGTCACCACGCTGTCTACACCGACGCCGCCCTCAGTGACGAAGCTTCAGCCATAGCGTACTATTGCCACGTACCGCCACGGCCTACTCCTCCTGCCGCCCTGCCTGCAACCACCCATTAAATGCGGAACCAGCTACGATATCTGCTGTATGTGACGCCGTCCTTAAGTCTCCTTTTGCAGTCTTCCGCATCACACTGTTTACACAGAATCGCAGGCCTCCATAAAGGCACGCGTCCAGCTGGACTCGCGCAATGGTGATGTTCACTCGACACACCGGGCGATGCGAGTCGCCGACGAGGCTGGCCACACCGTCCGCCTCGCATGGATACCAGGTCAGGCTAGGATCACTGGCAACCGAATGGCCTCGCATGGATACCAGGTCACGCTGGGATCACCGGCAACCGAATAGCCGACTCTGGCAAGGGAGCTGCTTTCCAGCCCCTCAGAGACTCGGCAACAAGTGTCTGACGACTCATACCCCAACCCGACACAGTCATGGCAGAGGCGAAGGCTGCTCGAAGTGCCGCGCTCCGGAACATCTCCCAGAAAATCCTACGCCTCTGCCAGGGAAGTTTACCCGTGCTGAAGCCACCCGCCTGCGACGCATCGTCACCGAGACAGCAATGGCACCAGCGCGCCGCTCCAGGATGTGCCTCCAGATCTGGCAATCAGCCACTTGCCGTTCTTGTCCAGGGAACCAGCTGCTGGATCAGCAACACATACTCTGGGGCTGCCCGGCTCTCGCCGAGCACCGTAGAAGAGCGATAGCCACCCTCCCGCCTATTCTGAGGCCTCAGGATTCGGACGCCTGGCGCCTTCCCACATGGTCCCCCCGAGAGCCCGCGCCTCATATTGCAGTCATTACTTCGATTTCTACAAGACTCGAAAATGGTCGATAATATCTGAACTGACCTCCTCCTTCGTCCCTCCTTCCCGCCCTGATGGCTCCACTTCCTGGGGGAGGAAACTTTTTATGATTCTTTTAATAAACGTTTTAACAACAACGCAAAAAAGTTAGAATGCCATAGATTTGGCTGCTCCAATTATTTCCTAAATAAACGATGCCTCCGCATAAACAACTGCACAAAAAGTCATTCGCTTCGTCTTGTACTAGCACCAAATCATATCAGAGACGGCGTACGTATGGCCCACCTGCGTGTCACACTAATGTGCGTCTTTTTGCAAATCTCCGGCGCTGTCATGTGACTACAACCATAGCATAGGCGTTGGGCTGCTTCAAATTTGTGTTTCTAGCCTCATTTCCCGGTCGCCGTTATTACATCGGGGGTGATTTGACGTATTACAAACCGCCGAGTGGGGCAGTCTCCCGGATAACTGTTTTTCTTTTCTTTTCTTTTTATAGGCACTTATGCGCGCCTAAATTCGCCGCAACGTTTTTGGCAGCATGAACAGTTCATAACCGGCCCTCGGAAAAGAAAAAAGAAAATACACGAAAATAAGCTTCTCAACGCATTATATTATTATACTAGGGCGTGCTTTCCTAATGCACATACGCCAAGCCGGCGGGACCACCACGATTGGCCCCGCCGTCTGTGGCAGAAATCACGCAACATGAGCGAGTCTTCTCTCTTATTTGGAGGCCGGTTCATGCGACTCTCAGATTCTTCCACCGCGGCCCTTACTATTGGTCTTAGTTCGTAAGCGATTACAAAGTGATGCGACTAATGCTACTGTAACACTGAGAAACGAATCCATGAACAGATATTGCAGAATGAATGCAGCAAACGCAGGCAAATCAACACACAGTTTATTGACAATATGGTATGGGTGTGCCATTACTCAAAACTTTCGCATAGCGAATCCAATCGCCCCACTTAGTCTTCTGCCGTCCTCGAGTGCGCTTTTCTTCTCTTGGCACCCATTCCGTAACCCTAGTAGTGCATCGGTTGTCTAACCTACGCATCACGTGACCTGCCCAGATCCATTTTTTTTCTCTTAATGTCAATTAGAATATCGGCTATACCCGTTTGCTGTCTGATCCAAACCGCTCTCTTTCTGTCTCTTAACGTGATGCCTAGCATTTTTCGTTCCATCGCTTTTTGCGCAGTCCTTAACTTGTTCTCAAGCTTCCTTGTCAGTCTCCAGGTTTCTGCGCCATATGTCAGCACCGGTTAAATCCACTGATTGTACACGTTCCTTTTCAGTGATAATGGTAAGCTTCCAGTCAGGAGCTGACAATGTCTGCCATTTGCTCTCCAACCCATTTTTATTCTGTGACTTTCCTTCTGATGATCAGGGTTTCCTATGAGTAATTGACCTATAGGTAAACGTACTCATTCACAGACTCTAGAGGCTGATTGGTGAGCCTGAACTCTTGTTCCCGTGCCCGGATATTCATCATCATCTGTCTTCTGCATATGAATCTTCAACGCCACTCTTACACTCTCTCTGTTAAGATCCTCAATCATTTACCTCGTCTCTGGTGTTGCCGAACAGGACAATGTCACCTGGAAACCGAAGGTTGCCGAGATATTCGCTGTTTATCCTTACTCCTAAGCCTTCCCAGTTTGGTTGACTTAAGTCAAGTTTTGCCCTTATTGTATTGGAAACTATCTTGGTGAATATTTTGTATAATACTGGAAGTAAGCTAATGGGCCTATAAGGTTTTCCATTCTTTAACGTCTCCCTTTTAGTGGATTAATATAATGTTTGCATTCTTCCAGTTCACTGGGACCCTTGAAGTCGATTTCCACTTCCAATAGAGAGCCGCCAGTTTTTCAAGCATTATGTCTCCTCCGCCATTGATTAAATCGACTGTTATTCCATCTTCACCTGCCGCTTTTCCACATTTCATGTCTTGAAATGTCCTTCTAACCTCATCGCTAGTTATAGAAGGAGTCTCTGCAACCTCTTCATTACTGCTTCTAGTGGAGGTATTGTGGCTCCTCTGGGTACTGTAGAGGTCAGTATAGAATTCTTCCGCTGCTTTTACTATACCTTCGAGATTGCTGATGGTATTACCCTGCTTATCTTAAATGCATACATCTTGGTTGGTCCTATGCCAAGCTTCCTTCTCACTGATTTCATACTGCGTCCATTTTTTACGACTTCCAAAGTCTTTCCCACGTGAGAATTTCGAATATCCCTTATTTTCGCCTTGTTGACCAGTTTTCACAATTCCGCGAGTTGGACACTCTCATTTTTTGTCGTTTTTTTATTAGGTCCTTTTTTACTTGAGAGAGCTTACCTACTGGTTGGCTTGGTACCTTACCTCCCAATTCAACTGCTGCCTCTGAAGCCAGCCTAGTTACGGTTTCATTCATTACCTTCTCTATGTTATCTTCATCTCTCTGTTCTAAGGCTGCATATTTGTTTGCAAGTAGCAGCCTGAATTGGTCTGCTTTTATCCTTACTGCGTCTAGGCTGGCCTGTTTCTTCCTGACCAATTTTACTCTGTCTCTCTTTAAATTGAGGTGAATCCTAGACCTCACCAGCTTATCATCACTGCACTTTACCTAGCACTTCAACATCCTTCACTATGCTGGGTTCAGCAGAAAGTATGAAATCTATTTCATTTCTTGTTTCACGATTAGGGCTTTTCCAGTGTTGCGGCTAGGGTGGCGTTCAGGGCATGGAATCCACAAAGCACATCGACTACGATGTCAGGTTGTAGAAAATGAAGTAAAATGGTTTATTTAGCTTAGTTACACGGCTATATTACGGTGTGTGTGCGTGTGTGTGTGTGTGTGTGTGTGTGTGTGTGTGTGTGTGTGTGTGTGTGTGTGTGTGTGTGTGTGTGTGTGTGTGTGTGTGTGTGTGTGTGTGTGTGTGTGTGTGTGTGTGTGTGTGTGTGTATGTGTGTGTGTGTGTGTGTGTGAAGTTACTTTTAAAGAGAATGGAAGAGATAAGTGCAGTGCCGTAACTGTCTCTCCCAGGAGGACGGTAGCCCACTCCAAGCGGGAGCAAGTTAAACGTCTCAGTTCACATCAGGACCTTCTGTCCTCACTCTCGAAAAGTATCTGCTTTTAATGCCGTCGCCTTCCCTAGGTGAGTCGACTAGGGAATCTGAAGACTGTCCAGCAGCAAATAACCATCGTCGACTTCGTAGCGATACCATACCCATGTTATCCATAACCCGCAGTAACTCCGCCTCGAAGAAACTGGTTTGGAATCTGTGGAAAGAAATCATCCGGCGACACCTGGTTCGTTCGTCGTTGACGACCCCGTTTTTCACTCAGTCTGCCAGGTGAAGGGCGGGCTGAGAGTCTTTCGTGGAACCCTGCAACAGCCGGTTTACACGCCGTCTTTCTTCTTAGCTCAGTCTGCCAGGTGAAGAACGGCTGAGATCCTTCCGTGAAACCCCTGCAACAGCCGTTTTACACGCTGTCTTGACGGCTGGATAAGTGCCGAGGAATGGATGGTGATTTGACTCGTCTAATTAATTGCGACTATTCTTTCGTTGTCGTGGTTCCCTCCCGTTCATCCTTTTCTTTGGTCTCCAGGTAATGGTGGGGTGAGCGCTTTTAGTCGTTGTCCACGCCGCGCTGACGTCTAGTTAGGAGGTGCGGTGGTTTGACACGTGGCAAACGTTCAATTAACACCCTTGATGGTGTTGAGACGTAACATCAGGTCCACTTTCTGTTGCTACGCTTCCTGAAGAAGGTGTTCATTATTCGCAGCTTATTTCTTTCCGCGAATTCTACGTCACTTAGGTAGCTATACTTTACAGGTTGTACAGCGATCATTCACACTCTCGGAAGAGCCCTGTGCATGTGAACAAACTACTTGTTGGGATTTCATTCTTCAGTTGTGCTTTTAATAAACAACGCTTCATTATGTACTATCATCATCAGCCTGGTTACGCCCACTGCAGGGCAAAGGCCTCTCCCATACTTCTCCAACTACCGTGGTCATGTACTAATTGTGGCCATGTCGTCCCTGCAAACTTCTTAATCTCATCCGCCCACCTAACTTTCTGCCGCCCCCTGCTACGCTTCCCTTCCCTTGGAATCCAGTCCGTAACCCTTAATGACCATCGGTTATCTTCCCTCCTCATTACATGTCCTGCCTATGCCCATTTCTTTTTCTTGATTTCAACTAAGACGTCATTAGCTCGCGTTTGTTCCCGCACCCAATCTGCTCTTTTCTTATCCCTTAACGTTACACCCATCATCCTTCTTTCCATAGCTCGTTGCGTCGTCCTCAATATAAGTAGAACCCTTTTCGTAAGCCTCCAGATTTCTGCCCCGTACGTGAGTACTGGTGAGACACAGCTGTTATACACTTTTCTCTTGATGGATAATGGCAACCTGCTGTTCATGATCTGAGAACGCCTGCCAAACGCACCCCAGCCCATTCTTATTCTTTTGATTATTTCAGTCTCATGATCCGGATCCGCGGTCACTACCTGTCCTAAGTAGATGTATTCCCTTACCACTTCCAGTGCCTCGCCACCTATCGTAAACTGCTTTTCTCTTCCGAGACTGTTAAATATTACTTTAGTTTTCTGCAGATTAATTTTTAGACCTGCCGAAGGCTGAGGCTATACTCAAAGCCAACGCGAACTACGTCACCTCCGAGGAGACGGAGGAACGACACATTATATGGTTCCCGGCTCACACGTCCCCCGACACCCCCGTACCCAACCTCAACGAGGAGGTCCACCGCGTAGCGCGAGGTCTCACGTTCCGCGCCCGCGAAGAAGGAACCTCTCTTGGGGTTGGAAATCCAACGGAGGCATGGACAGAGAGGGACAGAATGACCAGATACTGTGATATTACAAAATTTTATCAAAACTCAAGGCGGGTTTATCCGCCCCCTAACCCCAAACTCGACAGGGCCCAAGCGGTAGACTGGCGGCAGCTACAAACAAAGACCTTCTCCAACCCCGTCCATCTCAGGAGGATATATCCGGACTTCTACTCAGATGATAACTGCAAGCTATGCAGCAGGGCTCACGCAACTCTTAGACACATTCTCTGGGAATGTGACGTTATATGCGAAGAAAATGCAGTTTCCCCAGATGAAGCTGCGGCGCGATGGACGGCCGCGTTGCGCAGCTCAAACCTCGAAAATCAACTATGGGCCATCCAGCAAGCCCGTGAGGCGGCGAGGAGACAGGATCTCCGGACCTCCTCGGGGGCGGCCTAGGCCCAGGCCACGAATTTGCCGGATTGTTAATAAAGTTGTTACCACCACCACCACCACCCTTCGGCTTTGCCTCTCCAGATCAGTGAGCATGCATTGCAATTGGTCCCCTGAGTTACTAAGCAAGGCAATATTATCAGTGAATCGCAAGTTACTAAGGTATTCTCCATTAACTCTTATCCCCAATTCTTCCCAATCCAGGTCTCTGAATATACCTCCTGTAAGCACGCTGTGAATAGCATTGGAGAGATCGTATCTCCCTGCCTGACTCCTTTCTTTATAGGGATTTTGTTGCTTTCTTTATGGAGGACTACGGTGGCTGTGGAGCCGCTATAGATATATTTCAGTATTTTTACATACGGCTCGTCTACACCCTGATTCCGTAATGCCTCCATGACTGCTGAGGTTTCGACTGAATCGAACGCTTTCTCGTAATCAATGAAAGCTATATATAAGGGTTGGTTATAGTCCGCACATTACTCTATCACCTGATTGATAGTGTGAATATGGTCTATTGTTGAGTAGCCTTTACGGAATCCTGCCTGGTCCTTTGATTGACAGAAGTCTAAAGTGTTCCTGACTCTATTTGCGATTGCCTTAGTAAACACTTTTTAGGCAACGGACCGTAAGCTGATCGGTCTATAATTTGTCAAGTCTTTGGCATCCCCTTTCTTATGGATTAGGATTATGTTAGCGTTCTTCCAAGATTCCGGTACGCTCGAGGTCATGAGGCATTGCGTATACAGGGTGGCCAGTTTTTCTAGAATAATCTGCCCCCCATCCTTCAACAAATCTGCTGTTACCTGATCCTCCCCAGCTGCCATCTCCCTGTGCATAGCTCCCAAGGCTTTCTTTACTTCTTCCGGCGTTACTTCTGGGATATCGAATTCCTCTAGATCATTCTCTCTTCCATTATCATCGTGGGTGCCACTCGTACTGTATAAATCTCTATAGAACTCCTCAGCCACTTGAACTATCTCATCCATATTAGTAATCATATTGCCGGCTTTGTCTCTTAACGCATACATCTGATTCTTGCCAATTCCTAGTTTCTTCTTCACTGCTTTTAGGCTCAGTTCTCCTTTCCTGAGAGCATGTTCAATGCTATCCATACCATACTTCCTTATGTCAGCTGTCTTACGCTTGCTGATTAACTTCGACAGTTCTGCCAGTTCTATTCTAGCTGTAGGGTTAGAAGCTTTCATACATTGGCGTTGCTTGATGAGATCTTTCCTCTCCTGCGATAGCTTACTGGTGCCCTGTCTAACAGAGTTACCACCGACTTCTATTGCACACTCCTTAATGATGCCCGTAAGATTGTCGTTCATATCTTCAACACTAAGGTCCTCTTCCTGAGTTAAGGCCGAATACCTGCTCTGTAGCTTGATCCGGAATTCCTCTATTTTCCCTCTTATCGCTAACTCATTGATCGGCTTCTTATGTACCAGTTTCTTCCATTCCCTCCCCAAGTCTAGGCTAATTCGAGTTCTTACCATCCTATGGTCCCTGCAGCGCACCTTGCCGAGCACGTCCACTGCTAGACTCGCCTCACTAGATAACGTTCTAGCGTTAAGCGTTGCCAGGTTCAGATTCCAATGGCGGCCTGTCCGGATCCAGGGATTCTTAGCACGCTCTGCTGCGTCACAGGTCTGACCGCCGCCGTGGTCAGTTGCTTTGCAGCTGCTGGGGACTGAGGGCCGGGGTTTGATTGTGGTATTCATATAGGGGGGTTGTGGCCAAGTACTGCACCAGGGTGGCCAATCCTGCTCTGGTGAGGGAGTGCGCGTTACCGGTTCTGGTCACCGGGATCAGGCCGCACTCCAGGCCTGTTTGCAGTTCCATGCAGTTTTATCAACACGCGGATTTCTTTAATCCAGTGGATAATTGCGCGGCACCGGGATTCGAGCCACGGTCCTCTTGCACGCGAGGCGGATGCTCTAACTCTACTCCACCGCTGCACCCTATTATGTACTATGTAATGACACAAACTTGCTAACTATAAGAATAATGGAACGTGAATATTAATTTTGATAACGGATGTTCATTATTCGAAGAGTATTCGATATTCGATTCGTATTTTATTCGGTCTCAGAAATCCCTATTCACACACCCCTACAAAATGGCACTGTTACACAACATTGTGTTGCGTCCTCGCTAAAGAGGAAGCATCTTTGTGGATGCGATGGATATATATATATATAAACTTGCGGCGTACATCGCGAGTATGTCACGTCTATTTATTTCATGTGCAGCGTGATATTTTGATGGGCGCATCCGCTACTACCCTCGATAGTCAGGCAACGCTTAATTCTCGCTCACACGCCATCGGCGTTATGCGTCTCACCATTATCAGGATAAACGAGGAAGGATTCTTAGGGACATCTGCCCACTGTCTCTATGTCGTTCGCGTGCAAATTAATGACTGCGAGTTTTGTTTCCTCCTTGGTAAGTATCTTGCATGGAGTCGTCCCGAGATGAATGGCTGTGACATTGTTTCTAGGGGCATTGGAAAAGTTTAGTGTGACCGGATCAGAATGACCTTTCCCGGCATACTGCTGTATCGGAGATCTAGACGGCAGCAGCAGAGCATGGAAGCGACATCTCGTGACTGTTAGTTCAACCACAACACCTACAAAGGTATGCTTTTGCGTTGCTCAAGTGATCTCGTCGATGGTGAAAAACAAAAGGAGCCACTATATGTTAGTGACTGTGTCGCTGCCGCAGCGTTAACGCCAACAGGCAGAATATGGCCGACCAATGCAGTAAGCCCTAATGGAAGTCGGTGCTACTATATAATGACGAATTCGACGAACCGCACCCGTTCGTGACGGGGCGCCCGAATGCGCCGTTTCATCCAATCATCGTAGCCCCAGGGCGGCCCGGTGCGCGCCGGTGCGATTTGTCGCATTCGCCACAAGTTACCACGAACTGCTACGTGTGTCTTCGCCGCCACTGATCGGTGTTCTGGGGCCGTATTCTGTAACGGTTCGCTCTCACGAACACCATTGGTCGGCGCTTCGTTGTCGTCATCCCTGGTGGGCGTGACTAAAATTTTTGTGGTCGTCACACAGGTTGTCAATCGTTTGGAAGCGAATCTGTCGTCTGCTATGAGAGGAACCGCGGAAAAGTGGTTCGCTCGAGGGTCGCGAACATGATTTCGAGAGTTTTTAGGGCAACCGTGGGTGTCTGCTAGTCTCGTGCTGGCAAGCGCGACGCGAGAGACGCCGATAGCGGCTTCTTTGATCGTGTTTCTGGCGAGCGCTGACCAAAGACAACGACGTGACGAGAGGCAACGGCGCGACGCGTTCGACATGAGCGAAGGAGAGTTTCGAAGGTAATGCAGGCTCTCCAAAAACACACTGCGATAGATTTGCAACGAGCTAGAATGTCCCGGACGAGATTTAGTAGCGTTGACACTGTGACGTAAGTGCTGTGCGCGCTACGTTTTCTTCTTCTTTTTTCATGCGAAGCATTTCTTGGCGAACATTTGCCACTTTGACAGTATCCATCTGGCCGCCTACGTCTTGGTGCTCTCATTGTCGTTTCGGTAACTTGCTATGTATGTAGTATGACAAGAGTGCAAGGCGAACGCAAATGATTGGTCATGACATGAATATCATGACATGTGTGTCATGTAGGTCATGAAACAGCCGCCTACGTCTTGGTACTCTCATGGCCATTTCGTTAACTTGGTATCTACCACAATTAGCATAGTATGACAAGAGTGTATGATGAACATAAATGATAGGTCACGACATTCGTGTCATATAGGTCATGAAACAGCCGCCTACGTCTCGGTGCTCTCATGGCCGTTTCGTTAACTTGGTAGGCTCACCGCACACTGCTTCGCATAACATCTATTCCCACAGGACGTGGGATCTGCCGGCTTTTCTTCAACGGGTTGTTTTCAGCAGTGCGTCTGGAATGTAGAAGCTATTAGGTTGTCGCAACTGTCAGTGAGTCGCATCATTCCCACCGTCGCCAGAGTTATTACGGTTGAGGAAAAAGGAAAAGGAATGCTAGATTTCTCTGCAGGAGAAAGCCGCAGTCAAGAACGCTTCCTTAACCGCGGCAACATTCTCGAAGTTGTGAGATGTGTGGACGGAACTCTCATCGCAATCGTCCACCCTAAGAAGCTCAGATATGGCTAAACGAAATCCTATTAGAGCGGCGGCCTACACACAAAGAACTGCGTTGATTGCATAAAGTATACTGGCACACCACCTAGCGACAAAAAACAATGAAACAGCGCAGATAAAATTAAACCACCAGCTGCCCGCGTCGGGAGCTCACAGTTATTACTGGAAATTAAATGTGCAAGTGTTGTATACAAAACAATTTTTTTTTTACCAAACTAGCAACATTCTTCAATTACTGTATCGCCCCCGAAGTACAAATAAACAGGATGACGTGACCTTGCGGCAGAGAGAGAGAGAGATTCTTGTTGGTGGAAGGAAAAATTGGGGTAAAGCGCAGCGCAGTAACTGTCTCTCAGGTGAGGACACCTCAACCGCGCTGCACAAAAGGGAAAGGGAATTGAAAGAAGGGTGAAAGAGACGCGGCGGCGGCTGCCCAAACAGTGCGCGAGAGCAAGTTGTTGACATTCGCTTATGAGGCGCGGTGACGCGCCTAGTCGTGGTGAAGCAGAGCTTCCTGCGCGGCGAGAGCCGCGTCGCACATTTGTCGCACGTTGCCGTCGATAGCTGGGCACTGAACGAGCAGGGCACGGAGTGCAGCCGCGAGAGCGGCTATGAGCGCGTCCCTGGGGTCGCTGCTCGGAGCGGTTTGTGGGCCGCGCAACGGCTCAGGGGTGGCCGTCTGCGTGTTGCGGCCACGAAGGGCGTCACTGTAGGATCGGCCCTGCGGCGTGCGAGCAGACGTCGGCGGAGCGGCTGTATGCGGCTCGCACGATGTGGCGCCGGCCAGCTCAAGCGCTTTTTTCCTCGAAAGGGGCCGCTCAGACGAAGACAACGAGACGGCCGCCTTCCTCTCGCGCTGCCACTCGGGACAGCTCGGCTCTGTCGAAGGGTGTCGGCCACCGCAAATGACGCAGCGTGGCTTCTCCGTGGGGCAGTCTCCTGTAGGATGCGACTCACCGCAGCGGAGGCAGCGGGCGTCGCGGAAACAGGTGGCGCCGGCGTGGCCGAAAACGCCGCAGCGGTCGCACTGAAGTGGTCGGGGCAGACGGGCACGAACGGCGCGCAGCTGTTTGAAAAGTCGCACGTTTGGAGGCACGACGCTCCCGACGAAAGTGACGGTGACGCTTGCGCCACTCCGCGAGCATGACAGCACCGCGACGGGTGCTTCCAGGTTTTCTCTCACTGTGCGGGCGTCGAAAGAAGGGTCGACCCCATAAATGACACCCACACAGGACTTGCTGTGCAGTGCCTTCGAGCGTACCGCCACGTCACCAATGGCACACACCTCGAGAAGGGGTGCCGAGTCGGCACCGCGTATCACGTCCACAGCCACAACGTTGCGACGGAAGTTGACACGAACGCGCCTCACGCCCGGCACGGCGGATAGCTGAGCGGCGACACTGTCCCGCGAGAGAGCCAGGAACGTGGCTCTGCGCTCGATGGGCCGGTAGATGATCGTGACGGTAGTATCGTGAGCGACACCGCCGTCATCGGTTGGGGAATGCGGCTCAAAGTCGACGAACCGTCGGAATCGGCGTCGCCTTCTTGCGGCGTTTTTCGGCTTTTCCGCTGCGGGCTGGCAGGCTTGGGAGTCTTCAGCAGCCGCGGGTGGCAGCAGAGAGTTCCTGAGTAAGTGCTGCCCTGTTCGCTCAGCAACAGGGGTAGGCGTTCTCGGCCGGCTGTGGTTTGAAGAGGGGCCGTCGGCGGGATCCTCAAGATCGCCGGGAGGAACCACTGCCGTCGCGCACGGACCCTCGTCTGGTGCGGTGGACTCCGCGGTGTTGAGCGGAGGTGACGAGGAGGCTTCCGGCGACGAAAGCAAGGGGCTCTCCGGGCGGATAGGACTTGCCTCGGGTGAGGCGGTCGCGTCCGTGCAGGAGGACGTAGTGTCGGAGCCAATCATGCTTGCGGTCGGCAAGAAGAAGGTGCCGGCACTCTCGTCGGTGTCGCCTGTCGACGGGCAGCTGGCACTGTCGTCAGTGGAGGCAGCCGAAGTGGGGGCCTCCGCAGTGGTGTCCGTTGAGACGGACGGCGCGGCGTGGTGGTCGCTGGCAGTCGTTTTCAGCGCATCAAATGGAAATGCGCGGAAAGGAGTATCCAGCGCAAATGGGGCGCGCGTGGACGGTGTCGCGCTCACTTGAGGAGGCGGGCATGACGGCGCGGAGCTCGTAGAGTCCGCCGAGAGTGCACGTAGCGTACGAGCTTGCAGCCCGCGCTTCCATCGTAAGGCAGGAGGCGATCTGCCGGAGCGTGATTGCCGTCCTCGTGGGTGGTGCTGTAGGGCTAGTCTGGACGCCGGGCCATCGCTGCAGTCAGGAGTTAGCTTTGTCGGCCTCTTCCTCTGCTGTTTAGGGTCGCCCATGGGATGGGGCCTCCGTCTGCCGTGCGAGCCCTGAAAAGGGCTGCGCTCGTAAGCGCGGTCGAAGGCGGAGACGTACGCGCGCGAGAAGTGGCGGGCGAGCCGTAGTCGTCGGAGCGAGGGGCGATGCAGAACGCCGCTCGTTCATTGGTCTCCCTCGCGCCGCGGCTTTCCACTCTTTCTCCGAGAGACGTGACCCCGACGTAACAGCCAGAGCGAACCGGTTCCAACGCGAACCGTTACAGAATACGGCCTCTGTAAAGCGTAAGAAAGGTGATAATATTACGCGTTCAATGCGACATACAACTCTGACCAAGACCAACAAAGTTCCTATCAGGCTTCAGTACTCTGAGCAGCTATCTTCGAAACGCGCCGCACATCGTACATGCGACTCCTGTTTAAGACGCATTGAAGACGTGGCATATGATACGACGTGTGACGTGTTGGATACAGAGGATGCTCCGGTTGTTCTGACCTCGAAGTTTGTCGGATCCAGCTGTTGGTACGCAAGGTACCGCGCACAAGGATCACACAAATAATACTACCACGTGTATTCTGCTGGACTACTAACACGCATATATAGAGAGGCTACGTCTGCTAATTTTGAGTGCGCACTGAAGTGGGAAATTCATGTGCCTAATAACCAAAGCTATAAATCGCTGTTCCGACTATATGGGAAACCTTGTTTGGTGCCTAAGACTTCGCGGACGCCTTGGCGGGCGTCTGGTTAGCTCTTGTCTCGGGACGGAACGAATGTTTTCTACGCACGAGTGAGCAGTAATGACTAAAAGAAAGAAGAGAAAGAGAAGAGGCAAAGAGAAAGAGGCGAATGATAAGAGGAGGAAGAGAAGGGCTTTCACCGTTCGCCTGTTCAGAGAGATCTTAAGCGACCTTGTAATTTTTCCGTCTAGAAGTTTATCATCGTTTTATTTGCGCAAATACATCACTTTGTTGCGTATAAAAGGCTTCGTGCTAAATTTAGGTGGATCAAATTTCTTTTCTTTCACGTACAGTTGTAGTGGTCTCTAGCTCGGCCTTCTTGATTGTATGGCACGTCGTAACGGAAACTCTGGATTTCAAGTCTGTCTTTAAAATGCAGCCAACCTGACCAAAATCAGTCCCATGGATAGTGTAGTATTTTCTAGGCACAATGAGCGGGGGAGTCAACGCCGGGCAGAACGATTTCTCCGTACCACATGTACACGTATAGGAGCTCCGTAGACTGCCTGACGATCCCTTGAAAAGATCGAGTTCTCGCATATCGGCAGCAGCCGATCACAAACTGACTTTTAAAAGGTACGCGACTAAAACGTCGGCGCGCTGATCAAAATTTTCCTATTGTTTTTCATTAGAATTTTTCTTGCCACTAAAATTGACTATTTGGGCCGCATGTAAGCTGCTTCTGCAACTTGAGCAATTACGGATGCTCCGAGAGATGTCACAGCGGTAGCCTTTCGCTGGCGATTGTTCACAAGGAAATCATTGTGGCGTGCGAGTGATCCTTCTTTTCTAGCTTCGAGCATCAGCAGCATTCCCAACATTCATTAGGGCTCACGAGAACGTCGAGATAAATCCTTTTTATTATGGTTATACCGCACTTGTACATATACACATAATTTACGCGAAATACATCTCGGAAAGATACAGAGGGATGTTCGAAACTCTATGCAGAGCGGTACATCAGGTGCGTTGTTGGGTGAAACGCTTGGTGTGCTAGAGAGCAGCACAGGCAGGTAATAAATACTGTGCAAAGTATCACGTATATGTTTTTCTAGGGTCCGTCCCCTAGAGTGCTTAAGAATAGAGCGGCTTTAATGCTGATGATGATTTAGTGACATCCCCTTGGAAACCGGGTGGTGACAAATAGTCACCTAGACTGCTTCAGTTACTCAGGTATGCTATACATGCTTTTCATTCTAGCATTTTGTATATTTCTCCTTAATAATCTTTCCCTTCCTCAAAACTTATCTATATACACCTTGTACCGCTACGTATGCTTGCAACGGATCCGGTCGTATGAATCAATCTCTTCCCTGCTTTCTTTTTCCACAAATACTCTACACGTGCCTTGCTTGTCTCGACTGCTGACCGGTTTATGCTTCCATCAACTTTAAATGCAAGCACTTCCCGAAAGTGTATGCGTTATCTACTGGTCTCACTGCGTGAATTCCTTCACATTCAATTAGGATGTGCTGAGTGGTCTGCGGATTTTGCTACAGCACACACACGCCTCATCTTGTTGAGAATATTTGCTCCGGTATGTTTTTGTCCTTAAAAAACTAGCTCGAGCCTCAAATAATAAGGCACTGCCTTTTGTCCCATGGCACAGACTTTCCCTTCGAATTTATTTTTTTGTAATTCTTGTAAATCTCTACGTTACATTTTGTTTCCATTCTTTGCTTCCAGTTCACTGTCTGTGTTACTACGACTTTCTTTTTGTTGACTCATGGTTGCTATTTACACTTTCAATTACCCTATACTTCGTTGTGAACTTTATTGAGCTCTTCCTCCATTCTGTGTCCACGCTATTCAGGCAACAGATGCGTGCGCCCCCGCGAAGAACGCGCACATTAAGGTGCTCTAGTTATGGCCTCCTAGATTGCGCGCGCCAGCAGGTTTTGCTCAAAACCTGCCAGCGCGCGTAATCTCCTAGGCCATGCCCTTGTAGATCCCAGCTGTGCGTGCCACTGTCCACCGTCCAACTGTTGATGCGAAAACATCAAATGGCCCTTAACTTGGAGGAGTTATGAACTCCTCGAGGAGTTCATGCATAGGCATTACCTGCCTGTGCTGCTCTCCAGCACATCAAGCGTTTCACCCAACAACGCGCCTGTCGTACCATTCTGTACAGTGTTTCCAGCCCTCCTGCATAGATGTATTGCGCGTAAGTTACGCGTAAGCGTACGAGTGTGGTATAATCATGATGAACATCATGCGACGTTATCGTGAGCCCAAATGAATGTTGGGAACGCTGCTGAAGCTTAAAGCCAGAAGAGAACGATCAATCGCACGCCACAATAATTTTTAGGTGAACGACCGTACGCGAAAGGCTACCACTGTGACATCTCTCGGAGCACCCGTAGTTGCTCAAGTTACAGAGGCATCTTACATGCGGCCCAGATAGTCAACATTAGTGGCAATAAAAATTCCAGTGAAAACCAATAGGAACATTTTGATCAGCGCGCCGACGCTTTAGTCGGGTGCCTTATAAAAGTCGGTTTGTCATCGGCTGCTGCAGATATGTGAGGTATATATCTTTCCAGGGAGATCTTCAGGCAGTCTGCGGAGCCGGTTCGGGGGACTCCATCGCGGCGACCGCGCGCAGTGGTCGCTGTACGTATTCGGTAAAGAGATAGCGTCTGTAAACCATTCTGTGCTTTCTGTTTGCCTAAGATTATTGTTTTGACAGTAAAAAAACTTCCCTCGTTTCGAGAGTACTTACATAAATGCCCAGGAGGGCGCCTGCGTGTTGTTTTTATTGAGCGCCTACAGCCAAACCTATGAGGAGCGCGCCGCCTTATACCCGTCATACTACGCAAGCGAGGCGCTACCGACAGATGACGACTCCGTAAGCCCTCGCCCCCAATCGTGTCTGGGCTGCCCTCCAGCACATCAAGCGTTTCGCCCAACAGCGCACCTGTCGCACCGTTCAGTACGGTGTTTCCAGCATCCCACTCTATCTTGCACAAATGTATTACGCGTAAATTATGCATAACTGTACAAGCGCGGTATAACCACGATGAAAGCGATTTATGCGACGTTCTCATGAGACCGAATGAATGTTGGGAATGCTGCTGTTGCTTGAAGCCAGAAGAAAATGATCACTTGTACGCGCACAGTGATTTGCTGATGAACGCCCACCGGAGAAACGCTACTGTTGCGAGATCTCTCAGAGCGTCCGTAGTTGTTCAAGTAATGTATGCAGCTTACATGCAGTCCAGATGGTCAACTTTAGTGACAAGGAAAATTCTAATGAAAAATAAAAGTAAATTTTTGATCATGGCACAGACGTTTTAGTCCTGTGTCCTTAAGCAGGCAATTTGTCATCGGCTGCTGCCGATATGCGAGAACTCGTTTTAGGGGGATCTTCAGAGAGTCTGCGGAGCTCCTATATGTGTACATGCGTAACGGAGAAACCGTTCTGCCCGGCGTTGACTCCCCTGCTCATTGTGCCTAGAATATACTACACTATCCACGGGACCGATTTTGGCGAGGTTGGTTGCATTTTAAAGACAGACTTGAAATCCAGCGATTCCGTTACGACGTGCCATACGATCAAGAAGGCCGAGCTAGAGACCACTACAACTGTACGTGGAAGGAAAAAAAATGTCATCTACCCAAATGTAGCACGATGCTTTTTCTACGCAACAAAGTGATGTATTTGCGCAAAGAAAACGATGCTAGACTTCTAGACGGAAAAATCAATCGATCTAACCGGGCTTGATATTTTCTATTAGTGTCCCCTTAAAGGGCCCCTCACCAGGCCACATAGCTAATCTTGGTTATACGCTGGAAGTGGTTACGTGTCCTCTAGGGAGCGCTCTGCCGCAAAAAAAAAAAATCAAATAGGCTCATTTATAACCGAGACGGAAATATTTCAGTGCCGCGAACCCATGATTTCATGAGGCGAGATCCGCTGCCAAGCGACACCCTCTCTCCACTTGCCCCGTATATCCTCCGCAAGCGAAATTCCTTCCCTGCGTTCTCCCATACCGGACCTCGAGGGTCGCGCGACGCATACGTCACGGGCCCCACCTTCATTTTTTTTTCTCCTTGTTTTATTTTATTTTTTTTTTTTGTGGCGCCCAGCACTTCCGCTGACGGCGTCGCGCGCGAGCTGTTGTGATCGTCTCGTTTTGCGTAGCCCACGATTTTGCGCACTGTGCACGAGGACACCTGACTAGCAGTATAAGTCAGTGCTACACGAATACCGAGGCAGACACAAGCGGATCACAGAACATGATCCCGCGCTGGATCACGGTAGAAAATTACATAGTTTCGGTGTCTGCGCGGGCGACTGCACGACGTGGGAACAAGCAGACGAAACGGAAGTGCATATCTCTCTTGCGGCGGTGCGAAGTAAAACAAAAACATGCGGACATTCGGTTTGTGTGTTTTATTATTTCTCTAAGCTTTAATTCGTCTATGCAAGCAACATATTACACAAATACCAGATGTTGCCTTGATTAATTCTCGAAGTCACGCGTCACCACGAGCGACGTCACAGTGGAAACGCGTGTACGCAGGCGCTCTAGCACGTGTACGTCATCCTCCGGCTTGGAGCGCGGCGGCCGCGAGGAGAAGAAAAACGGCGTTCGGTTTGAAATTTCAGGTCTTTCCGCGGCGCGTAGCGACGTAATACTTTGCAGACACGATCGTTATCGCGCAGTGTATGCTCTGCGCTTGTCACCTGAAAATGGCCAGACCTGGTGAGGGGTCTTTTAAATGCGTCGTTATAAAATGAGGCCGCGGTTAGACGGTGGAGCGCGCGGGCTGTGTGCAGCGCAGCAGAACGCCTGAATTGGCGACCTTGGCAGAGTCTGGTGCGAGGCATGTGTGTGTGAGTTGACCGTGTCGCAGAGGATCCGTCGAGGGAGTTTTACTCTGCTCATTCAGACTATAAGTGCGCAACCGCCACGAGATTTTGACGTTATCGTCGATACATGACGGACGGATAGCCTATATTTGACAGTACGTGAATACAGGATTGCGATTGCGCTGAGGCTAATGGCAACGACATGAGTCAGGTGATTCTGGTCGTCATGGCTAGTTATACTGCGTTGCTCACACTGTAAAATAATTTACGCCCTAAAAAGTGAACAAGGGTGTAAATGTGTCTATAACTCACACCCTTAGGGTGTCCGTTATATAGATAACACCCTAAGGGTGTGAGTTATAGACACATTTACCCCCTTTTTTCACTTTTTAGGGTGTAAATTATCTTATAGTGCATGGTGATTTCCTAAGGCATTGTAGCTAAAAGAATTATCGTCGCATACGAGTATTCTAAATTCGCTCAAGTACGCTAAACACGGTTCTGGAAACATACATAAATAATTTTCGTCCCTAAAGCTTTAGAACATCACCAACTAATTCGTCTTCAAAGTTTACATGTGCTTATTTGCAGTTTCAGCCAGCAAAGGTATACTTTAAGAATCCCGAGTTCTAAAAAAAAGGAATAACTTTTACGAAATTGACCATTTCTTTTTCTGGCAGAACTACCATTGATTTGTTTATTTTAATTATTTTACGGAATTGTCTCAAAGCATTATATTACACTTAAATTATATAATTTCTAATGCACTGTAGGATTTTTCTTTAATAACTTGCCAAACCTATTTCGTTCACGATTTTTACGATGAGTTACTCCTCGTAAAAACATGACGCGAAGAGCATTAGGTACAACTGCTTATTGTCATTTTAGATTTGAGTCACTATCTCATTTTGATTTTCCTTTTAAGCGAGATATGAATTTTTGAATGTGTGCCCCTGCGCTACAATCGGCATATTTCCGTGCTACCACTCCACCGCGAGGCGCACGCAGCGCCGGTCTTGCTTCAGACGGTCGGCGCGCGGACTTTAATCTGGTAGTGTAACGCGACCTTCCTCAACACGCGACAGCTTTACTGCGTTGCCCCGGCCCAAATAACTATTATAAAATTTCCCTTTTGCGTTGTGGTCTTGTCGTTCCTCCCAGAGCGCGCAAGCTGAGAGATTAGGCGAAAGCTCTCAGATCGAGTTGACTTCTTCATCGCGTCCTGGCTTTCTTTTTTTTTTTTCTTACTTTACGAGTTACACGCCTGTCCGAGAAGTTTGAAAACACGCATGTCAGCGCGCATGACCGAGAGACATTAGTGCACACGTTGGGTTTATCCCGGTTAAACGATGCTAAGCGCGAGAGCGCTATAGCTGGATCAAATCCCGGCCACGGCGCGGCGGCACTTCCACGGGGCGAAATAAAAATAAAAAAAAAACGCCCGCGTGCTGTGCATTGGGTGCACGTTATTTAGAGAACGCTCGAGGTCTAAATTAATCCGGAGTCTACGGCGTGCCTCGTAATCCTATCGTCATTTTGGCGCATAAAGCCCCAGAATGTAATTAAATTTAATCCCCGTTAAACGTGCAGAGATAGGGGAAGCTGGGGTTCTTAAGCGCGCCGCTGCAATCGAGATTTGATGAAAGGGCGCGTATCGGCAGTTTTGGCGAACGCCTATGGGTGAGTACAAGACGGACTCTAATGTCACATATAAGACAGCTTCATAATCATCGTCGTCGTTATCATCATCGTCATAATCATCGTTTGCTTACACTATGTGCAGTGTGAGACCTCCCATTTCTTTTTTTTTTTCTTTTTTTTTGTCCTGTAACTTTGTGGTTTCATTTGGCCAGCTCAAACTCCAACTTTGCTACAGACTTGAAAATTCTAATTCCATTTGCTATTAAAAAACGTTGATTTCAAGCCAGTTCATTTTTTCAAAACGCCGTTTTTTCCTTTCTCCTTTTTGTTTTACTTGGAGACTCTACATTCGTTCTTCCCCGAGAACGATGTTACTCCCGCCATTCAAGCTCGAAACCACGCCTATATCCTTGAGCCCGAAACTTTGCGCCGCAGAGTCGTCTCGTACTCGATCCTTCCCATTGACCGTAAGTACACAAGTTATAGTAGTTGCATCGACTATCGCGCTGCACGTTGCTGCCATCACAGCACTGAGCCGAAATGAATATCTGTCGGCAGCGTACCTCAGGCTACCCGCCGTGGTTGCTTAGTGGCTAAGGTGTTGGGCTACTAAGTACGAGGTCGCCGGATCCAATTACGGCCACGGCGGCCGCATTTCAATGGGGGCGAATGCGAAACACCCGTGTACGTACATTTAGGCGCACTTTAAAGAACCCCAGGTGGTCACAGTTGCCGGAGTCCCCCACTACCGCGTGTCTCGCGTGGTTTTGACAAGTAACCCCCCCCCCCCCCCTTTTCTTTTTTTTTACCTAAGGCTAGGTTGAGGATTGGGTGAGTCGGTATTGCAGCCTAAAACAGGTACAGAACAACGTGGAAAGGAAGAAAGAGGGCGAACCAGCCAGAAGAAGGAACAGAGCGCTCTGTTCCTTCTGACCGGCTCGGCCTGTTTCTTCCTTTCCATGTTGCGCTGTACCTGTTTTAGGGTGTCTCAGGCGTCGTACGATTCTAAAGAGGAAAAGAAGACCACGCGTCCGTGACACTGCGTAGTTTCATCGTTCGTGATAGGAACACCTCCACGCTGCTTAAAACACAAGAGAGAGGTAATCGCCTGTTCATTGCCGCGCCTTCTGATCAGCTTTTGATTACAGCTGCGTGTGGGAGAGGTAGCCGGCGCCGCTTCCTACTCCTTCATCAGTTCGGGATGAGTACTCCGCGCGTACGATCCCGTATTTTCGCGATTCTACCACGCCCCCGATTGTAACGCGCAGTTATTTTACCGCCCAAATATCCAAAAGTATAACTTGGTGCCGATTCTACCGCGCACATCAAGTAACGAAGCCTGAGTCGACGCATAACGTGTTGAAACGATCTTATGAAACATACAAACGCACACGGACACACACACGCAGCTGAATCTTAGCGGCTATAGTATCTGTCCGACGACACCTCCGTTTCGCTGCCTGCCGACCACAGAAAGTCATTTTCAGTTCTATATAAAGCATTACAAATTCCTTTCTCGCTTGTTTCCAGAGCGCCTCCATGTCTCCAGAGCGCCTATCACACGCGACCCAGCCCGGTTACCCTGTTGTTCTGCCAGAAGGATCACCTTACGCTTGAAGAATGCCTCGTAATGAAAACTGTTTTTTTTTTTTCATCCAGCCTCTGGACTACTTCCACAAAAGGCGGTTGAACAGAAACGCTACGACAGGCGTACAGCAAACTGGAAAATGGAAAACGGCGACCGCAAGCCAAGGCGTAAGACAACGTCTGTTCGGTCGGTAGCAGTGTGGCTATCTACCTTGCAATGAGCTTTCTTCTTTTTTTTTTTTTTTTGATGAATATCGCCATTGCATATTTTTTTTTTATTTTGAGTATAAATACTTACGAGTGCAGCGCGCACGTTAATTTCAACGCACTTCTTATTTAATTAACGTGCGCGTTAGAATCGTGCAAATACGGTATATATCCTCGCACGCGCGCGCTCAATAAGTGTGTGTTTTGAAGGTTCTGCGGCAGGAATGTGTGCGAAAACGTTATTCAAGAAGAGAAAAATAACGGAAAAGAAAAGCCTGCCTAAAGGTGGGGCCCTTTGTCCAGAGCTCCACTGACGCACTGAGGCTGGAGTGTGAAGAAAAATGTACGAAAGAAGACAACGACGAAATAAAAGAAGTCGAACTCAGAGCTATCACCCGACCTTTCGGATATACCTGTTCTCTCTGGGAGGTACGACTGAAAGGCAACGCAATGATCAATTGTATCAATAGTTAATGGGACTGGGCAACACAGTTGAGCCCTCACTTCCTGACAAAGGTCGTGTTAGTGCATGCCGGGACTGTCTGAAGCGAGACAGTTTGTTGCGCTTTGCGGTGAAGTGGTAGCAAGGTATATGTCACGGAACTGTGTCGAGCGTATACCACAGGGCCCAAATTCACGAGTTCATTTCTCGCTTAAAGCAAGAATGAAAATGAGATAATGACGGAAATTCAATATGCCACTAATCAGGCCACTAATCAGGCAACTTTTACGAGGATTACCTCGTTGCGAATACTGCGACTGAAAGTGGAACAAAATCGAATTTCTTGTGTTACGCAGGTAAATTCAGAAAATTCATGCAGTGTATTAACGCTTAAATAATTTTAGTGTATGTAGATATGCAGGGCGATTCGGTAAAGTAATTCGAATAAACAAATCGACAGTAGTTTTGCCATAACAAACTTTAAATTTTGTATATCTTGTCAGGATTGGGGACTTCTAAGGGACTTTTTCTTACCGAAGTTTCCATTAAGTGACTTTGCATATTGAAGATGTGTCTTTTGCAGGTTCAGTAGGCGAAGTTGCGCAGCCTTTAGCGCTAAAATAACTTTCATATTAATTTTCTTGCAAAACAATGTATCGAGTAGCTGAGCAAGCCTTCAAACCACGTCGCCTGACAAGAACATTTTTTTTTTCAGCAACAAAGATCTTGAGAAGTAACTCTGAGCAAGGTAGCAAATAGCACATGATTATCTGAGATGGTCAAGCGGCACGTTCGGGTCACTTGGCATGAAATGACCCAAGAGAATTGAAAGGGAAGTACGCTTACTTCGTTATTGTAATTAGTTCTCTTACGTACGTCCCGTTTCGTTACAACGACGTCTGATCGTAATAATGATAATTACTTGATGCGCCTTCCCTATGTGCTTCCGCTTTCCGAGAAAATGTTCTCTTACAGACGCCACCGGCACGAAGAGGAGTTCGACGACATTGCCCATCGATGTTCAGCAAAGGTAAGCCTGCTACGGTCCAGCACAAACGGCCAAACTCACCATGAATAGGATCACAGGGCCACAGCCCAAACGGGTATCCTTAAAGGGGATTGGCACCTAGATTTCCGCGACTTGCTCTCCTAACAACATGCCCACCAGCCCTCTCCGCTCCCCTATAGTGCCGTTGCGCACATCAACCCAGAAGAATATGTTTCACGGAACGCAAAGGAGTCGATGTCGCTCACACTTTACCAACAAAGGTTCCCCTGGCGGTTTCAGAACGTCGCAGTGCCTGAAAAAAAGGCGATGTCGGTAGCCAAATTGGGTCTATTCTCTGAAAATTTTATCGAAAATTGGTTAATTAAATATAAAATTTAGGTTGCAAAATTTAAAATTACGCAGTGCATTCATTTCTCACCAAAATCAGATTTATAGTGCGCATGTATATGAGTGCCGTCTAAAGTGTACAGGAAGGAAGGAAATCAACTTTATTCAGGTCCTGCAGGCCACGAGAGCTTTGGGCTCTCATGGAGTGGGCGTCTCCCACGACGGAACCGGGAGGTTGAGTTTCCTGGCGGCGTCGTGGACCTGCTGGACGGCCCAGAGTTGGGGAGCGTGTTCTTCGCTCCGGATTGCCTCTTCAAACTTGCGCTTGTCCTGTTCGTAGTTTACGTGAGCTTGCGAGCACGGCCAGAGTAAATGATAAACGTTAAGGGATGTATTGCAATTGGTGCAATAAGACTTGTCGTAGAGCGCAGGCATGTAATGGTGTAATCTGTTTTGAGTGGGGTATGTGTCTGTTTGTAGCATTCTGAGTGTAACCGCTTGAGCTCGAGTGAGCGTGCGGTGTGGCGTGCTATATTGTCTGCGTTGTAGGTAGTAGTGTTTAGTGACTTCGTTGTATGTAGTGGGCGCGTCCTTATTCTCCGAGTGGTCGGGTGAAGCCGCGCGGTCTGTAAGCGCGCGCGCAGCCTCGTGTGCCGCCTCGTTAAGGTTGGGGACGTCGCCGAGCTTTGGTCCTAAGTGTGCCGGGAACCAGTATATGAAGTGTTTCTTAATCTCTTTCTTTGAAACAATTTTGAGAGCCTGTGCGCAGACCGTGCCCTTCTGGAATGCTCTGATAGCGGCTATGGAGTCGCTGTAGATATGGGAAAGATTGTCGTCGGTGAGCGCAACAGCGATCGCAACCTGTTCGGCCTGTTCAGGCTTCCTTGCAATTACCGTGGCTGCATATCTTGTGGATCCGCGGCCGTCCACAACCGCCACTGCGAAAGCTTTGTTTCCCGTGTATGCCGCCGCGTCCACAAAAGCTGAGCGTTCACGGTTCGCCAAGGCTTGGTTAAGAAGGAATTGTCCTCTCGCTTGTCGTCTGCCCCTGTTGTTTTCGGGGTGTACGTTTCTGGGTATAGGGCGGACCGTGATCCTGGCGCGTATGTCCCGTGGGAGGTGTATACCTTTTCATTACGAAGATGTTTGAATTTACGGCAATCATTCTAAAGTCGAAGATCTCAATAAAAATCTTTTGATTAATATATTTTTACTACGCCCAAGACAAGAAGGCAGCGCTAGAAGCTCGGTGCTCTGCAGACCTCTGTTGAAACCACAACAGCTCTACATCTAGATTCACTTGTCTCTGAGCTATTATCTTCAAATTAAAAGCGCAGGGACGCGAGGAGTCCTATACACTGCCTGACAAATGTGGCTTTCCGTTGCTAACTTTCCGTTGCTGCTAAATTTAGCGGTCTAAACCATCTTGATTTGCATGATTGATGGCTCCAAATATACGAGAACTTCAATATGCACAGGTGGAACCAGACCCTTATGTTGCCAAACATAATGCTAGGCCTGAATGGAACGGCGCGGGTCTGGCTTGAGACCCACGAATTGACCTTAGACAAAACTGGCCTGTAAGTACAATACGTACTGTACGAGTGTCAGCGGCTCTTGAAGAAGGGCCTCGCGTTGCAGAGCACGCGCTTCGAAAGGCTGCTCGCTCGCTCGAGATCGCCGAGACGCTTTGCGCAAATCAGGCTCGGTCAACACTGTGCACCCCATCAGAACTGTCCTCTGAGCGAAGAGCCAAGAGCCAAAGCCGAGGGCGGACGAGGCGAGAAGAAGAAAACACCGCAACGGTGGCTATGGGAAACTGCCGCTGCCACCGCTGCGGGTTGGCGGCATGCAGCGTGGCGGAGGAAGATGGCGCCAATTGCCGCCAGCAGTGTTGACCAATAAATAAACAGGCGCTCTCAACTCGAGTTGACATCGACGTCAAGCAAAGCGTTGTTGGTGTGATTCACTCATGAACCACGTGTGCGTGTATGTGAAGTATAGTTTTCAAGGCATACACGTTAGTATTAAAGTGCAGCGGTTTACATAAAGAAATGGTTTTAGTAGCAGTGGTTCAGTAGACAGGCTGGGTATTACATAGAGATATTTACATGCACTTCTAGCGTAATAGCTTTCTTTTGTGTGTGTGTGTGTGTGTGTGTGTGTGTGTGTGTGTGTGTGTGTGTGTGTGTGTGTGTGTGTGTGTGCGCGTGTGTGTGTGTGTGCGCGTGTGTGTGTGTGCGTGTGTGTGTGTGTGTGTGTGCGTGCGTGTGTGTGTGTGTGTGTGTGTGTGTGTGTGTGTGTGTGTGTGTGTGTGTGTGTGTGTGTGTGTGTGTGTGTGTGTGTGTGTGTGTGTGTGTGTGTGTGTGTGTGTGTGTGTGTGTGTGTGCGCGCTAGCTTGCATGGGCAAGCGCTCGCGCGGTCTATCCATCTGCCCCCACTGAACTTCACACGGATGCCAAAGGCCATTGAACTGGGGCTGTACTGTTCAATGGAAGCGTAACGCGGAGCTTGAAAGTGCATACACCAGCGGCTTTCAGTCGCCCGCCGAGAGGAAGTTTCAACTACTGAACGGGAGTGCGTGGCGTTAGTTAGGGCAGTAGCCAAATTCCGCGCCTATAATTGTACGGCCACACATTTTCCGTGGTTACAGATCACCAAGCCTTGTATTGGCTCTCGTCACTTAAAGACCCCACTGCACGATTGGGTAGATGGGTACTACGGCTCCAAGAACACCCATTTGCTGTTGTATATACAAGTCAGGCCACTTGCAGAAGGACGCCGACTGCATGTCCCGTCATCCTGTCGACCGCCCTGAATATGATGCGCATGACTCTGACGCTTGCGCCCTGGCCATTTCTGATCTGCGTGACATTCGCGCTGAACAACGGCGTGCTGACTGCTTACGTGTTCTAGCCGGACATCTCAATTCTGGACATTCGGAGCCCGCGCTGCGCATGTTCGTGCTCCGCGACGACGTTCTCTACCGTCGCAACTTACGCCCTGAAGGACCAGAATTTTTACTCGTTGTACCGCGCCATCTCCGGACATCAATTCTTGCGCTGTTGCATGACGCCTC
This sequence comes from Dermacentor andersoni, assembly GCF_023375885.2. Lineage (NCBI taxonomy): Eukaryota > Metazoa > Arthropoda > Arachnida > Ixodida > Ixodidae > Dermacentor > Dermacentor andersoni. Next base: position 353,834,446 of record NC_092814.1, read on the forward strand.
TACTGCAGGACACCTCGGCGTTTCTCGTACTTACGACCGCGTACGGCGCCGCTTCCATACTGGCCAGGTTCTGTGCACCGCAAGCGCTGTGCCCTCTGTCAGCGCCGCAAGAAACCTGCTGTGCATGCTGCCCGCTGGACGCCTTAATCACCCCGTCCATGTGCCCTCAAAACCATTCTTTCGCGTCAGTATCAATCTTTACGGCCCTTTTCCGACGTCGAAACCTGACAATAAAGTATAAACCCCATGCAAGCGATTTTGCGCGCGACAGCGACAAGCGGCGCAATGGAGATTGCTGTCGCGTTCGCTCGTCGCTTACAAGTCGTACCCCATGCGAGCGACGTCTTCGCAGTGTTGCCGGTATGAAGGCAGCAATATACGCGCCGAAACTAGCGTGACGCGTGCTTTATTAATTTAAGTTAATGTACTTTAGTATAAAAAGCAGCATAAAATATTGCTGAGGGTCTTGCGGTACGTTCTTAATTGTCCCTTGCACGTATAAAACTTAAATCGTTTGCTCCTTCCATGTGACAATCAATAGTATTAGAGTAGTCGCTCGTTGCTGTCACGCACAAAATCGCGCTCAGGGGGCTTAGCCTTTAGCCTTAAGTGCGTCGTCTCTCTCTCTTTCACTCCCCATTCCCCGCCCCACGTGTAGGGTAGCAAACTGGACTCAGTCTGGTTAACCTCCCTGTCTTTCCTTCTTCCCCTCTCTCTCTCTCTCTCTCTCTTGTCGCGACTGGTCCACAAGCTGGATCACGCGAGCTTTGTCCACAAGCTGTGAAATTGAGGTGGCAGATTTCCTTTTACATGACGTCATCCTCCATCACGGCGGACCCCGGCAGCTCCTCATTGATCGCGGCCGCACGTTCTTGTCCCGAGTTGTTGAAGACCTACTTTGCCCCATTTCTGCCACGTAGAAGAAGTGGCGTCTTCTACGTGGGAAATGGTTCTGTATGACGTACTGAAGTGATTTAAGTCAGCATGGATGGCGTTTCTGCGGCGTTTTTGAGACTAACGGAGCACCCAAAGCGAGTGTGCCCGCGTGTTTCAGCCTACAATCAGTATCGGAGATGAGTTGCGTATTTCCGACAATTCGTTTCACTACAATGTGCTCTTACTACAGCATTCTCGCTGTATTTCTAAGCTGTGGTTTAGCAGCAGTCAGTATAGTTACAAAACATATGACGATCGTAACAGCGTGGGTACCGCGTTCTCCTATGGAATAACTTGGGCTGTTTACTTTGACAAACGTTGAAATTGTTGTCTGTAGATGCACTGCCTAAACTTCATTTGCTGGACGAGGTTTCCCCCCACGAATAAAATAGCTTTTGTTAGTAATAAAAGCATACCGTACTGTGTGAATCATACTTGTCGAGTGGTCGAGCGACCAGTTGTAGACTGCGCGAGCGTTCGAAGCAGTAGTAGGTGCTTTGTAACATATAGATCTGTTTGTTCTATATAGCGTATGGTCCAAGCATGCGGCATGACCATGCAAGGCCTTATTGCAGCGTGAGCCAGTATTTTTTTTTTTTTTTTGGGGGGGGGGGATTGTTCGTTTCGTTCTCTACGATTCACTCACTCGTCTTACAAAAATTGTTTCCTCACACATAGCCATCGAATCCTTTTTTATGCGATGCCTTTTGAAATTACTTTGCAGGGAAAAAAGTCAATGCCGAAGCATAAAGGTTATCTGTATCATGGTGGTTTACCAACCGCAGTGATGGCTCTGTTGAGCAACGTCATCGTCCCCATACAAGATGCTAACGTAGACATAGCAGAGTGATTTTAAGTCTACTAGACTTAACATGCGTGAGAACGATGTCGGTGCCTGACGCAAATGCTTTATAACCATTGGCGCTTAGATGTTTCCGGGTTGCATTGGGTTGGCGGTACACGAGAACTCTTATGATTTAATTCCCACGCCAAGCGATCATATGGTGAGAATATTTTCCAATTGACGCTGGAAATTTACAGACGCCGGTTCTCTACGTCGCGTGGAAACCGATACAGCCCAACATAGTTCAAAACACATACGTACACCGCAGCTGATAGGGCATTTCGCATGTTTGCGGAGCCAAGAGAAATTTCCGCACATACTGTAGTTACCGCTGCACCAAAGCTTTACACAGTAATTCTTTGACGACCTTGTACGAACTCACATCAAGTAAATTTCATGGCGAATGAGCTAAAACATCCAAATCGTTCTTGAGTACGCAACGAAGCTAAGTTTTCTGGTTTAGCTTTGCAGAGAGCTTCGCACTTTTCTTGGCCTTGCGTCATACTTCCGGCGATTCGTACGCGACTATTTGCGGCCCCTCTTTAGAACCGTCTGACTTCGGGCACTCCCTTTGTGTGGTCTGATGACCCCAACGTAGCCTTCGACACGTTAAAGCACGTCCTCACCTCAAGCCCAGTCCTGTGTCACTTTGACGAGACTGCCCCGCCCATCCTTCACACTGATGCCAGTGGACACGGCATCGGTGCGGTTCTGCTACAATGTAAACCACCACTGAAGAACAAGCATTAGCGTATACGCAAGCCTTTCGTCTGCAGAACGAAATTACACTATAAGAGGAGGAAGTTCTTGCGAACGTTTGGACTGTTCGAAAATTCCGTCCATACCTGTAGGCCGCCATTTCACTATGGTGACTGACCACTACGCTTTGTGTTGGCTGTCGTCGTTGAAGAACTTGACCGATCGACTCGGATACTGGATTCTCCGTTTACAGGAGTATTCCGTCACTGTCACGTATAAGTATCGAAAGAAACATCAAGATGCAGATGCTTTGTTCCACTGTCCGCTGCCGTCGCTTCCTTTACCTCCGCCCGGGGCTTCTACATTACCGCCTAGACAATACGTGGCTACTCCGGATGACCACTCTTCAGCCGAAACAGAAGGCTTCCCTTCAGGAAGGCCAAATTATTTCATCCTGCATCAACGCAACGACCGTATTGATGATATAGAGCAGCTCAGTGACTCAAAACGTGCTTCAAACAGTACGCGCTTGCGACGCCATTTTGCTATATTGAGGCTTCACAATGGTGCCTTATACCGGTACTTCTATCGCCGCTCGGTTAACCGATGGGTCCCCGTCGAAGGGAACGGGGAGTTCCCTTCGTCTCTCTTTTTTTTTTTTTATTGTAATGAATAATTAGGAGAGGTTGGCGCCTTAATTGTGGCACCAGCTACTCCTTGTCACTTTGCAAAGGAACCAAATTTGCGTAAAGAGGGAGAATAGCGACACGAAATATGGCACTCAGTAGAACACTGGATGAATAAAAAATATACAGTCCAACAGTACATGAGTCGCAAAGTTCTGTGCATTAGTTCAGTCCACGTACGCTTATATAAAGTCAGATGTGTTGAACAGCCAAAACACACAACACATGTAATGCATTGCAAGTACAGAACATAATTATACATATTGCGTAAAAGTTGCGATCACCCCATAAACCAATTATGAACCACGAACAACGTTTGTGTTACTCATTTAGCGTATTCGGATCATCTCATACCTAATATTTTCCCAAAATGTTGGTGTCCTCTAAAAACTTTTTCAGAGCAACAAACGCTCTTTTTTGAAGGCCCGCAGTTGGCCATGGGCCAAGTATCTTTTTTAGAGTGAATGGTCTTCTGTCTAATATAAATAAATTAGTTTGCAGTAGCGTTCTTTGTGTATCGTATTTCGTGCACTCGAGAAGAAGATGATGCACATCTTCGTCTGTATGGCCACAAGAACACTGCGGACAAGAGACACGTTTTATCCTGTACAAGAAGTGTTTCGTAAATGCAGTACCAAGACGCAGGCGGTGTACCTATGTTTCAAATTTTCTGTTGTCTCTTAGATTTTCCGGCATTGATAACTTTATACATGGGTCTATAAAGTATAACTCCGAGTTTTTAGTTTGCTGATCAAACCAGGTAGTTTTGCTGAGGCGACAAGAAAGCTGTCTCAGGAGCAGACGGACTTCACTACGCAATAGAGGAAGATTGATTGTCTCCACGTTATTGTGCGCCCGATTCGCAGCTGCGTCCGCTGCAGTATTACCAGGAATATTACAGTGCCCAGGTATCCACTGGAATGCAATTACGTGGTTCATTGCGCTTGCTTTTGTAAGTTCTTTGAGTGTCTCATACAATAGCAAAGTGTTCAAAGAATTTTTCTGATTACTCTGTAGTAATGTGAGAGCGGCTTGCGAATCGCTAAAGATAACCCATTTTTGCGAATGTTTTTCTGATGTTATGAAACGCAAAGCACACAGGTTTGCAAACAGTTCTGTCACGGTGGAAGATGTCTGACGGGATAATTTGAATGTTTGCCCTAGCGCTAAATGTGGAATGACGAATGCTGAAGTCGAGGAATTTTTATGACACGAACCATCTGTATAAACGTGGATGTACTGGGGATATAAGGAGTAAATTTGGAAGAGTTCCAGTTGTTGTGCGGCTACTATGAACATGTCTCTCTTAGATATAATCCCGTCAACTGATATTTCTATTTTAGGACATGTTAACATCCAGGGAGGGTAACAAACATCCACTTTGCATAATTCAAATCTTGGTAATAATGCTTTATGTTCTCGAACAACATCGTGAATTTTGCTTTTGTTTCTTTCGGTAAGCGCGAGGTTTAATGGATGCTTCTCGTGTTGGGTTAAGATGCGATAAATATGTCGGCATGTTTCAACCGTTCGTATGATTGGAAATGGTGGGTGACGAGCTTCTGCAATTACTAAAGAACTCGAGGTAGCCTGCGGAACCCCAAGACACACTCGCAGCCCTCTTGCCAGTAAACGTTGAAGACGTTCCTCAGAAGTTTGCGATAAACCATGGAGAATAGGTGCCGAGTAAGCAATTCTTTGTTTTATAAGTGCGTTATGAACCTGTAGTAGTGAAGAGACTGATCCCCCCCATGTTGTGCCAGCGAGTCGCCGAAGTACGTTTATTACTGCATTGGTCTGCTTTTCAATTGCGCGGATGTGTGAAGCCCATGTTCGCTGGCGGTCAAGAATAACTCCAAGAAATTTATGCTCTTTCACAAACATCAAAGTTTGTCCATTAAGCGTAAGTTGGAAATTATTCAGCTGTCGTCTAGTGAAAGGAAGTACGGCTGTCTTTGCGTATGAAAGACTTATACCGGTACTTCTATATCGCCGCTCAGCTAACCGATGGGTCCCCGTTATTCCCCGTTCCCTTCGTCTCAACGTCTAGGAGCATATTGACGCAACTGCTGGGCACTTGTGCTTTGACAAAACTTACGACCGTGTCAAGTAACGCTACTTCTGGCCTGGCCTCTATGCCAGCGTCAGTAAATACGTCTCTTCTTGAGCCCTGCCAGCACCGCAAACGTTCAACCACTGCTCCCGCGGAGCAGCCTATTCCGTCCCCGTCCATTTGAGTTCGTCGGCATTGACTTGTATGGTCCACTCCCAAAAACACCCGCTAGCAACCGGCAGATTGCCACCGCTATCGGCCGCTATATGACACGTTACGCAAGACTACTTCCCTCCAGTCCGGCACTGCCTCTGACATCGCAGAGTTCTTCTTACGTTCCATCGTTTTGCAGCACGGAGCTCCTCGTGTGCTATTGAGCGATCGTGGCAAGACATTTCTCTGCCGCGTTCTCTATGAAGTGTTTACACAAAACAACGTCTACGTGCCACCCTCAGACCAATGCTCAGACTGAACGCTTTCACCGAACTTCATCCGACATGATTTCGATGTACGTACGCCCCGATCACACCAACTCGAATATCATCCTCCATTTTATCCCGTTTTCCTACAACTCCGCCGTTCAACGCGCAACTGGATACAGCCCATTTTTCCCCCGTCCATGGATGGGCGGATGTCTACTTAAGTGTCCACCATTATATTCTTCTCTGCTGCCCCGTTTAGAACGGCGTCCCTTCCGGAAGAGTCTGTTTCACGAGCCAACTATACTGCCGTCGCGTCGCCCGCGCCAACACGGACGCCGCCCAGGCCAATAGAAAACTTCAGGGACGAGAAACGACGTGTGGTGTCCTTCCGCGCCCAGGCGACGCAGTTCGATGGACGCCAATTCGAACCCGTGGCCTGTGCAAGAAGTTTATTCATCGCTACATCGGCCCGTACACCGTCATAGAACGTCTTCTGTAAACTACCGCATTGCTCCAACCTATTTCGTGGACAACCGCCGTCGCCGCAACACTGAGATTTTCCACGTGTCCCGCCTCAAGCCGTTTACTGGTCGCTCGCTTGTCCTTCGACTTGCGGCCAGGATGGCCGCTCATATGTACCTATCTAAGTATGTTTGTACCTAACCGTTTTACCGCCTAGGTGCCTGGGTCACTGGGTAGTTCGTGGTCGAATGGGTAGCGCATCAGGCCGCTGTGCCGAGAGTACAAGGTTCGAGGCCAACCATCGAACCGACTTAGGTCACTGAAGATGTGGTAATGTTTACATACGTGCCGCTCTTCAACGAACCTCTTTCACGTCGCTGCAGTGTAGATGCGGGACTGGGTAGGTACCGCTGTTCGAAGAAACTTTTTGACGCCGACTTGCAGTACTGATTATGTGCCACTCCTTCTGTGCTGGTCTCCAGTAAACCTCTTTGATGCCAGCTTGGGTAACCGGGTATGTACCAGTAGATTGTTGCCGCTCTTCAATGAACGTACTTGACGTCAACTTGGGTAACTAGGTATGTGTCAGTGGGAATCTGCCGCCCCACAATGACGAAAAACATCCCTTAAATTTATCCGTTGCTGAGTGCAATCGAACCCACGTCAAGGGTTCCTCGAGGACAGCAACCCGACGCAATAGCAGGCTACGCCATCAATGCACTCGGTATGTGCCGCTTTTGAATGAACATCCTTCATGAACACGCTTTAGCGAGCTGCGCCATAAATGCACTGGGCATTTGTGCATATGCTGCACTTCAACGAACCCCTTTGACGACAACTGGCACATACCCACTGGCACATGCCCCATGACCCGAGTGTTGCGGCAAGCGAGGGAACAAGTCTCGGCGTTCGTACGCACCGGCGCGACAAGCATATCGGAGACCACGCGCGTAATTCTCGGCAGCGTCGCTCCATGGCGCAGCGCTTCCTGAGGAGGCGCACTGCTGTACACGCGTCATACTTGACGCGTTTCGGCGATGGCAATACTTTGTGTCGCTACATTGCTTCAATGCTAATCGTATTAACTTCGAGTTCTGAGATAAGTTCTGCCGTATCTTATTTTTATAACCTTGAGGATAGTTGTTTATATATGACGAATTCAGAGGCAGTCACATATTAAAGCGCCACATTTTTTTTAAATCTTGAAAACCCCACCTATTTCGAGATACTCATAATCTAGTCTCAATGCCCAATACAAGCAATATCGAAATCGAGCGCGCCGGGAGCGCAGAAAAGGCAACCCCGCTATCAGTCGGAAACTCCCCGTGAAGAAAAACGCGACCAAGTATATGAGCGTCGCACGTCGCAGCCAGTCGCAGCACACAAGGGACGCACGTATACGTTCTTGCCTGGCAAGCATCTGCCGCGACGTGCCCTGTTTGCAGGGAAATGCCATTCCTTCGTCACGCACTTCGTTACGATCGATGCATTTCCTTGACGCGTTTTATAGCTGCTCGACGGATAACAACCGATCAAGTCATCAATGAATGCCGGTGCTTTCGAACATGGAGGAAGAAAACTTTCCTTCGTTGCTTCCTCCGTGGCTTCAAAGAAGCTAAAAGCAGCCGCCACAGCGCACCTGTCCACGCGCCTTGCAGATGCTGCAGCTGCATCGTCGTGCGAGTTCATTCCGTTCAATGGCCGCCCACGTCCGAGAGCCGCGGGCCCATTTCGAAGCCGCGCCCCCATTTGCCTACCAGACGTGTTCCCCTAAAGACTGCCGATCGACTATTTAATGTTGCGAAAGGAGGAAGCAAAGGGGAAATACATTTGCAGTGTATATATGTGCCCCCTGGCTACGCCCCTGCAAGCCATCATGCAGCGTCGTCTTTCTTAGCGTCGACTTAGCTCAGCCTTCTTAATTGTATGGCACGTCGTAACGGAAACGCTAGATTTCAAGTCTGTCTTTAAAATGCAACAAACCTCATCAAAATGGTCCCGTGAATAGTGTAGTATATTCTAGGCACCGTAAGCGGGGGAGTCAGCACCGGGCAGAACGATTTCTCCGTTCCGCATGTACACATATAGGGGCTCCGCAGTCTCTCTGAAGATCCCCCTAAAACGAGTTCTCGCATATCGGCAGCAGCCGATGATAAATTGCCTGTTCAGGGACACAGGACTAAAACGTCTGTGCCATGATCAAAAAGTTCCTTTTATTTCTCATTAGAATTTTCCTTGTCACTAAAGTTGACCATCTGGATTGCATGTAAGCTGCATACATTACTTGAACAACTACGGACGCTCTGAGAGATGTCGCAACAGTAGCGTTTCCCTGTTTGGTCGTTCACCAGCAAATCATTGTGCGCGTACAAGTGATCATTTTCTTCTAAGGCTTCAAGCAACAGCAGCATTCCCAACATTCATTCGGTCTCATCAGAACGTCACATAAATCGCTTTCACGGTGGTTATGCCGCACTTGTACAGTTATGCATAATTAACGCGTAATACATCTGTGCAAGATAGAGTGGGATGCTGGAAACACCTTACAGAACGATGCGGCAGGTGCGTTGTTGGGCGAAACGCTTGATGTGCTGGAGGCCAGCCGAGACAGGATTGGGGGCGAGGGCTTACGGAGTCGTCATCTGTCGGTAGCGCCTCGCTTGCGTAGTATGACGGGTATAACGCGGCGCGCTCCTCATAGGTTTGGCTGTAGGCGCTCAATAAAAACAACACGCGGGCGCCCTCCTGGACATTTATGTAAGTACTCTCGAAACGAGGGAAGTTTATTTACTGTCAAAACAATAATCTTAGGCAAACAGAAAGCACAGAATGGTTTAGAGACGCTATCTCGTACCGCGAACGCCCACTGCGCGTTGGCACCGCGATGGAGTCCCCCGAACCGGCTTATTGCGTGAAAGGTAGGCACTCGCTGAGAGCGAACTATGTCGACTGGCTGTGTAACCGAATGGGGCATAACAGAATGAAGCCTCAATGCGTGCAGCGATCGCACTGGTTAATAGCGACCGACTGCGCGTCTGCATGCATGTCCGCGCACAATGTTTCGCTTCGTGTCGTGAGCATTAGGCCGCAGCATATGAGCATTTCACAGTACACGAGCAACCATTGTTGCGTGGGCTATCAGAGCTGCTCAAAAATAATTTTGTTATAACTAGGGACTTCGGGCCCTACGGCAAATTGTGATGTGCCGTCGCGACGATTCAATATTTTTTTTCTTCTAAATTCTTGGAAGCTTCAACATCATTATTTCTCAAGTTGCGCCGCACTGTATGTTTATCGGTCTCCTCAGCGAGCAATTTCCCGCTGCTTCTTTTTTCTTAATCCAGAACATTCATTGATTGGTACGTGCTACCACAAACATGAGCATATGTCATGACTTTTTTAATGTGCTTTTCACTGTTCCCTTTCCATTGCAGTGAACTTGCCAGTATATAGTATCAACAAGTTCATAGACCAAAGCTTCATGACATTAGCCGGTGTTACGTTTCGCCTACGACGCGCGGTATAGCCGGCGCGGATGCAACGGACGCCGGGGCTTCCTTCAAAGCGGCGGACATTTTGGCCCGTTCGGAGCTGCCGCAAAGCCTCCCCGCCAAGCGCGTCCAGGCGTGTTTCAGTGCCACGTGTCTTCGTGTGTGCGTGTGTGTGTGTGTGCCCACGCTTGTCAAAGCGCGGCAGCCGGGGAGAGGAGCTTCCCAAGTGTGAAGCGAGGAGGTCTGTCCGGCGCCGGCAAGGCGGATGCGTCACTACACTCGTCTCAACTTGTCTCTCAGCTCGTCCGTGCCCCGCCGTCACGTGGTCTTGTCACGAGGCCTTCCTCTTGCCCTCAACTCCGAGAGTATAAGAGCAGCTGCCCCCGGACGCCGGGAGAGAGGCTCCGATTTCATCCGTTGAGTTACGTGCTCTCCCGTCTCTCCACTTCGGTCGACCTGACCGCGCGCTCTTTTGCGATGTTAGAATAAACAAGTTGTTCTGTTACCAGCCGACTCATGCTTTGCCGGGACCTTCGGATGCTTCCAGTTGTGCCCCAGGCCGCCAGGCCAACGCTACCCTTGGGGCTTGCGACCCATTTGCAATAACGGGCGTCAGCACTGAGATTGCAACAACTCGTGCCAGCGGTGAGGTTCCAACAACTGGCTGGTAGCGGTGAGATCGCGACAACGGAGGCCAGCAGCGAAGATATGCGGTTGACTGTATGCTGAGCAGCACAACGACCATCCGGGAGCAGTGCAACGAGCCCTGTGTGATGACTGGTTGCCTGCAGCGGAACGACTGCGCTGAATTCTTGGCTGCGAGGTTTGGTGAGTGCGGGACTTTCTTCTTCTGAGTTTTGCCAGGCTTTTGTTAGTGTCAGAAACAGAGCTGGTAATTGTGGTTGTCGTTGCTGCCGGGTTAGTTTGTGGCAAGACAATAGTAGGCAGTAGAGAAAGCAGCATTCAGAGCAGCCATGGATTTGAAGTCGTTGCGCAAACCGAAATTGCTGGAGCTTGCAAGAGAGTTGGGTCTGGATGTCTCAGACAAACTCAGAAAACCGGAACTGCTAAGGGCTATTCTTGAGTTAGAAGCTGAGGATGACGAGCTGTCGGAATGCCTTGAGACCATTGAGGAGCGGGCAAAAAGACAGGAGCGTGAACGTAAAGAACAGATAGAACGAGAGCAACAAGAGAAAAAAGAAGAGCGCGAACACGCTTTGGAAATGAAGCGTCTCGAGGTAGAGATGGAACGCGCTCGTAATGGAAGTCAGGCACACGGTGCAGGAGAACGAGTATTGTTCAAAATGACTGACCTGATGCGGCCGTTTAAGCTTGGAGAGGACATTGGTTTGTTCCTGGTTAACTTTGAGCGAACGTGCGAGAAGCAGGGGTTCTCTCGGGAAACGTGGCCACAGCGCTTGCTCACTTTGTTACATGGCGAGGCGGCCGACGTAGTCGCTCGCTTGAATAGAGAGGAGGCAGAGGATTTCGTCAAAGTGAAATCGAGTCTGCTAAAAAAGTACAGGCTGTCAGCGGAGGCGTTCCGTCGGAAGTTTCGGGAAAATGAGAAAGGTAAAAGTGAGTCATATACAGAGTTTGCCTACAGGCTAATGTCAAACATGCAGGAGTGGCTCAAAGAAGAGAAAGCGTTTGGTGACCACGAGAAAGTTCTGCAGTGTTTCGGGCTGGAACAGTTTTATAGTCGGTTACCTGAGAACGTGCGGTACTGGGTCTTGGATAGGCCAGACGTTAGTACGGTGGCTAGAGCCGCTGAGCTAGCCGAAGAGTTTGTGACGCGTCGGGCTCGCGGAGCTAAGGACGGTCAAAAGGGTGAATTTGGCTCCAAGTTTGAGAAGCCGAAGTTCACACCCATGAGAGCAAGGGGGAACACACGTAGTGCGGATGCGAGTGAAAGCAGTCCGACCGAACGTAAGGAGACGGCGGCAACCGAAGCCGAACGCAGGAAGCGGTTCGAGAAGAGGCAAGCGCGCGTTTGTTATACGTGCCAGAAGCCGGGTCACTTTTCGGCGCAGTGTCCAGAAACAAAAACAAAAGTCGTGTTTTTGTCATTATGCAGCACTGACGAGAACATGAAGCTTCTCCAGCCTTACATGCGAGACCTCCTCGTGAACGGGAAAGAGTGCCGAGTGCTTCGCGATTCCGCAGCTACAATGGATGTAGTTCACCCCTCTTACGTAGAACCCGATATGTTCACGGGCGAGTGCGCATGGATCAAGCAAGCCGTAGAAGCTCATAACGTGTGTCTGCCCGTAGCAAAAGTGCTTATTGAAGGACCTTTCGGAGCACTTGAGACGGAGGCCGCAGTGTCATCTATGCTGCCCCCCCAGTACCCGTACCTATTTTCGAACAGGTCCGATCACCTCCTGCGCGAGAAGGGGCTTTTGTTTGGTGAGGCTAGCGTTCAGGCCTTAACCAGATCGAAGGTTCGGGAGCTCGCTGCAAAGGCGGTAGTTGCGGGGCAGACGTTGTCGAACAATGAGAAAGGGTCAGAGGCGCAGCAAGCTGATATTCAGAGCACGCCCGAACTGAATAAAATTGAGCCTGTAGCGTTAAAGGCACCAGATACTGGAGAGGAAATTCCCGATGCGGGAAAGTTAGAAGAGCTATCTGCAGATTTGCTCATCGCGCCTACGTCAGACGGACTTAATAGGTTGCTAAAGGTCAGCCGGTCGGCTTTGATAGCCGAGCAAAAGAAGGATGGCAGCCTAGAAAACATACGCTGCATTGTCAAGGAAGGTATCGCCAAGAAAAATGCTCGCTTTGTGGAAAGAGGTGGGGTCCTGTACCGGAAGTATCTAGACCGCAGGGGAGTGGAGTTCGATCAGCTGATCGTGCCTCAATGCTACCGTCAGGATCTGTTGCGCTTGTCGCATGGGGGTTCGTGGTCCGGACACCTAGGAGTTAAGAAAACTAAGGACCGTCTCTTGCAGGAGTACTATTGGCCAGGGTGTTTTCGGGACGCAGACCACTTTGTGAAGACATGTGACACCTGTCAGCGGGTGGGCAAACCAGGGGACAAATCGAGGGCGCCGTTGAAGTTGGTACCTATCATTACGGAGCCTTTTAGACGGCTCGTTATTGATACAGTGGGACCTCTGCCGGTAACAGCCACGGGGTACAGACACATTTTGACTGTGATCTGCCCAGCGACAAAGTTCCCTGAAGCAGTGCCGCTTAAAGAACTGAGCTCAGTTGAGATAGTCAATGCACTACTGTCCATATTTGCGCGAGCTGGTTTTCCTGCGGAAATCCAATCAGATCAGGGCACAGTGTTTACTAGCGCTTTGACGACAACTTTTCTCGAAAGGTGTGGGGTAAAGCTGTTAGACAGCTCAGTGCACCACCCACAGTCGAATTCCGTTGAGAAGCTCCACTCCGTCATGAAGCGCGTGTTGAGAGCATTGTGGTTTGCACAACAAACTGACTGGGAGCTGTGTCTGCCTGGGGTGATGTTTGCATTGAGGACCGCGCCGCATGCGGCTACGGGGTTTTCGCCAGCTGAGCTAGTGTACGGTCGCTCGCTACGATCTCCGCTTCGCATGCTTCGAGACGGATCACTGCCCTCTCCAATGGCTGCAGACCATCTCTTCCACAAATGGCCGCCTCCTGCGCTGGAGCCTCGCTTTGCAACAATATTCCTTTGAGGTGCGTTACAAAAAGGGGAGTCTCAACGGTAACGCCGATGGCTTAAGTCGAAGCCCCTAACGTGGGAATCAGCCTCAAAATTGTTTGTTACTGATGTTTTTCTTCCTGAGGCAGGATTTTTAACATATTGCTTTTGTGTAGTGTTTCAAAGTGATGATGTGCTTTCTAGTGCAATTTTCCGATTTGTGGACGCGTTCTGAGTGCTGCTAAACTACTGTAAGTAACTAGGCAGTGGTATAAAAGGGGAAAGAGCCTGGCAGGACTTGGTGAGGGTTGTTCCGTGCTTGCTGACTGAGCGGTTGACTTTCGGCGTAGTTCTAACGCTTGCCGGAAACGAGAACAAAAATGTCAACTCTCCCGAAGTCACTTTGCAGTGTCCTGTGTGAACCTGAACGAGAGAACGAGGCCTTCTCTGTGCGCTGCGCTCAAGAAACGCCGAAGGACGACCGACTTCGGTTATGAGCATCATCAAGCGACATCCCTCCGGACAGCGGATGCAGTCCCCTGACCATCGGGATCTCCTTCCCCCGGCGGGGCGGTCTGTTACGTTTCGCCTACGACGCGCGGTATAGCCGGCGCGGATGCAACGGACGCCGGGGCTTCCTTCAAAGCGGCGGACATTTTGGCCCGTTCGGAGCTGCCGCAAAGCCTCCCCGCCAAGCGCGTCCAGGCGTGTTTCAGTGCCACGTGTCTTCGTGTGTGCGTGTGTGTGTGTGTGCCACGCTTGTCAAAGCGCGGCAGCCGGGGAGAGGAGCTTCCCAAGTGTGAAGCGAGGAGGTCTGTCCGGCGCCGGCAAGGCGGATGCGTCACTACACTCGTCTCAACTTGTCTCTCAGCTCGTCCGTGCCCCGCCGTCACGTGGTCTCGTCACGAGGCCTTCCTCTTGCCCTCAACTTCGAGAGTATAAGAGCAGCTGCCCCCGGACGCCGGGAGAGAGGCTCCGATTTCATCCGTTGAGTTACGTGCTCTCCCGTCTCTCCACTTCGGTCGACCTGACCGCGCGCTCTTTTGCGATGTTAGAATAAACAAGTTGTTCTGTTACCAGTCGACTCATGCTTTGCCGGGACCTTCGGATGCTTCCAGTTGTGCCCCAGGCCGCCAGGCCAACGCTACCCTTGGGGCTTGCGACCCATTTGCAATAACGGGCGTCAGCACTGAGGTTCCAACACCGGGCAGCGCGCGCGGGCTAAAGTATCAGTGCGCGCTTTCTGCTACTCACCGCGAACATCGCAGCCCCGACGTCGTAGCAGAAATCTTCCTCGCGGAAGTGCTTGCTGCACACCTGAGTTGTAGCCGATGGCTGCTTGCCTGTTCTAAGTTTCGCGATCCAAGCTTCGCCCGACTTCTTGTCCTACGGGTACGTCTGAAGGCTGACACCGGGCTCCGTTGTCTGTCATGTTGCACACCTTCAAAGCTATTCCTATTCAATACCTTCCTTCAATACCTATTATAGGGCTTTCAAGTGTTGTCAAGCGAACACCCGAAGTGGGAAAAACCTTTTCACTTTATCAGAACCGCAGCGCAGGTGGGACTTAAAACTTTCCAAAAAAATTTACCACTACCAATCTTCCGCCTCATATACTGTGGGGATCGACATCCCTTCCCACGCCTGGTGCCTCAGCTCGCGCGTTGTGCTTAGCTCGATCTCCCGGAACTGCCGCCGCCAGGACAACATGGCGGACCCGGCTGGCGTACCGGAGCTAATTTCCTGCACAAACCGTGCATCTCCCTCTTCAGGGGTCGAGTCACCGCGCGAGCATACGTCACCGGGACGCGTATTTACAAATGCTAGTAGGTAAAACGGGGCGTGGCACTTGCGGAGACGACGGACATTTGCGCGCCATGCGCGAGTAGCGGGTGCGAGCGATGAAATGTGGGGACTTTTGCTCTTTGAATATACGACTCTGCCTAGGCCCTCCGGAGGAGTTTCTCAGCGCGTGTTGTATGCATTTGTCCCTAGGCGTGCCGGAGGAAGTCGCGGGGCGTGGTAGTGCTGCACTTAATAGCAAGTTGGCGGCTGGACGTAAATATATTTATTCAATCGTGTTTTTTTACTGATTAGAACAACGTGTCATTATTTATTCATTTCAAAATACTGCAGGCAGCAATGCTGCCCTAGCAGGAGAGGGTTACATCAAGTGCAATGACAAAGATTTCACAAAGGAATCTACATTTGCACAATCAACAACAGACGCTAGCAGACAATTCCACTCTTCGATTGTGAGCGGAAAAAAAGACTTCTGAAACATTTTCGTCCTCGCAAAGTACGGGCGGATAACATTCGAGTGATTAATTCTAGAAGACCTGTGTTGTGAGCGGGAAAGATAAGTTTCGCGCGGGAGACCGATTTTGTTCTGATATATCAAATAAAGCATTTTTAGTCTCGCAATCTTTCGGCGGACACGGAGGGCTTCCAGATTCAGTCGCTGCAACATGTCAGTAACAGATGAAGAAGACCGATAGTCAGATACAATAAATCGGGCAGCGAGGCGCTGAATTCGTTCTACTTGTGCGATATCTTTAACGTAGTATGGGTCCCATACTGCGGAAGCGTACTCAAGGACTGGTCGAACCAAAGTGCGGTGTGCCTCGAGTTTAACACTTGACGGCGAGTCTTTTAGTTTCCTGCGCAAAAAACAAAGTTTATTGAACGCTGCTGTACAAACAAATGTTTGTTTCATTTTAAGTTGCTTGTGATAGTCCTAGATATTTGACAGACGTTACCGATTGAATAGTTTTATTAGCAATGTGGTACGTATTAGACAGTGGCTTTTTCTTTGTGGTTATTGCCATGGCAACTGTTTTATCAAAATTGATTTACCGTTTCGTTCGCACCAGTCCGCGAGTTTACAGAGGCTATTGTTCAGTAGTGTTTGGCAAGAGGAGCTATTGACAACACTATACATCACGCAGTCGTCAGCGAACAATTTTATTGTAACAGAATTATCGATGTTAGAAGCAATGCCGTTTATATAAATTAAAAACAACAGAGGACCAAGCACTGAACCTTGTGGAACCCCAGACAATACCGGCAGATTAGTAGACCTAACACCCGCACACTCCACAAACTGTGACCGATTACTCAGATAAGCCCGCAACCACAATATCAATCTCTCAGGAAGCCCGGCATCCCTTAATCTGTCAATGAGTAAAGTGTGTGGCACACGATCAAAAGCTTTTGACATGTCAAGAAAAACCGCATCTATCTGCCTACAATTATCTAGAGCGGAAGCAAAATCATGTATAACCGAAATTAATTGAGTAGTTGTTGAGACAGTCCTCCGGAAACCATGCTGATACTCAACGAAGAATTTTTTTTATTCAAGGTGTTGAGATATATGGTGAGCTACTACATGTTCCAGCAATTTACAGCATGTGCTTATTAGAGAAATTGGTCTGTAGTTACGAGCTTCTAGCCTGTTTCCCGATTTAAATATGGGAACTACTCTTGCCGTGAGCCCATCTGCGGGTAAGGAGCATTGGTTGAGTGATGCGTTAAACAGAACATAAAGGTAATGGGACACAATCTCTGAGTACCGTACAAGGAAGGCATTCGGTATACCGTCAGCGCCACTTGACTTTTTCATTTTTATATTTAAAAGAAGAGAAAGTATTCCTTCGCGACCAAGAACTAGGTCAGGCATTGAGTTTGCAACGGGCGGTGGGTCAGAGTTTTGCGTTCGTAAATATTGAACATTTGGTATTGTAAACGCTTGGTGAAAAGTAGTGTTAAATTCATTTACAACAAAAGTAAGGTTTGTACACATGTTACCATTAATCTTTAGATAATTCACGCACGGTTGGGAACCTGACAAGTAGCGCCAGAATTTCTCAGGAGATTCCTTCAAGAAAGCTGTAAGATTTTGGCCATAAAATTTACTACGCGCAAGCTTCAATTTAGTAACCAGCTGTTCTTGAAGAGCGGTTAATGCTGACGTAGTTTTACCCTTCCTTTTTCGTTTAATACGTCGCTTTAGATGGATTATGTCCCGACTAATCCATGGGTTCCGACGCTTTGTAATCTTTCTACGCAAAGGAACAAGCCTGTCAATGCATGATGACACTAATTTCTTGAACTCGTTCCAAAGATGAGAAACATCGCCACCATGCTCAAAATCAAAAAGTGAGAGATGCATTGCATCTAGAACAGATTCATCATCTGCAGCAGAAAAGTCATGAAAAGTTGCTACCGAGGGAGGTGTTTTTGTGCTATTGATTTTTAGAGTAACTTGAACAATCTTGTAGTCCGAGATACCAACGGCAGTAATAACTGAGTAATATTCAGGAAAATTTTTCAGAAAAACAAGGTCAAGAATCGATTGCACAGTTGCAGTGGTGCGAGTCGGAATAGTGAGTATTTGTTTCAAGTCATGAAAAAATGAAGAATCGAGAAGTAGGCGTGCATTGTCAGCATCATCGGGCTCCGAGATAGCGAGTACATTCCAGTCTATGCTTGGCAAGTTGAAATCGCCAGTGAGCACCAGCTTGTGATTTGGTTTGAGCATGCGCTCTAGGTAAGCGGCCAGTGCTTCCAGGTATGACACATTGCTTTTTGGTGGCCGGTAAACCACGCCAAACAAGGTAGAAATATTTTTGTAATTGATTTTACACCAGACACTTTCATGGTTTCGAATGCCCTCAAGCTCGACACATTGTACTTCATTTTTTGTTATTATAGCCACGCCCCCTCCTCGTCCTTCGCGATCGCGTCTTATTATTTTGTGGGAAGGCGGTATAATTTCGTAGTTAGGTGTAAGCCACGTTTCAGTTACGGCAAGTATATGAGGGTTGTGAAGAAAAAGAATGTCTTCAAGCTGATTAGACTTATTCGCAAGACTTCTGGCATTAAGCAAAACAATTCGGAGTTCTTTCGTTTCAGGTCAGTTGGATGTCCGTGTAGATCGGGATTTATGAAGCGCGACAACCTGCGAGCTTACTTCGTCCCATTCGTATATATTGTCGTCTACACGTAGACGGTCATAGTCCAGTGAAATTTCTCGCGCCTCATTTTTAAATTGCTTACCCTACCGCCAAAGATGAGAACGCTTAGTCAGCGTAGCCTTACAGTAATCGTGACAGATCGGTATACCTGTGTTCTTGAGCTTAAAGCAATTCTTCAATACAGACACTTTTTAATTGTAGTCAAAGAAATTAAGCAAGACAGGCTGTAGGGGTTGAGGGACAGAAATCCCACCGCTGCCACCAGATGTAGGGGTTGAGGGACGGAAATCCCACCGCTGGCGCCGGTTGTAGGAGTTGGGGACGGAAGTCCCGCCGCTGGCGCCAGTTGTCGGGGTTGAAGGACGGACTTCGGCATGAAAACCAAACTTGGGAGGTTTATTTTACATTATATACAGAGAGGTGAGAGTCAAGTAACAGTCGTACAGTCATTACGGGCCGGCAGCAACTCGGACGCTGCGGCCCGCGGCAAGAAGTTCGAGAGAGGTGAATCAGGGAATGCTCTGGTCTCTCTGGAATGCTTCTTTTAAACCCTTCGAGGACTGGAAGTCGCGTCAAGTTCGGCCAATGGGAGAGCCCGCTCAGATGACGCCACCTTCGGCCAATGGTAGGCACCCGTGCGGTGATGTCACACCCGGCAGCTCCCCGCAGTCTTGCCTTGCTGTGGTGCAATGCTCTCTTCAAAGGCGGAGAAGGGGCACGATTGGGCCCCATTGTCCGAGGCTCACCTGCTCCCGGTGGTACGGCCCCGCTGAGGTGGCAAATGCCCTCTTCAAAGGCGACCGGTGCGACGCTGCCAGGCCTTCCCGGAACATCGCAGCCGTCATGTTTCGGGACCCACTTTCCTTGCAAAAATGCCGGGCGATCCCTTCGTTTTCTGGAAAACTCAAGCATTGAATAGCTACCGCGGCGTACGAACTTGTTGGCACGTGAACTTGTTGGCTCGAGCGATCCCCTGGAATGTGCTGCGATTCGATGTGGTCTGGGGAATTTGAAGCAGGCTCAGGAAACAGCCCCATATCTAACAGCTCGTCCTCGCCCCGGATGTTCTGAATGGCCGGTGAACTCAATTCGCTGGCCATGAGGAACGCCGAAAGAACCTGCAGGGTATTGGTGTCGAGCCTCGTTTGACGAACTTCGGGATCCTGGGCCCTGGAGAACATACGTCAAACAAACAAAACAACACAGCGCTGCACCACGTGCAAGCGCAGGCTCTTCACCCCTGACTCGCCAGGCTATTATTGAGTCAAAATGAACCCTGATCTTTTATTTCCCCAATTTTGACTAAACAGTTCCAACCACCTTTCCAAACCGCTATCCATTTCTCCTCGAATGCCGACAAGACCAGAGTACTATTGTTGTTGCAAAACAAAGGGTCGTTGACGATGCAAACAACAAATGAAAACAGCCGAACATAACTTAAGTGGCCTAACTACACGAACAGCATGTTTCCAATCTATCGCAGTGGCGTACTTATCGCACGTATTGGTGCCACTGAACAATCTGGTCAACCTCACAAGTACGTAATCACAAGCGCACTAGCCTTGTGGTCACTAAACAGAACGCGTACTTGCGTTGTAGGCAAACTTTTCATTTACGCTTACTCACGTTTCTTCCTTTAGTCCCTCTAGGACACGTGACTTAAACGAACAATTAAACTCGCGGGACTTACACACTCCGCAGAACTCTTAAAATGATGCGTCTTCTACTAAATCTTCCCACGCACGCTCACTAAAGAAGTCAGAATACGGCTGCCCTCAACACACACCAGCAACCCAGCCATAAATCTGCTTCCTTCCGTCCACACAGGACACGCGCTAATGGAACTAAGAACGCTTCTCAGTGCAAATCATGCACTCACTGAAAACCTACGCGCTTAACCTTAGAAAATTCAAAAACACTCAAAAAGAAAGAAGGTTAAATACCACACACGCGCGTTACGATAGGCCTTTCAACAATAACCTTGACCCTCAGGTTACTCACACACACAAAAAGAAAGCCTATTTACTCATTAACTAACACTCGCGAGACTACATGTTTCATCTTTCAAATCTCCGAGCTTCTCAAACGAAAACACAAACAAAGCTCAAACCTTACATATTGAAAGAAATCCTAGTCTCAAATCGCGAAAACTTTCCGATGCTCAAAATAAAAAACAACACACTTCATTTCTACGGAAGGGCTCTCGGCCTCCCTTTCCAAACGCTTACGTCTGACTCATACTTTGAGTCGTACCCGAGGTGGTCGCGGTTTGAAAGCTACTCTGGCTGCCGAGGAACAACAAAAGGGCTGACTCACTATCAGCTCCCCCAAGACGTTACGGTCTCCTGCCAATTTGCGTCCTGGCGCCCCGCTTTCCTCACAAACTCGATTGACCGCGTCGCTACTCCCCACCTGGTCTCGTCTTGCCACCTTGCGCTTCTTCGTACTGCACGCTGAGCTTTGAAAAGAACTACGGAACGACGAGGAGATTAACTGCCCCGTGCCCTTTGTCCGCGTCCGTGCAGAACATGTTTCGCGGTCCCCCTTTGACCGGTGGCTCGAACGTTTTCGATGCGTCAACATCGTCAGTGACGACCGCACCTTTTTCCTCGCGCCCTGCCCTTTTGGGTTTCTCGCCATCTTTGGCGGCGCTACATTAGTTACCGACTTGCGGTCTTTACCGCGCTTCTTTTTACGACGCTTTCTCTTTGCACTCGCTTTCATGTCGCCTTCTCGTGCCTCGTGCTGGCCGGTACACATTTCGTCGGCCCGGATCGGTCTCTTACCCGCACAGTCTGAGTGATTTACATTTAAATCTACTCTCACTTTGCCTCGACTGGCGGACAGCCCAACCGACTCTGGCACAATGCAGCAGGCTTTACTCGGGTTAGACAAATCGCACTCTTGCGAACTGCCCTCTACTACATTGCCCAGCTCACGCTGTGCATCGGCACACAGCCCGTCGGTATCGATCGCTGTCTCACGCGCACAGTCCGAATGATTAACAACTGAATCATCCCTATCTAGGCTATCTAGACTGGCGGAGAGCCGCACCGATCCCTGAACAATGCAGTTGTTCTCTCGTGAACTACGGAGCTCGCCATCCCGAGAACTACTCTCAACTGCATCGTCCAGTTCGCACTTCACTTCTGCACGCACATCTGGCTCTACATGGGTGCTCGCGTCTGTCGGGTCAGCAGTACCCTTTTCTTCGCTAGCAACCTCGCTAACGTTACAAGCGACGCACACGCGCGGTAACTGTGCCAATTTGTTCGCAGCTGGCCTAGCTGTCTCTACAGTCATCTGTTGGCACAGCACCTCGTCGCTCTCACTCTGGCCTTTAACGGCCTCTGTTGCCACTAAGGCATCGTTAGCAGCTAGCCTTTTCCCTTCACTTATGAATCTGCAGCCAATCTCACAGGTACTACTCTTCTCGTCGGCTTTTGGCGAAAATCCGCTCGATTCTGCCTCATTCTTTCGCTCTGTACTACCTACAGAATTCTCAGACAGCCGTTGTCTCTGTGCCATTAACTGATCACAATACTGTATCTCTTTGATCAGTGCTGCCTTCTCTCTCTCATACTTTTGCTTACGTTCGTGATACTCGCGTTCGCGTTCATTCTCGCGTTCTTGACGCTCACGCCAAAGAGTAAGTTCTTGAAGCTCACGCTTCTGTTCATTCTCGCGCTCTTCACGCTTACACTTACTCTTACTTTCACGACGCTCACGCACACGTTCACGACGCTCACGCTCCCGTGGCTCCTGTATCACTTCCCAAGCAAGCTCAATGCTTTTATCATCATTGCCACTATCTTCAATCGCCTTTATGATAGCTGGCGTCTTCATCCGTTCGTGCGCCTCAACTCCCAAATCGTCGCACACTGTTACGTTTCGCCTACGACGCGCGGTATAGCCGGCGCGGATGCAACGGACGCCGGGGCTTCGTTCAAAGCGGCGGACATTTTGGCCCGTTCGGAGCTGCCGCAAAGCCTCCCCGCCAAGCGCGTCCAGGCGTGTTTCAGTGCCACGTGTCTTCGTGTGTGCGTGTGTGTGTGTGTGCCCACGCTTGTCAAAGCGCGGCAGCCGGGGAGAGGAGCTTCCCAAGTGTGAAGCGAGGAGGTCTGTCCGGCGCCGGCAAGGCGGATGCGTCACTACACTCGTCTCAACTTGTCTCTCAGCTCGTCCGTGCCCCGCCGTCACGTGGTCTCGTCACGAGGCCTTCCTCTTGCCCTCAACTCCGAGAGTATAAGAGCAGCTGCCCCCGGACGCCGGGAGAGAGGCTCCGATTTCATCCGTTGAGTTACGTGCTCTCCCGTCTCTCCACTTCGGTCGACCTGACCGCGCGCTCTTTTGCGATGTTAGAATAAACAAGTTGTTCTGTTACCAGTCGACTCATGCTTTGCCGGGACCTTCGGATGCTTCCAGTTGTGCCCCAGGCCGCCAGGCCAACGCTACCCTTGGGGCTTGCGACCCATTTGCAACAACGGGCGTCAGCGCTGAGATTGCAACAACTCGTGCCAGCGGTGCGATATCCAACAACTGGTGGCAGCGGTGGTATCGCGACAACGGAGGCCAGCAGCGAAGAAATGCGGTTGACTGTATGCTGAGCAGCACAACGACCATCCGGGAGCAGTGCAACGAGCCCTGTGTGATGACTGGTTGCCTGCAGCGGAACGACTGCGCTGAATTCTTGGCTGCGAGGTTTGGTGAGTGCGGGACTTTCTTCTTCTGAGTTTTGCCAGGCTTTTGTTAGTGTCAGAAACAGAGCTGGTAATTGTGGTTGTCGTTGCTGCCGGGTTAGTTTGCGGCAAGACAATAGTAGGCAGTAGAGAAAGCAGCATTCAGAGCAGCCATGGATTTGAAGTCGTTGCGCAAACCGAAATTGCTGGAGCTTGCAAGAGAGTTGGGTCTGGATGTCTCAGACAAACTCAGAAAACCAGAACTGCTAAGGGCTATTCTTGAGTTATAAGCGGAGGATGACGAGCTGTCGGAATGCCTTGAGACCATTGAGGAGAGGGCAAAAAGACAGGAGCGCAACCTTAAAGAACAGAAAGAGAGACAGGAGCGTGAACTTAAAGAACAGAAAGAGAGACAGGAGCGTGAACTTAAAGAACAGAAAGAGAAAGATGAGCGCGAACGAAAAGAGCAGAAAGAAAAAGAAGAGCGCGACCGTCAACACGCTTTGGAAATGAAGCGTCTCGAGGTAGAGATGGAACGCGCTCGTAATGGAAGTCAGGCACACGGTGCAGGAGAACGAGTATCGTTCAAAATGACTGATCTGATGCGGCCGTTTAAGCTTGGAGAGGACATTGGTTTGTTCCTGGTGAACTTTGAGCGAACGTGCGAGAAGCAGGGGTTCTCTCGGGAAACGTGGCCACAGCGCTTGCTCACTTTGCTACCCGGCGAGGCGGCCGACGTAGTCGCTCGCTTGAAGAGAGAGGAGGCAGAGGATTTCGACCAAGTGAAATCGAGTCTGCTAAAAATGTACAGGCTGTCAGCGGAGGCGTTCCGTCGGAAGTTTCGGGAAAATGAGAAAGGCAGAAGTGAGTCATATACAGAGTTTGCCTACAGGCTAATGTCAAACATGCAGGAGTGGCTCAAAGAAGAGAAAGCGTTTGGTGACCACGAGAAAGTTCTGCAGTGTTTCGGGCTGGAACAGTTTTATAGTCGGTTACCTGAGAACGTGCGGTACTGGGTCTTGGATAGGCCAGACGTTAGTACGGTGGCTAGAGCCGCTGAGCTAGCCGAAGAGTTTGTGACGCGTCGGGCTCGTGTAGCTAAGGACGGTCAAAAGGGTGAATTTGGCTCCAAGTTTGAGAGGCCAAAGTTCACGCCCATGAGAGCAAAGGGGGACACACGTAGTGCGGGTGCGAGTGAAAGCAGTCCGACCGAACGTAAGGAGACGGCGGCAGCCGAAGCCGAACGCAGAAAGCGGTTCGAGACGAGGCAAGTGCGCGTGTGTTATACGTGTCAGAAGCCGGGTCACTTTTCGGCGCAGTGTCCAGAAACAAAAACAAAAGTCGTGTTTTTGTCATTATGCAGCACTGACGAGAACATGAAGCTTCTCGAGCCTTACATGCGAGACCTCCTCGTGAACGGGAAAGAGTGCCGAGTGCTTCGCGATTCCGCAGCTACGATGGATGTAGTTCACCCCTCTTACGTAGAACCCGATATGTTCACGGGCGAGTGCGCATGGATCAAGCAAGCCGTGGAAGCTCATAGCGTGTGTCTGCCCGTAGCAAAAGTGCTTATTGAAGGACCTTTCGGAGCGCTTGAGACGGAGGCCGCAGTGTCATCTATGCTGCCCCCCCAGTACCCGTACCTATTTTCGAACAGGTCCGATCACCTCCTGCGCGAGAAGGGGCTTTTGTTTGGTGAGGCTAGCGTTCAGGCCTTAACCAGATCAAAGGTTCGGGAGCTCGCTGCAAAGGCGGTAGTTGCGGGGCCGACGTTGTCGAACGATGAGAAAGGGTCCGAGGCGCAGCAAGCTGATATTCAGAGCACGCCCGAACTGAATAAAATTGAGCCTGTAGCGTTAAAGGCACCAGATACTGGAGAGGAAATGCCCGACACGGGAAAGTTAGAAGAGCTATCTGCAGATTTGCTCATCGCACCTACGTCAGACGGACTTAATAGGTTGCTAAAAGTCAGCCGGTCGGCTTTGATAGCCGAGCAAAAGAAGGATGGCAGCCTAGAAAACATACGCTGCATTGTCAAGGAAGGTATCGCCAAGAAAAATGCTCGCTTTGTGGAAAGAGGTGGGGTCCTGTACCGGAAGTATCTAGACCGCAGGGGAGTGGAGTTCGATCAGCTGATCGTGCCTCAGTGCTACCGTCAGGATCTGTTGCGCTTGTCGCATGGGGGTTCGTGGTCCGGACACCTAGGAGTTAAGAAAACTAAGGACCGTCTCTTGCAAGAGTACTATTGGCCAGGGTGTTTTCGGGACGCAGACCACTTTGTGAGGACGTGTGACACCTGTCAGCGGGTGGGCAAACCAGGGGACAAATCGAGGGCGCCGTTGAAGTTGGTACCTATCATTACGGAGCCTTTCAGACGGCTCGTTATTGATACAGTGGGACCTGTGCCGGTAACAGCCACGGGGTACAGACACATTTTGACTGTGATCTGCCCAGCCACAAAGTTCCCTGAAGCAGTGCCGCTTAAAGAACTCCGCTCAGTTGAGATAGTCAGTGCACTACTGTCCATTTTTGCGCGAGTTGGTTTTCCTGCGGAAATCCAATCAGATCAGGACACAGTGTTTGCTAGCCCTTTGACGACAGCCTTTCTCGAAAGGTGTGGGGTAAATCTGTTAGACAGCTCAGTGTACCACTCACAGTCGAATTCCGTTGAGAAGCTCCACTCCGTCATGAAGCGCGTGTTGAGAGCATTGTGGTTTGAACAACAAACTGACTGGGAGCTGTGTCTGCCTGGGGTGATGTTTGCATTGAGGACCGCGCCGCATGCTGCTACGGGGTTTTCGCCAGCTGAGCTAGTGTACGGTCGCTCGCTGCGATCTCCGCTTCGCATGCTTCGAGACGGATCACTGCCCTCTCCAATGGCTGCAGACCATCTCTTCCACAAATGGCCGCCTCCTGCGCTGGAGCCTCGCTTTGCAACAACATTCCTTTGAGGTGCGTTACAAAAAGGGGAGTCTCAACGGTAACGCCGATGGCTTAAGTCGAAGCCCCTAACGTAGGAATCAGCCTCAGAGTTATTTGTTACTGATGTTTTTCTTCCTGAGGCAGGATTTTTAACATATTGCTTTTGTGTAGTGTTTCAAAGTGATGACGTGCTTTCTAGTGCAATTTTCCAATTTGTGGACGCGTTCTGAGTGCTGCTAGACTACTGTAAGGAACTAGGTAGTGGTATAAAAGGGGAAAGAGCCTGGCAGGACTTGGTGAGGGTTGTTTCGTGCTTGCTGACTGAGCGGTTGAGTTTCGGCGTAGTTCTACCGCTTGCCGGGAACGAGAACAAAAATGTCAACTCTCCCGAAGTCACTTTGCAGTGTCCTGTGTTAACCTGAACGAGAGAACGAGGCCTTCTCTGTGCGCTGCGCTCAAGAAACGCCGAAGGACGACCGACTTCGGTTATGAGCATCATCAAGCGACATCCCTCCGGACAGCGGATGCAGTCCCCTGACCATCGGGATCTCCTTCCCCCGGCGGGGCGGTCTGTTACGTTTCGCCTACGACGCGCGGTATAGCCGGCGCGGATGCAACGGACGCCGGGGCTTCGTTCAAAGCGGCGGACATTTTGGCCCGTTCGGAGCTGCCGCAAAGCCTCCCCGCCAAGCGCGTCCAGGCGTGTTTCAGTGCCACGTGTCTTCGTGTGTGCGTGTGTGTGTGTGTGCCCACGCTTGTCAAAGCGCGGCAGCCGGGGAGAGGAGCTTCCCAAGTGTGAAGCGAGGAGGTCTGTCCGGCGCCGGCAAGGCGGATGCGTCACTACACTCGTCTCAACTTGTCTCTCAGCTCGTCCGTGCCCCGCCGTCACGTGGTCTCGTCACGAGGCCTTCCTCTTGCCCTCAACTCCGAGAGTATAAGAGCAGCTGCCCCCGGACGCCGGGAGAGAGGCTGCGATTTCTTCCGTTGAGTTACGTGCTCTCCCGTCTCTCCACTTCGGTCGACCTGACCGCCCGCTCTTTTGCGATGTTAGAATAAACAAGTTGTTCTGTTACCAGTCGACTCATGCTTTGCCGGGACCTTCGGATGCTTCCAGTTGTGCCCCAGGCCGCCAGGCCAACGCTACCCTTGGGGCTTGCGACCCATTTGCAACAACGGGCGTCAGCGCTGAGATTGCAACAACTCGTGCCAGCGGTGCGATATCCAACAACACCAACAGCAAGTCTAACCTCGTCAACCTTCTAAGATCCATGGCAGCTGTCCAGACAGGTGGTTAGAACTGTTTTCCTTAATTAATTTGTGCAAATACACAATGCATCAAATTCCCGATTCCCAGAACTATCAAAATGAACACACAACATTTCAGTCTGGCGAATCAAAAGGAAAAAAACCACGCGCTCACTTACGGTTGCAGCACCCTGCCATCCGGTTCCCTTGTCCGCTGTTCCCGGTTCCTCCGGACTCCCTGGGTCGAAGGCTCGCTCTTCTTCGCTACTCCCAGTTTCTTCGGACCTCTTTCGACGAAGGCTCTCTCTTCTTCGCTCTTCCCGGTTCCTTGGGATCTCTCTCGACGAAGGTTGATCCGTAGCGCTGCCACCAGCTGTTGCATTCGGAGGCGATCTCACCGCTGCCAACCAGACGTAGGGGTTTGGGGGACGGACATCCCACCGCTGCCACCAGATGTAGGGGTTGAGGGACGGAAATCCCACCGCTGGCGCCGGTTGTAGGAGTTGGGGACGGAAGTCCCGCCGCTGGCGCCAGTTGTCGGGGTTGAAGGACGGACTTCGGGATGAAAACCAAACTTGGGAGGTTTATTTTACATTATATACAGAGAGGTGAGAGTCAAGTAACAGTCGTACAGTCATTACGGGCCGGCAGCAACTCGGACGCTGCGGCCCGCGGCAAGAAGTTCGAGAGAGGTGAATCAGGGAATGCTTTGGTCTCTCTGGAATGCTTCTTTTAAACCCTTCGAGGACTGGAAGTCGCGTCAAGTTCGGCCAATGGGAGAGCCCGCTCAGATGACGCCACCTTCGGCCAATGGTAGACACCCGTGCGGTGATGTCACACCCGGCGGCTCCCCGCAGTCTTGCCTTGCTGTGGTGCAATGCTCTCTTCAAAGGCGGAGAAGGGGCACGATTGGGCCCCATTGTCCGAGGCTCACCTGCTCCCGGTGGTACGGCCCCGCTGAGGTGGCAAATGCCCTCTTCAAAGGCGACCGGTGCGACGCTGCCAGGCCTTCCCGGAACATCGCAGCCGTCATGTTTCGGGACCCACTTTCCTTGCAACAATGCCGGGCGATCCCTTCGTTTTCTGGAAAACTCGAGCATTGAATAGCTACCGCGGCGTACGAACTTGTTGGCACGTGAACTTGTTGGCTCGAGCGATCCTCTGGAATGTGCTGCGATTCGATGTGGTCTGGGGAATTTGAAGTAGGCTCAGGAAACAGCCCCATATCTAACAAGGCCTAGGTTTATCGCTGATTCTACCTATTCTGTGTATCCGTTCGACTGTGTTGGTGGTGACACCTAGTTTTGCACAAAATATGTCATCAAGAACCCGCTTTCTCAAGTCACATTTCGCATTATTTGCGGCGCCTCTAGGACACCAAAGCTAGAACCCGGGCTGGTCCGTGGGTTGGGGCTCGCCGAGGCCTGCGCGTGCCAGGGTAGACTAAGATCGGCTGTCCGCTGTAATAGTTGGGGTCGGGCATGAAATAGATGGTAGCTGGCCTATGCTGTCGTCCGACTCATCCACCCTAAGGACGTTGTTGAAGGGAGGGACTTGTTCTCATTGAGAACGAGGAATATGGGATTTATTTAATGTATCTACATGAGGGTGGAGAACGTTACATTTCATCAGTCTAGCATGACTGAAAAAAAGCACACTGAGCAGCCGCAAAACGGCTGCTTAAAAACACTCTGTCCTCCCTAGATCCCTGGGTGAGGGAAAACGGCCGTTCAACCTTCGACCAATGGGAGCGTCCAAAGTCATCGTAGTCGACCCGCCTTTGAGGGGGAAGGTTCACACACTCACTTCCGCACTTTGGTTTCACTGAGGGGTCTTGACCCGCGCAGGCGCCTCTTGATCCCAGAGCTGACCCTGCAGTCAGTAGCCGCCGCGTCTGTCCATTGACTGTGACGGCCTCTGGGGCCCGTGAGAATGCACCGCAAAACATCCTTTTCCAGGAATTCTCTTGCTCCAAGCAAACCGTGAAGGCGACAGCGAATCGACTAACAATTCTCGGTCCACCGAACGCGGCTAGACACGCCGGCGCCGTTGAGCTGTTGAGGAGGCGCATTGTTGTCCTTAGAAAGCGAGTCGTCGCAGCAGACTGGGAAGGGTTCGGAGGTCGCTTCTCCGAAGATCGCCAGCCCCCGCAGGCCGATCGTAACACCGCTATCGCAGACAGCCAATTTTTTATGCGAACACCCCCTGGCACGCTTCGGCCTCCACGGCCCCAACCCACAGGCCGCCCTGCTTCCAGCTTTGATCCCCCCGGTACCGCTTGGGTGCCCTGGAGATCCTGCGCCGCCTACTTTAATATGACCTCAGGTGCTCTCCTGAGGCTTCCGTTTGCCGGTTACATGTGCCCTCCTGGAGCAGTGCTTGTAAAAATATGCTATCTATCGTCGCGACTAAAAAGCGACCCGCGACTTATACAACACCAGTCAGAACCTTGCCCCTTCAGACACAGCGATCACCAGATGGGGCGTCCACTGCCTAACCGCGCGGGCAGCCAACGGTAAACAAACTTGACCGCACTCCGCAATGCCGGCATGTGTAGGGGACAGACGCATACAACACGCGCTAAGAAACCTCCACCGTTGCGCCTAGGCAGACTCCCATATTCAAGAAGAAAAGGCCCCCAGATTTTCTCTCGCACCCGCTCTTACTCGCGCCTGCGCAAAAACGTCGAGCGCCTTGAGAAACGCCACGCCTCGCTGTACCTAAATCCCCTTAAACGCAGTTTAAGGGCTTTAGCTGTACCTACTAGCAATTGTAAAAACGCCACCGGGACGCGCGCCCTGATTGGCCTCCCGAGTGGCGGCCCTTGGGCGGCCTTTCCACCCGAGCTCGCGCGCGGCGGTAAATAATAGTGAATGGAAAGGCATAAAACATAAAGCACCCTATAGGCACAATTAATTACGGCAATCTTTACAATTCGTGCACGTTCGGTGAAACTAAGCAACAAAACAAAAAGAAACAAAAAATACTTGCCGCCCTGCTCTTTGGCACTCATATTAACCGCTATGGCGCGGTTAAAACGCGTAGGCATAATAAAGAAATCATTATTCTGCGGTCTGCGTTAGCCAAAAATTTCGTTCTGGGGGGCTCACGTAGTTCGGCCTCCTCCTCAAGAGGAAGCTTTAGTTCGGGTGCTCTTATCAAAATACATGCAGAAGGAGAATTCGTTTTTCTCGGCAACACTGCACCAAATTTGACGAGGTTTGTTGCATTTAAAAGAAAAGCTTAAATTCTAGTGACTGTTTCGAATTTTTCATTTAGATTGTCAATTCTTTATTAAAAATTGGCAAAAAACGCAAATTCTCGGAAAATGAAACTCGCAAGTTTAAAACTCTAACTCAACAATAAAAAATGATATGAAAAATGTAAAGCCCATGAAATGAACAAGTTGAAGACAAATATGTTAATGAAACTTCGTCATTCAAGAACCTTGTTTACATTCTTGCACACATGCAACGGCCAGTGAAACATCTCAATGACGCTGTCATTTGCTCCAATGTATTACGCAGGAGCAGCTGTCACCAGTCCTGTATCGCGAGTAATTGCACCGAAATTATAGTCACAACAAAGAGCACGTATAAAATGCAGGAGTTCTGCAAAATATACGAGGGCGAGTCAAATGAAAGTGATCCAATGCGATATATGACAAACGGAGTACTTTATAAGTAGTCTTCATGAGCAACTAGACATTTGTAACGAGTCGCGTGATTGCCGTCTCATAATTATAACTCCTTGGGTTGCTGCTCCAAAAAGTCTGCAACTTACTCTTTCACGTCATCGTCTGACAAGAATCTGGTTCCTTTGAGCAGTTTTTTTCAGTTGCCCCAAAATGTGGAAGGCGCAAGGCGACAGGTCTGAGCTGATTGCGGATATTGCAGCGTTTCCCATGTGAATTCGCCAGTTTTATATTAACCACAAAAGCGACGTGGGGACGGGCATTGTCGCGGAACAAGATGACCCCATTAGTCAATTTTACACGTCGTTTGTTCTCGACTGCGACACGTAGCCGATCCCGCATTTCACAATATCGGAAAGAATTGATAGTCTCTCAAGATTTAGCAAATTCTATCAGTAATTGCCCCCGACGATTGAAAAAAAAAAGTCAACAGCACCTTTCCAACGGAAATGACGGCCTTTGCTTTCTTTGGGAGTCGTGAATTCGAATGTTTCTACTCTAAGCATTGCCGTCGTGTTTCAGGCTCGTAATGATGGCACCATGATTCCTCCCCGATGACAACTGCAGACAAAAAGTCGTCACCCTCATTGTGATGCCGGATCATATGAGTCAAGGTAGTGCTAAACCTCTCAGTCTTCTGGGGGTGGTTCAAAATCTTGGGCAACCATTGCGCACACAAGGGCCCATAGCCGAGATGTTCATGAATTATGGTGTGAACCGAACCGCGACTGATGTTCACACGCTCGGCCAGTTCATCGATGCTATTCCTCCGTTCTTGTCTAATCAGCTCATCAACCTTTGCAATTGCGTTGGGGGTGATTACACGGTGGCTTTGGCTCGGTCTTTGATCGTCTTTGCAACTTTAACGTACTTCTTTGAACCGTTTGCTCCAACTCTTCACAGTGGCCAATGAAATGCAATGTTCTAGGTACATGGCAGCTATACGACGACTAATTTCTTTTTAGGAAACGCCTTCAGTTGTCAAAAACCTCACGGCATCACGCTGCTAAACTTCTGGAGCGTCCATTACGTCACGCAACCATGTTCAACCCAGTGTATGAGAGCATTAAAGAACATTTATCCTCACACCTGTGTGTCACTTTTGTAAATGAGAGATACCTGTGTGCTACGCGCATGCTTCGCAGATAATGAACCGAACCATTATTGCGCGGGGTGGGTAGACTTACTTTCATTAGACTCGCCCTCGTACATTAGAAATGCTAAGATACAATGGAATACACAAATGCGAAGATACAGTTTGATAAAGGGCAAAAAGTGTCACTGGAAACAAAGTTCGCTGCACGTATACACAAAACCTCGCAACAAGATATTTAAATATACGAATAAGTCTCCAATAAATCTACGTATCTAAGAAAAAGTCACTTTATATAATGCATCAAATAAGGCTAATAAACATGTGCGCAACCACAGATTCACGGAATACTAGATCCCGCCCCCATTCCATCCACTTCCCCCGATGTATCGCCCGCGACGGAAGGCAGCGCGCTTCCTCCACGCTTAGACCGAGCCACCATCGTCGGCCCCCCCATGCTACCCTCCCTCCATGCTTTCACTCGCACATACAGCATGCGGTACGCGGTCCCGATGTTATTGCCCTTGGACTCTATACAGAATGTGAGGGCGACGGCAGGAATGCGTCGGAGTGTCCATATAATTGTTATCTCAATAATATAATAAGAGTATCCGGCAAGTGAAGCGTCCCGTGGCCTATTGCTTTCCTTTCCGCAAAAGAAGAAGTAACAAAATCGAACTTTCACCATGTGACAATTCGCTGCGCCACAAGATTCTTTTTTTTTTTCCTTTTGTGGGGTGGTGGCACCGAAATGAAAAAAAAAAAACGCAAAGGAAAGTATCTTGGCCACAATCGAATGCCTACTTTGGGCCCCTAGTGTGGCTACCGAAGGAATATCGAAGAAAACATGAGACGTTTGGTCTACCGAGAACCATACGCGTACTGCTTGGTATCCTACACCGGCTAGACAAGACTTGCCGGAGATGTTGCTCTCAAGCGAACGCGGTGCAATCTGTCGAGTCCCCACAGTGATGGCGGCAAGCGTCCATTGTTTCTTTCTCGTCTGCTAGCCAGGAAGCATCCAAAACTCTGCTAGGCGAAAATCCATTCGGCCAGAGAAAACCGAACGCGCACCGAAGTGTGTCGCGCAGTGGTCGGGGCAACACGAGAAAAACGCATACACTCTGGCTGGTTCTGGCAGCCCGCGGGTAGGGTAGCGAGAACCAAAAAATTGAAGAGTCTCAATGTGTCCTCGTGAATAAAAGTCTAAGCAGAAAAAATAAATAAGAACGTAGCTACCTTTGCTGGCTTTAGTGTCTTGACATGGATGCTTTGGAGTAGGCGAAAGAAAACGATATTTTTTTGTGTGAGATGGCGGCACAAATGAACCACCACAACGCTTCGTCTCATCGGACCTCGCTGCGTGCTTTCTCAACTTGTCTGACAGTGCGTTGATTTGGCTTACCTTGTTGTATGTTCTGATGTACCACTTTAGAAAAAGCCAATACACCTTTGGCGGCAAATGTTTATAACAGCATTATACCAAGTTCCGCAATTGAAAATTTAAAGTACAACTTTGGAAATGCCAATGCACCTTTCACATCAAAAGTTTATGAGAACTTTATACCCATAAAGTTTTGGAATTGACATCCATGCGCTCTGTAAATCCCACGGCCTCCGCGAGATGTCGTGGCGAGCCCATTCGCCATAAAACCCCTTAAACTTAGTAAAGTAGAGACACTCTCCTCCTCCGCCTTCACTCCTCGTTTCTCCTCTTTTTGACACTCCCTCCTCAACCATGCCGCCGCCTACACTGCTCGAGCGTAGCAACGGCGCCAGCATGCGCTCCTTGCCACTCCGTAGACGCTCCTCAAGCAAAAATGGCGCTGATGCACGGGGCAAGGGCCCACTTGATGCTATTAGGCCAATAGCGACACGGAGTCTGCCTCAATCAGAGCGCACGAGGAGGAGGCGGCGGCATTCTTCAAAGCGTGGCACCACTTTACGAAGTTTAAGGGGCTTTAGTTTGCCATCAAAACGCTCTCGAAACTTTGTGCTCGGATAGGGCTGCCTGCGTTATGAGACTTCGTGTGCATGGATGTTGTGGCGAAATCACGCCCGAGTTCGCAATGTTCGCAGTGAAATGTTTTTTCGAGCGTGAAAAAGACATTTTAGACAAAATCCATAATGATTTCCGGCGCCGGGGGTTGCTTTGGTCGGTGGTGCATGGACAGCACGAAAAAATTTCAGGGAGTGTTTGAAGCTCCATAAGACTACCCCTCTGGCTACGCCCCTGGTGGGAACGGGAGAAGGGGAGGTCCTGCAACACTCCCCCCTCCCCCAGCTACATCAATGTGCCACGTAGAAGTGTGAACATGGAAGTGTACAGTGTGGGAATACCAACTTCTACGCTCTGTGTGTGTAACAGTGTTCCTTCTTTTATCTATGTCTTTTAGGAGCAATGCTACATGTTCATAGAGGTGCGCAGCGGCGATCAATAGGGCGAAGGTAAAGCATGTGGGAGCCAGGTGGCAGAAGCGTAGTAGAAAGTGACACTACACGCATAAGGCAAATTGCGATGACGTTATGGGCATGTGAATGCAGGTACTACAATGAGACTCTCCGATTATGCAGTCCCGGACTATACCCAGATCGACTGTTCACAAGCCGTCTGTGGCTTCCGGTCTGACCAGCCCCGACAGAAGAACGCGTCACAGTCATGTGATCCAGCTGTCGGGAGGGGAGAGAGAGCACTGTCCGAGGTTCTATTCGAAGGCGCCGTGACCGGAAGTCACTCCCCTGGCTGCCGTTGTTTGCTCTTGGCTACTCGTAGATAGCCCCCTACCCAGTGAATTCATTAGCGTGGCGTCCGAAATGGTGCAGTCTCAGAGGCCACGTCGCCGACACATCCATAGAGCTTGCATAGTGGTATCGCTGCCAGAGGGCATATAACGTGTTAGCAAAGCGCAGTTTCCATCGCGCTCTCGCTCTTCGTGCCCCCTAACTGCTGTATTTAAGCTAGCTCATTGCCTGCGAAAGTTAAGCAGAATTCCCGCACGGACATAAGCAAAATCGCGGTTGTGCCACATCGCTGTTCACGCAGAAAGCACCCGCCGATATCCTGAAAGCTCGCGGGACCATCTACTAAACGCCCGACGCGTGTCTAAGACAGAGCGCGTGTACGCCGTCGACTGATCCTGCATGTCCAAAAGCAAATGCTCGAACTTGGTAACAGAAGGGATCAACATTTATGTCAGCAGCAATCGGCGAAGCTGCGATCGCATACCACCCCAGCTACCGTCATCAAATAGCCACATGCAATATGATATGCTACCTCGCGCACCAGTTTCACTCACCTGAAAAGCGAAATCTAACTGTTTGCTATGCATATAGAAATGAGCATGACAGATTAAGCAAAACACATCAAGAAAAGCAAGCATGTGCGCATGATCACTGTGCTTCTCTCTTAAAAAACACTGCAGCAATTAGACCACTCGTGAAAAACTCGCATGATGGCACACAAAACACAGATATAACAAACCAATAGCCAAGTGCACAATATTTGCTGTCTGGAACGCGCAAAGTACGTAGAAGCACATGGCATCTTTCAGAACATGGCGTCAAACACCGCGCACATCTTTTTAAGAGAGCCGTCGTCTGCTAGCTGCTTGCACTAGTGCGAGCAAAAATCTGCTGAAAGCTCCAGAGTCCGCGACTTCCGGTTCGTGAGAAACGAACGTGATTCTGACAGCTCTCGGACTGGTGGGCAGAGCTTCCGAAGCTGGTAGAGAAAATTGAATGTGGGACAGCCGTCCCAAGCAGCCCGGGACTAATCGATGAGGCCCAATGTCAACAAACACACACTTATGCAACACCGTATTCACCGCTTAAACTTGCCCCATCATGTACTGCATGCTCCCTTTACTCATCAAAAGAAAAAGCACATGTGGCATAACAGTACACACAGCATCAGGCTTGTCAGCTGGTGGATGCGGGTTGAAATCCCTCAATCGCGGGCATGTGCTTATGTTACCCATGAGCGACAGCCTAGGTCTCGGAGACATTTTCTAGTGCGAACGCCAAGACCCCCACACAGCCATCGAGGCAAGGAACCCAGCGACCCACTGACCCACGTCAAACCACGGGGAGACAAAGTTTCTATTTAAATGTACACCAGTGCGCCTTCGAAAAACCACTCCCCATCACTGCAATCTGCTGGCATTCGCTTGCTCAACGGTCAGACTCAAGAGCATAGCGCTCGTGACAATAGTTGCTAGATGTTGCGCTTCCAGGCGGCGCATGTGTTCCTAGAGTTACTGTATATAGCCATGTACAGTAAATATCTGCTTAGGCTTTTTTATGTGGTCCTAGTGATCCATGAGACACCACTTGATGGCGCATGCCGAACTCCCAAATCAACCTATCAGCACAGCACGCTTCAAACGTGGTGGCGCTGATGCTTTACACCAAAAAACTAGTGAAACTATGCACCAACTCAAACCATGAAGGAAGCACCAATGAGATAGGCAGGAAACGATGGACATTTATCAAAGCTACCCTATTTGGGGAGCTTACCTTTGAGTATGGCACAATGTGGCTTGGGCTGCCATTGTACCACCGCCAATCAGAAGATAGAAAGCACAGGTTGCACAGCAACATTTCAGTCACTGTCAAAATACTAAGGATTAACATAGCAACCATGTGGGGACCTTATTATACCCCGATCGTACAGGCAAATTTAGCGACACTTCGAGCAAGGGCATTTCACTGAACAAAGTGTCACTGTGGTGGCACGCTGTCACGCTGAATAATAAAGGGTCCTTTTGCTTTCATGGCAATGTCGATGAGCAGATCAGCATGTACATTATATATTTTTAAGGTGACATTTG
Organism: Dermacentor andersoni; assembly: GCF_023375885.2. Lineage (NCBI taxonomy): Eukaryota > Metazoa > Arthropoda > Arachnida > Ixodida > Ixodidae > Dermacentor > Dermacentor andersoni. The sequence continues at coordinate 353,871,108 of NC_092814.1, forward strand.
CAAGATAACACTAAACACTGCGTTAAATGCAACGTTTAGTGTAAACAGATTCAATGCAACCACAATCCAATACAAGACCGCATTGCACACAAGGCAAGCTGATGAAGAATGGCAATTTCAATTGCAGATGACTGCTTATGGCACAACATCTGAAATCTCAAAAAAATGCAGGTTCAGGACAAGTGCATGGAGAGAGAGAGAGAAATAAATGTTTATTTGTGAACTAAGGAGAGAGAGAAAGATCTCCCCCTTCGCCCTCAGGTGGGCAAAGTACGGAGTATAATTTATTTTTGAAGTACTGCTATTGAGGCCACACACTTCGATGCAGCACAGTGAGTTTGACAAACACACTCGATGGCAAGCATCACTAAACCTTCATCTGACAGCCTGCGAACGACACTAGTACTGGCGAAGTACATTCGCTCAAAGTGACACTAAATTTACATATCTTACTGGGGTATTAGTCACTATACTGAAATTTTTTATTCATCTATATACAGTTAAACCTCGATATAACAAACTTCAATACAACGAAATTCTCGATCTAACAAACTATAACTTTTCATAACCTCTTGTCCATAGAACACCATGTATTTAGAACCTCAATATAACGAAGTGTGTATCAGATTTCAATATAACGAAATTTCACTGCCGCCGTAAAGGAATGCCGAGACAATAAATGCAAACTTCTGCGGACTCAGATGGTCGAATGATTGAATCACAAGCGGCTGCTTGCAAATGCACCTCTCAAATCGGGTGCCCCGCAACAAGTGGCCGCCGAAGTGGAGTCGCATCATGTTCCATATAAAGTACAAGTGCGATAAGATCCTATCGCGCCCTGCACACTGTGTGCTTTAGGTGCGAGTGAAAGTGTGCAAGGGTGAGACAAGGTGGTGGGCTTGACAAAGTGCCGCCTTCCCACAGGATCAAAGAGAAAGAGGGGTAAAGAGGGCGAGCACTAGGTAATGCGATCAAGCAGGTGCACGAAGGGGGGGGGGGGGGGGGGGGGGGTAAGTTGGTGTGCGTCTCGTCTTGGCCGTGGCTGCGCATGGCTGAGTGCATACGCAGCCGCGCACTTTGCTTTAGAGGTAATCTGGCGTGTAAGCAAAGAGTGGACATGCCAAGACAGCGTGGCATCTTGTAGGCAGTCTTCTCGCGTGTTTAGTATTGGAGGTTGCGCAATCTCAAATTTCAGTGGCCCGTTGCAGCAAGAGGAAGACTAAGCATTCCCTCCCCACTACGGGCGGTTTTCTTGATAGCGTTGTCCCAGTATGGGTGACGCTATCAGCGGCGGCTGAGCACAATGCGATAGCGTTCTCCCAAATTTATCAAAGTGAATTGTTTTCTCATTCAAATTTGCTTTTTTAGATTGCCTGATAATTCAGAAAATTCTGCAGCCCCTTTCCATGCCAGAAAAATCGATTGGCGACTGTACTTATTTGCACAAAAGGTCGAATTCTAATACAACTTTTCTATGTAACGAATCAAATGGTCGATCTTACAGACTTGTTATATCAAGGTTTAACTCTATTTCAGTGTCGATTTGCATGTTACCGCGGTAGAATGTTGCAGGCAATGACCACGTGTACTTTCTTCCGCACTGCAAATGCACACTATTTGACAGCATGCTCAGTAGGGCTGGTTAGTACACATCTTGATAAGTAGCAGATGTAACAGCAAAACACAGGATACAGAAGGAACCAAATGGGCAGAACAATGTCAATGTGGTTCCATATCCTATTTCTATTGTCATTCATGAAAACCATGCCCTATCAGTCATGCCACCACCATGCCAGTGGACTCCCAATATGACCAGCAATGCCACAGCATCCTGGATTGAAAATGTGCAGTGTAACAAGTTTTGTTCTGGCTCTGATAAGAATCAATTGATAATTGGCAGACACAGGTCAAAAGAAGGGGAGTGAATACTTGAACATCCAAGTATTTATGCAATGCTATCTACTCTGAATGCTTAGCCAGTGTTAACACTTTATGGAGAAGTCCAGTTTTGGATTTGAGTATAGGATTCCTGGCTAAACGCCTTCAGTAAACACTGAATGGCAGGCAGCAAGTGTCATTTGTTGAATTTGAGCAGGAACAGGGATTGAAGAAGTACGACACAATTTTCTCTTGAAAGCATGATCAGAGGAGAAAGACCTCTTTAAAATACCTGGCTGCAGTGATATCACACAATGTAGAGTAAATGCAATGTACACCTCTGTTTCACATCCAACAAGACTCTTCTACAATGAAAGTTCCTAACGAAGCCATAGGCAGCTTTGGCTGAAGCTTGCTTTCAGTGCCTGCTGTTGCTGATGGGCAATAATCTGTGATAAACCTACTGCTGAAAATGTTTTCTTGAATATCCTTATTCTCGGTGCATTTTGCACATTTAGATGCAACAAACATTTCCAGAGACAAAAGTATATTTGTCTCATCCTCAGACTTAAGGCAGCAATCTTGAAAGCCACTGAGCATTCAATGAGCCCAACTTTATTTTATATTGTTTCAAATGACCAGCATGCAAAAGGCATGCCATACAGAGACTTCAAATATCCAGACGTACTACAATTTATTCAGATAGAATTTCAAAAACATTAGTCCTAGTAAAAAAAAAAAGTTGGAGGTATCAAGCCAAATGGGAAGAGAAGCAGCCAGTCTTGGCAACCAGAAGATCCCAGTCCTAATTGGTAGGAAGAAAAAAAAAAAGGCAAGAGAACAAGGCAATACAAATGCACCAACATAGTGCCCCATAAGTGCCTTGTGTCACTGCAAGGACTGCTTTGCTGAAAATTCAAAGCCACACAAAAGACAAGAAAAATGAGAAGAAAAAGTTGCATGGTCACAGTCGCCCACTTTAGTCCTCCGGGTTGCATCACCGGTCCACCAATCAACACATCTTCTGAGGCAGAGAGGTCTTTTGTCGACAAGTCGTCTGCAAGTGCGCAGCTGTCTGGTGGCAAGTTGTACACTAGCAGTTCTTTTGCTAGCAAATAATTCTTCCAGCCAGGAAAACCATGGGCTTGCATAAAGAGTTGAAACTAGTGTCATGCTTGTGTCAATGAGAGAAAAATAAAAGCTTGCATGGCTGGAGAAGAACAGGGTTGCACACAGCCCGCCCCTCCAGAGCAGGCATAGTCGTCGATGTCCATTTCCTGTCCATCGGTCACAGAGGAACTAGATCTTGGGCAACTTGGCTGCCTTGACTACAGGGTTGTTACGCTGCAGAATGTAGCGCCCCTCTGCCTTGTAGTCATGAGAGCATGCATGTGCCTCAGCATAACGGTGAGTAGCACAAAACGTGCTTCCACACCTGCACAGGAACAAAAGCGCCGATAAATGTAACACCCCTGACGACTGACTTGCAATGCTGCAAGGATCAACTTCAGAGCCCAGTGACATTCAACCCCACACCATCAATATTAACAAAAGTGATCACACTGTTCGACACAAAGCACACAAGACTTGTGGAAGGTACATCTCTTAAAAGCTAGCTGCGCAGGAAATGCTTTGATTGGCACAATCAGAACGTCTCATGCAGTCAATCCTTGCTCTACAGTTTCTCAGCAGCTCAAATTGTGCGCCCCTTTGACGCTCACCTGCAAACATAAGTGGATGCCAGTCCAGTCTTCTTGTTGCACCAGGAGCACCGCTTGCCCTTCTTCTTGGCCTTGCCAGGGGATGGGTGCAGCGGGTCCACTGGCATGTCATCAGTCTTGGACTCTGAGGTGCTGCTTGAGTCATCGTCCAGCTGGATTGGCAGGAGTTCGCTTCCATTTCCAGCACTCAGCTCGGCAGAGGACACAGTGCCCACGTCCACGGACAGTGCCACATTGCTGCCGCTGCCACTGGCGGTCCCAGTTATGCTGGCAGATGTCTCAGCTGACATAGAGCCAGCTGCCCCAGCTGCACTAACTGCCGAAGAGCTCCCTTCGGCAGGCATTGCAGCCACACTGGCACCCTGCAAATGGATGGAGAAACCAGCTAGAATGAAGAAGCACAGCGATGCACTAGATGTTGCCTATATGCTAGCCTCCAGATTGGCAACAGTTGCTTCTACCTCAGCTGATAACCTTAGGGTGTGCTTGGGAGGGCATCCCAGAAAATGGAGGAAGCTCCAGTACCCGACTGCATGAGCAAATGGCATTCTGCAGCTGAACACAAGGTCACAGGTTCGATTCCTCACCAAAGCTGTCATATGATAGGGCAGAATGCGAATACTCTCGTGTACTTATAGGTTCAAGCAGCACATTAACAAAACACAGGTAGCTGAAACTAAACCTCAGCCCCCCACTACAGCACCACTCATTAGCTGCTGTGTTGCTTTGCAGCATTAAACCACACGAAACACTCAATCAAATGCATTACTTTGAAAATCGTTGACATGGCCCACTCTCAACTGAGTCTTCCTTGTCATTTTGACCTGAATAGGCTACTTTGAATTGTAAGTGGATTGAGACAGGTCTGGAGTTTAGCATTCCAAGGTGAAACAGGGTCCATTGGAGATGCCATAGTGGAGGGCTTCAGATTAATTCTGACCACCTGGGGGTCATTCAACATGCAACTAATGCGTGGTACAGAAACATTCTTACATTCCACCCTCACTGGAACTTGATCAGAATCATTAACAACACCCTTACCTGAATGAGTAGGCTAGTTTGTGAAAATTGATTTGCCAACAACAACAACAAAAAGAAAGTCGAACTGCTTTAGAAAAAAGACAACTCCTGTGCATATGGAAAAAAAATTGGCTGAAGGCTTAGCTTGGTTAAGCCTGGAAGATTGTGAAAGCAATACCCTTGGCTGCGCCTTGGTTCGGCTGATGGTGTGGACATAGTTGCCCTTTGTTAAACTTATGGCTATACATGTACATCATCCAACATAGCGCAAGGCAGCGCGCCGACCACTGCGAGGAGCCGAGCTGTAGCCCCATTTATCCTCCTAGCGTGACGTCACACCAGCAAGCGCCCTCTCTCGGTAGCGCCGCAACAGCGGCGCGCAAGGCTTTGCCTCAACCATCGATGCCGCGAGCTGGGGCCCCGTCTCTCGGTCTGGCGTGACGTCACACGGTCACGTGAAGCGCAGCTGTGTAAGGAGGCGCCACGACCACCGATGGGCCGAAAGTGCGAGCAGTATTGCTTTCGCAATAAAAAAACTGTCTGCAGTTTTGTAGTGTGTAGTTTCGGTAGTGTGCTAATAATAGCTAGAGCTTGCTTTTCACTAAAACTGAGACATACCTGACAACCTGTGAACCTTAAAATCATTAAGATCATGTGGGCACGACACCGATTAATAAAGAGGCGGAGGAGCAGGGGCAATAGCAGGCATTTATTTTTAAATCTTGACCCGAGTGCACATGTTTTCTGTGGCACATGTGGCTTTTATTAAAGATGATTTACCTTTATATGCAACACGCAAGCAGCAACAAACTTGGCACAGCAAATATTGACAAGTAACACCATTGCTAGCAACTTTGGTGTCATCGATTTCCCCTACGACAAGTACAAGTGGTTAAACATTACCCTCCCCTCTAGCCATGGCATTCCCCCTCAACTCTTACACTGTGCGGGAATCGCTATGTCCCACCTCCTTCGTGCGGTGACGCAAGTGTTGTCTACTTGCAGTTGATTTGAACCGAGTGTTCTGCCTCTTTCCTGCATGGTTTTTCTCGCTAAGCATGGCCAGGGAAATTTAAAATTAACTGCGCGTGGTGGATGGAGACGCGGCAGCACTAGCACAATGTTTGCTGGCTTACGCTATGCGAAGCAAAAAGAGACAGATGCTACCGCAGGTGTTCGTCGCATTGCTGCAAACACATATGCCATGTCCAAACTATACAAAGTTGCCGTTTCTGCATGAATATCTAATAATACCTATGTTCACGATTGTCTCTATGTTAGTCGTTAAATTTCTTTGTAGCCGACCGCAGAAAGAGAAAGCGCTCCCTACTAACTTGTGAATGTGGTGAAATTGGCTATATACAATGTTTCCTCTACTCTAGAAATAAAAAAAAAAAAAAAAAAAATCAGCGGGCAAAGAAAGGCAAGAAAGAATGTACATCAACAATGGGAATCGAACCCACACTTTCCCTGCATGGGAGGCGGAGACGGTACCACTACACTACTTTTTTTTTTCTTTATTACCTCATCGTCACTGACATCAACATAAAATACTGTATACCAATAAAAGTTTTCAGCTGAGACTTTGTAAAGCATGGTCAATTGCCTTCGCAATGCCTTTCTTTCCCAACTTCAGCTTGTTAGGATATTTTTCTGCTGTCATTCTGGGCAAATTACGTGCACTTTTTTCCCGATAAAACAGGTAAAAAAATTGTGTGCGTGTTAAAATTAAAGTACGACCCTAAATCTGCATTACCATATCGCCATCAGTATTTCAACATGGCCGCCTCGCACGCGCTTTGAGCCTAGCTGCCGTAGCTTCCTCCATGTGCTGTAGTATGTGTTCTTAGGTTAGTGCACCGTCCGTCTTCCCGGTGTTCCCATTTTCCATGTTTGCTCTATCAGCATGGAAGTGCCTACTGCAAAGACATGCAGAGTTCATCACGATGCCCAATTAAATGGAATGTAATTGTGTATGGAGACGGACAGAAATGGGGCCGCATCACAGGCGTTTGGAGTTCCCAAAACTTGCATGCAGGACTGGTACAAACAGGAGAAGCTTTCTACTCCGGCGGCTGCTACGTGCGGCGCGAACGCGCAGTCCCTATCTTAAAGTGATCTGCGACAGAGACGAAGTCTACACATCTAGGCACACTGCGCCATCTTCTCGTCGCTTAGTGCGCATTAAAGCGAGACGCCGCCCAAAGGTCAATTCGCTCACCCCTGCTACCACACTTCCCCACTCCAGCATTTTGATAAAAAGTTTCCGCGGTCATTGCATGAGGCGTGTTCATGTTTGCTTATGCACGCGAGACACCATGATTGCCGATTTAATTAGCAAACGAATGTTTAAAAGTTTATACGGCCAATGAAACAACTATCCTCACTCTTCGTATAGCAGTCTACTAATTTGCTATCGTAATCGATGCTTCACCTTTCGGGTGAAGCTGCAACTTTTTTTATTTATTGCAACTTTAGTGCATTGGTAGTAAATCTTTGTTTTTCCAAATGAGAGGAAGTTGTATTCCTGTATGAAAGAATGAGGTGCATGCACGGTACTGTAAAGGACTTTTTTTTTTCTTTTAGGTCCCGGCAAACGGGTGCGCGTTACAATCGAGGGCACGTTAGAATCGAGTAAATACAGTACATATAAGACTTGGCTCTCTCACAAATGTGGAACCTGTGGTTACCACTAAAAGCTCCTTTATTTTCACAATTGCAAGTGATCGCTGTGATGACCAAGGAGGTTAGCGTTGACATTGACGTGCAGCGCTGATGCCTTGTACAGCGTGCAGTCAGAGTAGTTTACTACCTGCACAGACCTGCAGCACAAAATGAGTAATACAGCGCTGGTACCATTCACGTTCCTGCAGCCAAAGAAGAAAGTGCTGTTCCTATTTTCATGCAAGAATCCCTCCATGCCCCATTGGTTGCTATTGCCAGAGCTGTAGCAGACAATCCGCATTCTCAGGCAGTAGTGGGCCATTTGTTTGAAGAAACACTTAGATTTATTGTGTTTGTGTATTTGTTGTTAAGGGTACCTAAGTAACTATGCATAGGTGTGCTATTAAGAATAAGCTTAATGCAGCAGCATCTTTCAAAGCATTCCCAATGAAGTAATGTGGGTAACGAATTGGATCCCTTGCCAGAGTCACATCACTTGCCAACGCCCGTAGCATAGAGAGGGGCAGCTGAAAACGCAAGGGAGTGGCGCCGCTGCAATCATTAGCGATGCACATTATTAAAACCTTATTAAACGGTTTAGACGGAGCGCTTACATCTGTCTTAATGATCAGAAGGACCTACCCTACCAACTCAGCACGTTTCCACACAATCGTTCGGGGTCCCTTTAAAATCACATTATCATTTGTAAAATCGCAAAAGAAGCCCAAATTCATAAACTTTACGAAAAATTCAAGAGAGTTGGCAGGTATGGACAATGTAGCGTTACTAGCACTGTATGTATTTTGACGTGCTGAATTTATAGATTGTTTTTCACAGATCACACAGCCAAAACCAGCAATAACAAAATCCCAAGGCAACAAAATTCTCTCCACAATGAAATATTTTTGGATCCTCGGCGAATAGCCCATGGGAATCGGAGCATTTTGTTTCTCGTGACAACGAAACTTGTTTTACAGCAATCCCTTAACAAAATTTTCTGAAAGGGCAGTCCAAAAATAACCTACTTATGTAACATAACACTAACTGTATCCATAAACTGCTCAAATGAATTCGTTGTGCCCTTAAATTGCGTAAACTACCACCACGGCACACTTGCATGGCCATCGCCATTGTTTACAAAAAAAAAAAAGAGAGAAAAAAAAAGAAACTGCAGTGGAGCTATTAGTGGAGCAGCTGCACCTCGCATCGGGCGACAGTGATGATGGTGATGGTTTGCCCCTTGGAACGGGTCTGGACCAAAAATGCAATACATATTAGTATTCAAATTACAAAAAAAAAAGACAGGAACCGAAGGTGACCTCGCAGTGGGCACATTTTATTATAATCCTGTGTGCCATCACAGCATGTGCTAACCTGGAGCAAAACGCCTGCATAGCATGCCGACTCATCCACACATGAAGGCTCGGATAGCCCCAGTGATGCTTTATGCTTTGTGTGCCGCCGCACATGGTCGTGTGTGTGCAGTGTGGTCGATCCGTGTGGTTGGTGCCATGGTGCGTCAGTTGTGTTTGTGGTGATTGGACCATCTGCTTTGCCAGCCTGGACCAGCTAAGATGCCGTCACCAGCTAAAAAGCAGAAATTTATGACACTACAGAATAAGGCTGCGATTATTGCCCAGGATGAAACTGGCAGCAAGTAAATGGAGATCACCGACGAATTTGGAATTGCGTGCAGCTTGATTTCTACAATTTTGAAAAATAAGGCCTCCATTCTCGGCACGCTCGGAAATGGTGCGAGTGCAAAAAACAAACTAATGACGGCTGCGGTGTTCCCAGATGTCGAAAAGGCAGTGTTTGCTTGGTTTTGTGAACAGCATGCGAACAAAGTGGTATTGTCTGGCAGAGTGCTTCATCAGAAGGCGCTGGACTTCGCGTGGATGCTCGGACACAATAATTTTAAGGCAAGCCCTAGCTGGTTAAGCCGTTTCAAAGCACGCCATGACATAGCGGCCAAAGTCATTTCCGGGGAGGCAGCAGCCATCGACACTGCGGCAACATCATCGTGGCTGCTGACCAACAAAGAAGCACTGGACCAGTACAAGCCCTTTGACATTTACAATGCGGATGAGACGGCCTTACTGTACGAGATGCTTCCATCGAACACCCTGGACTTATAAGGCCAGAAATGCCACAGGGGAAAACACAGCAAGCGGCGTGCACCAATTATGTTGCGTGCTAACATAGACAGCACAGACAAACGGCCACTGCTTATAATTGGCAGAAGCAAGAAGCCCCGCTGCTTCAAGGGAAATCGTAGACTGCCTGTACAATACACCGCGAACATGAAGTCATGGATGATCCGGGCCATATTTGGTGGCTGACCCGAGGCCTTCGATGTTGACATGCGGAAGGCAGGCAGGTCGGTCTGCCTTTTTTTGGATAATTGCAGTGCCCATCACGATGACGTGGCGCTCAGAAATGTATGCTTGTTTTTTTTTTCCCCATCAAACTGCACTACTGTGCTGCAGCCGCTCGATCAAGGAGTCATTTGGAGCGTCAAGTGTGCCTACAGAAAGAAATTGATTCAGTGTCTGCTGCTGAACCTCCAGCTCAAGCGTCCCACTGATGTGGACATATTCATGGCGCTCGAGATGATGGCCGCTGCATCAGTTGCAACATGTCCACCCATGATAGCAAATTGTTTTAAACACGCCAGCTTCATTGCCACTCAGCAGGCATCATGTGCTGCTCCAGCGGTACCAGAAGATGATTTGGCCGAATGCACTCTACGACAGTGCTGATGGCACAGTGCCGCTATCACTGACCCACGCATGGGGTGAACTTTGTGCCGTGGCAAACGGAGTTCCAGATGGTCTCAGCGTCGATGAGTTCATCCGCGCAGATGAAGAAGTTGTCGAGCACGAAGAGATGACTGTTGAGGCCATCATAGGTAACGTGTGCGAAGCCGACAATACCCACGACCACCACAAACCAAATCGAGAGAAGACGACGAACCCGTGGTTTGTGCGGAACGCCTTCAACACAATTCGTTTGGTTTTTGAAGAGCACAATTACGATGTGGCAATGGATCACTTCTTGAAGTGCAAATTCAGAGCTGTCAAATTGCTGTAAGGCAAGGCTCGGCAAAGTGAGCTTACTGACTTTGTGGCCCAATTGCAACATGTCAATTCTGGACGATTGATAGCTCTGGCAATTAGAGTTGAGTGACACAGGTCAAATTTTGTAAATTGTAAATTGCAAACTATAAAAAAAATTTCGCTCCCAAGGGTTTTATTGTCCTTTCATTCAAACTCATGTAGAGCTTCCGCTTTTGCTTTAGTGGACACTTAGTTCGGTACCATTCTGCTACATTAATATTTTTTATATTTTTACAATTTGGCAAATGTGTCACCTAATTAAGATGAAATTCTGAATGCCGTAGAGGTAAATAATGACCATGAAGAAGACACAAGGAATGTAAGTTTTACTCATATTCCCATCTCAAATGAAAAGAAAGTTTGAAGAGCAAGGTTTCAAGCCATTCAACAACTCAAAATGATTGCAGTGCCACTAAGGCTGGTGCACATTCAGTGGACATTTACCATTTCTACTGGCACCAGCTGTAGCTGCGTCACTCGGCATCAATGCACAGCGGGGCAACAAGCCAGATCCAGTACCAGTGCTGAAATGTAATATCTCGCCAGCCAACGGAGAAATGCAGCATGTCCAGATATGTTCAGACTTGAAGCCTTGCTCCGCGTCGACCCCAAGTGACGCTACGTCAGCCAATGCCAACATAGATGCTGAATGTGCATGGGGCTTTAGCGTGCCGTACATCACAACCACATAAAGCACTTAGTGCAACGAGTAAAGAACCTTGCCAACAATGACGAATGGACCTACACTAAAACCCTGTTAACTCAAAACTAAAAACCGGAAGAAATGTCTAGATATGCGGAGTTTCGAGACGAGCGAAATTACAAGAATAGAAGCCCACTGGCCCCGCAAAGAGCCTTTCCAAAATGCCACCAGTAATATAATTCTCGGCCACTTTCGCATGCATCAGCTCCAGACACCTCTATGGCACCTCTCATCAGGCTCTCATCGGCACCTCTCTATGGCATCTCTCATCAGCACCTCTATGGGCAAAGGGTTAGTGGCCCTGTCCCAATACGATGTATGTGCTTTGCACCAAGTCAAGCTGACTGATCCTAATGCAATATTTGACTCCAGTCATCCGAGTGTAAACTGTTCCAGACATCTAAAAAGCTGATGCTGCTACTTTCCGCATCACAATGAATTCCGGACAATATAACTTCAAAAGCTGAAACTATAGAAGAGTGCCATTGTCACACCATTAGCAGACACCCAGGAGTGACACAGCACTTAGGCCTCGCCTTTGTGCAAACATGAAATGAGCGTCCTTATCAAGCTGTGAACTCGCTGAAATGCTGTGGGCTCGCATGCTGGCTTCCCTTGACGCAGTGCTTGGTTCGATCATGCCTGCTCTAATGTGCCGACCACCTCCCTCAACGTCATGTTTAATCTGCTGAGACCACACTGATATGTCACTGACAGCACCCTAAATGAGAGGGGAAAAAATAGACCGACTCCCGGAACTCCCGGCTCACCGCTGCAAGTGGCACAAGCAGCCGAGCAAGCTCACGTGAGCAGTGATAGAAATGAATTAATATGTGGTGTTTATTGGCGCAAGGGTCAGATATGGCCAAAGAGCGCCACTGCCGTGGTAATGAGTTCACCGTGTAGTTATGAGTTATATGACGATGTCGCGTGACTGTAAAGGGGCCTTAAAAATAGTCGCTATAAAGTGCGTAAAATCTACCTGTAATAAGATTATGGCGATGACATATGACGTGTACTATGAGCATTAAGATGCATTGCAAAAGAATGATACAATGTATAAATTAAGTCAGATTCTAAAGTTGGCTACAGCATTACTGCTTCATTAGAGCTCTTGAAACACAAGGGCCTAGAAGCATGCGCTATGCAAAACAATTGCAACAAACGGTGATTTGACCGTCAAATAACGTACTGGTTCTTGGAGACGCCATCGTAAGTGATACCCATAGAAGAACCCTTGCTTTAGGTCCCAAGCACTGTTTTAAGCCTAACATAAAACCCATTGACATATTAAGCATACCGCGCTGCATAACCAGGTTCGACCCGGAAGAAGTACGCTCGCGCTGTATTTCAGATTGCATTGCTAGCATTAACCAATCAAATTCTAATTTTAATACGTCTGACCCTGTCCGACCGTTAGTTAATTACCTTGTGGAGCATAAACTTAGCCCAGTAATATCTGACAAGGAAGGTTATTTCGTAATTATGCCAGATGACATGTTTTCAGAAAAAGCGATTTCAGCCATAGAAAAGAATTTACAGCTAGTAAAACTCAAGCCTTTGGCAGTTAAGCAAAGTGCAGTTGACCTCTTGTCAAGACATATTCTTGATAGGCTCGTCTGTAATGTCAAGAAAGCTAAATCCCTCACCTTAGAACTGTTTTTCTCGGTGAACACCCATAAGCAAGAAATTCCTTTTCGCGCTATAGTGTCAGGGAAAGGGACGTGGCAGGTCTGTGTCGCTAGTTACCTACAGAACTGCTTAGCTTCGCTAGTTTTTTCAGACCCCTTTTGCTTGCGTAATTCTCAGGCACTAGTTCAGTATTTGAGAGAGGAAAATCCTGGTGATTGTACAGCTTTTAGTATGGAGATCGAAGACCTGTATTATTCCTTGTCGCATGACGGGTTGCTAAATTCCGTAAATGAGTGCATTAAAGAACAAGTGCAAGAGTCGGCTTTTATTGACAGATGCGGTGTTTCCACAGGAGCTTTTCTAGAAATTCTTTGCATGTACTTGAAGTCGACGCTGATTGGGTGGAGAGATGGCGTTTTTCTGCAGAAATCAGGCATTTGTATAGGCTCAAAGGTTGCCCCTATTCTTAGCGATATTTGCCTGAGTAAGGTTGACAACTGCTTAGAGAAAGCCTTAGGTGATAGCGTTATCAAGATATTTTCGTTACGTTGATGATTACCTGATTTTCTGCAATAGGGAAGAATTCGATTCCGCTGCTACCTCAGTAAGTGAGCAATTTGAACTTTATGGAGGAGGATTAAAGTTTACCAAGGAAGTTCCTCAGCAACGCGTAATTCAGTTTCTTGACATTTCCTTGGTCTTCGAACAAAATCATGTTTGTTGGCAGTACTCCCCAAGATCTTCGAAGCCGTTGCTAAACTTTCAATCCAAGCATTCCAATGTAGTAAAAAATGTATTTGCCATGTCGTGCCTTAAGTCTTCTCTCACCAGATCCTGCATGCACAAAATGAGCGCCAGTTTTAATGCGCAGGTCCGGCGCCTATTAGAAGCAGGTTATCCTAGTGTAGCAGTGGCCACTGTGGCTGAGCACCTAAAGAAGTCGATTTCGAGAGGGACGGACGTGATTACAGAAAGCAGTAATAGCAAAAAAAAAAAAAAGAGTAGTGGCTATTCCGTATATTCATTCAGCGTCGCACAGGCTTAAAAAAGTTGCAAGTAGATATGACGTTAATGTTGCTTTCACTGCTCCCAATAAGCTAGGTAAGGTATGCGCTGCCGTACAAAGAAAAAAGGAGCAGGTAAAAGGCAAGAAAAGAACAGATATTTGTCCAGTGAAGCACAATAAGAACAACAGTTTTACTGACTGTCGTATGGGTGTGGTTTATAAAGTTCCCCTTAGCTGTGGCCAGTTCTACGTAGGGCAAACGGGACGGGTATCAATCAGAGGCTAATGGAACATAAAAGGTCGTTAACCGGTGGATCACCTTCTAATCTTTTCCTACATTGCCAAGATTGTAACTGCACGCCAGAGTTGGATGAATGCACAATATTGTACAGGCATAAGAATGAAGATGCGCGTCTTATGGTAGAGGCATGGCATATCTATAATGGTGGAAGTGCATGCGTGAGTTAGCCTTCGATTACTTTACATAAGGAAGAGATTAAGTACCTTAACAGTTATCTCTCACGTAGACCGGCACTTGTACCCGACTGACACGTGGTGCTACCATTCCTGAGCTTGCGCAGGTGAGTTTTGTGTCTTCTTTCTTTTTTCGCCTCAGTGCTCCCTTCAGTTGATAGTCGGCATTCGTGTTGTCCACTTCTCTATCTCTACTCTTGTGTCCTGTCTGCACGCCTCACCTCTTTTTCGCATAATGAATCCTCAATAACTAGCTCAGCTTTCCGTCATTCTAAAAAAAAAAAAAAAAGATCACCACATCACTGCTGCAGAGTTTCAATTTTCTTCACCAAGCAAGAATGCCAAAATACTGTGTGTTTATAGAGTTCCTTGTCCCATGCCTGTTTTCCCCCTCTGACTCCCTACATCATGGTACTGGTATGTCTAGCGATTTTACTAAACCCCCTATTTTAAAATGCTAATCTGCATTAAAAAAAGAATGTCAAAGAGCACTTACAGCGACAGAAGATCCAGAGGCATCTGTCGAAGATCCAGCAGACCTCTCGGGGCTCCCATTTGAAGGGCCATTAGATGTCGGCATGGTGTTATCTGCGCACAAGTGGATGTGGTCAAGGGAAGAAAAACTCCTGGTATGCCTTTTTCCTGCAGTACAGACGACGTACAGTACAGTACAGTACTGTACAGACGTAAATTACAGAAATCGTAGACTGCCAAAACTTTCTTTTTCCCCTCCTAGCTGCCTTCCTCTAACAGTTGTTCCCAGCCACCAAGGTACCAAGAACGGTGGGTCAGCAGTCAAATGATTTCAGAATAATACAAGGGGCAGGGTACTATACAACAAAAAGGCAGGAGAGCTCCAACAATTAAAAAAAAATTAATTCTGTGGCTTTATGAGCTAAAACCATGATCTGATTATGAGGCCAGCTGTTACGAGGGACTCTGGATTAATTCTGACCAACTGGGGTTCTTTCATGTACACCCAATGCACGGTACGTAAGCGTTTTTGCATTCTGCCCCCATGCTCCAACAATTCAAAACAGTAAAATAGACTCAATTTATGTGTTCCGATGCTTTAGTGCAAATAAAAATTTTTGCCAAACTAAGCTGATGCTAGGTTACAGGCTATTGCATAACACTTCTGGAACCCAGAATTTGAATTTGTTGCATGTCTCACGACTACAGCAAGGTGCATTTTGGAGCTTGTTGGTGCATATGTAAGGGAAGGTTTTCTGTGCAAACAAGGGAAGTACACCAGAAACAAGAACACAAGCCATATATGTATACCTTAGAACATGCGCAGAGCATCATCAAACCAGGCTCCCGCGTAATGATAAAAAGCATTAATCCAAAAACTTATTTTCATAGTTAAGCAGTGACCCTTTTGCCTTTCTTATGAATAAAAGATGCCCCCTGTACCTGTTGATCTGCATAACAATAAAATTCAGTACGCCCCTTGCACTCACTTGGTGGTGGTGTCTTTCGATCATCCCCATCGTTATCAGCTGCCAGACGTGCCCAGCGCGACAGACTGTTGTTCAACTCCTGTTCTAGGTTCCACAGCTCCTGCTGCACGACACGCTTCAGCAGTGGGGCCACACGAAGCCGATTCGGCGACGGCACTGTGGTGCGACGTCCACCATCGCCCAATGCCCAGCGGATGCCCTCAGCACTTCCAGCTGAGGAATACAAAAGCAATAAAGTACTGCAAGACTGCTTCCAGCATTGAGGGATATGCTAAAATAAATCATCTCATGCAGCTTGGTAGATTTTGTTTCTGAAATAGCCAACAAGCAACTTTCACAGGGAGTATAAGTTACCTTTCGGCACAGCACAAATTCATAAGACATTGCTCAATTCGAAAAATGGCTCCACCTGATGCCACAAACTATGACAGCAACTGGGGACACGACTAGTGTTCAAGAGGAATGAACAAGGCGATTGTCATCCTTCAGAACAGATTTCTGCTTTGTATGTCATCCTTATTGTGTTTTGAAGAGTTCTTCATAAGGAGTACTGCATCAAGCTAACCCAATTTTATGTTTGCCATTAGCATATCTTTAATTCACCTCTACAAAAGCAGCAATTTCATTATACTTCCAAGCAGGATAGAGGCCAAAAGCCCTAATGCCTTCCAAAGCATTTATTTGGTCACCACTAAGAGACATCCAAACATAATCATAGCCCAAGCTTACAGCAGCTGGAACAGCTTGCACTTGTTTCCATCAAATTAGGTCCCAAAGCTGCAGCTGGTCTATGAAAGGTGCCAAAGCAGAAATGCACGCACCACAGCTGGGCAACCAACTCTCAACTTTCTGCTCGGAAGCATAGAACTATGCAAAACCAGCAATGAAACTGCCCATGCCAGCAGCAGCACCATAACACAGAGCCTACTGGGTAGAGGAAACAGTTTTCAGTAGCACACGCTGCAATTTTATGTCAACAAATTCAGTACTCCTCTTGAAGCATAGTGTGTCCAGCTTCTGACCTGGCTTGGCACCAGCGTGCTGGAACAAGAGAGAGCATGCGCACCTCGGAACACACAGGACCATAGACAGCGCTGGGCTGGACACGTCGAGTGTTAGCAAGCATTAACAAGTGCACATCTGTTATAGCTCAATATTTCCTGTCATTCTCACAGCCTTCCTACTGGAACGCATCAGCATGTTTCAGTTACACACTCAAACTGTCGTGGCACCTCCTGGCCAGCGACGGTTCTGTATAGCCACTAAGCCACCCTAGTGTGTCAATGTCACTAAACACCTGGCTTAGCTGACGGTACACCATTTTACAACCACAAGAATGCAAACCACTGGTGGACAGCAGTGGCAACTCTAAGGAGCCGAGGCAAAGATGAGGAAAAACAACTGTCTCTCAGGATCCATTCAAGTTCCCCTGGAGTCTTCCACAAATAGCAAAGCAGATGTCAACAAACCCATAGAACACCGAACCTAGGACTCCGTTAAAGAGCCCAGTTGCTTGAGCATGTCTGTAGTCTGCATGTCTGAAAAAAAATTGAAGAAACACTCCGCCACAGTTTCGGCACAGACAGTTTCTTCTGCATGGATCGACTGCTGTAGTGGAAAGCCAATGATATGCTCCTGGTTACTTCGTTTTTATGTCTGCTATATCGTCCAATTTTGTTTGCGCTGCCTTTCTTAATTCTGTTTCCTAACTCACACCTTTAAATCTGATGTTTTACTAGTTAATACACTTACTAACGGTGGGCGAATAGAGATTTT
The DNA here is from genome assembly GCF_023375885.2 of Dermacentor andersoni. NCBI lineage: Eukaryota > Metazoa > Arthropoda > Arachnida > Ixodida > Ixodidae > Dermacentor > Dermacentor andersoni. Next base: position 353,888,564 of record NC_092814.1, read on the forward strand.
TGAGACCAAACTGAGTACGAATTGAATAATGCCAAAAGCAAATTGAATATCACATACTTTTCGAGTAGTTTTCGAACAAGAAATAGCCATTATCGCAATTAATATAATGTGATGTTCACATCCCAGTATTCTTAAGGTTAGCAAGTTTTGGTCATTACAAGATACGTTATGAACTGTTGCTTATTAAATGCATAAATGGAGCATTAGAGGCAAACAAGTACTTTCTTCACATGCACAGGGCTCTTCAAAGAGTGCAAATGATAGCTGTACAGCCTATAAAGTATGGCTACCTAAGTGACGTAGATAACTTTTTTATTTAAAGTGCCCAGCAAAAATTTTGATTAATCAAGAATTTGAGAAAAACCCTGCATCAAAAGCTATTAATTAAAAGCTAGAATCATGACTGATTAATCATTAATCGAATAAAAGATTAATTCACCATCCCTAATATAAGGACTACAGAAATTCCAGACTCCTTATAGTGCGCTGTGCGATAATTTGGACTCTGACTGCACACCACTGAGCCGAGCAAAAATAGTACCACAGTCGAATCTCGTTAATTCGAACACTCTTAATTCGAACATTCAGTTTATTCAAACTGACGCCGTGGTCCCGTCAAAGTTATGAGTATTACAACGGGTGAAAATGGCAGGTAATTCGAACGCGCGAGCATTTGCGACGGTTAATTCGAACATATTGTGCTTCGACAATGCTCTCAGTAGCACACCAAATCACAAGTGGATCAGCGTTCCTCTGACCCCACCATAGAGAAGAGGTTAGGAAAGACTCCTCAACATCGCGCACCAAGAAGAAAAAAAACCATGGCAGAAATTTGTGCGCAGGCGTGTGCAGGCGCGCATCACCGAGTACTTCTGTTAAGTGACGAGTTTGTGACTTCTGTTAGTGTTGCGGCACTGCCATGTAACCCATAGTCAACGTATAAGAACGCCTGAAATTTCGGACACAAAAAAACCTTTGCCATCCGATTTTCCGGACTTTGAGCCATGACTGCAGGTCCGAAATGGCATTAATCGAAGCCACCACCACCACCATTTCGATTAGCGCGCCGCCTTGAGCCGGCGCTCTCACACGCAGATCCACTGGCAGCCGTAGCCACACTGCAGCAACGCTAGGCCTAGCTACTTCCGACATTCGCTACCAATCTTCTTGCAGTTCGGCCCCGTATTTCTCATTCAAACAATTTGCTACTGTTAGAAATGGCGCTGACTCCACCTTTGCGATTCTCGCCAATGGTTTCAGAGTGCAGAAACCATGACGTGTCGCATAATGCTGGTTCCCAGTCAACTTCGCCCCAATACAGCAGTCTTACGCGGTCAAGCATACCAAAAGTTCGAAGGGGCAATTGTCACAGGACATGGTGTGTTTCCTTTAATTATGCACGCATGCATCCACCGTCTATCACGGTACGAGCACTGATCCGCCTAATAACAGACTGTCATTTGTAAATACGTGTGAATAAATCTTGTTAAACTTCCCACTGACGTGTTAGCTCGGTGCACATGCGCCACCGCAGGAAAGTCCTCCATTAAATTAGCTTCCTTTAATTCGAGCAAATTTTTGGGCCCCTTCGAGTTCGAATTATCGAGATTCAACTGCATTTTAATTTTGAGACGTTGCCAATTTGGTCATCAGTGCCTCCGCGAAACAAACTAGCAAAACCTAGTTGATCTAGTAGCAATCAATGAGAATTTGGTGCATGCATTGACAGTACTTTCACCTATCTGTAGCAACAGCATGACTATAGTCGAGGATAAGGGCTGCAATTTTGTATCACTGCCTTCCATTTGATTCTATGCCACTCTTATCACCCACCATTCATGACCAACTGATACTGTTAACGCATGCAGAGCGTCACTCTGACCACTTACGGAGTGAAAAAAGCGTGAAAAGGAATAGCACACAGTAAAAGCTCGTTAATTCAGAAATTGTTAATTTGAAAATTTGGATAATTCGAATTAGCCACCGCGGTCCATCTAACAATATATTGAAAGCAATGTGCAACGCATTCCGTTAATTCGCAGTGAAATCTGCCCCGCCATCGATAATTCAAACTCCGCGCCATCCTGGGTAGGGTGAGTGCTAGTATGCGGGAGTACATTGGCATTGCGGTGGCCCTTTGTTTAGGGCTGAGTGGAGAGCGATACATATGCGCTTGGCCAGGCATGGTCAACTCCTCTGTTCTAGGTCGATTCTCTCCCTCTCTCAAGACCTTCAAGGTAAAAATGCAAACCCGGCGCCGATTTTTTTTTCTCTCTCTTTTCATGTTACAACTTAGAGGCTATTTGCTGAGAAGGCTTAGAGGCTATCTGCTATAAAGCAACACTAGGTAATGTCTAAACATGGCAGCCGTGACGTTTATGGGCGCTTGCAGAACCAAAAAGCATAGCCTTTGAGATTCATAGCTGTTACTCAAAAGGAAAGTATCGCTGGTACATATGTTTGGATGCCACCTATACGTAATGTGGAACTCGGCAGCGTGCAGCCGGTGCAGCTGCGAGAGTATACAACGGAGACCAATGTCATAACAGATTGTGGGGCTTTTCGCGAGTGCATTTTAGAGTGCAGCTCTTGTTCGTGCAGGGAGAGTTAGACGGTGCAAAGGCGCATTTATAATCCGATGTTTTCGGCGTAAGTCGCTTGCAGCCAGTTACGCTACGCTGCTTGTTCTGCGCCAGTCGAAATGCTGTCCCCTTTATACTTTTCAGAGCGCGCAGAACAATCCCCAACCTGCGTGCCGCTTTGAATGGCTGTCTGCGACCGCTGGTGAAGCCGCTTAGGCACCTTTCTTCCCCGCACGATGCATTGTGGGTCGGCGCAGTCAGTGCAACGAACACGCGCATGGAGCAAGAGCCATCTTGACGTCAGGCACATCAAACAGTGTTGGCTGCGTCTAGTTATGTTGAACTATAGAAATTGCTGTTCTCATCAACGTGACATAGCATGTGCACACACGTGCTCATGTTAGGCCGGACTATATGCGCGCCTTAACCAAGTGGTTTGTTCTCCAACTTTCATTACTTCGAATTTTGTATTTAAATTTTTGTAGTATCACCGTGGAATTTGAATTAACGAGCTTTTACTGTACAGTAAAACCTGGTTAATTCGACCCTCAATATATTTGCAAAATCAGATAATTTAGACTCGTCCTTTGGTCCTGGCAGGAGTATGCATTATCTAACGCAATGAAACTCGTTAATTCAGACGTATTTGGCTGCACATCAGTTAATTCGGACAACTCTCAGAGCTCGGTGAGTGCTGGAGCTTCGCAAAAGAGCAACGCAAAAGAGCAGAAATGGCGTTAGCGCATTGCTAGTCCCTATCACCATAGTCATTAGTGGAAAGCGCACGAGAATGATACAGTAAAACCTCATTAAACCGTACCCGCTTAAACAGTAGTTTCGTTTTAAAAGTCGTAAAGTCAAATTCCCGACACAGTGTTCATTGAACATAACGCATTTTGTACCTGCATAAACCGTACCAGCTTATTGCATACGTATCGGTCAACACATGGTGTTTCCACTTTTGGTCGCACAAACACGGCAGTGCGTCGTCCCCATTGGCCGGCCCGGCAGAACAACAAGCCTCGGAGAACCGAACAACGGCCTCCAAGCACTCTGTGCGTTTGCAACTGAAGCCAGATTAACGTCAACATCATTTCAGTACCGTGCCAGAGAGCGTTGTGGTGTCATGCAAGCTAGGACTCTCGTCATGCCGAAGCTCAGGTAAAAAACACTGGGTGCCCAGCATAGCAGAAAAATTAGACATTGTTCGTGCTATCAAAGTGGCATGAATAAGTCGGCGCTGGCATGCGACAGGGATCTACTATTGACTATGGTGTGCGGCCTTTCGAAGGTGAAGTTGCTCGGCAGCGCTGCTGCGACCGCGGAGAGATATCGGCTCCGAGATTCTACTTTTCGCCAATGGCTAGCTGCTGAAGTGCCGCCTAATGACAATGATGAGGATGACACGGAATGCGACAGCACAGGCGATTCAGGCCCGACAGTGGCAGAAGTTGCGCGTTACGTGAGCCTCATGAATGCAATCATCGGGACGAGAACCGCACCCCGCAATGAAAAAGGCACCCCGCGACTTGTGCAGCGCTACCGTGCCAGTGCACAGAGAATATGCAACGGCAACAAGGAATATGCCGTGTGCGTGTTTGCCGAGAAGAGGGGGCTGACTGAAAATATGGTTCGCAGCTTCAGTAAGTTTGAGACCACTGTCGTCGCTGCTTGGCTGCCGCGGCATCAAACAAAATAATGAACTTTTGTCGCGGGACATGAATAAATACTGCATGTTTTTTACCTTTCATTGCAATCTCCCCAAGTTCCGTTTTTGACAGGTAAATGGACAATCTCGTTAAGCAGTACTACCGTTTAGTACATACTTTTTCCGAGCTCCGGCCAACTACGGTTTAACGAGGTTTCACTGTAGCAACACCAGAATGCTAAGTGCCTATTTGTGCCTTTAAAGCCTTTATTCTCGCTCGTTTACTGCCACGCACAGCACCGCGTTGGCCACATGCCTTCATGATTGCACAGTTGCCATACATGATAGCATCGATTGCGGCCGCAGTTTTCTCCGTGACAGTTGCAGCAAAGAGTAGTTTCGTTTTGACTCTGTATGCATGTCAGTCGCATGCCTTCATAACTGTGCAGTCGCCATCCATGATCGCGTCGATAGCAACTGCAGTTTCGTCCGGAATTGAAGCAAACGGTAGTTTGCTTCAATTCCAAACCAAAACCAAACGGTTTTGACTCTGTGCGTGCATCAGCCGCGCACCTTCAGCACCCGATGGTCACATGAGCAGCGGCCGCAGCTTCGTCCACAGCGGTTGTAGCAAGTAGTACTTTCGTTTTGACAAGCTTTCGAAGATAAAGAGCATCGGCTACATCATTATGGACAGCGACCAGCTCACCGACGAAAAAATAATCGGGATGTGCCCACGGCAGTAGACAGCCAGTCTCAGACGAAGACACACGCCACGGCCATGCTGCGAAGGAAGTCGCAAGGCATTCACCGCTGCAAGCGCTAATCAGCCACGAGATGACGAAAAGTGCAGCTTCCGCACTGCTTTTGTAGAAAATATAAACGTGATTGGCCCATTCACTCAGTAAATAAAAGCGTGTTGACATAGTAGGCATTTGTTTATTGTTTTCTTGATACCCTAATTCAACATTCGGTTAATTCAGACATTTCTTTCGATCCCGCGAAATCCAAATTAACGAGGTTTTACTGCATAAGATATTGCTAGGAAATCACAGCCACAAAATGGCTAGACCAAAGGCAAGCACACGCACATGCAGCATTGCACTAACAAACTTGGGCCGTATGCTTGGACGATCACTTTCAAAGACACTTTCATTTTCACAATATTTCGCGTGACTAGCATTGGACGGATGCATCAACGAGGAGCAATGCTTTCATACCGTGACAAGAGGGCATGCTTGACATTTTGCCAAGAATGACATCACTTGCTGACACCAATGTCTATGACGTTAGTTATGCGAAACTGAAGTAATCTCCGAAAGTGACAATCTGAGAGAGTACGGCATACCTTCCTTGGCCATTTGTGCAATAAAAGGTCACTTATTTTTTGGCAGAATCATGCATTTCGGATTCCCAATTATTCGGACTTACTGGAGGTCCCCATCAAGTGCGAATTATCGGTCGGCGAATGTAGCAGTAAACATTTTAAAAGAAGGTGTACGATGTATTGGAAACCCCAGTCCTGCTGAATGAAAGAAATACATGGAAAGTGCTATTTTTGTTGTGAAAGAAAACACCATTTGACGCCGTTTGCACTCAAGAAGCCATTAAGAAAGTGGCAAGACATCTTTAACAAGGTGGGCCCATCATAAGCCAAAAAGTGGTGCGTAGCTAATGACAACCTGAGGTCGTCAAGATCCCTTACAGGTTTAAGCTGCACACTTTCCAAAGCTGACACAACACACGGTCATTGCTATTTCGCTTACCTGATGGAGGAGGGGGTTTCCGTGCAGCAGCCAGGTCATGGCGGCAGGCATCCACAGCAGTTAGAGGCATCTCGGGAAGCGTGGCTGATGAGATTGGACGCGATGGCTTGGGGCTAGTTGGCAGTGGACTGGATGGGACAGTAGCAAGCGGTGGGGGTTTCATGGGCAGAGAGGTAGGCAGGGCAGATTCCCCAGCCATCTTGGCACTTGCAGCTGCCGATGAAGTCTTTGCATTGCAGGCATGGCCTTTGTCGGGAGTGCATGGTGAGGACACAATGGGACGGGTCGCTTTGGTACGCTGGATGACCGATACACGCACGAAACTGCAAACAAATAAAATCTCAGTTCAGAACTAAACATTGCCATACTTGCTCTAAAGTGAACTTTAACTGCATGGTGCAGTAATTCACATTAGCGGGGGTTAACGAGGTTTTACTGTATTATCGAAGTCTGGCAAGTGTTCATGATACACATTATATGCACATAAAAAGTCCTTTCCCCTCTTGGCAGACCTAAAATTGACCCTCGCATCATATTCAGGCTTTCACAATCTGTCAGTCAAACCAGCTATGAAACTTCAATTCAGAAACCATCCACTGAAACAGCATCTTCACAGAACAAAATCCATGAAAGCGTTCTGCCATCAGCATCAGACAAGTTCCAGAATTTGTTTAAAACTCTGGGCATCTCCAAATGCCAGCAATTCTGTTATGCTGCATCAGTGCCGGGATGTAGAGACCTACCGTATTTACTCGCATAATGATCGCACTTTTTTTGTCAAAAAAATTGACGCAAAGTCGGGGGTGCGATCAACGCGGGTTAAAATTTTAGCAAAAAAATTTTTTGAGCACCGAAGACGCAAAAGGGCAAGTTTCGGGTGAGAATTCTTACGATGGCTATGGTAAACATAGCCAAACATAAAAGTTGAGTAAGGCTTACCTTTATAATAAACGCACACATTACATAGGCACTACATGAATTGCACATTGCGCTTTTATTTTTCTAATTGAATAAAGGGTGCCTCACTTTACTGAGAGTCTGAATCTTCACAGTTATCGCTGTCAGCTTCAATGTCGGAACCGGCAGTGTCGTCGCTGGGGGCATCTTCGGAGCCCCACAGAAAGTCATCTTCTGTCCCGTCCAGTGCGTTGGATATTCCGGTCTTCTTAAAGCTCTTCGCCACTAGCTCGTCGGAGACACCACTCCACGCTTCGACGATCCACGAGCAAAGCACCTCCAAGGACGGTCTTCTGATTTTGCCGCTCGGCGTGAAATCATGTTCGCCTGCCGCCATCCACTCTGCGTACAATCGTCGAACGTTGTCCTTGAACGGTTTGTTCAGGGAAACATCCAGAGGCTGTAGCAGTGACGTGAGACCTCCAGGGATGACTGCAATTTCCGTGCGTCGCTCCTTCAGCTCGGCTCGAACGCTATCCACAAGATGGCCTCGGAAGCTGTCCAGCACAAGAAGCGAAGGAAGCAGAAGCGCTCCTGGTCTTCGTCCCCAAACAGTCTTGATCCAGTCGACCATAAGTTCCACTGTCATCCATCCTTTAACTTGAGCGCGGATGTGGATGCCACGGGGGAAGTTTCCCTTCGGAATAGTCTTCCGTTTGAATATGACGTATGGTGGAAGCCTCCGCCCGTCTGCCGTCACTGCAAGCATTACAGTACATCGCAGTTTCTCAGCACCCGATGTCCTTACGAGGACGCTCCGAGCACCCATCTCGTTGACTGTCGTGTTTCGGGGCATGTCGAAGGTCAACAGAGTTTGGTCAGCGTTCCCTATTTGCGATAAGAGGAAGCCATTCTTCTCGCGGATCCTCATAACGAAGTGATGGAAGTCGACCACCTTTTCTTCATACGCGGATGGGAGCCGCTGGCACAACGACGTCCGCCGCCTCAGTGAAAGTCTATTTCGTCGCATGAAACGAGTCGTCCAGCCGGAGCTAGCGCCGAAATCCTTTGCGACGATTCCCAGCTTCCTCGCAACAGCACGCGCCTGTATCTGTATCATTTCCAATGATACAGCGCAACCATCGTTGCGCAGGTCCTCCACGTAATTAAGGACCGCCTCCTCAACTTGAGGGAACTTGCCGGTTTTGGGTCCGCGGAAAGCCCGGCGCGTCCTATCGGTAGCCATCAGCTGCTCACGCTGTTTTTTCCAATAGCGTATTCTGATTTCGTCGACGCCGAAATGCCTGCCGGCAGCACGGTTGCCGTGCTCCAGCGCGTAGTGAACAGCTTTAAGTTTAAACGCGGCCGTAAAACTCGCATAGCGTCCCATGGTGAAACGGCACCAACACAGAAAAACCAAACACAAAGGCCGCCTTGCAAAATGCAGCAAACGCAGTGTCCGGCGAAACGTGTCGGAACGCGTTTGCTGCGGGATGACAACACGTCAACCAACAGGCGGCTGCCGCTGTAACAGTGCGGGACATCAAAACAAAAATGGCGACTGACTGAGCAAGCTGAACGCGATTTTTTTTTTTTTTCGCGTGAGTACATTACGTGCATTGAAACAGTTTTTTCCGTATCAGTAATGAATAAGATCATTAAATTGGCAACGATGATAAAGCGAACAAATAATAAAGCCAAAGCAAGTTTAGTTGTAGATCTTTTTTTATTCTTGAAGTGCTGAAAGTGATGAAGGGAATGAAATGGGGCATCTGCTTAAGAATCTGTTTGGTGCGTGCAGTCCGCTCGGTAACATTTGAAGAGTCGTTTTCGCAGCATTCGGCAGATAGTGAGCGCGATCATCATTAGCTAGATTTGGCCCACGACATATCGCTGCGACAAGTTCAGGGTGCGATCATTACGAGGGAAATAAAAAAAATCGAATTTTGACGACAAAATTAAGGGGTGCGATCATTACGCGAGTGCGATCATTATGCGAGTAAATACGGTATGTGTGGCTGCTTCCATCAGCTATGTTGAAAAGATCAACCTTGGCATAGCCAAGAGAAACCACAATTGAGAAAAACTAACCGTGCCGGAGCGGTCCGGGGCCGGCCACAGTCAGCCCAGTCCAGCTCGAGTGGCTCTAGCATTGATGCCACAGCAGAAGCCAGGTCTTGACCAGGCTGCCGTTCGCAGTCAGGAGGCAGGCATGGCAGGCAACCTTGCTCCTGACGGCCCACAGGGGGCAGCACCTGCAACCAGCAGCACACATCCCTGATCACCAAGCCCCTCTCTCGATGTCTTTAGCAGAATAGAGGCACACGCATGCGACGAGTTGAGACCTTCGCAAAAGGTGTGTCAGCAAAAAGCAACACAACAGCCTAATCTAGTATTGTGATTCGTGTACACATGGTCTCGTCTGTACATATGCAACTGCCACAGCACGTGCACATTCAGATCCTCGGGCAAATTCTGGCGCTGTCTAATGAAGCATTCGTCACAATTATGGGCATCTTTACAAGCTTGAACACTTGTGTAGGTGGGCCCACACAAGTGTACACCATTGTTGTGTTGAAGCATCTTAGCTGCAGTCACATCATGCATCTTCACTGTGACTGCCATCTTTATTTTTCTGGGTTGCTGGCGGTCCCTCCCTACCTCATTTACACTGATGCAAGGACAACATCTGGCACAAACTACGAGGGCAAACAAAAATACCTTTTTCCAGGCATTTATTGACAATTTCACTTTCTTGTTGCCAAAATTGCAGTGTTTGCAATTCGACATTGCAGAGCAGAAAGACAGGACAGTAAACAATGTCTAACAACACAGGCACAATGTGCAAGAACCTCTGTTGTCCACCCTCACTGCATTTCATTTTTGCAATGTCCACTGCGATGTAAAAACACCAACTAGACTGGCAAAACACTACTCAGTGAACCTGTCGTCATATTGTCACCAGTTAGTGCTATTGTTCAATGGCCAAATGTGCCAGGGACAAAAATGTTAATTCTACTTGCCTGTTCAATATCAGCGCACTCAGCCAAGCTTTTCTTGGCTGACCGACGACGGTTTAAAATGCCTTACCACGAAGTCGATGTGACGAGATTGATCAATCGGTGCAGTACAGAAGAAATAAAAATCTACTAAACCACACCCCTCTAAACCAGAGAATAACGCATGACAGAGCTTGTAAAAATTCTAAGAAAGTGCAAACATGAACCGTACATTAGTGCTAAACACAATATCCAGCCATGCATGTGTGGTGTATCATGCTCAGCTTTTGAAGGGCAACTGCTGAGCACCTACATGCATATCGCGGCTTAAAAGCACATGGCAAGGTCCATACCACTGCCCCCGGCACCAGTAATGGAGAGTTCCAAGTTGCATAAACAAGCTGAACAATACTACTTCAAAAATAAGCTACAAGCACAATTCTATTACTTTTTGAATGAGAAAAACTGATTTAAACAATCATAGAAGGAAGCTACAAAGGAAACCTACACAGGTTTCTCAGATATGGGTTTCTCTTGACAATTTTTCCCTTTCATTAACTTCTATCCATCTTGTGAGCTTTAGCAGAACTGACTCAGATTTTCTATTACGGTACTTTTGTGCACCCCTCCATACATTATGTCTCCAAAGTTGGACTCTTACTGGCACAGTCATCAGTTGTACAAGTGAAAACCCTCAACAGTGCCCACCTTATAGTAGCGCCCAGGCTCAGCAGTGCAGGCAGTGCCTTCTTCGGGCAGTGAGGCACAACGGGATGATGATGGACCCATTGGCCCAAGAGTGGCCAGCAAGAGAACCTGCAGCATGGTGCACACAACTTTAGTTTCGAAGCTCAGGGCTGCTAAAGAGATTTTACTATAAAGTGATGAAAAAAAGAAAAGAAAAAAGCATTATGCAGATCCCACACACAGGTTCAAATCAATGTGAAGTGAAGCTTTAGTGATTGAGGGGTTAATTAAATGCTATAACAAATGTGATGCATGCGATGGTGTACATTTTATCTTATGCAACATGTAACCTCATACAATGTTTATGTTTACGCAACACATAGATCACTAACCTTATACAATGTTTTTGTTATGCATTACACTGTTCAGAAGCTATAATGAAATGCAAACACCAAGCCTGGTGAATACACACCGAGACATAGACGTAATGTCGCAAGGACTAAGGCGATGCATGATATTTGTCGAGGGAACATTGGTGATAAGTGGTGTATGACATAGAGAAGTATGACACATATCTAAATTTATTTTCTGCATCTCTTGTGCCACCCTGGTACATACCCATTCTAGAAGATAGAACAAGTAGCCCAAATAAATATTTAAGAAAATCACAGACCCCCTTGAATAACATACATTACTCCATTAAAAGGCAGAGCTGCCAACCTTAGAACTCAATAACTACTAGAGATGTGGATAGCACAGGTGTCCGTTTCTTCCCGCGTACTCACGTCATCGCATTCGCACGTTGCGGATGCGTCGAGAGCCGGCATAGACACGGGAGAGGCACACTACACGCTCCCCAGTTATCCCTCTCTCGTGACGCACTCCCTTCCCCCACTCGTGAGAAAGATCTGACACACGAGGACATACCATATTTACTTGATTCTAATGCGCACCCATTTTCCATGACCAAAAAAAAAGAAAGAGTACAATATCACGCACCACATGCTTTCATACAGACATACTATTTTCTCTCATTTGGAAAAAACAGATTTATTCCCAATACGCTAAAGTTGCGATGAATAAAAACACAAATGGAAACGGCATACCTTGCCGCCAAGATTTTCACTATGCTGGTACGAGTCGCGTGGGGCAATAAATATCACTGGTAGTCGCTGCCAGACAACTCCCTTATCACTATCAACAGACCAAGGCACTTCATCCTTGGTGCCGTCCATGGCATTTGAAATCCCGCACCTTTTAAAGGCCTTTTTGACCATGGCAGACAGGATCATGCACCATGCATCTTTCACCCATCCAGCAAGTCCTGCAGCAAGGCACGCTTCATTCTATTGGAGGGCATCAATTCGTGGCAGCCACTGACAAGCCATTCGGTGTAGAGCGCCCGAATTCTATCTTTCACTGGCTAATTCAAACAAACATCGAGCGGCTGGAATTGCGATGTCATGCCACCGGGTATCATGACAAGGTCGGTGTTGCATGCAGCCAGCTTGTCCTTGACGCGCTGGTCAAGGTGGCACCTGAATGCATCAAGCCCAAGCATTCCACGGAGACCCAAACTGCCACCGGGTTTCTTTCGCCAGACGTTATCTATCCAGTCTGAGACGAAGTCCATGGTCATCCAACCTTTTTTATTTGCGCGCACAATCACGCCACTCGGAAACACGATTCCTTTCAGGAGCGTCTTCCGTCTGAAGATACGGGGGCAGCTTGTGCTCATCCGCAGTTCAACAAAGCATTGCAGCGACTAGTTTTTTCGTGGCCGCAAGATAAAACGCGCACTTGCTTTGCCCCCTTCTTTTCAATGGTTGTGGTGGCAGGCATGTCGAAGTAGAGCGGCGTCTGATCGGAATTTCCAAACTGCCCGAAGTGGTAGCCACTTCTATGGCACAACTTCAAAACTTACCGCAGAAAAGTATGCAATTTCACTTCCTATTCTTCAGGCAATTTTTGGCATATCCCTGTCCGCTTTCGAAAAGAAAAGCCTTTTCTTTTCATAAAATTTGATAGCCTGCACCTGCTCGCTTTGAAGCCGCTGCGCATTAGCCCTTTATGTAGGGCTAACTCCATCGCCCATACATTGAGCAATCGGTCATCACAGGCCGCTGTGCCACTTGCTGCTCTTGCACGTATTCCGCGAGCAGCTCTTATTTCGGCAAAGTGGCCCTGCTTCGGTCCACTGAAACCCTTCCTTGTTGCTTTGCTGGCGAAAATATTCTCCTGTTTGCACGAGTCCCGCACCAAGTTTCGGGAACTCCAAACGCCCGTAATGTGGCCCCATTTCTGTCCGTCTCACCACACAGGATAACTTTCCTTTTAAATGCGGCATCATGGTGGACTCGGCGTGTCTTCGCAGTCGGCGCTTCCATGCTGCTGATTGAGTAAACACAGAAAACGGGAAGACAGACGATAGACTAGACTGCACCAGCGCCTGGTTACACCTAGAACATGGAGGTATGCATATTGTTGTGAATCAGCATGCGCCGCTGACACGTGTTTGTTTTGTTAGATTCACCGGCCATGCCTCTTGTGAATCAGCAGTGGCTGCGCTGACATCACAAGATAAAGACTATAAAAGCTACACTAACATTTAATAAAGCGTTCGTTCTTTGCCAACTGCTTCTCGAGTTACTTCAGTGGCGACGAGGCTGCCCACCACCGGGCCGTGCCTGCTCCATGGCGGCCCACGCCGGACCACCGGCTTTCGACGAAACGGAAGACAGTTGGGACGCCTACCAGGTGCGTCTGCAGTCCTACTTTGAAGCTTACGATATCGTCGACTCGAAGAAACGACGAGCCCTGCTAACGGCAGCCTTAAGCACGGCAACAGTTGGCATAATAACGATACGGTGCGCGCCGGCGAAGATTCAAGACCTTACCTACGAGAAGCTGCTTGAACTGCTGGCAGAACACTTTGCGCCACAGGGCAACGAAATAGCGGAGTCCTACAAGTTCTTCACCAGATGCCAGCGTCCCGACGAGGCAACGAAGGACTTCACTGTGGAAATTCGGAAGAAGGCCTGCAGTTGCAACTTTGGCGAGGCACGGGACAGGATGCTACGAGACAGACTTGTTTGTGGTCTACGTGATGCCGGCATTCGTTGGAAGCTTTTGGCCAGACCTTCGCTGACGCTGAAAGAAGCCGAAGATATAGCGTTAGCAGCAGAGATGGCAGCTCTCAACGTTGATCACATGGAGAGGACACAGGATTATGGCGACGTCCATGCCGTGAGGAGCAAGGTGCAAGGTCAACCGTATTACCACAACACTCATCCAAGCACTTCTCGACCAAGCGAAGACGTCGTTTGCCCGTGCTGTGGTAGCAATAAGCACAAGGCAGCAAAGTGCAAGTTTCGCCGGGCAGAGTGTTTTTGCTGCCGACGTAAAGGGCACCTAGCTAAGATGTGTGTATGGAAACAAGGGGTGGCCCTTTGTGAGGAGCATTCTTCAGAGAGCGACAGCAACGAACTTTGTCTACTGAGTTTGTACACTACGTCGGTAAATTTGGTCAAGCCTGTGGTTCGCACCTTCTGCTGGAGCGGAATTCCGCTGACAATACAAGTGGACACCGGATCGCCTGTCTCCATCATTACGTGGAAAACATACTGCAAGCAACGGCATGCCTAGCCTGCGCTCCGCAAGACGTCCTTGCAGTTGTCCTGCTGTCTTGGCAAGCTTCCCGTGAGGGGTCAGCTGAAACTTCCGGTCTCGTACGCGGGAAAGACCCTAGATGCAACTCTAACTGTTCTGCAATGCGATGGCCCGAACTTGTGCGGGCGAGACGTCATCAGCGCATTTGAGCGTAGCGGAAGGCCCGTCTTCAGCATTCTCGGCGAGGAAACCTCCGGTGAGCAAGATGTCCCTGACAGTACTTTGGTTAGCGCACTCTTAGAGGAGTTCGGCGATTTGTTTATGCCAGGTCTAGGGCTAATTGATGGCCCCACAGTCCATTTGCGGTTGCGGGAAAATGCGATGCGGCGGTTCTGCAAAGCACGTTCTGTGCCGTATGCAATGCGGGAGCAAGTGTCAAATGAAATAGACAGACTTGTTAAGCATGGCATTCTCTCACCTGTTGACAGTGCAGAGTGGGCTACGCCTTTGGTTCCCGTTATCAAAAAGAATGGTTCCATTCGGTTGTGTGGCGATTTTAAGGTGACCGCAAACGCTGTATGTGTCGCGGAGCAGTACCCATTGCCAAAAATAAGGGATATCTTTGCAAACCTAAACGGTGGTGAAGTATTCAGCACCATTGACTTGAAGGATGCTTACAGTCAGTTGCCGCTTGACGAGGAAACGAAGAAGATATTGGTCGTAAACACTCCAAGGCCTGTTTTGCTTTAATAGGCTTCCTTTTGGTGTAGCCGCTGCTCCTGCGATTTTTCAGAGACGTATGGACGGCATCCTGCAAGGCATTCCGGGCATTCAAGTGTATTTGGACGATGTGGTAGTCGTGGAGAAACACGGCAACTGCGAGACGCTGCGTGAAGTTTTCAGACGTTTCCGGCAACACGGTGTCAAGCTGAATCCGCAGAAATGCAAGTTCCGACAAGCAGAAGTTGAATTTCTGGGACATCGTATAAATACGAACGGATTGTTACCTAAGATGGACAATATTGCTGCAATAATGAAAATGCCGAAGCCAACCGGTGTTGCGGAACTACGGGCGTTTTTGGGCTTCGTGACCTACTACTACCACTAATTTCTGGGAAACTTGGCTACTGTTCTAGAGCCGCTGCATGAACTGCTAAGAAAGAACACACGCTGGCAGTGGGGAGCGAGACAAGATAACGTGTTCCGAGCAACAAAGCGGCTGCTAGAGGAAGCTAAGTTCTTGGCGCACTACGATCCAAGTAAGCCGCTTATCTTGGAAACAGATGCGTCATTGTGTGGCGTCGGCGCAGTGCTATATCACAGAGTAAATGGGCAAGATCGACCAATTGGGTTCCGGTCGCGAACGCTTTGAGCTGCTGAGAGTAATTACGCGCAAATTGAAAGAGAGGCATTGGCAGTTGTCTTCGGGGTTACAAAGTTCCAGGAATATCTGCTCGGGAATCATTTCACGCTTGTTACAGATCACAAACCTCTTCTGAGCCTTTTCAACCCTGACAAGCCCGTTACCGCCATGGCCGCTGCCCGGATTCAGCGTTGGTCCCTCTTGCTAAGCGCCTACAACTACAAAATTCAGTTCAAGCCAGGAAAGACGTTGATTCCTGCAGACACCCTCAGCCGTTTACCGGTGCGGCAGGAGCATAACAACACCAAGGCTGCAGAAGTTGACGCTCGTGAGTATGTTCTTCTGACCGATCACCTCAATACCTGTCCTCTGTCGGCGAGTGACTTGGCTAAAATGACTTGACGACAGCGACCTCGCGCAAGTCCGCGATTACATTCAGAATGGCTGGCCACGGCACTTGCAACCGGCTCAGGAGCCGTTACGCGTGTACATGCTCAGGAAAGACGAACTGACGTACAGCCACGGAATTGTGTACTCGGGCCATCGAGCGGTTGTTCCAACAAGTGCGCGGCAGTCAATGCTGCGTATGCTGCATGATGCACATCAAGGGATAACGGCTATGAAGAACCTGGCACGTTCTGTTTTCTGGTACCCAGGGCTCGATCGGGACATTGAGAAGCTGGTCAACGCGTGTCCAACATGCATAGAATGGGGCAGCATGTCTCCTGCCCGACAAACCGTGCCTTGGCCGGACATAAAGGAGCCATGGTCTAGGGTCCATGTCGATTTTGCGGGTCCTGTGGAAGGTAACATGTTGATCGTGGTTGATTCCCATACGAAATGGATCGAGGTTACCGCCATGAAGACCGCCAGTTCGGCAAAGACAATTGAAGCACTGCAGACTATGTTCAGCCGGTTAGGTTTGCCGAGGACCCTGGTGACGGACAACGGGCCGCAGTTTACTAGCGAAGAGTTCAGGGCATTTATGAAGCGCAATGGCATCGCTCATTTGCGGACAGCTCCCTACAAACCGCAGTCTAATGGCCTGGCGGAAAGAGCAGTACGGACTGTCAAACAGGGGTTAAACAAAAACACACGCGGCAGTTTGCAAGCTCGGCTGGACCACATTATTTCGCATTATCGGCGCACTCCCTTGCCAAATAGGCAAACCCCAGCTACTATGCTTCTCGGATATCAGCCAAGTTCTTTATTGCACAACGTCGTGTCACGACCATTCCCTTCTGCAGGTGCGTGCAACAGTGGCCCACCGCTGAGCAAAGACGTCTGGTTCAAGAACTACGGAGTGGGTGACAAATGAAAACCAGGCGTGGTAGAGTCCACTGAAGGCTCGCGAACGGCAACGGTAAAGACTGCAGATGGGGAGCAACATCGCCGCCACCTCGACCAGCTAAAAACCAGGAGGACCAGCGTGAGAGGAGAAGCGGTGGAACCCGAGGCCCCCATGCAAGTACCAATGACTAAAGGCAGCCAGAACGCAGCGGCAGACTCGCAGTCTCAAGGACATGACAGCAGTCACAGTCAGGCTCAAGTAGGCACCGACACTCGAACGCCGTCAGATGGGCAGGCCGAAGCCGAGGTTGCTACCAGCGAGCCGCAAGTGACTGACCGGGCTGAAGTGACACTGCGTAGGTCGAAGCGGATGCCCCGGCCCCCGAACCGCTTCCCTCCTTAAGGGGGAAGAATTGTTGTGAATCAGCATGCGCCGCTGACACGTGTTTGTTTTGTTAGATTCACCAGCCATGCCTCTTGTGAATCTGCAGTGGCTGCGGTGACGTCACAAGATAAAGACTATAAAAGCTACACTAACCTTTAATGAAGCGTTCGTTCCTTGCCAACTGCTTCTCGAGTTACTTCACATATGGAGGAAGCTACGGCAGCTAGGCTAGAAGTGCATACGAAGCGGCCATTTTCAAATGCCGACGGTGATATGGTAACGCGGATTTAGGGTCGTACTCGATTCCAACGCGCATGCAATGTTTGGACCCGTTTTATCGAAAAAAAGGTGCACGTTAGATTCGAGTAAATACGGTACCACTTGCAAAGGTGAAAAGTAAACAGATGGCACAACTAGCCCTTTATGCTAGCATTTGCCTTGCTTATGCTTTCCTGCAGTTGTCAACGTACTTTCATTTATTTTGAAGAGAATATGCAAACATTGTAACAAAGTGCAAAATATTTTAGAGACAGCATGCATGATACTTGTCATGGTCATCTCTGTGCTGAATTCAAACAAGAAACAAGGCAGTTTACATGAGAAACATTTGTATGTGTGCACCTTCTGTATTCTGTATCTTTCAAATACTGTGAACACTTAAACGAAGACTTATGGCATAAGTGAATATAACGAACAGTAATTTATATGTTGCTTCTCTCAGTAGCACTGAAATCGGCACATGGGCAGTGTGGCTGTTGAGTTGGTTTCTCCGTTCAACTTTGACATGACAGCGCTTGACACACGTGACAGCGCTTGGTGAATGGTGGCACAAGTAGGGCATGGAAAACAGATATGCAGCTTTGGCTCCCCAAGGGAGCCTATACAGTAACTCTAGCTTATTCTGCAAACATGTCACTGCACTTCCAACCTGTCAGACTGAAAATAATGCAATGACCTCCTCAGGTCCAGTATCCATCTTTAAAGACATCGTCTAGATCCTTCTCTCTATTAAGCTAGAAAAGATCAGATAAAGGTTCTGGTAAAACACAAAGCTATGTGCCAGTGGAAGTATACATAAAGTGTCTAATCTAAGCTTATGCAAATATTCTCTACGCTACGTTACCGTCAATGTGATGTCCCTATTTCCCAACATGAAGCTGGTAAGTTGTTGTGTATGCAAGGTATCACTGAGAGGGAGACTAACTAGCAGCCACACAATGTTAAAAACTTGCTAGAACTGCTACTGTGGAAAATACATAAAGTGTCTAATCTAAGCTTATGCAAATATTCTCTACGCTACGTTACCGTCAATGTGATGTCCCTATTTCCCAACATGAAGCTGGTAAGTTGTTGTGTATGCAAGGCATCACTGAGAGGGAGACTAACTAGCAGCCACACAATGTTAAAAACTTGCTAGAACTGCTACTGTGGAAACAGTGCCCAAAATTAACCCACACTATGTGATCCTAGCATGCAGTCATTATGAAAGTCGTATTCAGTCAATAATTGAGGCCAAAGATGGTTTAACAGCATTAGAAAACAGTGGCAAAAGAAACAGTGTAAAAAATTTGGAACAAGCATTTCGATTCTTTGCTGAAATATTGTTGCCATATTTTATTCTGATGTTAAGTCTTTAAGTACCTCACGCACCCGGTACAGGACACAGCCCTCTGCCAGCAATCTCCAATTAGCCGTCTTGTGTCAGCTGACTGTCCTATGTCTGCAAATTTTCAAATTTCATCACCACATGATCTCCTCCTCCTCGACCTCATAGTTGAATACAACTGTAGGGCTTAGTAAAAGAAAGAAAGCCTCTCATGGCATGTTTCCTTTCTTCTTTTCTTGGCAGTCTATCCACACTAACACTAGAAAAAAAAAAAATCAATAAAAATGCAGGTATGTGCACTCACTTTACGGCAGCGTCCCTGGAAGCCAGCACCAGCCCGACTGTGCAGGACCCCAGCACTCCGTTCAGTGCGTTTGGGCAATGCCCCAGATGCTTCAGCTCTGGCAACAGCTGCTGGTAGATGGTGGGTCACATGACCACCGCCGCTGCTGCAAGCATAACAGGCACATCAGCATGCCTCTTCAAACAACCTGGTTATTTGTTCACAAACTGTTATCGTGCACAGCCATAAACACTTCAGCGTAAGGCTGCAATTTAACTCTGCAGGGACAAGTTGCAACAAGTAGGATTGACAACCACCTTGCTTCAGCTGCTACCATTTCAAAAGGTCATGTTTAGCATTTGGTATACATATTCATACATTCTTTTAGATGGGAAAGAAAGCTTTCATCAGCACTATTCACAGTGTTGACATATTGTCGATGTTCTTGTTTCTTTGTGCTTTTTTTGATAAGAGGGCCACATCCATTACTGTCAACTTATGCGAAGTATTTTGTTGCAGATTAGCTGGTTCATGCTGAACAAACTCTGCACTCTGTCCTACCTTTCATTTTGGCATTATTTATACACTTTGCACAGTACCTTACTTGTTCATTATGCCAAAGTTTCACTAACAAATACTGTGCTATAATTATTATGTTAGTGCAATTGAATGCCCGTGACACCACTGTCAAACCTGAGAATAAGCCGCAATATTGTAGTGATGCCTTTTCTGCTGCTATTCCTTTTCACACTTCGTCAGTGATCAGAGCCCCACTCCACCAGCACTATACATTGGATCAGGCAGGCGTGAACGGTGGATGATAAGAGTGGCACAGAATCAAGCAGAAGGCATCACTACGAAACTGCAGTTTAGGACTGCAACGCACTGCAATAAGAGGCCACATAAGCACACATACAGGAGCAGCTGCATTTTTGCTGATGTGGCTCAGTGGGCATGCACCACTGCAATGAACTCTGCACTACTACCAAGCTTCCTCGTAGGCACACGCTCAACAACCTAGATTTTAGAGGCTGGCTTTCCTGCACAGCTAAGTCATTGCGCTTGCATAGTAATGAAGGGTGAAAGGAAATAAAGATGTTGCATTACACTTCAAGCACTTACAAATATGACGGCAAAAGGTGCTTTCTTGGGCTGGTAAATTCAAACAAACAAAGAAAAACAACTTGCATTATATTCATGCAAACACAATGCTAACAATTCGGTAAACTGAGTTTACCAATAAATACAAGTGCGCGAATACTGATTTTTGAAACTTAATTGAATAGTGCCAGAAGCGAATTGAATATCATAGCTTATGAATAATGAACAGTTGTTATCACACTTACTATAAAATGATGTTCACATCCTAGTATTCTTAAAGTTAGCAAGTTTCTGTCATACATAATGAAGCGTTGCTTATTACTAAAAGCACAATTGAAGCATAAGGAGCAAACAAGTAGTTTCTTCGCATGCACTGGACTCTTCAGAGTGTAAATGATCGCTGCATAAGCTGTAAAGTATGGCTACCTAAGCGATGTAGCCAGTTTCACTATGCATGTTACGACGTTTTACGTCTACATTATGCCCACGGGGTGAAAATTTATCATACTTTTGCTTAAATTTTATGTTTAATTGGGCGCAGTTGATGTTCTGAAATATTTGAAAAGTATTCAAAATATCTTAAAAGTATCGAAAAATATTTGCATTTACAGATAGAGACTATTTGATTCAAAGATAGAATTGAATAGGACACTATTTAATTCATTATTCAGAAGTTTCAAATATCCGTGCACCCCTCCAAACTAATTAGTATACCATAAGCAACAGTACTAAAGTTTACAGGCCACAACATGCATGACACTAACACACCAGTGCTTCTGCAGACTTCTAGCACTAAAACCATCTGGGAGGCGAGGGCTGCAGTTGTGGTCCCCCTCTCAAGCTGCAATGCCTTGGCGATGCAACGAGAGCTCCACTAAAAGGCCAATGGTCTGCCTCAGCCACACACTGTAGATTCTACTCTTTGACAATACTACTTCAAATACCATAGAGTTTCTTATAATTACCTAGAGGAAAAATTGGCCATGCATTGCTATTGTAGGCATGGGAATACTGGGAAGTAGTCAATATGGACTGACATCTTTCTTAGAGAGCCAGGGCACTTTGAAGACATCCGTATACACTGGTTCACATTTTTTAAACTAAAGCATCATGTAAAATGCTGTCTTTTCTTACGGAAGGACACTTTAAGCCATGACAACCAAATGCTGGGTTGTACTACTATATCAAACAAACAAAACAGTACTGGTGGTGCTTTAAAGTTGGAGAAAGAACTACGAGGGCAGCGCTCACTGTGCATCAGTTTATATTGTCCGTTTTCTTCGCCTACGTGTTACAAAAGTAAAAGACTTGTGATGACTTCATTGTAAGGTAACTATTTGCGTGTTCAAGACAAGCCTGTCGCACCAAAATCCCAGCGTCCCAACGGTGCCACAGTTCCACAGTGGTACCAGATTTCCCTTTTCTATGCCATTCCGATTCTGTAAATATATTATGTTCTTGAGTGGTTTATGGTAAGAATTAATGCAGGAATTTTAGAAAAGCTGCTCTTGAGGGTAGCGTTCCCTCAATGCATGCCATATAATGGGATAACTGGAACCAGCTGAGAACGTCTTGTCAGTGGGTTGGCACACGATGCCGGGCACACAAAAGCGAAACTACAGAGGCACAGGTGGCAGGTTTTGAGTGCTCACGCACTGCCACTTACGTGCACAAAACACATCGTCATCGTTGCTGTCTCTCTCTCATCGTCATCTGAAGCCATCTCGTACTCACAAAAAAAGAAAGCCACCCTCTGAGACAAACTTTAGGTCTTCAGCAATGCTGCCCTTGGAACTACTCCAAGAAGGAGCTATTTCTTTTTTAGAGACACCACCGCCACTAGCATTTCTCATGCGTGCCGCCATTTTTAAATCACCATTGCCAGACTAAACACATGGTTAACGTGCAAAACATGTTTTTTTCCAGACTCCTCCAGCCCTCTAGTGTTGAAAACTGAAACCAAAGCCAATTATAGACCATAACTCGTCCTTGGCGGTGGTAGCAGCACAATATTGGGCTGAACGAGCATGTGCGACGCGCCATTGGCAACATTGGTACAACCTCCCACACGAGTACAGCTCGGGATTGGGGGTTAAAAGAGAACAGAACGAAAATTTTTGTACAATTTTTTCTTTTCTGTTAAAATTATCGTGGACCCCACAATCCCGGTACAATGCATCAATACCTCGAACGTGCAATGAATCATGAATGCAAAAAGCACGCCAAGTTTCTTGGCGTATGGTTTGTTTACAACTAATCTGTGTACACCAGGAAAATTGCGAAGGTGGGGCCATATGGCATCACTGATGCATGGGTTGGTGCATTAGCTGAAGCCGCACTGTGATCGCTCTGTCAAAAGCAGTAGGTGATGCAATAATAGGGAAGAGAATGTGAGAAGGACGAAGGGCACTGCAAGCTCTAGCAAAAGCAACAGCCAATCCCCCATAGTGGTTATAAGCCACAATTTCAGAGGACAACAACAGTACGGGGCCAAGCTTATTATCCCATGTGGAAGGCGGAGAAGCGCAGAGTGAGAGAGCAAAGACTGGTTTATGCAGTGTGCATCCAACTTTCGGCGACCACTGCTTCATATTTTCATGATGTACAGAAGTAACTTGTAAACTAACCCTAAGCCAAGAAGCTGTGCTCCACTTCACAAGCATTTTGAAACAGTCACCTTAAAGGAAAGCATAATGCGAGTATTTTTTTTTTTTTTCACGCTCGAGGAAATCTGGCATGACACTAGTTATGGGGTCAACAGCTATCTGCTCATCATCATCATCATCATCAGCCTGGTTATGCCCACTGCAGGGCAAAGGCCTCTCCCATACTTCTACAACTACCCCGGTCATGTACTAATTGTGGCCATGTTGTCCCTGCAAACTTCCTAATCTCATCCGCCCACCTAACTTTCTGCCGCCCTCTACTACGCTTTCCTTCCCTTGGAATCCATTCCGTAACTCTTAATGACCATCGGTTATCTTCCCTCCTCATTACGTGTCCTGCCCATGCCCATTTCTTTTTCTTGATTTCAACTAAGATATCATTAACTCGCATTTGTTCCCTCACCCAATCTGCTCTTTTCTTATCCCTTAACGTTACACCTATCATTCTTCTTTCCATAGCTCGTTGCGTCGTCCTTAATTTAAGTAGAACCCTTTTCGTAAGCCTCCAGGTTTCTGCCCCGTACGTGAGTACTGGTAAGACACAGCTGTTATAAACTTTTCTCTTGAGGGATAATGGCAACCTGCTGTTCATGATCTCAGAATGCCTGCCAAACGCACCCCAGCCCATTCTTATTCTTCTGATTATTTCAGTCTCATGATCCGGATCCGCAGTCACTACCTGTCCTAAGTAGATGTATTCCCTTACCACTTCCAGTGCCTCACTACCTATTGTAAACTGCTGTTCCCTTCAGAGACTGTTAAACATTACTTTAGTTTTCTGCAGATTAATTTTTAGACCCACCCTTCGGCTTTGCCTCTCCAGGTCAGTGAGCATGCATTGCAGTTGGTCCCCTGAGTTACTAAGCAAGGCAATATCATCAGCGAATCGCAAGTTACTAAGGTATTCTCCATTAACTCTTATCCCCAATTCTTTCAATCCAGGTCTCTGAATACCTCCTGTAAACACGCTGTGAATAGCATCGGAGAGATCGTATCTCCCTGCCTGACACCTTTCTTTATTGGGATTTTGTTGCTTTCTTTATGAAGGACTACGGTGGCTGTGGAGCCTCTATAGATATCTTTCAGTATTTTTACGTACGGCTCGTCTACACCCCGATTCCGCAATGCCTCCATGACTGCTGAGGTTTCGACTGAATCAAACGCTTTCTCGTAATCAATGAAAGCTATATATAAAGGTTGGTTATATTCCGCACATTTTTCTATCACCTGATTGATAGTGTGAATATGGTCTATTGTTGAGTAACCTTTACGGAATCCTGCCTGGTCCTTTGGTTGACGGAAGTCTAAGGTGTTCCTGATTCTATTTGCAATTACCTTAGTAAATACTTTGTAGGCAACTGACAGTAAGCTGATCGGTCTATAATTTTTCAAGTCTTTGGCGTCCCCTTTCTTATAGATTAGGATTATGTTAGCGTTTTTCCAAGATTCCGGTACGCGCGAAGTCCTGAGGCATTGCGTATACAGGGTGGCCAGTTTCTCTAGAACAATCTGCCCACCATCCTTCAACAAACCTGCTGTTACCTGATCCTCCCCAGCTGCCTTCCCCCTTTGCATAGCTCCCAAGGCTTTCTTTACTTCTTCCGGTGTTACCTGTGGGATTTCGAATTCCTCTAGACTATTCTCTCTTCCATGATCGTCGTGGGTGCCACTGGTACTGTATAAATCTCTATAGAACTCCTCAGCCACTTGAACTATCTCATCCATATTAGTAATAATATTGCCGGCTTTGTCTCTTAACGCATACATCTGATTCTTGCCAATACCTAGTTTCTTCTTCACTGCTTTTAGGCTTCCTCCGTTCCTGAGCGCATGTTCAATTCTATCCATGTTATACTTCCTTATGTCAGCTGTCTTACGCTTGTTGATTAACTTCGAAAGTTCTGCCAGTTCTATTCTAGCTGTAGGTTCCAACTAGGCCGACTTGCAGTTATGCTAGCTGTAGGGTTAGAGGCTTTCATACCTTGGCGTTTCTTGATCAGATCTTTCGTCTCCTGCGATAGCTTACTGGTATCCTGTCTAACGCAGTTACCACCGACTTCTATTGCACACTCCTTAATGATGCCCACAAGATTGTCGTTCATTGCTTCAACACTAAGGTCCTCTTCCTGAGTCAAAGCCGAATACCTGTTCTGTAGCTTGATCTGGAATTCCTCTATTTTCCCTCTTACCGCTAGCTCATTGATAGACTTCTTATGTACCAGTTGCTTCCGTTCCCTCCTCAGGTCTAGGCTAATTTGAGTTCTTACCATCCTATGGTCACTGCAGCGCACCTAAAGGGGATAGAACATTTTTCAGTCAGTGCTCCTTTAAGCATATTGTTGGAATAGTTGGAAACCCTGAAGCGCCCACAGCGACTACATAAATGTATTTCGATATCTGCACTCTTCACATTATAGACATAACAGGAGGAAAAGGAGGTGTCACACTTTCAAATAGTTTTAACAGATAAACTGATCAAAAAAAGAAAAAAACTGTAGACAAGCTTGGTCTTCACTGAAAGCTACAACAATAAAGAGCCATGCACTAGGGCACTGTGGTTTCAAAAATACAAGGCAAATATAATATGTTCAGCTTCTCTTGTGTTTTGGTTTGAACGCATTTCGAAAGGCGCACAGAGAAAAAAATTGGTTAACACAGATTGAGCATGTTGGTAAAGCTTGAAGACTAAAAACCAGTGCAAATGGATGCAGACAGAAAAGAAAAGCAAAACATCTTGTTAAGCAACACTGCTGTTGCCAACTTCACCTGCTGACTTCACCCTTTCAAATTATATCAAAGCAAACTGCGAAAGACTTGGCAGTATTTCTAAAGTCATCATCATCATCATCATCAGCCTAGTTACGCCCACTGCAGGGCAAAGGCCTCTCCCATACTTCTCCAACTGCCCCGGTCATGTACTAATTGTGGCCATGTTGTCCCTGCAAACGTCTTAATGTCATCTGCCCACCTAACTTTCTGCCGCCCCCTGCTACGCTTCCCTTCTCTTGGAATCCAGTCCGTAGCTCTTAGTGACCATCGGTTATCTTCCCTCCTCATTACATGTCCGGCCCATGCCCATTTCTTTTTCTTGATTTCAACTAAGATGTCGTTTACCCGCGTTTGTTGCCTCACCCAATCTGCTCTTTTCTTATCCCTTAACGTTACACCCATCATTCTTCTTTCCATAGCTCGTTGCGTCGTTCTCAATTTCAGCAGAACCCTTTTCGTAAGCCTCCAGGTTTCTGCCCCATATGTGAGTACTGGTAACACACAGCTGTTGTACACTTTCCTTTTGAGGGATAGTGGCAACCTACTGTTCATGATTTGAGAATGCCTGCCAAACGCACCCCAACCCATTCTTATTCTTCTGGTTATTTCAGTCTCATGATCCGGATCCGTGGTCACTACCTGCCCTAAGTAGATGTATTCCCTTACCACTTCCAGTGTTTCGCTACCTATCGTAAACTGCTGTTCTCTTCCGAGACTGTTAAACAGTACTTTAGTTTTCTGCAGATTAATTTTCAGACCCACCCTTCTGCTTTGTCTCTCCAGGTCAGTGAGCATGCATTGCAATTGGTCTCCTGAGTTACTAAGCAAGGCAATATCATCAGCGAATCGCAAGTTGCTAAGGTATTCTCCATCAACTTTTATCCCCAATTCTTCCCACCCCAGGCCTCTGAATACCTCCTGTAAACATGCTGTGAATAGCATTGGAGATATCGTATCTCCCTGTCTGACGCCTTTCTTTATAGGGATTTTGTTGCTTTCTTTGTGGAGGACTACGGTGGCTGTGGAGCCGCTATAGATATCTTCCAGTATTTTTACATATGGCTCATCTACACCCTGATTCCGTAATGCCTCCATGACTGCTGAGGTTTCGACTGAATCAAACGCTTTCTCGTAATCAATGAAAGCTATATATAAGGGTTGGTTATATTCTGCACATTTCTCTATCACTTGATTGATAGTGTGAATATGGTCTATTGTTGAGTAGCCTTTACGGAATCCTGCCTGGTCCTTTGGTTGACAGAAGTCTAAGGTGTTCCTGATTCTATTTGCGATTACCTTAGTAAATACTTTGTAGGCAACGGACAGTAAGCTGATCGGTCTATAATTTTTCAAGTCTTTGGCGTCCCCTTTCTTATGGATTAGGATTATGTTAGCGTTCTTCCAAGATTCCGGTACGCTCGAGGTTATGAGGCATTGCGTATACAGGGTGGCCAGTTTCTCTAGAACAATCTGACCACCATCCTTCAACAAATCTGCTGTTACCTGATCCTCCCCAGCTGCCTTCCCCCTTTGCATAGCTCCTAAGGCTTTCTTTACTTCTTCTGGCGTTACCTGTGGGATTTCGAATTCCTCTAGGCTATTCTCTCTTCCACTATCGTCGTGGGTGCCACTGGTACTGTATAAATCTCTATAGAACTCCTCAGCCACTTGAACTATCTCGTCCATATTAGTAACGATATTGCCGGCTTTGTCTCTTAACGCACACATCTGATTCTTGCCAATTCCTAGTTTCTTCTTCACTGTTTTTAGGCTTCCTCCTTTCCTGAGAGCCTGTTCAATTCTATCCATATTATAGTTCCTGATGTCCGCTGTCTTACGCTTGTTGATTAACTTAGAAAGTTCTGCCAGTTCTATTCTAGCTGTAGGATTAGAGGCTTTCATACATTGGCGTTTCTTGATCAGATCTTTCGTCTCCTGCGATAGCTTACTGGTTTCCTGTCTAACGGCGTTACCACCGACTTCTATTGCGCACTCCTTGATGATGCCCATGAGATTGTCGTTCATTGCTTCAACACTAAGGTCCTCTTCCTGAGTTAAAGCCGAATACCTGTTCTGTAGTTTGATCCGGAATTCCTCTAGTTTCCCTCTTACCGCTAACTCATTGATTGGCTTCTTGTGTACCAGTTTCTTTCGTTCCCTCCTCAAGTCTAGGCTAATTCGAGTTCTTACCATCCTGTGGTCACTGCAGCGTACCTTGCCGAGCACGTCTACATCTTGAATGATGCCAGGGTTCGCGCAGAGTATGAAGTCGATTTCATTTCTAGTCTCACCATTCGGGCTCCTCCACGTCCACTTTCGGCTAACCCGCTTGCGGAAAAAGGTATTCATTATACGCATATTATTCTGTTCTGCAAACTCTACTAATAATTCTCCTCTGCTATTCCTAGAGCCTATGCCATATTCCCCCACTGACTTGTCTCCAGCCTGCTTCTTGCCTACCCTGGCATTGAAGTCGCCCATCAGTATAGTGTATTTTGTTTTGACTTTACCCATCGCCGATTCTACGTCTTCATAAAAGCTTTCGACTTCCTGGTCATCATGGCTAGATGTAGGAGCGTAGACCTGTACAACCTTCATTTTGCACCTCTTATTAAGTTTCACAACAAGACATGCCACCCTCTCGTTAATGCTATAGAATTCCTGTATGTTACCAGCTATTTCCTTATTAATCAGGAATCCGACTCCTAGTTCTCGTCTCTCCGCTAAGCCCCGGTAACACAGTACATGCCCGCTTTTTAGCACTGTATATGCTTCTTTTGTCCTCCTAACCTCACTGAGTCCTATTATATCCCATTTACTACCCTCTAATTCCTCCAATAACACTGCTAGACTCGCCTCACTAGATAGCGTTCTAACGTTAAACGTTGCCAGGTTCAGATTCCAATGGCGGCCTGTCCTGTTTCTAAAGTACTTCCGATATACTTGCATGGAATTCTTGCTAGCTTAAAAAGGACTACAGTCTCAAACAGTGAATGCATGGAATAAATAATTCCATAGGTACCACCTAGCCAAAAATATGGTAGTCCCAAATGGCCCAGCACTGCTGCTGATGATGAGACGAAAACAAGGCAAGCCCTATGTGAATGGTCAAATAGTAGCAAAAACATCAGCGAAATTGCTGTAGTGTGGTAGGCTTCACAACATGGCAAAGAGTGCAAACTGGGCTAGGTGATGGCTATTGCAAGGCCGCTGTGTTCCATGAATGTGCAGCTCACTACTACATGCCACAATGGTCTGGTCACAAAAGACGATGACATGCCCAGTGCGCTGACCGTGCATGAGCAGTGGAATCTGCAAAATCAGGCTTCCGCCTGATTGAGCAGGATTGGCTACAACACAAGTTGTGGACACCAGGCAGCAGCGTCTGTCTGGTTTTTATTCTCCCACAAATTATAACATTTATTAGCACATAAAGCATAAGCCGCTACCCAGGAAATCAGACCTCGCACCTGTACAATCAAGAGGCAAGTACACAGTTGCAAACACACATCAATGTAGTGAACATCCAATGGATTCACTTGGCTCACGGAGGAAGAAAAAACTACTGGGAGAGAGCACTAAGTCCGGCAGTTAGCCTTGGCAAGGCACCCTTCTCTAACAGAACCCCTCCTTTCCTTCGCTGCCCACTTGCACACTGGCACTCGGGAAATGGGCCCTACATGGTTGCCGGATCTTTCAAGGCATTGTCTGGTTTGTGGTAGCTCTTTAGTGACACTGACGTCACAATCGGTCCTCACCACCTCATACTCTCTGCATGCTCGAAGGGGCATTTCTCATTTTCTCAGTTTTGGTTTCTTGCACAAAATAGGCTGGAGTAGCAAATAGTTGGAGTACCAGCAGCTCACCTCTGGAGGGATGACGGAGACCTCCAGTGGCGAGGAGTAATACGGCTGCAGCCAGATGACGCTGTCTGCAGCTGGGGAAGCACCGTGCTGCCCAAAGCCTTCTCAGCTGCACCATAGAAGTGGAGGGCTGTCAGTGCAATACACATCCTGGACAAACAGTGCTTGCAACCAAGTTCTCTCTGCTCTGATTTAGTACCAACTGCTTTGTTCTCACCTGCACTGACGAACCATCTGAGACACTCACTTTTCATGCAGCACTGTCTGTAGCAGTCGAACAAAAATTAACGCTTACCATGCATTTGCACTTACCTTTCTTCTTTCCAAAAACTGGCACATCTGCAACAGTAAGGATGGCTTGAACACATTCACAGGAAAGTTAAAAAAATAAAAAAATACATATCTGTAACATACTACCGTTTTTTTTTTCCACATTTGCGCACTTCCAGCCAAGACTGCCCTCAATTGCAACAACAGTTGCTGCTGCATTTGAGCGTAGTCGAGTTGGATGCAGTATCAGCATAACTGAACATTATTTTACATACATCACTTAGCTGTGCCCCCTCCCACTTGCAGAAGGCCCTGAGTCAACCATTGGATGATACCACTTAAACATTTTTTCAACAGAAATAATGTGCTCGCTTGCTCCTCCCACTAAAACAAGTTATGCATACTGATTGTATACAAACTAAAGCATGGATAAAAAATGAGGCCTACGTCTTCAGTGCGTCAGTCAGCCGTGAAACTACAGTTTGACTGCTGAAGCAGTAAAAAAAATATACAACAGGTATGCTTCAAGATGTGCAATGCACACACTGACAGCATTTAAATAAGTCACAATGATAAAGGATTGTTAGCTCAACCCTAATTCAGAAGTAATTCAAATTTCATGCCCAATTCCAGCAAGCATGTGCATTGTGCACCCCTGTGATGTAAAATCCTTGCAAATTTAGAGCCATTTTTCTCAGCTAATCCCTGGAAACAAAGCGAGTGTGCAGCACCACAATATCTACAGTAGTGATGACAGTGAACTGGAGGCAAAATAATGTAATGCTAGTATCCAACAAACAAATTGACAGACACTTCACAAATGTACCAACAATGGGTTTGTTGGTCAGTCACACTGAAGTGGGATGAAGTGTGGCACAACATGGGGACAAGGACACAAGACTGAAAGAGTGATACACTCACAGACAAGCATTTTGTGTCGTTCTTTCAATCTTGCTTCTAGTTTCCATGTTGTGGTTATATATTGCTTCATTCTAGGCTTCTCGAAGTCCCAGCCCCTATTGCAATTACGATGGCCCTGCAGCAATCATGACAGCTGCTTTGTCCTGTAAGCTTGGTGTGTATCCAAGGGTGTGGCTACAAAGCCCCTTTGTGGGTCACACTTGGACAGAACTTTCTGCGGCAATGCAACCAATGCCATGGAGTTGTACGAGGTTCCCTGCTCAGCATTGTCCTCAGGCACAATTCACTGGTTGCAAAATAACACAGAAGCTATACACCCCATTTCTCACTCCCAGCATCATCAAACCTCAATTTGACAAAGTTTGCACCAGTAACATGCATCTGAAGCACTTCCTCCATCACCACCAAGCTTTCTTGCACCAACCTCTGTCAGAAATTACAACGTACTAATTTGCCAAACTTTCTGTCGCTCAGCTTCACACATCACAGACACACAGAAACTGCTAATAATTGCTGCTGCATGCATGCTTTCTGGCCTGTGTAAAAGCTATTTGACTTAGCTTTCAAGAACAAACAAGATGTAACGACAATGACAAAAGAAAACCTACATTTCCTCTGATAAAAATGTTTGTGCAAGCTCTTCACAATGCCTTAATAACATTTACAATGTTGAGACCATACTAAGGTGTGTAGAGACTACTCATAACACTGACATTAAAGAATTTTAAGTGTGTCCGGTATTCTGCCAAAAGTGGGTGGATTGCCGGGTGTGCAAAGGCATAAACGTGAGCAACTGGAGTAGTGACACTACCTGGTGGCATCACCCCTCCAGCTGCTTACGTTTACACCCCCGCTCACCTGGCGATCCACCCAAACCGCCCGCGTTTGCCAGAATATGGTGTAAATTTTCGGCAGCAGCATAATTGTGTTCCTGCCAAATATGCACACCAGCAGCAATGTAGAATACACTTGGTAACTGCAGTAATAGCTCTGTGTTTGTCTGGTTGAGCTCTGTGCCACCAGGTGACACCACTTCAGGTACTCATGTTTACACTCCTGCTCACCTGGCAATCCACCCAAATTGCTTGTGTTTGCCAGAATACCAGGCACGCTAAAACTCTTTATTCCCTTTTCATTGTCATGCAGTGCTTGCAGTACTTGACACACCAGACTCTCCTCCTCGAAGCATGTGCAATGCGATGCATCTCATCACACCTGCATTTTCACTGTCAAACATAGCATTTCAATACTTGGCTGTAATTCTAAGCATTTCAATGCAAGCTGTAAAATTACATTCAGGCGCTTTACGTGCCAACACCACAATCTGATTATGAGGCACCGTTAGCGTGAACATGCAAGCATGTGGCTCATGCTCAGCATAGCGCCAGGCACAGGAAGCTGCGCAAAGCAAGCGCATGCGTGAAATGCCGAAAAGGCACCACACATCGGGTGTCGTCAGCTGCGGAACCACCTCTTCACTTCACCCGCGCACACAGCCACCTGGCCATGTGATCGCCCATCATGGGGAAACATTTTCACACACTGCCACTCATGAGACATGGAAAGCATATAAGTACGCACTTCTACCACAGTGGCGCCGTGGGAGCTTATTATTATTCGCCAGTGGCAGATTTGCACAACCACTCACATCTCCGTCAATCCGTGAACTGACCATGACGGAGGCAGGCATCACCGAGCTATGCCATGTACAGCAGTGTCAAAAACAACGTGCCCGCAGCAAGACCCCTTGGCATTATGTTACACCACGCTCCGTCCGCAAAATTAATGCTTTGTGGTCTATCGTGCAATAAGGACCAAACGCAAAGCTGGCATCGGCTAAAAGGGGCTTCGTAGTGTCCAGATGGCTGGCTAGAGAAGTGGAACTTTTCCCCTCGAAATCACATTCAGTGCAACAATGGCACATAACATGCACAACAGAAGTGAAGGGGTAGTTCGCTCACAGACGATGCACGGCATGTGCCACCTTTGCAGTGTTCCAGGCATGAGCGTGGTTCTCGCCACCTGGTGCTGCACTGAGCATGAGCTACGCGTTCGCATGTTCCCTCTAATAGTGGATCGACCTGAACAAGAGCGTTTTTGCATTTCACCCCCACTGAGATGCCGCCGCTGCAGCCAGGATCGAAAAATGCAAGGCCGCAGCCCACTGTTATATCACTTAAATAGACCTACTATGGTGCAGCGATTAGAGCATTTGGCTCACAAATGGAAAATAACACATTTGAATCCCAACAATTTGAGACTATATTTTTCCCCGCTTCAAGGTACTTTTGATGATTCACTCAGTGATGCACAAAATTTTTACGTGACACATTTTTAAGTCCAAACTTTTAAGACCAAATTTGAAGTTATCTGAAATTCCCTTGATGCAAAGTAGCGAAGCTCGCAAATGCTGTCCATGCCAGTTTTCCTCCTTTTCTGCCTTCCTGGATGCAAGCACAGTCGAACCCAGATATATTGAACTCGAAGACAATCGCACTGCAGAATGGTCTTTCATATGCTGATCACAACGCTAACCCTAAAAGCATGTGTCACCCGGACTAAAGACCGCAGTGCACCTAGCGCATGTCAAAGTGCTTGTTGCACATTTTTATTCAGAAAAGGTAGGAATAGACACACTGCACAAGCAAACTAGCCTTTATGGATATGCACCTTCCCGCCATCAGCGCACTTGCACTGCAAATCGTGTGCGAATGTGCCCCACCATGTTCGTTACAGTACGAACAATAGGCAGATCGTCATACGTGGGCTACCAGGCGGACTGTCAGGGTGGGTTTCATTTAAGCATCCCATGCCCTGCACTGCGTATCGGACCGGGAGAACTTTCGTTTTCTTGAAGCAGAGTAGCGATCTGCTCCTGCCGACAATGACCGCAGTTTTGCACAAGCCATCCATATGAACAGCGAGCAAAACAGAGCACCCTGCTGCTCATTTTTCCTTCATGGCATATATTGCCCTTCAGATTCAATCTCCTGTTTGACAGCACCTGCCAAAACAGTGCCATTTGAAATTCATCAGCATTAAATATTCCCGACGACACAAGAAGTGATCGTGTCTGTGTTAGGAAAAGTGCACTTGCAGGGGTGCAGTGCAGAATTCTATATATCGAATGTGGTGGTGAAGGAGAGTTCGATGTACTGTCGGCCAAAAAAGTGAACGGACCACGGCTTAGGTGGCCGGAGCGGCTGCGGGGCCACACCGGGGCGCTGCTATCTCGCTCCGCGCGCTGACAACGAGAGTGCCCCGGGTGACGCCAGACTTCGCCCTCACTCTCACGCCAGGCCTTATCACACTTGATAAATTTCTAGTGCGCCGTTTGGCTGCTCTGGTGCTGACGGTTGCGACGAAGGAGACTGTGCATTGCCAATAGTCTAGAACATGGCGCTGTCACACAGTAACGGATGGCAGCAGGGCATCAACCGCGGCACTGAGAAAGAACGACCGCTGCTCAATTTTAGGCAACGTAACGCAAGTAGCCACAATGACAGCTACGGTGATGCGCGCTCTTTCACGCCAGCGTGATAAGTTACAGGCGCCAAGCTTTACTGAGGGCACGGCTTTTCTGTGGAAATTACTTTCCCGGCATTGTCTCCAGCAGTGCGTTTAATATTTATATCAGCGAGGCCTCTGAAAACTGCTTTAATTAGCTACTACAATGCGTAGGCCGTTATGAAACTTTACAAAAGTATGGCCACGAAGAGATAATTGGGACGACGAATCGGAATAACTAGTCAGTCATGAAAGTTTATTAACGGAAGCATTCCATGGCTTGAAGGGGTCTTCAGTGCGATGAAAAGTTGCCACCGACCGTGATGACTTGGCTTACTCGCCTTGGCATCGAGAGTGCCGCCGCTATAGCTTCGAACGTCCGTGCAGCGCTTCCCGCTCTCTAGCACGTCAACGTGAAAGAGCACGCGTCACCGAAGCCACCGTTGCAGCTACTTGCGCGATGTTGCCAAAAATCGAGCAGTGGTGGACGTCGACGACATGCACTAATATGAAAGACAAGGTGAATATCAGCAAAACAACAATCAGAACGGGTCTTCGTTCCCTCTCAGTGCCGTGGTTTGATGCCCTGCGGCCGCCCGCTACTGCGCGAGATAGTCATGTGCTGGACTACTGGCGATGCACGGTCCACGCTTCATCGCGACCGTCAGCAGCAGAGCAACCGAACGGTGCACTAGAAATTTATCAAGCATGATGAGGCCCCGCGTGAGAGTGAGGGCGAAGTCTGGCGTCACCCGGGGCACTCTCGTCGTCAGAGCGCGGAGCGAGATAGCAGCGCCCCGATGTGGCCCTGCAGCTGCTCCGACCACCTAAGCCGTGGTCCATTTACTTTTTTGGCCGATAGTACATGTAGTACATTGCTATAATTTTGCAAGGAATCTTTAAGGGGATTTTACAACTGTTCGATATAGGCAATAATCTTATATAACCAAGTTTGATATATCCGGGATCAACTGTAGCAGTGCAGCACCAGGAGCTTTGCAAGTACGCCAGATAGGGATGAGTGCACAAATGAAGACACAGGCACAGAAGACACGGGCACAGAAAAGGACAAGCACATGTGTGGCACCTGCTGCCTACTTACTAGATGGTGGGAGAGGGCTTCGTGGCATGATCGGCCGAGGCGCCCGATCCACAGCATCCTCATCCCGCTTTGCTGGAGGTCGGGCCTTCGGCGGCTCGAGCGGTGGCAGGAGAGCCTTTGGTGCCGTGGCGATAGCCTTAGTGCCTTCTTCTGTAGCCAGGTCAATGAACACAGGCTGACCCTCCTAAAGATGACAAGGAAACATTACTTTTATGCTGCAAATAACAGACCCTAGCAAGTGTACAATCATCTGGCGTTGCAGCACGTGACTTGCGGTTGGTGGTGCTATCTTCCTACATGCCTGTGCATTGTATCGACATAGCTTCAGCTGGCATTTGCAGCTATACAGCACCCGCAATACGAGCACCACACATCAGGACGTTTCCTTTAACAGCGAACCACACTGTACATCCGGGAGCACTCTTGCAGCATGCTTTATGTTCGGCTAGTTAAACATGAGCGCTCTGAACACTTTTGCATTTTTTTTTATTTAGCGTGTCACACTATAGATAAGGGCACCTTCGTGCCAACAATGCAACAAAGATAACGAGAGTTCCAGTCATGTGAAGGCTGCGACCTCTGTTATTGGCACAATGTCGTGTGAACAATCGTAAAATAGTCTGTCTTTTCACTTCTAGTGTGCAGTTACTGCTCTGGCGTCACAGTCAAGGGTGTCACAGAAAACAGATGTATTGATAAGACAGGGGAAATTTTCAGGTGACAGGTGAGCTTTCTGCTCCTGCAGCAAGGGTTAAGTGTGGATCTCTAGGAAAGGTGTTAAACCTGCAGTAGACTTAATCAGGCTAATGATGAGAAATATTCTTTAAATTTCCCCTACATTACAGTTGAGTCTCATAACAGCCATATATCCAACACAAAAATACTTTCATTATATCTTGTACTCATTATAAGCATATTTATTCATTATATCTGATAATTTGTTATATCAGTTCATTGTACTGAGGATCAAGTGTACTATGCATGTGGCATGATGTGCTACCTTCTTTGTCCCCAATCATACTGATCTTTGCTGTTTACGTGTAAGCAGTGTGTAACTGTGGTATGTCCATTGTTGCAGAACCATTGTGTAGGCACCTGCTCTTTGCACCTACAATATATGAAAGGGAACCATGGTGGCCAGAGAAATTCTTGGCAAATAGGCAGCTGGGTCTCTAAAGACAAGACAAAAGTAACATAACCAGTCAAAAGAAAAAGCCCAAGACACGTCTAATTGTACATTATACATGAATGCATTTTACAATCTTATGCAGAAAAATAAAACACGACCACCATCAACTGCCATGCTTCCTTAAAGCTAAACAACGGTAGTAGGTTGCTTCTAGGTTACGCTCCTCTTTCTGACATGAATACTCTTGGTCCAGGCAACTTGAAAATTAAGCCACCGTCAAAGGACTCATAGATAAGAGAAACTAGACGAAATTACTTTTTCCGGGGGGGGGGGGGGGGAGGGGAGGAGGGGGGGTCGAAATCAGCAAGTTTAAATTCACTTACAGAGTACTAGTAAGAACTGGCCACTACGTCCAACACGCTTATGTGGCGGGAGTGCCTCCTGCATTCTAGACATTTCACTGCCCACAGAGGTGACTAATGATGGATACTCAGTCCAGTAACAAAGGCAAGACAAGAGAGCCTGTCTTCACCTGAGGCCTGGATGAAAACAAGCTCCACTTGTTTCACTTTTGCACCAGACTCGTTCACTTCCGATTTTTACACAACTTCTCAGACACTTTTGAAACTCAGCGAATCAACACATAGTACGATCAATATGTATTAACACACAACACCAGGACACACATACTGGTAGCAGTAGGCGACAACTTTCGAAACCAACAAGTACTACTACTGACTGATACCAAAACTGCACAAAATGTGTACGTTGACCATTTAATTTGGTATGTTGATACATAACATGCAGATGCTTAACAGTTCTTTTGGGTACAGTGGGTACAGTGAACACATACCAGAAATCAGGATGGTGCAAAAAGTCATTCTATTTTATTCTGCTGGCAGCCCAAAAAGCTCACTTATGCACATTTATGCCTCGTTTTGCACTTGAAGTATACTTGAATCTTTTAGCAACCATGCATTTAGTATTCACCTTTGAATGTGGCAAGTTACAAGCAACCGAACTGTGCAACATCAGCAGTATATAGTGCAACGTGAGCTTTTTCCCTTCTGCCCTCCTGGCAAGCACACAAGATTACCAATAGTTATCAGCCACAGGCTGGTATACTGTACCAGTATGGCAGGGTTCTCCCGAGCAATTTTTGAGGGGTGAACATCTCGCAACCAGGGGCAATACCACGATTAAGCCTTTTTTTTTTGCCAGATATGAGCTTCCGTCACTTTGAACTGCACTCACCAATTTTGCACTTTGGACATTATAACAGAACTATTGTGAGCCAGCCATGCATCCCACCGCAATCACCAAACTTCGTCAGGACAAGGAAATGCACAGCTTGCTGTTCACTAATGATGCACCAAGAATTCGAATCTGCATAAGCCAGTACGAGCACTTCTGTGTCCCCGTGGCAGTAGTAATGAATTGTGACGCTAGTTTTTGCCCTTTTCATTCACTTCCCTTGCTTTTATTTTTATGTTTCTATGGCAAAATAGGGTGATGCAGCTATCCAAAGATCTCTGATCTCTTTATGATGGTTCCAAAATGACGGCTTTGCATCAATGAAAGGTCCTGTGCTCCACGGTGCTATGGCACCTCCCGACACACAATTTTCTACCTTATTTTTGTCTACAGGATGCTAGAAAAGTGTGAATTTGTCAATTTTTACATCACTTTTCTAATATTCCCTCACGTGATAGAGATACAACCCAATTGAGGATTGCGGTGGGGGGGGGGGGGGGGGTAATTTCGATCAGAGTGGTGGGCAGGAAACCGGAATGGTGGGCAACATTTCCACTGCTGCCCACCGTAGGGAGAACCCTGCAGTATGGTATGGCAATAACCAGCAACATGTTCACAATCCTAAACATTATAGTTAGCATATGTGGACATGACGTCTGGAAAGTAATTCAAGACAGACTACTACAACGATGCTGTCAATGATCATAACTTACATAAACACCCCCCTTTCAATTTAGCTTCGATTTAGATAAAACCACCTCACTGTCAAAGCTTACAGATGAACTATAACTTGCGAGTGCCAGGACCTTGCCCTATTGTGGAAAATAGAACCAGTACTTTCATAATTCACAACAGCAATATTTGTAATACAATACAGTCAACTTTCATTAATTCGACCCTGATAGGACCGACAGAATTGATAAAATTATCCAGCTGGTCAAATTAAGCAGGATGCACAAAAAACCTCAAAACACGCCACTGATTCACTTGGCAGTATTTTCCAAATTCTAACACACCCAGAATCATATGTGTGCCCACTTTCTATATGTCCAACGCAGCAAACTAATATAGATATGGCATTAAAGCTACTAAACGATGTAGTGCGAGTTATACATATACCAGATTTCCCAGAAAAAAGAGAATGGCCAGGGGTCCAATATGTGCTGCACAATAGCGACTGGTTTTCCAGATTAAGTTTCGCCGCAATACATCCGTGCTATGCGGTAAAGCATTCGAACATTGCAAAGGTGGTTTTGGTATCAAAGGTAAATACTCTGCAGATATATCTCTCTGGTTCAGGACAACTGGATTGAAGAACAAAGAACTCATCCCTGAAGAAGGAGCCAGTCGGGCTCTGAAATATTGGGCTTTTAAAATTGAAATAAATTTTGGTTGGAGTTTCCTTGTTCTTTAAATTAAGTCTGTTTTGTTATCGTGTCCATTGGCACCACGCAGGCAATTTTCGGCCCAATTTACTTGAGAAAAAAAACATGTGCTAGCATTGGGTAAATACCATAAACAACATTGTGGGCTATGATTCCTGCTTGAAATCTTCCTAGGGCAGGCCGAAAATAAACATTTTTGACAGAAGATTTTTGACGTGTTCAGTGCATTCACTGTCCCCTAAGCCCCACCGACACTGCCTGTGGTCTCTACTAGGGACCCCCAGGGGTCAGGCACGTGTGTGCTAACTAGTCAAGTTTGATATATTTGGCGAAGGCAAAGTTCAAGATCAAAATAACGAAAGCTTGGGCCCGCAGAAATGCAAGAGCACCGGCCAGGACCTTCAGCCAAGATCGAATTAGTTAAAAAATGTAAGTAACCATAGTCAAATTAATGGATGTCTACTGAATTCACAGTTCTCGTTCAAAAAGTTTAACAATCCCCTTAAGTGGCAGTGCCACATTCTCCACAGGGCATGGTGGTATGGTATGAATGGTTGTGAGGTGCATGGTTGGTTGCCTGCAGTAATATAGTTCATGTGGGCACCCAATCAGCTTGTAAACGCGCTCTGCGGACCAGCTGCCTCTGGTTCTCTTACAATTGTCCATGCTACTTGCCGCTGCTTCTAGGCTTCGGCTTTGTGGCAATGATAAATGAACGAGCGGAAGGCTGTCAACCTTTCCTTCTTTAAGCAGGCTCCTCTGTGATGGTCGTAAGCTGCGGCTGGAGCTTCTTCAACCGACGCACAGCTACTGCAGCTTCGACGTTACAAAGACACTATAGCAGCTGCGGACTGCGTGAACGAGGGTTTTTGCCCATCAGAAAAGGATTTTGGCAGCCCCATACCGTAAGATTCTGGCAATCCCATGCTGCAAGAGTCTGGCAATCCCATGCCGCCAACTTGCCCGAGCACCAGGCTGGGAGCATGCTTGTACCTATCTTACCAGTAGGTGCCCGCTGGCAGCACTCGTCTGCTTCTCAAGGCAACAGCAGATGCTAGACTATTTCACCAAAGCTGTGGTAGGGACAAGGGGTGCCCAGAGACCCTCACAAATCGCTATAAGACCCCCTTTCGAGATGAGAACCCATATAAATAACTGAGCTCCAGGTTGTGGTACGCCTCTACCCATTACTGGCGACCACGGGATTCGAACCCAGTGCCTTCCACATACAAGGTGGGAGCTCTACCATTTCACCACCACAGTCATGACCCAGTGGGTGGAACGCCCAGTTCAGCTGCGAGAGGTGCATGGTTCCATCCCCGCCACCACCCCTGACAGGTGTCCGGCTTTCCAGGGGTGTGTTTCTTGGGAGAGATTAGTACTGAACACAATGCTTACTATGCGAGAACGTACAGCAAGAATGAAGACAAACAAAACATCCCCACCATGCTTATTTTGGACACAGTCTAACTCTGGAAGTAGGCGACAGGCTGCTGCCTTCTACCGCAACATATGCCCACAAAGAGGCATTCACGTGCAGTACTATGTGCAATTACAAGCAACAGAACTGGCTAGAAGACACAGTCGACATACAACTCGGCCGACCACAATTCAACTCTTCGCAAGAATAAGAGATGCATCAATATGAAAATGGTATTGATGTGCAGTTCCTGAAGAGCCAAGCACCTGAGGAACTATTTTGCACGCATATCGGGAGGCTTCCTTGGCACATTAAGATTCTTAAGATATACAGTCATACCTCGTTTTAACGAAGTCACACTTGACACAAACATACCTTCATTATATCCAATATTTGTAATAAGCATGCATTCAACCATTGCTATTGTCAGTGAAATTTTTTTATTTTTTTCCAGTTATGCCATTAAACCCAATATTTTGTTACATTTGACAGCCCTATATTGAAGCGCGACTATAGTGGGCTTTCCAAGACTCAGAAGTGTAGCGACTCCTGTCCCATGGCAATTCATCAAACAGAATTCTGTGGTAGCATCTCTCCAGCACCCAACTACCCAAACAATAGACCTATCAGAAATGGGCGAGTATTCACCTTGCGCAGCCGGCAGTAACGCATCTTCCTCTGCAGCTGCTCCAGCTTCTGGCGGGTGATCTGGTTCTCTCTGTGCCGGCGGCTCTCGGAGGCGCTGTCCTCATCGCTCAGCTCCCGAGGCGTGTTGTCCTCACTGCACCTTGCCAGTCACGCATGCACTTAGGGTGCGCACCAGTTCTCCCAGCCAGAGAGTGCACAGCAAAGTGGGTGGGGGGAGGCCACGCTAAAGTCGCTCCGATCCCCTTCGCAGGCGGCAGAAACGCATGGGTAGTATGCAGGGTCGTTGCAGGCTTCCCATGCGTCTCTTTATCTGTCCAAGACAATACCAATGGCACCTTAGAAGCAAAATTTTCCTTTTGCCAATAAGCACCTTGTCATCATAGCCAACTTGCCTGTCATTTGCAAGCATCATGGACTGCTTATCTGTGGAAGCAAGTCTCCCTTTTGCAATTTTATTTTAATCATGAAAGTCTTAATAACCATGGCTCAGAAAGTTCTCAAATAGCCACAACGCAGGAATATGAAGGGCTTGCTGAATATTCTTACCATTCCTGCCTGCTTGAACAACACTGACATCTTAGAAAATATAGAGTTTCTAAAGTTGAAATATAGAAGCATTGTACATTTACAGCATTACTGATTGGCTGACCAGAAAAGATATAATTTCTGCAATAAATGAAAAACGACAAACTTCCTTAAGGTAAGCAGATTTTGTTTCAAACGCTCAACATACCCCTTTTAATGAAGCAATGTAGCCATTTTTATGGCTACATTTATAGCCATCTTTAGACAACCATGCAGTAGGCATCGGCACCAATGCAGAAAAGTTCACCTAGCTTGCACACTTCAACAGTGGCAAGGAAACTACGTAATTAACAAGTGTAACTAAGGGGCTAGACACTGGCCCTCCATATTCTGCTGG
The DNA here is from genome assembly GCF_023375885.2 of Dermacentor andersoni. Classification (NCBI taxonomy): domain Eukaryota; kingdom Metazoa; phylum Arthropoda; class Arachnida; order Ixodida; family Ixodidae; genus Dermacentor; species Dermacentor andersoni. The sequence continues at coordinate 353,930,636 of NC_092814.1, forward strand.
CATTTTGCAAGCAATCCCACCTGACTAGCACTGGCTGCTACAGTTGCTGTTAGCAGTGGTTAATACAAGCACACTATTAAGATGTGAAGAAAATAGCATTTGGAGTAACAGAATGGTGCCCATTGTTACATAGACACTGAGATTAAGTTCAACTACACTTACATCCTACCACTTAGGATCAGTTACGTGGAGAGATTAATTTCTAGGCATACATTTAAGCTTTCAAAGGAAAACTCTGCAGCCCAGCTGGTGGTATGCCGCAACATTGGTTGAGCTTAACCGGTGTTGCCATTTCAGCATAGAGTTTTGAAGACTAGGTTTAAAGGCAAATACAAAGTGAAGGGAACATAATGAAAGAGGTATTGCACAGTCCCTCTGATATATTCACCCACTATCTTATAAGCTCGAGGAAGGACAAATATACTTTGCACTTTTGGCATGTGCATTGCTGCTAATGGCTCAGCTATGCTGCATTGACATCTAAATGCAAGAAGCCTGTAGGTCAACGTTTGCCACTATGGTGCCATTGAGGAAATGCAGTATTGCTACATTTTAATACATCTGGCTTGGTAATGGGTTCACCACACTCACCAGGCCCATTATATATACCTACTACTTTCACAAGAACTGAAGTCCTCATCTCATAGGTTCAGTGTTAGAAGGCGGTCACCAGATAGCCAGGTGTCAGGAATTGGGTGAATTGGTTCTAGTTCCATGAGGCAGTGGTGGCACTGTCACACAACTTAGACATATTCTCATATTTTACACGAAATCATTTTCTGCAAGAGAAGTAATGAGAGTCAGCCCCCCTAATTTTAGGTTAAGTTGAAATCTTTTACATGGTGTTAACCAAACAAGTAAAGGTGCTGCAGGTATCAAAGCCTCAGTCTTGAATTAACTGCATTAAGACTGGCATTCAAATATGCACATGTGTATGGCTGTATTAAATACTATATAACAATTACCATTCATTGCAAAATCTGCTCACCATTTGTTACACCTAAAGGCATTCCCAAGCAAAAGCAGGGTTTTTGTTATTTAGGTCCACTACCAAGCAACGCTCAAGTCAAAAGTCAGAATAATGATTGTTGTATAATTTATTCAACCTTAGACAACAGTACCAATGGAAGATAAATATATTGAAAGAAAGTAGATCCTCCTTGTCCTGCCAAAAGCGATAAGCAGTAATGATGAATAAGAAAATGGCTTTTTGTCTAATCAGGTGCATTGGAGAGTTTGGACATTATCAATACAACCAACCAATTGGCTCTGAGAAACAGAGTGCAAACAGTGGCTGCTGACATAGACCATAACACAGTATTCCCAATTGTTTTCAGATATTTTGTAAGTAATATTCACTATAAATGTGGGGGGAAAAACATAGTAAACAGAGGTTGACACATCAGAACCTAGTCCTACTGACCTTTTTGTACAGAAAGATAGACAAAAACAAAAATGTAGTCCTAAAAAGGCACACACTTTCTTGCTCATAACAGACAAGAAGCCAAAAGATGTCATCTGAACTCTTTTGCTTATTAGTAATTGCCATACAAACATATTTTCATACTGAACATCAAACCCCCAAACTAAAATAGCGCACACATTTTGCTCTATTCTAGGCCAAGGCCACTGTAGTGGACACAGAAGTACATGACAATGTTGCTATTGACAGTCTAGTCAAGCTTAGTAATCGTACTAGTACAGCTTGCCAGAACTTGCATTGTGGATTCCCTGTCATGCACATCTTGATGTGTCTTACCAGTTTGCACGACGCACAGAGTAAGCAAAAAATTATCTTAAAGCGAAGCTGTTAAGGGAAGCTTTGCAGCCGTTTTTGTATGGCATTGTGTTCGGTATCAACCAGGAATGCAAGCTGCATTTGAGGCCCAAATTGTTGCTTTGAAATGTAATTACAGTCGAACCTGAATATATCGAACCCACATATACAGTCAAACCCGGCTATATCGAACTCGCAAAAAAACGCCTATCAGTTCGATATAGAGCATAATTCGATATAAGCCTGCTAAATAATTGGATGTCATAAAAGCACATACCATTTATAAAATAGTTTTATTGAGGAAACTAGCTTAGTTTGGCATAAATTAGTCCTGCATTTTCTTCTGCTTGGGTAATTTCGCTGCCTGCGACGCACGCACTTCCCCACGTTGTCTAAGGAGTCTGAGCAGCTGAGGCCGCAACCTTCCGCATTCGCGCAGAAGCACCGGACTAATGCGAGTGCACCAATCACTTCGGAGGATATGGGCAAAGGACCGTAGTTGCTTTCCTCAATGTGCCTACTGTCATTTGTGCTCAGTACGATGTCGGCGATGTAGCCTTCGTTTCCGGGCTCTACCGTGGTCGCGACACCATCATCTGCACTCACAAACTCGTCCACCGTTGATTCGAATGCCCCGGAAGTTTTGTCAGCTAGCTCCAAACTTCGGCAACACCGGCAACGGCTTCATCGCATTCATCAGAATTTACAGTCCTCACCGAGCACGCGGAAACCGGCACGTATGAAGAACCCCTCGTACACGGCCGTGCGTATGCGTCGGGCGCCGGGTTGCGAGTCTGGCCACTTTAGCCCTAATCGTGCCGAGAGTGCTCCTCGGAATCTTGCACGCTGCGGGGACATCCAACTTCTCATCGCGTTCGACGCGATTTATGATTTCGAGCTTCACGACGAAAGGCGAATTCTGCCGCTTCATCACGGCAACACTGCGGGAGAAGGCCCACAAGGCGCAAACACGATAAACCAGAGAAGCAGCCAGACAACTCGCACTTTCGCCATCTTGCACGAAGAGAGCGCAAGAGCTTCTGATTGGCTGTCTGAGCAAGCGCTGTAGGCGGGCCAGGATCATCTTTTGCTGGGGAGTGTCGCTAGATAGTGATCTAAAGAAAGGAAGGACGCTTGATTCTGCAACCCGTGTGGGAGCACGGCGAAGCGTCGTCAGGGGAGAGGGGTGGCAAGTGAAAGATGATAGAAAAAGAGGGAGGATGGTGGCCTAATAGCACGGAGGAAGGAAACTAAGGAGAGGCCCTGTCTTTGTGAAGCAAAAGTGAAGGCGGAATTTGGCGTTGCTCATGGCGATGCTCCGCCTTTTGGGCCACCCTCCTCTCTTGTTTACATCTTTCGCGAAACCACGCCGCGCTGCGCGTGGTGTCGCGCGCGCGCTCGCGCAACATCTGGCAGAGCACGGTGCAAGTAACACAGCGCAACAAGACACGGTGACTAACGCAAACCCGCCCACTCAGCGCCTTTGCCACGGCCCGAAACCTACCAGAGCAACACATGTGAGCGCTCAAAACCATAACAACGCCGCCATTGTGGCCCAAAAGGCGTGGCCATACAACAAAAAAAAATAAAAAAGCAGCAAAAAAATGAGAACCTACTACGTCATTTCCGCCACACTTTTCTCCTAGCGCGCGGAGGGGGTAGGGCCTCTCCTTAGTTTCCTTCCTCCATGCCTAATAGACTCCACTATGCGCGACACGGGGAGTGTCGACGGCTCGCCCGAACAGCCCGAGATAGCGCGGTCACGGTAGGGAGAGCGGTTGGGTGGAGCCGCGCCGCCGGGTTTCCCCGCTACCGCGAGGGAAAGCCAACCTCTGGGGGCACTTTTCAGCCGCTTGACGTTCGATATATCGGGAGTCACTGCAATATTTGTTCGATGTAAGCGTAATTTTTGCTATATATACTCATTGTAACTATACCGTGACCAGAAATTGTTCGATATATAGAATAATTCGATGTAAACGGGTTCGATATAGTCGGGTTCGACTGTACCAAATTATTGTATGTAACGAACAGCAGTAAAATCCTCTCCATAGTTTCTCTATAAAACTTTTTTTATATATAGCGAACTTTTTTGCAATCTCCTTCAGATTCGATATATTCAGATTCGACTGTATCAATGTATAAAATAATACTTACTTTGCATACACATCACATGAATATTTAACACCTTCCTTGCACATTTTTTTCTTTTCAGCCAGTAATCATAAATTTTGCTTCTAAAGTTTTATTTTACTGGCTTCACATTGGAAATAAGCTAGGAGTTTGTATGGCTGTGGTGGTAATAAGCAGCAAGCAATGCAGTTGGCATGGGAGCCCCGAAGTAGCCATATAACCAGGGCGTTGTTGATGAAACATCAATAAGAACAGCCAGCAAACAGACCCATAGTACCTCAGACGAAGGGTGCGAGAATTCACTTATGCAGTTATGCTTTTTTTTATGTACAAGTGCTTCATACATCTTCGAAGGATTCTTTATCTGCCAAAATTTGCTACGAACTGCACGCTGCTAGCCACACTACTGCACTTAGCATGTGAAAGTGCACCTCAGGCACGATTTCTCTCACGATTAGTGCAGTTTATTGTGATCTGCAACAGAGAAGTACAGTTGCCGGCACAAAGACTGACCCACATAGTTTGCGATTTCAAAGTTCAGCATAGAAGACATAGACATAAGAGTTTGGGCTGTCCTTTTAGTTCCTGCAGTGTACTTAGTTTCTATGCTCAACTTTTCAAAGAACTAATCCTCACCGCTCAGCTTTCTGTCATTTGAAGTTTCATGGCCCACATAGTGGGGCCTTTCACATGTATACCATGTGCTTTGGCTTCATCTTTACAGATTTTATGGAGCACCAAGCTGTTCATTACATCTAAATTCCCAGTGAATTCAGTGCTGCATTCACCTCTTGCACATATTCTGTGAAGACCTGAGAATCTTGCACAAAGTAGTTATCACTGCCTGCCTGAAAATAGCCATGTCACTATTGCAATAGGGGCACAACCTTCTCCAAAAGTTCGCTGACAAAGAAAAACTGGTTCCACTTCGCTGCTCAAGGTGATCATCTATGAAACTAGGATTAATGCATCTCACCCTCAGCACTTGCACCCCACGGGGTGAGAGGCCTAGCTCAAGATTCATATGTTGGTTCTACCATGCAGATGTAACACGACTAGATGTAAGCAATGCAACACCAACTAGACCAATAAATTACAAAACTGAAGAACAAAGTGCTGAACACACCACAGTCAAATACCAAGTAAAAGATCCAAAATGGATGCATGTCGTCACAGGATCGCTAGCACCACACTACAAAGGCGACATTTCAATTCCATAAATAACTACAAAGCAGGCAACCCTACGTCTCGCCATTGTTTACAGAAATAATGGCGAGACATAGGGTTGCTTGCTGACGCCCACAAGGTGCAGGTAGATTTGTTAAAGGAAAAGCTGCCATACACCCTTTCGGTTCACATTCAAGTGCTTTTAGTTGATTAACTCTTTCCCTACTGTGCCCATTAGGCATCACTGGCCCGTTAACAATGGTTTCCAACGCCATTTTCGAGACCTTCAGTGTCCCTTATGGACACACTGCGCCAGCTGACATATAGTAGGAGAACTAAACTTTTTCTTATGGAGTTAACTGTTTTTTCCGCTTTGCCGCGATTTTTGAGTCGGCTCTTAACACACGCACATGCTCGTCAGAGTTGAAAGCGAAAATGACTGCCTATGAAAGCAGTGTGCATGCTCCGAAACATCGCATATCTTGCGATTCCGCTGCGTCTGTGGCTAATTTTATTGACTGCTCAAGCAACAGCAAGTAAGAGGATGCTGCTTTTTCAGCTGACCGATTCTGAGAGCAATTTTTTCAGTGCAAGTAGTTTTCAAGGATAAATTTTGATTCCTTAGCAGACAGTGACTATTAGATAGCGAAACATTTTGTATATTTTCAAAATTTTTGATCACGTTTCCTTTTTATATACAAGCGTTTCTTTACAAGTTTTGTAATTTTATTCTGCAATCTTGTTATTGGCAATTTGTATTTTCTTAAGATATAAATCTGGTTAATAAATGTATGCCTGAGAAGCGGGTTCATTCTGCTTTGCTTTCGTGTACTGCATAAAATTTTCAGTGCAACAGTTTCTTCAAAAAAAAAAGAAAAAAAAGAAATTAGTGTAACCTACGAAAAAAAAAAACTGCCATTTCACCCATGGTAGGGACAGAGTGAAATTGCCCTCACACTGCCAATCATAAACGAAACAGTTGGCTCAGAAGGTAGAGCAAATACCCTGGAAAGGCAGCAATACCTTGCTCTGTGCTCAGAGCAGAACTCATTTTATCAGCCACGCAGCTTTTCACGAAAGCCCTTGTGGGTTTCCTTTGTACCTTCACACTACTATATCGCCCTTTCATTTGCGAAAATACAGTGTCCTCTTTGTTCCACAGGGCCACCAGTCCCATGACATCTAGCTGCACTTTACGAGCTTACTAGCAGTTTAGAGTTGCAGCCCTTGAAGAGCAGTTTCAATTCAAATACAGAATTCCCAAGAAAGCTCTGCAGCATCAGCACCCGTATTAGCGGCTGTTAATGCCTTCCCGAGCTCGAGTGCTTGTCAACAAGATCAGCAGCATGCAGTCTTCACCTGAGCAGCCCCGAAGGCGACCTAGGAGCGCTGTCCAGTACAGTGTACAAATGCACCTTGTCCCCGTCTCGCATCACGACCAGGCGCACTGCCCGCACTCGAGGGACATTCAGGCTCATCTCCTCGCTACACAGCGACAACAGGTGCAGGGGAGCAAGAACGTAGTGTAAGACAAAGGTCTACTAAATTTTTTCACTCTCACAAAATGCAAATACAAATTAACTTTTCTGTCACGCTGACACTGCAATCATTCCAAAGCTGCAGAAGATTACTTCTAATCACTGCTGCAACACTAATGAGCAATGTTTAGTCCATAGATCCTCTACAAAGAAGCTCTAGGGCGGCTTAGCGTCAGCTTTACAAGTACACAATAATACGCCTGCTAACCTGGCTCTACAGGCAGCGACACAACCACAATGCTATATAGATGAAGTTAATTCATTTGACACTGCCACAAGCTAAACTTCACCGTCTTCTTCAGTACAGCTGCACCACAACAATGGCGCCAGTCACTCCAATTTTGGCAGTCATACACTCGCTATGAAAAGCATACACCCACCCTTTGGTGTCTAGATACTTGGCCACATCATTCAGGGTTGGCCGCTCATCCAGGTAGGCTGCACACAGGGCACAAACAGATGCCAATAAGAGCTCTGTCCAAGAATATGTACTCAAAGTCAACTGGAATTGTAACAATTAATTTTTTTATTCTTTTCGAAACCTTCCTCAATGGCTTGGGTGCCCCCATGCCACTGTTATCACTGTAATCAGTGACCTAGAGTAACAGATTAAGGAAAACATGAATGAAAAGTGGAATGTATAGTTACACAATATCGCCTCAGCTCAACAAAGTATGGCATAAAAATATGCTAAAAAAGCAGTCTGAAACTGAGGCAAATACGGACCAATAGAATCTTGTCCACTTGAGACTTTGGCATAGTTATGTTGCAGCACGCTATCATTTCAGGTTGCAACAAATCCAGAACAAAATGGTAGTTACCACAATACATACGTGTAATGAAACGTCCCAGAACAAGCACATGGACTGCTGCAACAGACATCGCAGCGACAACTTTGGGTTAGTCCTAAGAAGTGTACCAACACCTTGAAACAAAAGTGCTTATGCTCTGCTCTTACCAAGGAACAAAACAATGTTGAACTCCTGATCTGAAGGTGACACACACACAACAGCAGCAACTTTTACAGAATGAGAGATCCCTTACTCAATGTGTGCAATATCATCAAACCTCGTCATAACGAGATGGGCTATAGCTAACAGATATAATGAAGTAATCATAATTCCCATAAAAACCTATGCTTTTCATATCTTGTTTGAGCAAAGCAATAATTTCCTGCAAATAGATAAAACAAACCTTTTTCAGTCTGGATTGAAAATTTACGTCTAAGGCATCAAATCCAGAGAAGAGCTTTAGTAATCGAGAAATTCAGTAAATTTTTGAGACTCCCCTGGGACATTCAAATACCAGCCCGATGACATAGAAACTCAATATAATTCTGTCACTAATACTCCACCACTCATAATAAAAATATTATTGCATTGCATTATAAGACTGAAGGAAGAAAATGCTACTTGTCTACATTTATTTGATGCTCAGAAAAGAACTATTTGACAATACCCTTGACAAGAATGTGGGTGGTCAAAAGGTTTCAATTTCGCTCAACGCTGCACTGCCAGTGCTTTCGTGTTTCAGTAGCTTTTGCGGGCTCGCGAAACGAGCACAAACTACTGTATTCACTCGCATAATGATCGCACCCCTGAATTTTGTCGTCAAAATTTGATTTTTTTTCTTTCCAGTGTAATGATCGCATCCCGAACTTGTTGCAGTGATATGTCGTGTGCCAAGTCTAGCTAATGATGATCGCGCTTACCATTTGTCGAATGCTGTCAAATGCTACGCGAATGACTCTTGACGACATACCAAGTGGTCTGCGTGCGCCAAACATTCTTAAGCAGATGCCCCATTCCCCCCCCCCCCCTTCCATTCATCACTTTCCGCACTTCCATGAAAAAAAAAAAGCGCTACAACCAAACTTGTTTTGGCTTTATTACTTGTAGGCATAATGGTTTTGGCCAACAACAACAACAAAAAAAGCGCCTTTCGATTCTTCTCGTATGCATTCGTGGGCACGCAACAAATCGCGAGCGGCCACGATAGTGGCCACGTTTACACTGATACGTTAAAAGTGTACCCTATTCATACGCCGACGCTTGTAACACAGCTAAGATATTCGCCCACCGTTAGCGGAAACGTGCCATATTAGGATAGTAGTGAAGAAAAATGCCGCAGTTTCCGTAGCATGCCCGCCATGTGTTTCTATGTCAGTGGCAGCTAAGCACGCCCATCTCTGTTTCTGTCCCTTCAAAGTGGACATGGCTATGTTATTGTCGCAAACTTGCCGATATTAACAACATTACTCATTACTGATACGGAAGGAACTGTTTCAATGCGCATAATGCACCCATGAGAAGAAAAGATTGTGTTCGGCTTGCTCCGCCGGCCGCCATTTTTGTTTTGGTGTCCCACACTATTACAGCACAATTGTACAGCGGCAGCCGCCTGCTTGACCTGTTGTCATCCCGCAGCAAATGCGGGATGAAAAAAAAAATTTCTTTTCGCGGGAAATTTAACCCGCGCAAGATCGCACCCCTGAATTTGTGTCAATTCTTTTGACAAAAAAGTGCCATCATTATGCGAGTAAATACAGTACAAGTAGCAGAGAATGCCACGTCCATGTGACGTCGTGTGATGCCCGAATGGTCCACACCACTTGACCAAAAAGTGGCAGCTACAGCGGCGAAACCAACACTCTCTGTCTGGGTTCAGTTTCTGGTCACACTGTTGCATTTTGCACAAAAACCGTAGTGCAGTCTGTCAGGCACTGTTTTACTCACCCACCGCAGTACGCAACCGGGCTAGAGGGGGGATGCATGCGCTAGAGGGGGATTAGTGTACATGCGTCTCCCCCTCTAGCCCAGTTGTGGGCAGCAAAAGGAAGTGATGGCATATGTAACGTCAACTGCCCACTCAGGGGCAGGCGATTTTAATTGCGATAGAGGTATATAGACCCTTCAAACATGATTTTCCCTTAAACTTGGTCTTTTCTTGGCACAAAACAAATGCTGCAAGGTTTCTGGAATAGTATTTTAACAGTCCACAATAACTTGACATCTGCTTTTAGTGTCCCTTAAGTTCAAATATGGCTGCGCATGACTGAAGAAGCCATCTCCCACACTCTCCTGCACCCTATACACATCATGCTATGCCTTGGTCAAAGGTCATGTACTACACCATAACAAAACACGAACAGCGGAGTACGTGGCTTGCACTGCATGTAGAAAGGATGCTTCAGTAATGCTGTTCCATCTAACCGTGGCCGCGATAAATTGCTGCACTTGCATATTCAAAGGATTCTTTACATACTGGGACTGTGCTTGAGAATGATCCATTTCGTTTTTCACTCTTTTCACCGTCATTAGCTCAGACACTATCGTCGAGATCTGTTACTCGGCAAGCCAAACAGAAGATGAAATGGATTGTTACAAAATATTACTTTGGCTTGGCTTTTCATGCAAGGCCCTCATCGCCTTAGTGGTCATCACTGGATACCAGCATTAAGAAGAGCTTTTTTGTTCAGAAAAGTTTGCACTAGAACAGCAGCGAGCGTTGTACAAAATCTGAAGATCGCAACTCTCCACTGGCATGCTCCTGAAAAGATGCAAGACCCGTTATGTCGCCGCCACTTCTGCACACGATGGCAGCAAAAATGAATTAGCCTAGGCAGCGTATTAGAGACCGCAGTCAAATGCTCATATCTTTTACAGTCGTTCGTAGACGTGCTGCAGGTCTTTGGCACAGCTTACCCTATGATTATGCCAACAGCTCACACCCCCCGCCCTCCCTGCCCCCACCTCTGTGGGAAATGTTGGCCGCATGCACTAACAAACGTTATGATGAAGTAATGGGTAAAATGAAGTAAATTCGCCTCCTCCTTCGGTTCTATTATAGTGAAGTTTTATTGCAAATAGAATAGTGATGGTCTTCCACCAGTTGTTAGGATGGCTAAGAGCTGTTACATCATGCTCCGACAGCACAAAAACAAGAGAATCAAGAACCGACGTCTCTTCACTTTTTTTTAAAGCCTCTTGCAATATTCTGCCAGTTTCTACAGAAAAACACAGCAAGCATGCATAGGCTGCAAGCATGCATAGGCTGCACACACTGCTGTCACTAGCATTATACTGAAAAATAACTGTCCAAAGAGCGAATAAAATGTGACAAAGACAACAAAATTATATTTGAGCTTACGTTTTTTCCCGACATTTGCTTCAAGGAGAATAAAAGGCAGGTTGCAGCACAAGCAAAAATTAACAATCATGACCCTAACTAGAAGCAATGACACGCCAGGAACCACTACCCTCAATTTTGCAATAGCACCAGTTATTACAACAGTTGGACAAGCTCATTAACATTAGCATTGCAGTGCTAGTGGTAAAGAAGGCACCTTTTATTACTTAGTCATTACAAGCATCACAAGCATAGCAGATTTCTCCTATTATTTTAGTTCAACAATAACTGCGTTTTAATTGTTAAAGCCAAAAAAGTACGTAAGTAAATGTTTCACTGATAAGCACACTATATAACAGCAAACTAGCATTGTTTTCTGCAAGGATCAAAGTGTGAAAAACTATAACAGAACTAGAATATAAAGAAAGGATCATTGTGAATCTACACAGGTATACAGCCTGATAAGTACTATTATGTAGCATTACAAAAGGAACCCTGCAATATCTTTTCCTTAATGAAGACTAGCCCTGCACAACACAATTTGCACCTCCTTCAACCTCCTTGTCAAACATGCACAGAGATCGAAACTATTCACAACAATAAATCAACATGTTAACAGACGTAAGCACAAGGCGTGGTTTTTTCTCGCATTCAGAGCCACTTACATATATCACAAGAAAGGCAATTGATCATCGTCCCCACAGAGTACAAGTGTATGTACCTGGAGAGGCTACACAAGTGTCCCAGCAATGCAACATAAGCCAATGCATTTCGGCATGGCTTAAAAAAAGGGCACAAACATTTAAATGGCTATACAACTGTTTCCAACAATGCAGAGTAGGCAAAATGATTTTGGCAAATGAAGTTATTCCAACAGGGACAGCAACACACCTTTGCGGGTGTTGATGGGGCCTCCTCGCATACCCAGCACGAGCTTGATGGTGGCTCCATCAGTGATGTTGCATTCATGCAGGGATGAGTCATCTGGCAGCTCTTGGCACTGCCAGATCAGGTGCTGCTGGGACACTGGGATACCTGCGAGAACAGAAAACAGGTGTCTCAGCCAGGCAAAAATCTTGTGCCCCTAATGCTGCATAGGGGTTTCTTTGAAGGGACACTAAACAGAAAAATAGGTTCACCTGTATTGGAAAGTTACCCTTCCGCAATACCAAGACCCCCACTCTTACCGTGAAAGGCTTCACAAGCCGAAACAGACGCAAGAACGAAAGATGGGTGGCGATGCCACCTTGAAGTTCCCGCCCGAACTCGCCATGTCAGATTTTGACGGCATTTGCTCGAGCCTAGATTTCTGGAGTACAGGACGAACTACATTATACGCTCTAAAAGAGCCAAAGACTGAACTTAAACAAGTTTCTTTAAGAATTTTTATTGTGCCACAATGGCCTACAAGTAGGAGAGAAAACCTCTGAAAGTGTGACATCACACTGACAAACCAGCGCTGGTGTTTCAACATAAAATTTACAAAATGGAAGTTCAGCCTTAATTTTCTCTTCTGTAATCAACCTCCTTATCAGAAATAAACCAAAATATAGCTATGAAGAAATACCTTGTCAGTCTAAACTGATTGCATGCATTTCTTTCTTTTCCTTGAAAAAAAAAAATCATCATCATCAGCAGCAGCAGCCTATTTTATGTCCACTGCAGGATGAAGACCTCTCCTTGCGTTCTCCAATTACCCCTGTCCTGCGCCAACCAATTCTGTCTAGCGCACCGTGAATTTCCTAATTTCATTGCTCCACCTACTCTTTTACCGTCATTGACTGTGTTTCCCTTGGTACCCATTCTGTAACACTAATGGTTCAATGGTTATGCAACCTGCACATTACATGACTTGCCAAGCTCCATATTTTTCTCTTAATGTCAATTAGAATATCGGCTATACCCGTTTGCTCTCCGATCCAAGCCACTCTATTTCCATCTCTTAACATTACGCCCAGCAGCCTTCGTTCCATCACTCTTTGCGCGGTCCTTAACTTGTTCTCAAGCTTCTTTGTCAGTCTCCAAGTTTCTGCCCCATATGTCAGCACTCGTAAAATGCACTGATTGTACACCTTCCTTTTCAATGATAATGGTAAGCTTCCAGTCAGGAGCTGGCAATGTTTTCCGTATGCGCCCCAACCCATCTTTATTCTTCTGTGAATTTCCTTCTCATGATCAGGGTTCCCTGTATGTAAATGACCTAGGTAAACATGCTCCTTCACTGACTCTTGAAGCTGACGGGCAATATTGAACTCTTGTTCCCTTGCCAGGCTATTGAGCATTATCTTTGTCTTCTGCATATTAATCTTCAACCTCACTCTTACATTTTCTCTGTTAAGCTGTCCAACCATTTGTTGCAATTCGTCTGCAGTGTTGCTGAATAAAACAATGTCATCGGCAAACCAAAGGTTGCAGAGACATTCGCCGTCCATCCTTACTCCTAAGCTTTCCCAGTTTAACAGCTTGAACACTTTTTCCAAACACACCGTGAATAGCATTGGAGAGATTGCGTCTCTCTGTCTGACCCCTTTCTTTATAGATATCTTCCTACTTTTCAGGTGCAGAATTAAGGTAGCCGTGGAATCTCTAATGCCATCTTCGGCTGGTCGCCTCTGAGCGCTCTGGAGCGCTCTCGCGAACGGCTTTGTCTTCGGCTGGTTGAAAGAGGACGTGCGCCCTGCGTTTGGCTGGTTCTTCTCGATTGCTCTCCCCCATCTTCGAGCGCTTCGAACCCTGTCGTTGGAGCAGTCGTCGAGATTGAAACGTCATCGCAGCACCGCGTCGCTGCTGTTGGCGACGGTCCACCGTAACCTAGGCCACTGCATGCTGGCGTCTCGACGAACGCTCGTGCCACCGGCGCGTCCGCCGGTTTTCTCGGCAGCGCCGGGAGCTTTTGATAGGCGAAACATTGGACGTTGGCAGTAGTCACGTGGTTTCACATCTGCCATTTCCTCCTCCGAGAGCGAGTCGCACGTTCGGCTTGCGCGCTTGTCCTCTACCTCTGAGCTCGGGGAACGCCGGATCTGCCCAACTCTGCTTCGGGGGATGGAGGCGACCAGTCGAAGATACCATAAATATTTTCCCAAGGTATTTACGTACGCGGTCTGTACTCCTTGATTACGTAAAGCCTCTACGACTGCTGGTATCTCTACTGAATCAAATGCCTTTTCCTAATCTATGAAAGCCATATAGAGAGGCTTATTGTACTCTGCGGATTTCTCGATTACCTGATTAATGACATGGATATGATCCATTGTAGAGTATCCTTCCAAGGCCTTTCTGACTTCATCACTAGTTATAGGAGGAGTTTCTGTACCCTGTTCAATACCATTTCTAACGGAGGTATCCTGACTCATCTGGTTACTGTATGGTCAGCATAGAATTATTCTGCGGCTTTTACTATACCTTCGAGATTACTGGTAATGTTACCTTGCTTACCTTGCAGTGCATACATCTTGGTTTGTCCTATGCCAAAATGACAAACACCCCCAGAAAAAATACTGGTAAGCATCGAAGTATTTTAAATAATTGGCCATAATACCTGTTTCTATGAACCAGTTTCAGTTTCAGCACCCAGGCGATGGATGCATGCCGGAATATATTGACACGTGTACTTATCTTTATCGGGCAACCACGTTTCGCCGCTTAACAACTGTAATCGCACAGCGAGGGACGCGCCTGCATGTATCCGACGTTTCTGGAAAGTTATCGACGCTTCTATCCGCGTGTCTGTTGTCGCCGAACCTTGTGTTATCAGATTTCATCGCGTGACACGAATGGTGTAGAACTTTGTGGAAGACACGTGGGTCCCATCAGTTAATCTGGAACATTCGACGACTGATCTATAAAAGCCGACGCGCTTGACCCGCTAATCAGTTTTTCCGACGATCGCCGACCGTGTTCGCCGCTATCGTTGTGCTATAAGTGTAGCCTGTTTTTGTGGGCACAGGTTCGCCCAATAAAAGCTAGTTTTGTATTCCACCGTATTGCTTCTTTCTTCACCGTCACTACCACGTGACAATATTAGCTTGTTCTATGTCTGCAATCACCGAGACAGCCACACACGAGCATAGCCAGAAATGCACACAGCAATTTTGGTTATGTTTTTCATGAGCAGTGACATCCAACCTAGACTTGCTGTTACATGACATTAGCAAAGTTTGCTGTGTCATGTCACAATAATATTGCCGATGTCAAGTTTGGAGTTTTTAGACCAGCTTTAGCATCAAATTAAAATACCTTACAAGTGTTTTCCGTGCTTTTCAATAGCTAAGTGCCACATTTTTGTTGGCAAAAAGCATGTGGTGCAGTTTCTACAACTTCATAAATATTTGGGAGTACTCCTGTAATTTACAGGGTCACCAAGGAGAAAAGTTAGGCAAGATTAGTACAATACACTTCTAGAATTATAGAATTAAAGTGCATCAGTCTTTCTGCCAGTGCACATAGTTCTGTTTTCATTTAGTGGATTCCTTCTTAGCTTCTTTTCTCAACTGGAGATAAAGTCGAACATCACGAACACGTTACAAAGGTTCGTCATAGGCAAGTTTGGGTATCGAAATATTTCCAGCGCACAAGCCTATCTGTTGAAGCCGGGTTCGACTGCATTTCTCAATACTCTCCACAACTTTAGTATTGAATGTATTGCATTTAAATCTATACTTTAAATGCTCATTCATTAATTTCTGTAAATGACTTATGCTCAAAGTAAAAAGTACTTAATTGTTCAAGAGGACAGTCAACTATACTGGGTTATTTGCATTTGCATGGTGCACGCCTAGACCTTTTTAAGGTTTGGCACAAGTTTGGCTGAAACAACCCTTGAATACACCTTTACATTGAGAGTGCCGCGGGTGTCTCCATAATGCACTCAGGACTGCAGTGATCCTGAGTGAGCACCTGCTAAACAGCCCGGAGGACAGCGGCAGCAAGTATACTTTATACCCAAACGCAATAGTCCTGCAAGGGGTTCTCTCATCCTGATTTTAAGCAAGGTCTACAGAAAGATCTGTTGAATAAAATCTTTACACAAACAACGTTCAAATATAGACGCATTCAAGCTTAATATTTTCACCAGTTATAACATGCAATTTCCTTTTTCTTCCCGACAAGCTGCCTGCTTCCAAGGAAAACTAATCAACCTATATATATATTCCGGACAGGCCGCCATTGGAATCTGAACCTGGCAACGTTTAACGCTAGAACATTATCTAGTGAGGAGAGTCTAGCAGTGCTATTGGGGGAATTAGAGGGCAGTAAATGGGATATAATAGGGCTCAGTGAAGTTAGGAGGACAAATTAAGCATATACAGTGCTAAAAAGCGGGCACGTCCTGTGCTACCGGGGCTTAGCTCAGAGACGAGAACTAGGAGTCTGATTCCTGATTAATAAGAATATAGCTGGTAACGTACAGGAATTCTATAGCATTAACGAGAGGGTGGCAGGTCTTGTTATGAAGCTTAATAAGAGGTACAAATTGAAGGTCGTACAGGTGTACGCCCCTACATCTAGTCATGATGACGAAGAAGTCTAAAGCTTCTATGAAGATGTGGAATCGGCGATGGGTAAGGTCAAAACGAAAGACACTGTATTGATGGGCGACTTCAATGCCAAGGTAGGCAAGAAGCAGGCTGGAGACAAGGCAGTGGGGGAGTATGGCATAGGCACTAGGAATAGCAGGGGAGAGTTATTAGTAGACTTTGCAGAACAGAATAAGATGCGGATAATGAATACCTTCTTCCGCAAGCGGGATAGCCGAAAGTGGACGTGGAGGAGCCCAAATGACGAGACTAGAAATAAAATAGACTTTATACTCTGCCCTAACCCTGGCATCATACAAGATGTGGACGTGCTCGACAAGGTGCGCTACAGTGACCATAGGATGGCAAGAACTCGAATTAACCTAGACTTGAGGAGGGAGCGGAAGAAACTGGTGCATAAGAAGCCGATCAATGAGTTAGCGGTAAGAGGGAAAATAGAGGAATTCCGGATAAAGCTGCAGAACAGGTATTCGGCTTTAACTCAGGAAGAGGACCTTAGTGTTGGATATGAATGACAATCTTACGGGCATCATTAAGGAGTGTGCAATAGAAGTCGGTGGTAACTCCGTTAGACAGGATGCCAGTAAGCTATCGCAGGAGACGAAAGATCTGATCAAGAAACGCCAATGTATGAAAGCCTCTAATCCTACAGCTAGAATAGAACTGGCAGAACTTTCTAAGTTAATCAACAAGCGTAAGACAGCGAACATAAGGAACTATAATATGGATAGAATTGAACAGGCTCCCAGGAACGGAGGAAGCCTAAAAGCAGTGAAGAAGAAACTAGGAATAGGCAAGAATCTGATGTGTGCGTTAAGAGACAAAGCCGGCAATATCGTTACTAATATGGATGAGATAGTTCAAGTGGCTGAAGAGTTTTATAGAGATTTATACAGTACCAGTAGCACCCACGACGAGAATAGTCTAGAGGAATTTGAAATCCCACAAGTAACGCCGGAAGAAGTAAAGAAAGCCTTGGGAGCTATGCAAAGGGGGAAGGTAGCTGGGGAGGATCAGGTAACAGCAGATTTGTTGAAGGATGGTGGGCAGATTGTTCTAGAAAAAAAATTGGAGGACGCTTAAGCTTCGCCTTCAAGAGTGGAACGCGATAGCGTTATCGCACCCCGTTCGCACCACCTACTCAAATGCGCTACACCAGCCAAACGTAGAGATCGGCACAGATAGCCGGGCCCTGACGCGCCATGAAGGCGGACACGATCATGGGGCGAGTGGCACGCCACCTGTCGGGGCAGCGCCGTACATTGCGAGGAGGGGGTCTTCTGTGTTTGCCGCAAGACGGCTCTGCGTGTGCGCAGAAGAAATGTAGCGGAAACTTACTTCGCTACTCGTGAAGCTGCGACTTCTGTAAGTTACATGGTCATAATTACCTATATACACCGCAGTATAACTTTCTACGGCACGTTTCTAAGGCAACACCGCATTCACTAGAGACGATTTTGTCCCGTTTCGAAGGAGCGAACTCATGGCTGAGTGGTAGCGTCTCCGTCTCACACTCCGGAGACCCTGGTTCGATTCCCACCAGCCCATCTTGCAAGATGCTTTTTTATTTATGAAGTGCCTTCTGGGATTTATCGCTCACAGCCAACGTCGCTGACGCAGACACCGACGACACCGGCTTTTCTGCGACACGAGCTCCTTAACGACTGGCCACCCTGTATACACAATGCCTCACGACTTCAAGCGTACCGGAATCTTGGAAAAACGCTAACATAATCCTAATCCATAAGAAAGGGGACGCCAAAGACTTGAAAAATTATAGACCGATCAGCTTACTGTCCGTTGCCTACAAAGTATTTACTACGGTGATTGCAAATAGAATCAGGAACACCTTAGACTTCCGTCAACCAAAGGACCAGGCAGGATTCCGTAAAAGATACTTAACAATAGACCATATTCACACTATCAATCAGGTGATAGAGAAATGTGCGGAATATAACCAACCCTTATATATAGCTTTCATTGATTACGAGAAAGCATTTGATTCAGTCAAAACCTCAGCAGTCATGGAGGCATTGCGGAATCAGGGTGTAGACGAGCTGTATGTAAAAATACTGAAAGATATCTGTAGCGGCTCCACAGCCACCGTAGTCCTCCATAAAGAAAGCAACAAAATCCCAATAAAGAAAGGCGTCAGGCAGGGAGATACGATCTCTGCAATGCTATTCACAGCGTGTTTACAGGAGGTATTCAGAGACCTGGATTGGGAAGAATTGGGGATAAGAGTTAATGGAGAATACCTTAGTAACTTGCGATTCACTGATGATATTGCCTTCTTTAGTAACTCAGGGGACCAACTGCAATGCATGCTCACTGATCTGGAGAGGCAAAGTAGAAGGGTGGGTCTAGAAATTAATCTGCAGAAAACTAAAGTAATGTTTAACAGTTTAACCGATGGTCATTAAGGGTTACGGACTGGATTCCAAGGGTAGGGAAGCGTAGCAGGGGGCGGCAGAAAGTTAGGTGGGCGGATGAGATTAAGAAGTTTGCAGGGACAACATGGCTACAATTAGTACATGACCGGGGTAGTTGGAGAAGTATGGGAGAGGCCTTTGCCCTGCAGTGGGCGTAACCAGGCTGATGATGATGATATATATTCAACGCTTTACTCTGGCAAGGCAATGCACCAATGTTGGTGATTGCATGGAGCAGAAGCACGAGATGCAACTGACAGAGAGGCCAGCACAATGGCTCTTAAAACAACTGCTCCATTTGCTTCATGCAGCCTAGACAATAAAAATCAATGCAACTTCAAACCAGCATGTCCCTTAATTGCACAAGTTCTTCACGTGATAAGCCCAACAACTGTCAGCAATTGCCAACACAGAAGCTTGCATCATGGGTCCCTCATCATACACTGATGAAACATTACCTACCACTGTCAGCTGCTTTCTCATATCAGTAAGATAAAAGAAGCCCTTCAGCTTCAATGAAATAAAAAAAGAGGAAAGAAAAATTGCCATCCTTCCCTCTCGTTTTCAGAAACAGTTGTACCCTTTGAACAGTGGATCTCCAACAGGAAGCCATGCATTATGTTTGCCGATTGCTGTGTCAAAACAAGTCGACATGCCCTGCAATGTCATCTACCGTAGGCAAGTGTTAAAAACGCCGTGATTTAAACAGAAAGAAGCAACACAGATAAGAAAAAGACAGCAGACATCACAATAAAGAGTACGTAATTACCACTGCATGAACTGAGAGCTTCATACAAATTTAAAAAAAATTAAATTATGGGGTTTTACGTGCCAAAACCACTTTCTGATTATGAGGCACGCCGTAGTGGAGGACTCCGGAAATTTCGACCACCTGGGGTTCTTTAACGTGCACCTAAATCTAAGTACACGGGTGTTTTCGCATTTCGCCCCCATGGAAATGCGGCCGCCGTGGCCGGGATTCGATCCCGCGACCTCGTGCGCATCATACAAATTTTCCTAATTTGTAAAAACCTGATAACTACATAAGGATACCATCGTGTTAAGCAGAAATTGACACGCATATTCATTAACCCTTCTACTCGCAGAATTAAAAAAATTCTACAAAAATGGGCGTAGTAGGGAAATTAAAAGTCTCTCCTTTAGACATTCAGACAAGCAAAACGCACGAGGCCTAATGCCATAAATATTAAACATCCTCCATGGAAATGACCTCGTTGGACATACACCAACAAGACTTCTTTAGAACATGCTCTTGCTGCTGAATTCTGCTATGTTTCGTTGTTTGATTATTACTTCAAGGATACTTAATGCACTTGCAAAAATTTATTTGGAGGTTTTGCAACAGCCCCAGTAAAGCCTTCAAAGTAGAGACAGGCTGCAAAATGAGGCACGATAAAGCAGCACTGGCATCTGCATAACCAGAAGTGACAGCTATAATGACTGTCATGACACACAAGTGGACTTGATCTAAGAATAATTACTTGAACAGATTACGAACACCACTTGCGCAAGTTTAATTGAAAAGAAAATCGTACTTGGATGCAAGCATTCGAACAATGAGCACCGTTCAAAGCAATTGTTAACAAAGAAGAATCAGAGTCCGTAAGTTAACATGTTAACTATGCTATTTTTATATGCTAATACATCATTCTGCACAAGTAATGAATTTCTTCACTCGAGATCCCGATAGCAGTAGCAGTGCGACATGCACCATTCGTCTGCGTTCCAATTTTTCGCAAACGTTAACAAATGTTACTGTTTCACCCTGTAAATGCTGGTTCACAGAAAAATTCTCTGGTATCGTACGCGCTTATTAGCCAGGAAAGCGGCATTTTAGTCCCGCGGTTACTTCTTTCAATGGCAACGACGTGGAACAAAGTCACGAGGCCAGCCTGACGGCGGAAGTTCGCTGCGAGCGTGTGCTGCCGCGTGACAGTTTTAAACACAGTGGGCAGGCTGGGAAATGGATGCAGTAGATGGGTACTTGCAATGGGTACTTGGCGTCGCGTTTTCCACGCTCCAAGCAAGAACGTGCGGCCAAAAAGAAAACAACCCACCGCCACGCACGCCCACGTTACGTTCCGGGCCAGAGGGAAAAGGAAAAAAAAACACGTCCAAAAATAATAACACGGCCAGTGCAGACGCTGCTTAGCGTTCGAGGTGAACGATCGTGACGCACGTGTCACCCATCCGATGCTACTATTGCAACGATCGTCCTAGACTTCAATTCGAAAGGCTTTTTACTTTTATTTAGTAACGGGGACCTAAAACAAGCGCCGACAGACGTAAACCTGCGTAACCACCAATGCGGCATCAGACAAGAGCCGACATTTGTTTGCGATAACATCACGCGCAGTCGCCAACCCACGCGCGACGCAAGGGGCCCCGTCGTTCGAACGCTTCGGCACGAGCCGTGTACGTGGCACGGGCTGGACGTTGTTCTACGCCCTCTCAACATATATTCGCTTCACGGTACCGCATGAATAAACGCCAACACGTTTGCCGACCAGCCCAGAAGGCCTACACTTTTCTGCGCCTGAAAAAGACAAGCCTCCCTGGTTTCGATACCGCTCGTGCGGCGCCGGGATTATAGCAGGCCAATGCACAAAGCGCAACGTATCACTAATCAAAGCTGCCGTTTCGAACCAAAGTGTTCTGCCACTTCGAATAAAAATATCAACAGGCCTTTCCTGGTGTCCCGCGTCCGGTGTGCCGAATGCCGGCTCGGCTTTCCCCAGACACACACACAGACGCGGAAAGAACGCGTTCTAGGTGGTTGGTCTCCATCTCTGTAATGCGCAGTTGACATTTATTGGAGGGCATAAACGAAAATCTGCCGCCGTGCCGCTAAGAAAACAGGAAAAGCAAGCCCAAATTAGGAAGTACTGGACAATCGGCCGCAGTTCGCGTCGTGATCGCATACTGCCTGGGCGCGTTCCAGAACGCCGCCGCATCGAGGCAGCCTGAATGCGGCGCAGTTCTGACGCCAAGTGTAAGAAAAACATAGTGGAAGGTGGCTAAATACGCACCTTCGAGTCTTGATATCCTCGACTTGATCGAAACCACAGTGTCCGCAGGTGAGACGAGTAGCTCAAAGGCGGTGCCGTGCAGCGTCTCAATGAACACCTCGATCACGTCGCTGCTCGCCATGGTCGTCGTCTTCCAAGTGACGGCGGTAGCACCTGCGGATGGCACGAGGTGGTTTCGAACGCACGCGCTCGCGTTCGCCGCACGTTCCCCCTTGCGAGCGGCGTCCGTCGAACGTCACCCACGGGTGCTGAAGAGCACCAGGGGGGACAAAGACGCCGCCGCTAAACTAAAAACCCTTTCGTGGCGGCGTCGCGTGCGAACGACTAGACGCCGTCACGTAAGCCTTCGCGGCTGACCGCTCCGAGCACTTTAGGCACGGGGCGCCCGCCCGAAAAGGCTTTACATGATCCTTGTCGGCAGCATTTACACTCGACACGCCACGAACGAGCTCGCAACTGAGCGAAAAAGAAGAAGGAACCGCTCACCAGCAACAAATGTGCGAGCGGCACAGGGGCGCCTCCAACCTTGAACTTCGGTCTCTTCTTTCGCCGTGAACCGGCACTCCCCAAAATCATAAACGCTGCCCACGACGAATGAAAAACGACGGGCGATTTAAGAAATCGGTGGGAACCTATGAGGGAGTGAGTTGTACGAATGCTAATGCACGAGTGACCCGAGAGCGTCGATGCGCATTCCGTAGCTAGGATGGGCTCGCTGTCATCCGATGAAGCACCGCCACCACGAAGTGAACGAAGACAGCCGCTGTTGCTACCTCCATCGGGTAGGGCAGCTGCTTCGCGCGCACTCGAACAATCGCACGCGCCCCAGTTCACCAACGTCCCGATCAGTAGCGACTACACGCGTCCTAGGCACATTGATATACACTTGGCTGACTTGCCTGCCTCAAAATAAAAGGAGGCCAGGAGGATTCACTAAACACCCGAAGACGAGTCACCACCCAAAACCCGGTTGCCCACGGCAACCTGAATTTAGTCCAAAATGTCTCTAACCTGCAAAGCAAACGCTCTTTGATGAACGCCTACTGCTAAAAAAGCAGAACCAATAAAAAGTTTTAACTTAGCTTACGAAATTAATTGCCCCATCTATTGGTTGTTCAAAGATACCTTACAAGTATTTCAGAAAAGTCAAAACATATTTATAACTAGCTAATTGACGTTAGGCGGCGCAGCTGTACGTTAAATGTGCAAACTGATTTGCAAAAAAAATGCGGACTTTTGAAGGGAAGTTGCGCAGCTTGTACCATTAAAAACTGACAGTGATTGCTTTGTCATTTAAAACAGACACAATTAATTCACACTGGCTTTTTATGGTAAATTGTTCGCTTTGATATTGTGTTGTATGTACTTCTTAGTGCCTGGTACAGCGTCGTGTAGCCGTGTAGTCTCTAAAGCAGTAGCTGCATCTGTACGCATCTAGCAACCATGTGCTAAAATAAGCGCGAATTGCAAAAGCGCGAAAGCTGAATTTTTTTTTTTTTTGCGTTGTACGTAAGTACACGTAAAATATTCCGCCGATGTCGCCTGCATGAATGGTGGTTACGAATAATTATTATGTCCACACTTCCGGATTGTACATAATGTTGGATGTTACCGATCTATGGGTACACACGGTACACAAGAAACAGGGCGCGTCCATGTGTTTGTTGATGCCATGATCCGCGGTAGCTTTCGACCATAGTCAGTACACTCTACTTTCAACGCTTTCAGGGGTTCGATAAGTAAATTCGAATTTTAATGGCACAGCAAAGGTTCCGACTACAATGCGCGAAAAACAGGTGGTTCAGTTACTGATGTTTTCGCCGGAGTGCTATAGCACGGGAAAGCTGGTTTCCTGTACATATAACGGTAAAAAAATGCTGATTACTCTGGATTCCATCGAAACCTACACTTATACTCCGTTTCATACATAAGGTGCGACGCTGTGGAAGCTACGCAAGAAGTGCGGTCACCAAAGTTTATCACTCCGCGCGTTCTGTCTATGCTTCGCTGCGCGCTAGCTGCGTCTGCTCGCTCGAGCATGCGCGTGAGGCTGCCGCGACTAGTTGCAAATACAAAACAACGAAAGGCAAATTGGTATAAAAGAACGTGTTAGCAGCCGAATGAGCACATGCTTCGTTTGCTTCTGAGGGCAAATTCTCATTTACGTTCAGAACGGACCTTATATATAAAGAATATTTTCACAATAACCTATCAAAAGACACGACACTGTTCTATTAATTATAGGTGCGAACGCAGCCACTGCAAAAAGTATCTCTAGCCTCCACAGCGTTGCATCTGATGTATGAAACGGAGTATAGAGGTGAAAGAGCAATTCTCCGCCTCTGAAGATCTGTCCAGGTCGTGCACTCCATCATGACGGTGCAATGCTTTATAATGACGTCTCTAACATTACGGGACGAAACGCAGCAGATGAACAACTACGTTGGTGGGCAGTCGAGATGCTCTCAAGATGCGTCGCACGTGACGGATGAACTCAATGGTAGAAGTTACATATATATATATATATATATATATATATATATATATATATATATATATATATATATATATATATATATATATATATATATATATATATATATATACATTTATATATATTTATATAGATATATTTTTTTTATCTAACTCGAGAAAAGTTTAATTATAAGGAAGACAGGGCAATTAGGCTGAGGTAAATTCCTCTGGTCAGCTACTCAAGCTGAGGGAAGGGAAAGAGTGAAAAAGTACGCGGTAGAGGGGGCCCGCATAGCAGACGGCGAGAAAATAACGAAGCTGGGTATGACAGAGTGCAAAAAAGTGATGTGCTTTGCGTGTTGCTAACTTTAACTGATTGCTTCCACCTGATACCGCCTTGACTTAAAATAAACCCTCTCTTGACTGTATATTACGTAAACTAGCTTAGCTATGATAACGTCTCTGAATTTAATATCCGACCGCGCACGAGAGGAGTGAAACAATTAAAGTGTACGCCTCGTACCCGTCTACCTCCGCGCGTTTCTGTCTGCACGTTTCTGTCCTTCGTTTGCAGGCATCTGCAAACGCAGCTTTTCAGGCACCGTAAATTTCGCATCCGAGTTATATAAATAGCCATTCGATTTTTCTGAAAGAATATAGTGAATGAACTTTAAAGGGACATTAAAGTGAAAAGTGATTTCTTCTGCATCAGTAGATTACCTTTATGCAACACCAGAAACACAACTCTTACAACGATAAGACGTTTGGTAAACCAGAAAAAGCGCAATAACGATATACGGGTGGCGACGCCTATACTTAAGTTCCCGCACCTGGTGGCTGTGACGTCATGGACATTTATGGCATCTTCTAGGGCCTACTAATTATATATGCAGGTACAGATTGACTACATTGTGTTCTAAAGGAACCAAATATTAAACATGGCAAGTTTCGAGAACCTTTACTCAGCCAACGCGGCCCAAATGCGAAAACATACTTTGGAATCCCTGACGTCACACTGACGTACAAGCGCTGGGGTTTCGGCGCGAAATTCAAATACTGGTACTTGGACCTTCATTTTCTCATCTAATAATCAAGCTATTTTTTTAAAGGACTGCCTGCAGGGTTCTGAAACAATACTTCATTAGTCTAAAATGATTTATTGTTTCGCTTTAGTGTCCCTTTAAACGTTGTCATTATGTACGTGCTATGTGTAAATGCTCGTTTTTGCATATTATTTTGAATATTCTTAGTGCTACTAAAATGATTCTTAGCAACATGGCGGCGCCTTTGCGGTTGCCGCTTTATTCGCGCATCTTTTCCTCTAGTGTTGTCTATCGCTTGATTAGTCGGCTGTCCTGTGTATAGACAAGGAGGTTAAATAAAATTTGCTGCAGTGGAGGCTTCCTATAGGTGCCAATGCTAGGGAGTGAAGCCTGGCTATGCGGGCGGCGGTCATCTTGCCATAGGCAGGAACATCATGGAGCCAAGGCCTAACGTACTTGAGAAGGCCTTCCCGTCCTTTGCATATTTCTTTAACCTGTAAGGATTAAAGCACAGCATACAAGTATCATGAAAAATATTTTTATTTCAGCTACTGTCTTTTCTAAGATAGCAGCTAGTGCATTGAGTAAATGGCATATTTGCTTTAACAACTGTGCCACTTAAAGGACCATAGCCTTTACCGATTATTAAAAAATATAAGCTCTGAAAGAACAACCCTTACTTTGTCTGCCTTCATTTTTTTTTAATCATCTGGTGGCTTCTTTCCATGGCTGAGCCTCCAATTGTTTGGTTGCAACACTTTCACTTTGTTCTGAGCTGAGTCGCATTTTCTTTCGATGCATAGAGCGATTGCTTATAATGCTCTTTAGTAGGTAAAGCAATGACATCTTCCACTTCTTCGCGCAACTTCAATGCATGCAGTGATCGGCAGATCC
Organism: Dermacentor andersoni; assembly: GCF_023375885.2. Taxonomy (NCBI): domain Eukaryota; kingdom Metazoa; phylum Arthropoda; class Arachnida; order Ixodida; family Ixodidae; genus Dermacentor; species Dermacentor andersoni. The sequence continues at coordinate 353,956,813 of NC_092814.1, forward strand.
GGGGGTGATGGAGGAGGTTGCTTCTTTTTCATCTGTGAAAAAATGTATACAATCGCATTAATTAAGGTACTTGTGGATGCAAAATGCACCAATGTAGAAGGGAAAGAGCAGGCACGTACCCAGGGGGGAGGGCGGCCCTCGCCCCAGAAATTCTCTATAATTATCTACAAATATCTCTATAATTCTTGCAGAGCTAATCCGAAAAACGGTACTAGAAATCTTCATTTTACACTTTCGCTTGTTTACTTGTTCTTGGCAGTGTTCTTCCTGCGCTTCTTTCCTGCGCGAGTCCATTTGATGTGGTTCCTTGTTTGCCAAGTAAAGGCAAGGTGTATATATCTCACAGGCGTAGTGTCTGTGAGATACACCTTATTTCATTTCTCTTTTGTGGGTTTACGCGTCTTTATGGCGAATTGTGGGCATTATTCACATTTGTTCTATAGTAATGCTACCCCTCCCCCCTGAAAAAAAGTCCTGAGTACGTGCCTGAGAAATAGTAACTATTGGATACTTTAGAAGAGAGAGAGAGAGAGAGAGAGAGATCAAAATAGGACACGAAAGGAAGACCATCACAAGCCCAAACAGAATTCTGTCTTGCTGCGCGCGCGCGTGTGTGTGTGTGTGTGTGTGTGTGTGTGTGTGTGTGTGTGTGTGTGTGTGTGTGTGTGTGTGTGTGTGTGTGTGTGTGTGTGTGTGTGTGTGTGTGTGTGTGTGTGTGTGTGTGTGTGTGTGTCCTTCTTGGCCAAATGATATCGTTGCAATGCATTTTCACTTGATGATACCATTTTCACTTGATGACAGATTCTCGTCTCCCGTTGTTGACCTCTCTGTCCCCCGTGCATTGTTCTCATTGTCTGAAACTCGAATTAAGTGCTAGCTTAATTATTGCGGTTAAAGATTCAGTCGGCAGGCCCTGACAGAGCCATATGTTGAATTCACTTTTCTTGAAACCAGCTTGCGTCGGTAAAGTATGTGATATTACCAAGAAATTAAATCATGCAACGTCTCAGCATGGAGTAGACAGTATCTGTCTCGTTACGGTTAAATGTACGTTCCACGAAATGGGACGCGAAAACTTGTCTCTTAGTGCACAGACGTTTTTTTCCAAACTAGCTCAATTTAGCACAATATTATAATGCGCAATGCTAATACGGCTATCAAAAAAAAAAATCTCAACTGAGCAAGTTTACTGGATATTAAACATCGAAGAATTACAAAGATGGAACTGAAAAAAAAGTTAACGCTTGGCTTATATTTGGACCTGAGAAAGGCGTTTGACTCTTTTGACCGCTATATTTTAACCGAAAAACAATGTAGAAAGCTACGGAGTGCGAGGGGTTGCTAACAATTTGATAATAAATTATTTATGTAATCGAAAACAGTTTGTTCAGCTGGTAACTGCTGCACCTGACATGCTTACACTGCAGCGAGGTCTCCCACAAGGTTCAAAGTTAGGCCCGTTACTATTTCTAACTTACGTAAATGGTATTACAGATTTACCAGGTCCGCAATACATGGCGATATAGATGATACAAATGTGTTCTTTACAGCCGACAACTGGACAGAATTGCAGCAGTACGTAAATTAAAAAGTCGTAGTTTCGCCCGAAAAGTGAAGCATCGATTGCGAGAGCAAATTAGTAGACAGGTATACGAAGCAAGAGATAGTAGTTCTATCGGCCGTATAACTTTGGAAACATTCGCTTACTAAGAATTAAACAAGCATAGTGTCAGGGCGCACGAGCAAGCATGAACACATTACATTCGATGAGCGCGGACACTCGCTGTCAGAACGCTGGCTTAAGCAAGTGCGGCAGCAGCAGCTAGCAAAGCGACCTTCGTGCTGTCTATCGCTTCAATTCAAGAGCGGCGAGAAAACAGCGCGCGCAAAGGTATTAACCGTCTGCAGATCCCTTTCCAGACACGGCGCGTGCGACGGAGTCGAAGCCGCCCCCCCAACCCGCCGTGGTTGCTCAGTGGCTATGGTGTTGGGCTGCTGAGCACGAGGTCGCGGGATCGAATCCCGGCCACGGCGGCCGCATTTCGATGGGGGTGAAATGCGAAAACACCCGTGTACTTAGATTTAGGTGCACGTTAAAGAACCCCAGGTGGTCGAAATTTTCCGGAGTCCTCTACTACGGCGTGCCTCATAATCAGAAAGTGGTTTTGGCACGTAAAACCCCATAATTTAATAATAATTTTAAGCCGCCCTACTGTCCCTCTCGCGCTACCTCCCCACTTTCATACATAAATGGCGCGCGAGATATAGCTGCAATCGACAGATCCCTTTGCGCCCAGTCACGAAATGCGCAGTTGCTGCCGGAGCACAACGTTCCCTCCCTCCCATCCCCCCACGGCTTTTCGCGCCACGGAAGACGGCGCGTTTGCTCTCCGCTTTCTTCCTTCGCGCGCGCCGGTTTGAGCCGCGATCGCCGGCTCACCCTCGCACGCTTTCACTCGCGCATACAGCATACGGCGCGCGGCGACGATCTCATCGCACTTAACGCTATACGGAACCTCACGACGATGGGGAAGGCAGAGATGCACTTGGAGTGTCCGTATAATTGATATCGCAATAACATCAAACGTTCTTATCTGAATGTATCACGACTAACAAACTCCAGCTAAACGCAACTGCCTTGAGTATAGTTAAGGCGCCAAATAAAAGCATTGAGGGTACGACGCAAGTAACGTTTAGCAGCGTCTTTGTTAAACACTTCAAGCAATAACGCAAGTTTATGGGAATACATTTTAGAGAAGGATTATCATGGAGTACGCACGTAAATTTCATTTGTAGTGAATTATCTAAAAACATCTGTGTAATCTATAAAATTGCACATCTGATCCTGCGGTGGCTGAAACAACTGTATTATGCACTTATTTGTTCAAAACTTAGCTACAGAATATTCGTTCGGGGTTCCGCCACGAGAACAAATTACACGAAATTGATTATCTTACAAAACTAATTTATTCGTTTGTATGTAAATTAATATCGCTGTTCTTCACGTCTATGAACAGCGCCACTATTCCAAAAATATTGCATGCTGCGTGAGGGTAGGATATACTATACGAAAATTATTCTTTATAGAAATCCGAAAAGGAAACCCAGGTGTACAAAGTAATGAACGTAACAGCACACAACACACACCAGAAATAAGGACCAATTACGAGGAACAAACGATTGGCTGGCTATCACTCCGCAAAAATTATGAACAGATGCAGTAAGTCTGTATCCTTAAATACTTCTTTAAGGGCACCTAAAAAAGAAATAACACAAAAGTTATATGGACTTTAAAATTTAATAAATGAGCTTACAGAACGAAACATAGTGTTTCTGCCATGAATGAGATATATTTTCTTTTCAGGATCCACATGATATATAATTTCGATGAATTTTTATTGTCTTTTTACATTAAGACAAATATATTTGGGTGCGTTCATATCCTGTTTCCAGTTTTTATTTTCATTTTATTTTGCATAATTTTAGCACACAACTAGAATGTGATCATTTGTTGTTGTACGCATGGCGTTTCTGTATATGGCTTTATAAATTTGATGACATTTGAATATAATGATAATAGACATTGTTACCACGGTATTTCAGAGTAATCAACGGTGTTGCGTCTTTCAAAATTGTGCATAGATATGTAAACTGCGGTCAAACTTGTCGTTTGCGGGGACTGATACCTTTGTCAGGCTTTATGTCTTTAGCCTCAGCCTACCCTCGTTTGAATGAACGAGAAATAAATTGAAATATAGAAATTATGTCACGAAAGCAGGGCAGATCTATCGAAACTAGCAGCTGAGCGATTATAGATTCGGTTCACCAGCTCACTTAATTGAAAAAGAAAAGAAAAAGAAACAAGAAAGGCAGAGAGAGATACCAGAAGCGTGGCGCAACATACTTTTTTTTTAAATTATATGCACTTGGATATCCCTTATTCTAATGTTATCAGTGTTACGTTCCACACAATTTTTTATGACATCCCACAATGATTTTCAAAAATTATTCAGGGATGTACGCAAGTTTTCTTTGCTGAAGACAACTGCAGGCAATGCATACCTATGTGCTGAATTAACGGTGCTAGGATGGCTATATAACAGTGCGCTCATATGAGGTACGACCGGATGCAATCGTATATTGCCTCGTCTGTGCGCTAGAAACCTACACTGCATGGGATGAGACGTCAGGATAGCCGCGCGTTCCTTTGGGCATCCGAGCTGGGAACGCGCAGGTACAATATAAGGCCACAGGAAATCACCGAATCAGTCTTTCCTTTTCTCATGGTATCAACTTTGAACGCCTGCTGAGGTTACAAGTGAGCCGTGAGCCAGGAATTCCCTTGGTTGCGATTCCCCGGCCGCGTGTACTATATAGGAGCCTGGCGCACGTTGCCGATCAATCAATCAGTCAGTGACATATGCGTTCGGTCATTTAATAATCATGCAGGTTCTCATTCACGTTCACCGAAGAAAGCTGGAACAAGACCCAGCAGCGTTCAAAATGGAGCTGTTTCAGATTATGCGTTCCGAAAACTCTGTCCACGGCATGTAAAGCCACGCATCACGTGCACGGCACTCTTAAAGGACGCTCGGTAAACTCGGAGTTAATCATGATTAGCTCAAGTAAGGTACAGGCGGCTTTTGTCGTCACCCTGCTTCGAAGAGTGGATCGAGAGATCATCATCATAAAAACCGCAAAACGCAATTTTTTTTTCGTGGGCGCCGCCATATTGTACAAGCAGTGGCGCCATCTATAGGTGCAGTTGGCAGAGGGAACTGTGAGAGACAGCAAAAAACGTTAATTTTCCTGTGGCACCTAGAATGCCTGCCCTGTTTTAAAAGGGACTAGGAACAAACTTACTATGTTGGCTTACGCTAGCGCGCCGTGTTGTATGCCAGGTATACGCTCGGCGGCAGTTTTTGGTGGCTGTCTTCTCGCTCACGCGGTCTACAGTATTTCGTATGGCGTGACGTCTTCTACGTGGGAAACGGCCCTGTGAGACGCACTGAAGGGATTTAAGTCGGCATGATTGGAGTTTCTAAAGGCGTTTAGGTAGACGGAGCACCCACGCAGCGCGATGTGTGCGTGCTGTCTGAGCCTACAATCAGCCTTGGAGATCAGTTCTGTATTTCTCAAAATTCGTTTCATGAATATGTGACCTTATTGCAGCATTCTCACTGCGATTTTCAGCTCTGGTTTAGCAGCGAGGAATAGTTACGAAGCATATGATGATCCTAACAGCGTGGGTACCGTTCTGCTGCGAAATAACTTGTGCTGTTTACTTTTACAAGCATTCAAATAGTTATAGGCAGATGCACTGCGCGACTACCTCGTTTGTTGGACGAGGTTCCTGCCCACGAATAGTCTTGGCTATAGTAATAACCAGTGGCGTAGCCAGAAATTTATTCTCTCTCTCTCTCTCTCTCTCTCTCTCTATATATATATATATATATATATATATATATATATATATATATATATATATATATATATATATATAATATATATATATGTATTTTATTATTAGACACTTGGCTTTATTTTATGCTTCGGAAATCAAAAGCGCACGCATGGCTACGGCAACATGCTGCTGCATATCACATGTAAAAGCATCGTTTCGTTTTCGAATCGATGCGTTTCGTTTTCACTGGTCAAATAACAAAGCATTTGGACAGGATACCGCGAAAACGCATAGCTATTATCGCAGAAATACTTTAACACTTCCGGAAACACAAATCGGAGGAGCATCGACTTGATAAACAAAATAATACTTTCTCACAGTTACGGCCACACTTGTCGTCTGCCTCCCATTAATGCCGGTGCACAATGGGTACAATCGCCATCGCATTCACCTATCACCGTCTATGTCACCTGATGTCACCGTTTTCACCATGCTTCCACTGCGCGACTACATCCCCACTACAGGTCAGAAAATTCTGATAATGAATGTCCCACGGCTTTTTCCGCGTTACCACTTTATGATTAGACACTCTGACTGGTCAGCTTTCTATTGCATTAAAAAAAATAGGTGCAATGAAAAGTGGTTGTCATTTCCTTTAACAACGAAGATGCGTGTTTTTGCGTTGCCGAAACAACACTTTGTTTAGCTCCTGACAAAAGTTTTTCATTGTTAAGGCGTGCAGCCAAGTCACATTGAATTATGCTATGATCCTTATGCTATTTTTGAAATGATGATATTGAAAAAAATTTACTTATGAATTGATGCATTCATACAGTGCATGTCATGACCTGGCTGGTATACATGACTTGGGAAATCTAGCAGTGCTAAAAATGGGGCCAAACGAAAACAAGACAGCGTATATCGTGTGTCTTCTTGTTTGTAGGCAATACTTGTTACAGCCCAGCTAACAGTGGAGATAACCGTTGTTTTCCGGCCAGAGTTTCTAGTGAATGGTACAGCTACGGCTACGTGCAGAAGAGGGCAGGCACTATTTTACAAGTCGCCTATCACTCAATCGCTCATTCGGCGTTGTGGGCACGCTCTATTCTCTAGATTTAAAGAAACAGGAACGAAGCTTTGCGCTAGAACCGCTAGAACTTCCCCTATGTTGTCCTTGTTGTCAATGTTTGTTGGCTTCTTGTGATAGAACTTCCATAGTATCATATGATGCAAGTTTCACTCGCTTTCGGTGACCTGCTGTCCGACTTGTTTGAAGAAATGTTTGGAAGTAACCTGCGATCATGGAACTGTAGTCATCACGCGATGCACATTGTTATTTGGTCCCACTCGGGAACTCATGAGGCAGACAGTCCGAAGCAGGGCTGCTTCACGTTTAGAAGCCCTTGTGAAAATTACGGCACCCATAGTTCGCAGTGAAATAAGGGCCAGTAGCTCCGAGAGATTTGAAAGTGTCGTGTCTCCTGACACCCGTCTATTATGAAAATTGCCGAGACGTTTAGTTAGGATGGGCTCTCCGCAGCAAGCATCACGTTAGGGTGGCTAGGGTGGCCACCCGGATTAGGGTGGCCACCCTAATCACGTGTTACGACGGGGTAGGTGAGCCTCAGATAGGCGACCGGCCACGACCGTCTGGTGTTGAGCGATCGGGCAGTGAAGTGACGCTCTCCCTGTGGCCATAATTAGCCGCCAACTTCTTTCCATCACCCCACTCCCCTTCTTAAAGTTCTTTTGCATTTGTCACTGTCATACTCTTCAACATTCACCGAGTTGTTAAGCGGCGTGGTGGCCGCTATCATTTCAGATAGTATTGCTGTTTCTGCGTGGACTTCGAGGCGTATCTTATTTTGTTGTAGCGCAAGCTGAACGACAAGGACAACAAAAAGGCACATGCAACACACACAGCGCTAACTTTCAGCAATAGATTTATTTCCAGTTCTGATCGCTATAAATACACCCTCGAAACTTCATGCAACACGAGTAAAATTTCGGTAAAAATGAACACACACACACACACAAAAAAAAAAACAGGAAACAACATGCAAGCACTTTTTTGCCTCACATATTCACATACATGTACGCGTTCAACGCGAACAAAGATAATCGAGCTCTTTCGTGGATAATGAAATGGAAGGCTTACTGACGCATGTGCCACCAAATGTTGATATGCGTCTAGCTTCTATTATCAAGCGCGTCGTCTCACACCTGCTTCTACTCATGATGACTGTTTCTTTAAATCTGGGTTTGCATTTGCATCTCTAGCAATGGATGGCAAGAAAGCAGTCGGCAGCCACGTTGTTTGTTATTGTGTTTTCGTAGCTTGTCATTTATGCATGTACCTGTTTGACCAATGCAGGATCGTCCAGTGTACCGAAAGGAATGCGGTATACCACACCCGCGATGCAACCAATGAATTTTTTTTTATGTTCCTTTTCGCGTGCAGTACGTGTGATTCTTTCTGGCCTTGTGTTTCTACACAGGCTCACCAATTTATTAGGCGCCGAAAAGACAACGCGGATGCCGCTCCTTCCAGCAATCTTTTTTATTCTGTGGGAGAAGCTATGTATGTAGGGCATATGACAGCAACCTTTCTTTTGTTTATAGATATCGTGCATTAAGTGCTGGCATGACTTCTTCAATGCTTCGCTGAAACACATCTTCGCGATTCTCCTCTTCACAAGCTTTGCATGCGCGAAATGAAATGGTAAAAGTGGCTTACTTGCCCTAGGTTCGTAACACCAGCAGGTTTTGTTATCGGTGAGCACAAACTTGATGTCAAGGAATCTAATCCTCCCGTCACATGGCATTCCAAAGGTCACTTCTAGTGGGTTAAGACAGTCACGAATAGCGGTAAAAACGAGAGCACATTCATTAGTAAAGCAAGCCCCTATAGCTATCCCCATCTACTTCGAGGCCATTCACCTACCTGCCCTCCCGCCCGGCGGCACCACCCGTCGGCGATCGGCTCCGCGACAGCCACAAGCGTCATGCGGCCCCCACTTAGCTGCCTCCAGGACGTTCGTTAATAAAACGGAGGCAGCCTCACCCTTCCCCTTTTGCAATAATACCCCTCCCTTTCCACCGCAGCGTCTTCGGCGCATTTTAATGTGGAATAAACGTGGTTTCATTAATTCATTCTCCCGCCTGTTTGTTGCGGCCGTTTCTTAGCTACCATGGCCCAGCACCCCCGTCCTTGACATATTTCTATGTGAGACTAGCTTAGACGGTCGTCTCTAGAACCTGTGAGACGCAAAGACAGCGCGAAATGTGTTTGCACGATAACGTTTTTGTGGACAAGATTGTCCCTGTGTGTATTGTGTCTAAAGCGCGCATCCGCGTACTGGGCAACATGTAAGTAGTTGTTCATTGTTTCATATCATCATATCATCATCACCTGCCACCAACCTTTCCCTGTATCTCCCGCTTCCCCCAGTGAGGAGTAGCCGGCTAGAGACGCTCTCCAGGCTGACCTCTCCTCCTTTCTCTTCATTAAAATCTGCTCCTCCTTGCCGTGCGCAAGTCAGCTTTCTGTCGGTCATTTTTTTTTGCCGTTTTTTTGCCCTGTTTTAATTCTTCACAGTGTGTACAAACTAGCTTAACATCAAGCTGTTTTCAAGTTTATTAACATGATGGAAGCCGGAGACAAGGGAAAGAAAAAGAAGAAAAAAAAAGTGGGGGGGGGGGGGGGCGGGGTATGCGTTTTCTAAACAAGCAAGTCTCTGTATTTTGGGAATGATTTTCTTCCGCTCAGCGTGGTCGACGGAACAATCAAGTACCAGAAATTAGAAACTCTTCGACGACACGAAGGCCTGGTGGCGAGCAACAATGCATCCATGCTTTATGCACGCGCTCGTCCCATCTTTATCTGTGCGGGGACTTTTTTAGCGCTTATCCCTCCTCAGCAGTTATGGTGAACACGATCCGGAATGAAGTAGAGGCGCGCCATTAGTGGAGCCGCAATGTTCTGCGCATGGGAGAGGTGATCACCCCCCACACCCCTGTGGTCCGCCACTAGCCCTGGCCTTGCTTTCTCATTCAAGCTTTCCGTTTCATCCATGTCGCTCTTTCGGAGCCCACCTCCTGAAACTTTCTCTTCCGTGGGAAAGGGGGAAGGGGGGGGGGTTCGATTACCCCCTGGCTACGGCAATGGTAATAACAGCACACCGTACAGTGTGACTCACACTTGTCGACTGGTCGAGCGACCGGCTGCGCACTGTGCGAGCGTCCGAAGCAGTGGCAGGTGGTGGGTTATAGATATGTTTGTTATTTATAGCGCATGGTCCAACCAAGTGGCATGGCCATGGGAGGTCTTATTGCAGCGTTAGCCAGTGTCTTTTCGTTTTCTTTAGCGAATAGAGAGGATGAAATAACCGATTGTTGTTGTTGTTGTTGTTGTTACCAGTGAAAACACTTCGTTAATAGGACGCCTGAATCAGGTCCCAATTTCTATGCACCAGTTCGGAAATAATTACATACGCCGGACGTCCAGTTTCGGATATCCGACCGCGGAAGTCCCAAGGATATCGCACATGAACTTTTTTCGGCATGCACGTCAATATTTGTCCTCCAATTGAAGCTATGTCTCATAAGTTTCCTCGTAACATGTTCGAATTACAATCCGAAGCTATAATGAGTACAGCTCGTGTCTACGTTCTGACGCAGTTTACTTTGGAAAATTTAGTCACTTGAATAAGCCATTTGCGCTTGGCGGAAGGCCCAGAAGAATGAGGAGATACTGCTGTTGCAAATGGGTCGCAAGCCCCAAGGGTAGCGTTGGCCTGGCGGCCTGGGGCACAGCTGGAAGCATTCGAAGGTCCTGGCAAAGGATGAGTCAATTGCTAACAGAACAACTTGTTTATTATAGCATCGCAAAAGAGCGGTCGGTCAGGTAGACCGAAGTGGAGAGACGGGAGAGCACGTTACTCGACGGAAGAAATCGAAGCCTCTCTTGGCGTCCGGGGGCAGCTGCTTTTATACTCTCGGAGTCGAGGGCAAGAAGGAACGCCTCGATAGAGGCGCACGTGACGGCGGCGCACGGACACGTTGAGACAAGAAGTGACGCATCCGCCGGGCCGGCGCCGGTCGGACCTCCTCGCTTCACAGTTGGGGAGCTCCTCTCCCCGGCTGCCGCGCTTTGACAAGCGTGGGCACCAACATGCACACACGCACACACGAAGACACGTGGCATTGAAACATGCCTGGACGCGCTTGGCGGGAGGCGTTGCGGCAGCGGGAGGCGTTGCGGCAGCGCTGAACGGGCCAAAATGTCCGCCGCTTTGAACGAAGCCCCGGCGTCCGTTGCATCCGCGCCGGCTATACCGCGCGTCGTAGGCGAAACGTAACACTGCGCTGTCACAGTGCGTGCGCAGTAACGTTCGCACACAATGTGTCTGTGCCTGATGCATGCGCACTCTGCCTGTTATATCTGCCACACAGCGTGTACTCGTTAAATGACTCCATAAGGCCCCTCGCGAACATGCAAGGGATGTCCGCGTGACACGGAAAGTGTGGCCAAACGATCATGTGAGGGGCGTCCGCCGGACGTGTTCGACACATCCCTAGGATACGTGTAGTCAAAAGGATATCCATAGGACGTCATTGTTGTCACTGGGTTCGTCCCGTCCTTACGACGCATTCGCCCGTTTTAGGGAAATTATGTCCTCACAAACGGCAGTCGGGTTCCTTTAATGCCATCCCCTTTGGGTATTACTGATTACAGGTAAAACAATTCGCCGATGATTACAATACTCCCTAATGCGAAATTTGAGCGCAGCTCTATATGTGTTGTCATTTCGCGATATATTGGCTGGCGCGGACAATCTGTCTCGTGCGGCACGTTGCCAACGGAGCGAAGCGTGTCGCCACTGCCTCGCTGATCGGGAGATCGCGAAAGCCAGCGCGTGGCTGACGCGTGGCGCGATTCACAGCAGCCGCCGCCGACAGACCTCCTAGACGAAGCACGCGACTCTGGAGCCATCTCGTAGCCACCGTCGCCGCACTATGCTTCTCTCACCCTTTCGCAATACCCTCCTCCTCTACTTTCCGCCTCATGGTTCCGCTGCCACTCCTCCTCCGCTTTCTTCATCGCGTCTTTCATCCCCCGTTGCAATCCGCGTTCGTTTTCATCTTTCACTGTGTTCGTTCGCTCGATTACGAGGGACAACGCCGACGCTCGCCGCAGGAACGGGCGCATATAAGAGCTGCGCTCTAAAAGGCAATGCCGAAACACAAATCATATATGTATATCATGCTGGTTTACCAACTGCAGTGATTGCTGTGTAGAACAACTTTATCGACCTCTTACAGGAGGCTAACGTAGTCGTAGCATGTAGTGATTTGGAGGTCTACTAGACTTGAAGTGCATGAGAACAGTGTCGGTGGCTGACTCATATTTCGTAGCGATTCGCGCTTAGGTGTTTCGGGGTTGCATCATGGGTTGGCCGTACACGACTACTCTGTGGGGATTGCGGTGCGTGGTCGGCACTTCTGTGAAATACGAGATCCCCCTGAACTGTTGTTTTAGTTCTTACGCCAAGCGTTAAGATAGTGAAATTTTCCAATTCACACGGGCAATTCACATTCACCGCTGCTCTTCGTCAAGGAGGAGGAATAAACTTTATTAGTTGAAATGAGCCGACGGTAAAATCGTCCGAGGTGGGCGGCGTCCCTAGTCCAGGATACCGTGGGCTTGAGCTGATAGCTTGGCCCTGCTCACCAGGCGATGCTGGTCTTCAGGGCTCGAGCTTATCAGTTGGGCCTCCCACTGCTCGACGGTTGGTCCGGTGATGGGCGGTGTCGATGGATTTTGTTGACATTCCCATACCATGTGGTAGAGGGTATTGGGCGTAGAGCAGAAGGCGCATTTGTGAGTATAGGTCGTAGGGTACATTGCGTGTAGCATGCAGGGTGCCGTGCGGGAATGTGCCGGTCTGTAGTTTTCGGAAGATCACCGCCTCTTCTCTTGTCAGCTGGGGATGCGGGGGTGGATAGATTCTTCTATCCAGTCTGTAGTGGCTCAGGATATCGGCGTATCTTTTCGGGACGCTATCTTGTTGGTCTACCGGTGCTCGTGAACCTGGTGGGATAGCCCGGAGAATGTCATCTCGGGCAGCGGCATTAGCCGCTACATTACCCGCCAGGGACTCGTGTCCCGGGGCCCAGACAATGTACACCTCTGGAAAATTGTCTCGCTTTTCGTGGATGCTCAGGGCTTGTTTGGAAATGCGGCCCTTTTGGTAATTTCTGCATGCTGTTTGTGAGTCGGTGATGATCGTGATTAGATCTTCCTCTCGCTGGCCCGTAGTGGCCGCCAGGGCTATCGCCGTTTCTTCCGCGCAGTCAATGTCTGGAGTGCTTACCGAGGCCGCTGCTACCTCTTGTCCTTGGCCGTTGATCACGCTGATAGCGTGGTCAAGTAAAAAAAATATGCGTGGCCCTGCTATCGCAATCACCAGAGAGACCAGCGGAGCTGAGGGAAGGCTTCACAAGAATCCACGCCGTCTTCCCCTGTGGGGGTTTCGGTTGGGATGGCGCGCCATTTGAGGCGCCCGCCGCAACAGAAGCGATTTGTTGAGACGCCATATGCGTCGGTGTCGTGTGCCAGACGATGCACCTACGTGACGCGGCGCCAATCGCCGCGCCTATAACTCCGACGCCGTGTACTTGGTAGCTTCTTGAAATCCGCCGTGGCGAGCGCGCATTTTTATCGGAGAGCAATGACGTCACACCAGCTGTGTCCCCGCCGCGCCGTTCCTTCTCCCCCGTTAGGCTCCACCCACCCTCGCCGCGTCGCTATGCTGCGCGATGCTATTTTTATACTCTGCTTTCACTCTCTCTCCCTCACCCAGCTAGCTGCGAACGTCAAGAGAAACCCAGCGAGCTTCTAACAGCTCCACTGTAAAACCAATACAGCCAAAACAGTTCACACATACACACACCGCGGCTGATGGTGCGCGTCGCAAGTATGCGCATGTATGTATGCGCAGAAATTTTCGCATACTGGCGACACAGTGGTTCTTTGACAACCTCGTATGAGCGGCCATCATGTAAATTTCACGGAGAATGAACTAAAACATATCCAAATCGTTCCGCAGCAGGCGATGGCACATTCAAGCAGCGCCGCGCCGGCTCGCACAAGCCAGAGAGGAGGAAATGCTCGCCGCGCACCCTTTCCTCCTCGCCCCATTACGAGGTATATAAACCACAAACATTCTAGCAATACACCCCGCAAGCGCAGCAGCATCGGGTACATAGCTTGCTGTGGCTGAGAACGTCGGAGGGCCATGTGCCGCGTCGCTTCTAGAGCACAAATGCCGCAACACGCAGAGGGACACAAAGGCATCACGAGAACGCGTGCTTGCTCGGAACCTCACCCAAAACATGCGTGCAACTATACTACCAGAAAGCTGGCGAAACAGTACATTCTAAGAGCGCGTCTTGGAGTGTTTCTGAGGCGAAAGGTAGGTACCACGTGCCTCATATGTGCGCGCGCCCGCTCACCATGAGGACGTGCAGAGTACTCATTCTTCTGGAACATTCACCTGGCATAGCTTATGGAATTCGTGAACGTTTTAAAAGTGAATTTAATCAGAAATTAGGAGAGTAGAGCAGTGGCGTATAGCCAGAAATTTCGTTCGGGGGTGGGTGCGGGGGGGCTCACGTTGGAGATCGGCCTCCTCCTTACATAATTTGTCGAGGGATCAAATACAAGAATAATAACTGCATTGCCATTGCCAAAGATGCTGCAAAGGAATTCTTGGATGCTACACACTGTCAAGACAAGTAATATATGTATTTTTTTCATAAAAGAATATATTCGTGTGTCCCAAAAATTGTGGCAGAAGCAACAATATCAATGCCTCCATGTTTTTGTCTATTTAATAAGTAAAGAAAATATCACATGAACTTTAGAACTATATATCAGTTCGAAACCAGCAAAACAGTGCATGCCACTGATATGATAAATGTAAATGCCGTGAAATGAGCAAGTTGAGGTAAAATATTTTAATGAAACTTGTTTACATTTTTGTATTTATGCAACGGCCAGGGAAAAATCTAAATGACGCTCTTCTTCGTCCCAATGTATTGCACAGGAGTAGCTGTCACCGGTTGTGCACTGTAATTGCTCCGAAATTATAGTAGCAACAGAGATCACATATAAAAAGCAGGAGTTCTGCAAAATATACACTATAAATGCGAAGATGCAATGGAATACACAAATGCGAAGATAAAGTTTGATAAAGGACAAAAAAGTGTCACTGGAAACAAAGTTCACTGCATGTATCCACAAAATCTCATAACAAGATATTTAAATATACGTATAAATCTCTAATAAATATACGCATCTAAGCAAAAGTCACTGTATGCAGGGTGTTTCAGCTCACTTTAGCCAGATTTTAGAACTATGCCGATGCACTCTAAGACCATGCTAACAAATGCATGTTGCTCACTTCTGTATGTAGTGTGTCAAGTTATTTTTTATATATTGCTTAATTATATTTTTAGTCAAGATTAATTAACGAACTTCTGAAGCAACTAAGCTAGGAAAAAATTCCGATTAGAATGTTGCAGAGCGGTTTGCAAAACATCCCAATAAACAGTTTCTGTCTTTCTATCTATTAAGTATTAGTGCATTTCAGCTTACTGATGATGCCCGCGAAATACAAAACACCCCGTGACATGCCCGCTTGCGCGTCGTGATTGCACTGCTGCCAAATGTTCCGCGCACAAGCAGCCATAGGCGCGCTGCCACTTAAAAGGCGACAGGGTAGCGACGTAGGCGTTGGCTGTGCCATTTACGCCAGCGATGTGCTCCCCTCGCGAAAGTTCGTTAGAGCGATAAGCAGACGCAGCGGTTATCGCTTGCGCTGCCGGAAGCAACAGGTCCGTCATTTCGCGATAGCTGTAAGCAAATTGAACATCCCTAAATAAAGAAACTCAGTTTTCAGAAGGCTGAGAATGGTAGAATAAGAGTATCCTAAATGGCCCGACGCAGTCTTTCCCTGAATTTACGTTTATTTTTCATTTTTCACGCGCTTTCACTGCAAGTGCTCGAAGAGATAACCTTCTGCAGTGACACAACACTGGGACCTTCTGAGATGGCTTGCTGTCGCTGCCTCGAGCACCGTCGGTGAAATGCTGCGGCAGACTTCAATTATCTTCCCTTGTAAGTCCTCTGGAGTCGTCATTTCCGTCGTGTATACGTGGTCCTAATTATAGCCCCACAAGAAAAAGTCAAGAGGGTTGAGGTCGGGTGACCTTGCCGGCCACAATACAGGCCCGCTTCTCCATATGCATTGCCCCGGGAAGGTAACATCAAGCCATGCTGGTGCTTCACTGCAGCTGTGGGTTGGGGTCCCGTGGGGCTGATACCACATTGCGTCAAGCCGGGCTAGTGGCATGTTGCAGCAGAAGTCTTCAAGCGGCCCTTTGAGGAACTCACTTACATACCTATTGCCGGTCAGAGTGTTGTTAAAAATCACTGGGCCAATGACTGTGCTGGCATATATTCCGCACCAAACCGACCAATGATATTGGTGGCGGTATCTTCCTAGCCAGTGGGTATTTTGCGCACTCCAATAGTGTGCGTTGTGGACATTTACTTGGCAATTTCGCGAAAGGTTCGCCTCGTCAGCCCAAAGTACCTCGGTGAGAAAGTGAGAATCCTGCTCTTCCTGAGTCAAAATCCAATTCGCAAAGTCGAGTCTCTTTTGGAGGTCCCTTGACTCCAGGCATTGTCGCAACTGCATATGGTAGGGGTGCAGTTCAGGTGTCTTCAAAATCCTCCAGACAGTTGAGTTGGACACACCGAGCTGTGCGCTCACGCTGCGCGTGCCGGGGTGTGGCTTAGCCGCCATGAAAAACAAAACATTGGAGCGAACCTCATAATTTATGACTGAAGCTCTACGCTTCTTCCTTCTGGTGCTGCCAGTTTGCTTCAGCGACTCGTCTCGTAGGTGTTGAATATTGTCATCTGGTTCGGTCGTGTACCCGGGTGCCAGCTTCAAAATATGCTTGCAGCATGCCGTTTCTGTCCGCCTGCAGCTCCTAGGGCAAGGCTCATGTCTGCTTTTTCCTCGTTGAAAAAAGGCACCACGAAATTGCTCGTACTTTGACAGCCGATGTACGGTCTGTTTATCGTTGTCTGGAACTATCACCTACCACCACCACCACCACGTCCGTCAGTCGCTTTATGCAGCGCGAGCGATAGCGGTTGCTAGCTTAAATCGAACAGCCAATGCTTGCATCTATGGCTGTTTGTGCGTGGAACGCTTGGGAGCAGTGCAATCACGACGCGCAAGCGGGCATGTAACGTTGTGTGTGTTTTCTTTTGTATTTCGCGGGCGTCCGCATTAAGCTGAGAAACACTAATACTTAATAGATAGAAAGCCAGAAACGGTTTATTCAGACGTTTTGCAAACCGCTCTGCAACTTTCTAATTTGAATTTTTTCCTAGCTGCGATCGTTGATTCAGAAGTTGGTTAATTCATTGACTAATTATCAAATTAAACAAAATACAAGAAATATCGTGACACACTTCATACAAAAGTGAGCAACATGGATTTGGTAGCGTCCTAGAGTGCATCGACATATTTTTAAACACTGGCTAAAGTTAGCTGAAAGACCCTGTAGAATGCGTCAAACCAGGCAAATAAACATGTTGCGCAATCACAGATCACAGAATCCTAAGCCGCCCACCCTCCCTCCCTCCCTCCACTGCTCCCGATGCATCGCGCGCGACGGAAGGCGGCGCGCTTCCTCCCCGCTTTTCTCCGTTGCGCACACAAGACTGATCCACCATCGTGGATCACACACACACACACACACACACACACACACACACACACACACACACACACACACACACACGCACGCACGCACGCACACACTTGAAATCCACGTTGAAAACCACAACAAATCTAATTTCGACGTTACGGCCGCGGGGACCGGCCTTCATTCAAGAGGGGATTTCTTCAAATATTTCTTTGTCGACTATATGTATACAGAATGGACGCCTAATTGTTAGGCGATATATTTAGGCGCGATAAAAGTGATTTGCGAAAAGCCTGGCGAGGTCCTATATGTCATGATGAGTCGTGTTCCAAGACTTCACGAGGCGCCGGTGGTGGCGGTCACCGAAGCGATACCGCGAAACACTTTATGATAACTCGATCAAAAGGAAGCTCATTACTTTTCGAAGCGAGATCGAGATAATACGCACCTACAAAGCGAGATATAAGAAGGAAGAAGAAGTATGTGCTTGGTGCGGTAAAGCTAGGGAAACTATGGGGCATGTTTTATTAGAATGTGAAGACGTCTGCCCAGCGGTCGATTTATGCACCACTGGCCTCCTTGAAGCCCTTGGGTTCGGCGAGAGCAGGGGAAAAGTAAACATGTTAGTAAGAGGCGATTGGAGGATTGGAGGAAGAAAAGTAGGGAAACGACACAAAACAAAAGCAAAGTTCGCAATAGGGGGTACGTCAGAAAATTTGGTTGTGGGAGTTCATAGTGTTTTTGTTTTTTTCTTTTTAACCTAGGTAGGACCACTAGATGTCCGCCGCGTTGCTCGCTTTCCCATTGCAGCGGCGGGTCCCCCCTTAGTTCAGCATAAATTCCGTAAGGCGGCGCTCGTTGCCTTTTCAACTTGAAACCCCTCAATCTCCCAAAGTAGCGCCATTCACTTCCCTCCTCCTCCGCTCGGCGCGGCCTCGACGGTGGCGCCGCCGGTGCTGGGCCTGCCGTAGCAGACGATGGCTAACACGCTACGGGAGGAAATCCGCGGAAAAGCTTGTTCGAGCCCTGCGGAGCAGTCTTTTTAATAGAGATCTTGCTTCGTCAGTCGGTAACTGGCCTTAAAAATGTAGTGTTGGAATTGTGGAAGAAATAGAGAAAAGGACCATTATTCAAGGCGTATTTAAGGCGTAAAGTGCGCGCACGTTGTGTTCGTGTTGCTGAAACACGACTCAAGCACGCGGTGTGCTCAAACACGCGTGCAATTATCAGAGTTTCAGGTTTTGACAGCGTGAAAGTATGTGTACGTGGTTTCGTAGGTTCACTTACGTACCTGCAGGATACTTTTGTTCGGCCGGCGCGTGAGAGATTCCGACTGTCTGCGGTCAGCAATGCCTGGCAACAGGGCTGCTTTTTTCATTGCGGGGTGCTTTGGTAATCGTGACGATAGATTGTTTTCTTTTTACAGGTACTGCTCCAGGAGGGCACATGTAACGGCTAACGGAGGCCTCTGAAGAGCACGTGACATTACAATAAAGCAGGCGGCGCAGGGAGTCTTAGCATACAAAATTGGCTGTCCGCTATAGCGGGCAGCCTATCTTTACTCCCTTGGCATGCACAGGCCGATCCAGCACTGTTCTAGCTTTAGTGCTCCCATTGCACTGGAGGCGCCGTCAATAGTACGAAATAATGACACGTTGTTACAACTAGTAAATAAAATATATTGAATACAATCGCGCCGAGGCGCCAACTTCTAAAGCAGCGCTAGCGCGACCGCGCGAGAATTATGAAACGCCAACGAGGAATTTACCGGCCCACGTATGACTCTACGATCAAAGTGCACTTTAAACATCCCCTGGCGACTTAGGTAAAGTTATCCGGAGCCATCCACTACGACCTTCATCGTAGCGTTAGACGCGTCGGGACGTTAAAAACGTTAATTACCACACACCAAATCAATACATGCGGGCGTACATTCGAAGCTAAAAGAGTGCATCCATAAGTCATAGTCAGCCTTGCAAAAGCGTCGAGAATGTGCTAACTTCTGGTGGAGCTCAAAACACACCGAGAATAAAGTCGCTGCTATCACAGGCCAGCTGCAAATGCGTGCACTTTCACCGCAGGACCAAACTACATGAAACAGATAGAGCACATTAAAAAAAAAAAAAGGTCAACTTCAACGCGCTAAAAACCAGGCAGAGAATGAACACATACACTTTTTCGAAGCGGAAGGTGTCAACTAGGCTCAAAAGAAGAGGTTGTGAGGAGCCGTGGCACTTCACGAAGCCGTGCGTTCTTTGCCGCTTCCTCGAAGTCAACCCGCCCGATCCTGTGAATCCACACTTTTTTTTCTTTTTGCGTTGCGCTCGCCGGATGGCAAAGCAAAAAGATTTTTGCCCTCGTTGTGTCTGTTGCGGCAACCGAAGGCGCAGCAGCACGGCATCGCAATTAAGTTGTCGGCCCCAACACCTTCTATTACGCTAAAGGCCGATTTACGCTCGAGCCGCCCATCGCCGCAAGCCGCACCGCACGCGTGCGGTCGCACGAAAGATTGCACGTATCAAACACTTGTGCACAAATTTCGGCTTACAATGTGTAAGGTATACACTGTGCACACAGTGTAAATGGTAATTTGGGCACAAGTGCGGGATACGTGCAATTTTTCACGCGACCGCAAGCGTGCGGTGCGGCTTGCGGCGATGGGTGGCTCGAGCGTAAATCGGCCCTAACGCATTCTGTCTGTCCGCCTGCCGTACTGTCGTCGCGCAGGCCCAACAATGGAGGTCGGAGCGCGCTGGAAAGAAAAAATATACAAAAGCACGGCGCCTGCTCCGCTCTGGAAAGAAAAAAATAAACAAAAGTGCGGCGCCTGCTTCCACGTGACACAGATTGGCCAATGTGGGAGCGGAGGAGGCTGGGGAGACAGGAGGCGTGGAGCAGGAAGCGCCAGAGTGAGCGAGGTGGCGGAAAGATCTAAGAATGGCGCTACTTTTGAAAAATTGAGGGGTTTTATTTCAACTTCCGGCGGTGGCGGCAGCCGCGGCTGGCTGCTTCCGCCGGCTAAAGCCCCTCCGCTGGCGCATCGATAGCGCCAGTAGAGTTACTGTATATGCTACCAAAGGTAGCTGTGGTAGTATATACAGTAACTCTAAGCGCCAGTATGCGGGTGCGCCTGCTAGCGAGCGTTAAAAAAATTAAATTATGGGGTTTTACGTGCCAAAACCACTTTCTGATTATGAGGCACGCCGTAGTGGAGGACTCCGGAAGTTTAGACCACCTGGGGATCTTTAACGTGCGCCTAAACCTAGGTACACGGGTGTTTTCGCATTTCGCCCCCATCGAAATGCGGCCGCCGTGGCCGGGATTCGATCCCGCGACCTCGTGCTCAGCAGCCCAACACCATAGCCACTGAGCAACCACGGCGGATGCTAGCGAGCGTTCTCGTCGGCGTCCTTATATATATATATATATATATATATATATATATATATATATATATATATATATATATATATATATATATATATATATACTCTAAGAAGAAAAGGAGGAAATGGGGTACTGAGGTTACTCCTTTAGGGGAGCAACTGATCTGCCACAACCATTCCTCCCTTGAGGAGGTAAGTGCGAGGGGATGAACTGTTACTCCCCATGCCGTTACTCCTCCGAGGACTAACAGTTGCTCTTTTCCGATACTCCTCAAGGGAGTAACGGTCATTATTTCCGATGCTCCGCAAAGGTGGAATTAATGAAATTAGGCATTTATACCCTAATAAAAATGATTACTGAGCTGAAAAAAAAGAGAAAAAAAAAACTCGAAAGTAGGATTCGAACTCACGTCCTCAAGTCAGCTACTCTAACCACTGCACCACGGCAGATTGCTTGACGGGGTAGGAAATTGAGACAGGTTAAGCATGAGAACGCAGGCGCGGCAATGTAAAAGCGACTCGGCAGTTTGTGTATGCTGTGCGGGGAGAGTGTAACGTTAAGTGTACTTGCAACCATAAGCGAGTGCGAAAGGAAATCTGCCCGAGTATTCTTAGGGTGCTTTAAACTGAGGCACTAGGCGATGTAAACGTGTAGCGAGCTCAAACGGGGCACCTAAGACGACAGAGACGGACAATTGCTCTGTCGCTTAGTGTGTCCCGTTTGAGCTACACATCGCTTCAGTTAAGTTCGTAATCTCCTTGGAATGGAAGGAATTAGGTACTAGTGACCAACAAAATCTGGCAGTCTATCAATGACTTGCGCGTTTAATGTGTATCGCTCACTTATGGTGTGCGCACGAAGGGCATGGCTCTTCACATTCCAGCTTTAAATTTCACGCAATTTTCTCACGAAGAGGCAAAGTGCTGCTTTGCATGTAGTTTAATAGACAGTGCACGAACTTCGAACTATTCACGATTTATAGACAATACAGTTTTTGCCGCATCACTGCACGACACGGACGAAAACAGCGGAGCGCATGGGGAGTAACTGTTGCCGTTCCTCCTCCCGTTGCTCTCTTTCCGACCAGGGACTAAACACTTACCTCCGTATTCAGAAATGCAACTTAAGTTGAAGCTCATGCTTGACTTGATCTAAGTGACGCCTATAGGGAACGTGCCGAAGGAAACGCAGTGAGCGTCTTTGGGCACGTTAATGCCAGGCGTCATTTAAATCAAGTCAAGCATGAGCTTGAAGTTAAGTTACATTTATGAATACGGCGGTTACTCTCCAAAATTTGCACACGGCACGCACATTCATGCAGTTACTCCCTTGAGGGATGAAAGCGCCCTTTTTGGAACTAACTGCGTAGTTACTCCCGTTTTCCCCGGAATTCTTCTTAGAGTATATATATATATATATATGTTCGTTCGTTAGTCATTTTCATTATCGCAACTGTTTGCCCGCGTCTTATATTATGCAGCACGGTGCTGGTAGATCATCCATTTCATACGTCTTATTAGCTTTGCGTTGCCGTATAGTGATATAGTGATTTGCCGCATAGTGAAATTTCACTATGCGGCAAATGCGTTTTTCAAAGAACACTACATAACTGGCTTTTTTCAGAAAAATTTCAGAAAACTGACGAGTATCTTCGTCGTTGCAATGGATGTGCTGCTGAAGATTGCTTACAATTATGCATGTGAATCATTTGTGGAAGGCTTCCATGGACTCAACAGTCGGCCCCACAGATGCAAATTCAAAATCGCAGCTGTGACCTGCCTGATCCCTGAGGTATTTGAGTGCTGCAGTTACTGCAGGAGAAAATAACTGCACGGCTGTCTTCACATTCATTTTTTCAATATTCGACGGTAAAACGGGCTTTCTTGTAAGGAACCTGATTGGCCGCACTGTTGATTGTCTCTGCATCTTGTAGAGCATTTCGATGTATTTTGATGAAATTTCCTTGTTTTCACCAAATTCCTTGGCCAGGAATTGAGACCTGATGTTCTTTATAACGTGGCTCCGATCGAATGCGAAAAATATATCAATTGACGGACCTGCTGGATGTGGTGCCCTTGTTTTTGCTTCTCCGCCACTCAGAATTTCCATAGCAGTTACGTTGATTTTGTGGTTGTCGGTTACAACTCTGATGATGTCAAAACCAATGGTGGCTGTTTTGATGACGACGTGACGAATGACCTCGGCGAGCTGGTCTCCAGCGCAACCTTTGGTGAAGAAATAACCAACAGGGATCTTATATCTTGCTTGCAGGCCACCAAGCAGAAAACACAGCAGTGAATTTGCCAGATGTTCACCTTCAGCTGCAGGAGCAAGGTACTCGAGGTCAGGACCTAGGTCGACATCACCAACGAACGCGTCCCTTTGCTTGTGGTAGAGCAGCTTTTGTCTAATTCTCATCTCGTCAACAACGAGGCTACATACTTTTGCTGTGGTGTGTCCAGATTCTCAAGCTCCGCTTCCAGGCGGGAGCGAACCAACTCGGGGAAAACGACTTCGCCGGACGTAGTACCGAAGTATTTTTGTAGCGTTGTTCTGCAAGGTAGCTTTAGAAGCTCTTCGCACCTCAAGTATTCGTAGACTTTTGTCGAGCGGTGTCGCATTACGATGCCATGCCTCATTGTTACTTCCGACCAGCGTGGTGTTTTCTTTTTATAATTTTTTACTTGGTCGAGGAGCAGCACTGCTTTTGCCGTACCCTCCTCGGCGTCAGCCACAACTTCCAGAAATGCAGAGACGTAGCACTCTTCTTTCAATTTTTGAAGTTCTTCTTTGTAGGCGTCTACAGTTCTGCGCAGTTTATAATTTTCTACTCGCAGCGCATGTTCTTTTCGTCGCCATTGCTTTCTTTCTACAAACACGCTTGACGTGAATGAGTTCCATTTTGTTTGCGTCTCGAACGAGCGTAAAGCCTTTGTTGGTTGCCTTTTCTTCTTCTTACATGCAGACTTCACTGAATCTGTTAGAGCGCTCTGGTCTTCTGTTTGTGCGTCATTGTCCTTCCCTGCAGCAGGCTCTGAAAAATGCGCTCCATTGTTTTCTGAGTTAACTTGCAAACCACCAGATGGCAAGGAACAAATCGGAATAGTACAGCCAGGGCTCCGATTAGGCGCCGAGTCCTCGTATAGTGTATCTTTACTGGCTGCCACGCCAAATAAAAAGTTGCTCATAGCGGGTTGTTCTTGGTTTCGCTGGACAGGTTCCAAACTGCAACCGGGAACAGCTATTGGGCAAAATTCTGTGGCAGTTCCAGAAGGGTCCTCGTTGAAGTTTGTCTCGGCTGACTGTTCATCGTGTGGCTGCGAGCAAAGTACTTTGCTTTCAGAAGGCAGCATGCAGCCAAGCGCGCCTGTGGGCAACGGATCTCGCTTACGTTTTTCCGCTATGGTACACCCGGCGTCTGGCTCTCGCGAAAAGCGCTCGCTAAACAAGCTGGGAACCGCTCCAGGCTTAAGTCGACTTCGCATTTTGTAGCTTTCTCTGAAATCGCACTCCCGAAAGTGCAAACTACAGAACAGTTTGAAGTTAGTGTGGGCATCCAGTTCTCCCTAGGAATAGCTTCAAGTCATCTTTCACTCAAGCTGCTGTCGACCGGTATTTCATGAAACGATACGCCGGGACGTCGGCATTGAGTGCTTGACTTACATTGCGGCACACAGCAATAATGCATGAAGACTGCAGTCTTTGTTGGACACCACGGGTAGAAGGATTCACATTTAGGAGGCCTTAAATTGATGGATAAATGACAGATAAAAGGTGCAGGAAAAAAAAATTATGGGGTTTTACGTGCCAAAACCACTTTCTGATTATGAGGCACGCCGTAGTGGAGGACTCCGGAAATTTCGACCACCTGGGGTTCCTTAACGTGCGCCCAAAATCTAAGCACA
This sequence comes from Dermacentor andersoni, assembly GCF_023375885.2. Taxonomy (NCBI): domain Eukaryota; kingdom Metazoa; phylum Arthropoda; class Arachnida; order Ixodida; family Ixodidae; genus Dermacentor; species Dermacentor andersoni. Next base: position 353,981,299 of record NC_092814.1, read on the forward strand.
CGGGTGTTTTCGCATTTCGCCCCCATCGAAATGCGGCCGCCGTGGCCGGGATTCGATCCCGCGACCTCGTGTTCAGCAGCCCAACACCATAGCCACTGAGCAACTACGGCGGGTAAGGTGCAGGAAGTGCGAGCGTAAAGAGCCGGCATTCAACTAAACAAGTCCTGCTACGAAGTACGTTTGTCAACTCGAAATCCTTCACAAACAAACTGATGCAAAGCAACACGTCTGCTAACTCCAACTGTTGTCCCAATATTGGTAAAGCGCGTTTAAGAATTGTGTAAACCACTCTCGAAAACTTAAAAACATGTTTCATGGCATTTCTTAACACACATCGAGATTTCATTTCTTTATTCAAACATTCAAACAAAAAACGTAGCATAGCCTGTCGTCTGCTCGGCTACGCGCAACGCGCTTCCCGCAGCCGCCTTCTCCGCAACTGTGCCGCCGCGCGCTGCGCCTGCTGCCTCCGAGACGGCAACAGATGCCATGGTAATCTCAGAGGCCGCAGCACGTGTACTAGGTTGCAGATGTCCGCCACAAGCGGCGCTCGTTGCCTTTTCGCAGAGGAGAGAAAAGGAAGAGGGCCCGGAACCGAGTTTACCGGACAACGTGACAGGCATCTAGTAAAGGAGTCATTGGTAGGGCATTAAGCAGTATAATAGCAAGAGCTTGGTGGCGCAACCCACCGCTCCGTTCCAAAAGGGGACACTCCATCCATCCATCCATCCACGGGCTCCCCTGTTCCCGCTAGCAGTGGCCGCGGCTGTATGCATCTGCAATACGTTATCCTGGAGGCTAACAATCATGTAGGTGGTACGTCCTATACATAGCCATGCTTTTTTCTTATAGAAACGGTACGTACGCGAGACATCATGTACGTGATCCCAAGACGTTGACGTTTGGATAAATTTTAACGTTGAAGAGACGTTCGTGCTTCACAGGGTTAAGACGGGTGTCCCCGAAGCCGCCCTGCAGTTCCCGCACCAGCTCGCCGTGGCGTCAATGATTTTAATAGCGTCTACCGCAGCTCGGTTAATTTCGATCGAAAAAAAAAGTATGGCGATTCAGTGAGTCACTAATGTGTTTTGAAACTTGCAGAAACCTCTTTGAAAGTAACCGCATCAAGCCGGCTTATTCCGATGTGTGTTTAGACTGAAAGAAAAACAGAATGTTACGTCGACCTCAACTGCAGTGATCAAATTCCGCGGTTTCGTCGCCTTGCGGCTTCATAGAGTTTCCAGGAAACTCTATGTGCGGCTTGACCCGCGCTGTCGTCTGCTACTAGGTCTGCTACGCACTACGGAACCGGAAACTAGCTTACGTCACCGCAGCGGCCTTCTGCTGCGCGGAC